>NC_135909.1:21088728-21688728 GCF_964194155.1 Cetorhinus maximus
TTCAATCGCCATGTTTTTGAATAATTTTGTTAAAGGTTTTGCCCACAGCCAACTTCCAGGAACAGCAATGTGATAAACACAAAGTAATTTGTTTTGAAGTGACAATATGACAATATTCAGCAATAAAGCGCATTAGAAACCAATCTTCCCCTCTTGGAGGGATGTGAACAATGCAGCCAAACTATTGACAACAAGAAAAGAGGAGTTTTACCCAGAGTCCTGGGGTCAATATTAGTCCCTCAAACAGAATCTCTGAAACAGGTTATTCAGTCATTGATCAGGCTGCAGTCTGTGGGATCTTTCTGTGTGCATTCAAACAAAAACCTCATTTAAAAAGTCACGGCCCTTTCCCACCCCACCCCCTCCTGCCATTGGCCGTGAGGCTTTGTGTCTTCTTGAGGCTGCAAAATGTGCTGGAGAAATTCAAGTTCCTCCCCCCTCACGCAATCCCTCCAGTTTCCTCTGTTCCTTCAGCTCTCACCTCACTCTCCCACCTCTTACTGCCTCCCTCCCTTCCTCTACCCCTCTCTACCTCCTTCCCACTATTGCATGCTCTTTCCCTCCCTCTCCTCCTTCTCACCATCCCTCTCCTCCTTCTTTCCTCTCTCTCTACCTCCCTCGCTCTCTCTCTTGTGAAAGTCAACTTACCTTGAAGTTGAGAGCAGAGGTCCGGAACTTCAAATCCCAACAAGCCTCGCAATTGAGCCTTTTTCAGTCCTTTGGGCTGAGGACTGGCCCAGCGCCCCTGCGCATAAAGATGACAAAGGGGCGAAAACCCAGGTCATGTGGCTAGGAGCATCAAAAACATTGGAGATAAAGTGTTCCAGGCAAGTAACAGTGAGAGGGGAAAGGGAGATTGCCCCAAAGGAAGAGGGACAGGGAGATATCCCACAGGGAGAGGGGCCGGGTGAAATCCCATAGGGAGAGGCAAAGGGAGAGAGGCAGGGAGAAATCACAGAGGGAGAGGGACAGGGAAATATCCCATAGGGAGAGGGAAAGGAAGAGATTCCAAAGGGAGAGAGGCAGGGAGAAATCACAGAGGGAGAGGGACAGGGAGATATCCCATAGGGAGAGGGACAGGGGGAGATCCCATCGGGACAAGGGCAGGGAGAGGTCCCGTAGGGAGAGGGGCTTGGAGAGATCTCATAGGGAAAGAGGCAGGGAGAGATCCCATAGGGAGAGGAGCAGGGAGAGATCCCAAAGGGAGAGGGGCTGGGAGAGGCCCAAAAATGGGAGCGGCAGGGAGACATCCCATAGGGAGAGGGGCAGGGAGAGATCCCATAGGGAGAGGGGCCGGGAGTGATCCCGTAGGGAGTGGGGCAGGGAGTAGTCCCAAAGAGAGAGGGGCAGGGAGAGGCCCCAAAGGGAGAGGGCCAAAGGGAGAGTGGCAGGGAGAGGCCCAAAGGGAGAGAGATAGGGAGACGTATCAAAGGGAGAGGGATACAGAGATATCCCATAAGAAAAGAGACAGGGAGAGATCCCAAAGGGAGAGGGGCAGGGAGAGGCCCCAAATGGGGAGGGGCATGGAGAGATCCCATAGGGAGAGGAGCAGGGAGAGATCCCAAAGTGAGAGGGGCAGGGAGAGGCCCCAAAGGGAGAGTGGCAGGGAGAGGCTCCAAAGGGAGAGGCCCAAAGGGAGAGAGGCAGGGAGAGGCTCCAAAGGGAGAGGCCCAAAGGGAGAGAGGCAGGGAGAGGTATTAAAGGGAGATGGACAGGGAGAGGCCCCAAAGGGTGTGGGGCACGGAGAGGCCCAAAAGGAGAGGGACACAGAGAGATCCAATAGGAAAAGAGACAGGGAGAGATTCCAAAGGGAGAGGGGAAGGGAGAGGCCCCAAATGGGGAGGGGAAGAGAGAGGTCCCATAGGGAAAGGAGCCGGGAGAGATCCCAAATGGAGAGAGGCAGGGAGTGGTCCCATAGGGAGAGGGGCAGGATGAGATCCCAAAGGGAGAGGAGCAGGGAGAGATCCCAAAGGAAGTGGGGCAGGGAGAGGCCCCAAAGGGAGAGGGGCTGGGAGAGATTCCATAGGGAGAGGGACAGGGAAAGTTCCCATAGGGAGAGAGGCATTGAGAGATCACAAAGGGAGAGAGGCAGGGAGAGACTCCATAGGGAGAGGGGCAGGGAGTGGTCCCAAAGGGAGAGGGGCAGGGAGAGACCCCAAAGGTAGAGAGGCACAGAGAGATCCCATAGGGAGGGGGGCAGGGAAATATCCCATAGGGAGAGGGGCAGGGAGAGATCCCAAAGGGAAAGGGGCAGGGAGAGATCCCAAAGGGAAATGGGACAGGGTGAGCTATAAAATGAAGACTCCCAGACAGGGAGAGGAAGAGGCCGCAGTTAAATTGAAAAAGGTCTGCCAACAGTGAAGAGGGCTCAAGAGAAGGCCTGAATTTCCAAGAAGGCAGTGGAAGTTTGCTGACTCCAAGCTTCGGGTCTTTGGGGCGAAGGTTCCCCTTTGGAGCAGTGGAGTTCTGTTCACTGCGGCTGAAGCTGTGCTGGGGAGATGCTTCTTGAGAGCAGATTCGGGAGATCAGTGAACAGAATCTCGGGAGACCAAACTGAAAACCGGAAAGGTTCGTAATAATTTCATCCCTCCGAGTTGGAGTAAGATCTTCGAAGGTGAAGGCTGGAATCCCTCGTGAGAGAGGCAGAGTTTCAGTGAGATTGATTGACTCCCAGTTTTTACTCATGTCTGAGTGGGTTGTTGTGAAATCCATGGATTCTGTCTTGGTCGCCATTTATTTTGTATTGTGCATTCGACCTCAATTTGGCTGTTATTTCACGTGTACCTCACATTAATCCTGAATATACGACAAATATCCCCGTGGAATCCTGTGGCTTTATTCACTGAGCAAGTGTCATGAATCACACACTTTATTCACATTAAAATAAAACGTTATTGGTCCCTAGCCTGATCTTACCAAAAACGCGTTGGGGGAAGGCTTGTCCGGACAAGGATCATAACTGCTTCTGATTCGTTTTCCTGGGATCTGTCTTCTCCCCAGGTTCCCACTGACCCCGGGCTCGGGGATTCTCAGGCCGGGCCGGGCTCTTTAACCGGCTCCATTCACTTTGGCAATCTCCACCTATCACTGGCCCTCTATCCAGCTCTACTTGTCCCACCCCCCCAACCACCCCCACCCCCCTAAACCAGTTTATATTTCACCTCTCTTCTATTTTTCCTTGGTTCTGTCGAAGAGTCTTACGGACTCGAAACGTTAATTATAGTTTACATAATAAAAGATGAATATAATGTTGTTAACACTGCGGTCTAACCAACTGAACTCAGCGGCTGTATAGACGGAGGCGGCTGGGGTTAATGGACAGATTTTGTTTTACTTCTCATACTGGGTAACAGAGCAATTGCAAAAAGAATGGACAAACCACATTGTTCCGATATAAAACTGTGCAAACTAAGAGCTAAGCGGGTGATTCGGAAGCCGGGGAAGAGAACTTTAATGTCTCGAAATTGCAATTGACATTATCCTGTTCGCCAACATCCCCGCACAATGATTACAGATATAAAAACCCGCCATTTGAACAGTAAAGCTTTTTTGAGCCTGACATGATTTGAACACGCAACCTTCTGAGCTGGAGTCAGACGCGCTACCGTTGCGCCACAAGCCCATCCGTTAAATTATGGTAATTTACTGCTCCTAGATTCGCTTCTTTACACCTTGATTATACTCCGGGTATTGGAATTTTGCTTAATCCCCATTTTCCCTCCGTTCTGTCAGGTCAGTGATTAATTTAAACTGTTTTCTAGGCTGTCTGCTGTTTAACTATTTCCCAGACATTACTTATACTTTTTGCTTCTAACTTCTGCTTGATACAAAGTGCCCCGGAATATATGAAGGACAAATGCAGAACTCCGCCAACTCCGAGTGACCTCGAAACAGCAACCTTGAATTTAATCGCTGAATCCACAAACCAATACCGACGCTCACACTGCTGCTGCATTGAGCCTGTGTCAGAAACCCTGAACTCGGGTGTCACTGAGTGACGGCTTCGTTTGCGGCCAAAGCCGCGCGTCCGCCATCTTTATTGGGGGCAATGCGCAGTAAGGCGCATGCGCAGTCGTCGCTGGCCCTGGAATTACGAAATTCACGCTTTTCGCAACCACTCCATCCGCAGCTCAGCACAAACCTCACAGACAGGGCTAGAATGAGCAAATGGGACCCACTCTGTTCCCCCATTCTCACCCCATCACCCAATTAAAATGACATGGTGGCGTCTTTTTAAAAAATATATCAAAGGATGAAATGTCGAAAGTAATTTCTGGCGGGGGAGAGAAAGTGGGAGAGACAGAGAAATGACCTCGGCCCTAGTGCCGGCCGCGAGGCTCAGGAAGCGCGGGATTGTTCGAAATTTCCGGCCAGCCATTTCATTAGTTCAGAAAGATGTGAAAGATATTTTCCGTGTGAAATATTTCCAGACCATGTCCCATATGATTCTCGTCAGCATGAAAATTCACCGCGGAAATAGCGAAAGATACACACATTTGATCAGGTCATGATTTACATCACTCACACCTTAAACATGAGGTCCCTGATGAAATCACGATGACTTGGAATTTCTCCGAAAATGTCAGCTGACCTCAGGGACTGGCAGAATTGCATTACCCACGTGATTGGCGAGGCCCAACCACAGGCCCAGCTGGCGAGTGGCGCAAACTGATATCACTGCTTCTGATCTTCACCAGAACAGAGTGAGATGTAACATTGCTTAGCAAACACATCGAGAGATGTAACAAACATATTTATTCCAAATTCATTCAATTCCACTTTAGTACTGGGTGGCTTTAATTCTTATTCCACAATTATTCTGGGAATTGCAACGCTCTTTATTAAAATATGCTTTTTATGTCATTTCATGTGTTAATTCCTAAGAGCCCTTTAATGTTTGGAAGAACAATCAGAACCTTCAGCTGCCAAGTAAGAACGTGGTTTTCAGGGAGTTCCACCAGATTTCCGTTTAAAAGGATCACGACAGGACTCAAGCCTGCAATCTTCTGAGACCTTAATCAACACCAAAGTCAGATATAGTCATACTCATGGAATGATACCTGACAGATCATGTCGCGGAGGTGGCAGCACAGTGTCAATGTCCATCACCAAAAGTGGCTCGGAACGACCAGCACAGGGCGAGCTGGCCGAGTCCTAAAGGGCATTCATGTTGACATTCACAATACAAGTATAGTATATTTACAGGCCCCCATTTATCCATTCAATATGTTACTCCTTAAAATAACTCTAATAAATGGGTTGTAGATCGATTCCCCTGGCTGGTGGGTCCAGAACCAGAAGGAAAAGTGTCAGAATAAAGGCCGGGCTATTTAAGACTGAGATGAGGCGGAATTTCTTCACTCAGAGGGAGGTGAATCTTTGAAATTCTCTACCCAGGAGGTCTGAAAGCCCGGATCTGTCACCTGGAGTTAATGCCTGTGCTCTGACAGATAAATTATACAATTTCGAGTTTCTTAGTATTTTCTGGCCACATTTTCTGCTGAAAGGTGACACTTTATTTGCTGGGCAGTTTAAGGACCCTCTATGAAACTCACTCACTAAACATTCAAATGTGACAGTGTTTATTGCATGGGGCTTCCATTTACTCAGACACAGATCTGTTATAACAGTAGCTTGGGTTGGGATGTGATTCAGACCCACAGCTTTCTGATCTGAAGTTCGATGTATTCCTGTGTGACACAAGAATTTGCTAACTTTTTCTGCGGGATGTTGTTCAATGGCATCAAGGGCGGAGATGTGACACTGATCCCTCGGGCACAGTTTTATTTTTTGCAGTTTCTAGTAAGGGAGAACCAGTTGCAGACATGGGAGACAAAATATGTGAATATCTTTACCTTGTTTTCGGAGAAGGCACTAAAACATTCACCAACATCAGCAAAGCAGGACTTTACCAAATTCTGGATAAAATTGTCTGTACATCAAAGCTCCTCCATCTTTTCATTACAACATGCACTGTACTGTACAGTTTGACGGCACCAACAGCTTCAGGGTGAAGAATAGAGTGAAATGAAGAATAAGTTGTTTCCTTGCCCCACTTTGTTTAGTATTTAATTTTCTCATGATCCTGCCCTTTGCCTTCCCTGCAGATTTCCTGCATAACAGGTCAGATAGCAAACGGTTAAATTGTCCCAGTTGAAAATGAAGGCAAAGATACAGCTGGTCTTGATCAGAGAACTCCTCTATCTGATGATACCACACTCATCGCCAACAGGGATTCTCAGTTACAGAGATTCATGGATTGTCCTTCCCATGCCTGTAACTTGTTCTCCCCAGAATACTTACAGTAGAATGTATTATATGAGGAATAAGTGTCCCATGGTGCAGCACAGGAGCGTCACTGCTTGTCTGGGTTCGAGTCCCACTCTAGGATTTGATGGCCAAACAGTTTAATCATCAATCTGTAAATCATTCCAATGCGCCTATGGCTGGCAGGAAGAGAAGGAGAGTCTCCTGGTTGGCAATGCTTGGTGCAGACTTGTGCACCTCAAGTTTTTGCCACGAGCGGCCTCTTTCAGGGGGAAAACAAGCTAGGCATAGAAACAGATGTAAGCACTTGTTTTGTCTTCCTCAGACGCCACTGGGCATGGGAAGAGAAACGAAGGAAGAACAAGTATAAAATGGGGATATCAAGTCAGATAATAATGCAGCTTCAGGCCAATGGCTTCTGATGAAACAATTCATACATTACTTTCGGATGGCAGCTGTTCATCCGTCTGCCATTCACACCATCATCAGACAAATCTTTCATTTCTTTACTTGTCTCTTTACCACTCCCTTTAGCCTTGCCCCAGCAACTCGCTTATAATTTAAACTTTCCTGCCCTCCACGCTACCTTAGAAATGATAAGACAACGGGTTATACTGGTTGTAACCCGTTGTAATGAATAACGACCCACAATAAATTAATAATATGACAATGAATGAACATCTAGTAATAAGTGACCACAAAATGTTAGTGGTAGATATTCAGTTCGCGGCTAAAGGTCACACACATGTCACAGTTTTCACCTTAAGTAAGGCCGATAAGGACGGAATGAGCGGTAAACTGAACACGTTAAATCCCATGCAAAACAAGACAGGGAACAATCGGAGGCTCTCAAATAAGTATTTAGTGCAATATGTAGCTAATACAAGCCCGAAACGAACAAATACAAATGAAACTTCACTTTAACAGTTCATGGTGATTTTTGGGGACGGGATTCCATGTTTTTAATCAGGGATTAAGAATTCGTGGTGATGTCTGTCCAAATAATTATTTACTGCGTCTTTGTGAAAATGTTGTCTCCGTTTTGCTGACGTTCTTGTATTTCTGAATGGCACTTGTCACAGGGAGGACGCTGCTGTTCAAATAAACATGGTGACTTACTGTCAGATCGTATAGATCTGACATTCTCTGACAAATATGTATAAACTGCACTAGACTGTTTCCATCTAAGGGAATAACTTTTGCTTTACAGATAATCCTCGAGTGCAGGAGAACAAACGAAGGGCAACTGCCTATGTCAGGTCTTTTGGAGAAACCGGCTGAGAGAAAGTTGAAAGCCTGAGCTGCTGTGTGTTTGCAGCATTTACAGTTTGCGTCCTTGCGTAAATAAAAACAATTTGAGATTGCAGATTGAAGTGTTGACTGGGCGTAATGAACTGATACAAATATTCTGTAAATAAAAGTGATTGAGTGTTGCATCAAATGCTACCTTTTGGTGTTAATGGGAATACAAATATTAGAGAATGGTTTTGATTCAGTGATCTGTGAGCTACAGGCAGATCACGACTCAGCTGCACCATTCTGCGAGATAAGGGCTCCAGCGTACAGCCCATGAGTAGATAGCTGGGCAATTTTTTTAAAGACAGTGAGTTGTGGTGATTCGGAAAGCACTGCCTGAAAGCCACGAACTGAATGTCGGCTACTAAAACTTTGTGGTCACTTATTGCTAAATGTTCATTCATTGTCATATTATTATTAGATTGTGGGTCGTTATTCATTACAATATCTGGTAGAACCTGCTGTCTTGTTGTTTCAAAAGTAGCGTAGAGGGCAGGAAAGTTTAAATGACAAGCAAGTTGGTCATTCAATTGTGCATTTAAAAAAGAATTGGAATACCGAAATGACAATATTTTCAGGCTGATCGGAGACGATCAGAGAAATGGGACAGGGCCCATACTCTGAGTCGAATGTCCTCTATCTGAGTTGTTGTTGAATGGAATGGCGGACAGAATTAACCAGAATGCTCAGCGGCTCGGAAAGCGGCCTCTCGCCATCAGAAAGGCCACAGAGCGCAGGCGCAGAGAAGTCCCGCCCCCGGAGTTTTTCTGTTTGCCTGGGACATGCGCAGTGTGGCTCCTGGAAGCTGAGCCGGGGGTGACCGAGTCTCAGCGGCTCTCAGAGCCCGAATCGGAGCCGCCAGGATCGGCAGACGTGCGGCGAGGGACCTGGGCGGGCGGCACCATGAAGCCGGTGGTTGTTGCAGACTGAAGGTCAGTGAGATGAAACATTGAGCTCAACAATTTCAGACCGTAAACTCCGTTCTTCATTTTGTTTCCTTTGCTTGTTTCGTTTTATTTTTTCAGTTCGCAGCTCAGCTGCTCCAGGCACAGGTTTTGTTTCTTTGCTTCTTTTCTTGCCCCATCTCCAATCCCTTTGGCCCTGGAGACTAACTTTTCTGTCCCTCAACCTCTCCTGTCTTCCACCCGGTCACAAACCTTCCTTTTGTCCTTGTCCCACACACCCCTGGTTTCGAACCTATTCCATCTCTCACTTTTCCCAGTCCTGGTGAAAGGTCACAGCTGAAACACTAACTCTGTTTTTCTCAGGACACAGATGCTGCCTAATCTGCTGAGTTTTCTTTTTCAACATTTTCTGTTTTAATTTAAGATTTCCATCACCTCTTCCACATTCTGCTTTTTGATGAGCACAGAGCTGAACCCAGTCAGAGTCAACACCTTCAGAAGAGAGAGTGGAGAGATGGTGCCGGAGGGAGGGCTTTGGATTTCTGGGGCATTGGTCCCGGTTCTGGGGAAGGTGGGATCTGTACAAACCAGACAGTCTACACCTGAATAGGACTAGGACGAGTGTCCTTTAAGGGAGATTTGCTAGTGTTGTTGGGGAGGTTTTAACTAGGTTGGCGGGGGGATGGGAACCTGAAGGCAGATTCAGCTCGGACAAATTCAGAGCAGAGAGCGGGAGACAGCAAATTAGCGAGTGACTCTGAAAGACAAAAGGAGCAAAGGTTAAATGCACAGGGATTTGGCAAAGGTAAAAGGTATTTACCTAAATGCAATGAATTTAGCAAAACAGCCAATGAACTGAGGGACAAGATAGTCACGTGGCAGCATGATATCATTGCTATAATGGAGACTTGACTTAAAGAGGTCCAAAAATGGCAGCTCAACATCCCTGGACTTAGGGTTTTCAGGCAGGGTACAGAGGGACCTAAAAAGGTGTGGTGGAGTAGCGTTACTGATTAAATAATCAATTACTGCTGTGTGGAGTGATTAAATATAAATTGATTCATCAAATCGTGCTTGTATACGAGCAGAGGAGAGACCTTATCCTGAGTGAGGCACAGCCAGAGTGAGTGTGGGTATTGGCAATTTGGTGCACAGTGGGAATTCGGTGCAGAGGAGAAGAGGTGTTCTTGCATTTTTTCTTTGCTATCCAACTTCTTAAATCTTCAGAGAGTGGTCTTGCCCTGCTGCCGCAGTAGAGGCTACAAGGGAGAGGAGTGACTGGTAAGTAGTGGGTAAGGTCGGGTAAGTATTTACTACTTTTATCACTTATAGTTTAAGGTCTTTTTGTGGTTTATAGTTTGTATATTCTGTAGTAACGAGGATCAGGAAAGAAGGGCCCTAGAGTGATTGATATAAAAGGCTTAATTTAAAGGGATAAGTCATGGCAGGAGAGCTCAAAGTCGTGGTGTGCTCCTCGTGCTCCATGTGGGAAGCCGGGAACATTTCTAGTGCCCGGGACCAGCATGTGTGCAGGAAGTGCATCCAGCTGCAGCTCCTGGAAGCTCGGGTTTCAGAGTTAGATGGCGGCTGGGGACACTGTGAAGCATCTGTGAGTCTGAGAGCATCGTGGATAGCACATTTAGAGAGGGGGTCACACCGCAGCAGAAGGGACTTGAGGAAGGAAGGAAATGGGTGACCACCAGGCAGTACAAGAGAAACAGGCAGGTCGTTCAGGAGTCCCCTGGGGTCTCGCTTGCAAATCGGTATTCCATTTTGGAGGCTGATGAGGGCGCTGGTTCCTCCAGGGAGTGCAAACAGAGCTAAGTTTCTGGCACCACATGCAGCCTGCCTGTACAGGAGGGGAGGAAGAGCAAAAGTAATAGGGGATACTATTGTCAAGGGAACAGATAGGCGCTAATGTGGCTGTCAACGTGACTCTAGGATGATGTCTTGCCTCCCTGGTGCCATGGTCCGGGATGTCACTAAATGGCTGCAGGACATCCTGAAGAGGGAGGATGATAAGGCAAAGGCCATGGTACATGTTGGTACCAATGACATAGGTAGAAAGAGGGATGAGGCCTTGCATCAAGAATTCAGTGAGTTAGGCAGTAGACTGAAAAGCAGGACCTCTCGGGTTGTAATCTCTGGATTACTCCCAGTGCCACGTGCTAGCAAGCACAGAAATAGGAGAATAATGCAGATGAATATGTGGCTTAAGAGTTGGTGCAGGAGGGAGGGTTTTAGATTCCTGGATCATTGGGACTGTTTCTGGGAAGGTGGGACCTGTACAAGCGGGACAGTCTACATCTGAACCTGAGCAGGACTAACATCCTTGTGGGCGAGTTTGCTAGTGCTGTTGGGAGGAGTTTGAACTAATTCGGCAGGGGGAGGGGACACAGAACATTAGCAGAATAGGGACACATCATAATACAGTAAAACAATCAAGTCAGAGGCAATACAGCTGCATTAAGTTTCAGTGGAGTAAGGCAAGTCAGGATGGCCTATACTTTAATGCCAGGAGTATTATAGGTAAAACGGATGAGTTAAGGGTGAGGATTGACATATGGAATTGTGATATAACAGCCATCACGGAGACGTGGTTGAGAGAGGGGCAGGATTTGCAGCTCAAGATTTCGGGATATTGAATCTTCAGGCGAGACGGGGAGGGGGTAAAAGAGGCGGAGGCATTGCATTATTAGTTAAGGAGTCAGTTAATGCAGTAAGGAGAGATGATATCTTGGAGGCAACATCAAATGAAGCTTTCTGGACAGAGCTTAGGAATAAAAAAGGGGCAGCCACATTGTTAAGTGTTTATTATAAACCCCCAGATAGTCAGCGGGAAATTAAGGAGCAAATATGTGCACAATTTGCGGAGATGTGTAAAAACAATAGCAATAGGATAATTACATTTGGTGATTTCAACTTTCCCAACATTAATTGAGATAGACATAGTGTTAAGTGGAGGGATTTCTTGAAACGTGTACAGGAGAACGTTCTAGGTAAATTTGTAGAGGGTCCAACAAGGGACGGTGCATTGCTGGACCAAATTCTGGGGAATGAAGCCGGACAGGTGGCTGAGGTGGTAGTTGGGGAGCATTTTAGTGATAACGATCACAACATGGCACAATTTAAGCTTGTTATGGACAAAAAGATAGACAAGTTGCAAAAAAAAAAAATGTTTTGGATTGGGGTAGAGTGGATTTCAGTAAAATAAGGTGGGTCTGGCCAAGGTAGACTGGGAACAGCTACTTGTGGGGAAATCAACAAAGGAACAGTGGGGGGGGCGTTGAAAAAGGAAATTGGGAGGCGACAAGCTCAACATGTTCCCTCTAGGGTGACAGGAAGGAGTAACAAGCCCAGAGAACCATGGATGACCCAAGATATTCAGGATACCATGCGAAGGAAAAGAGAAGCTTTTAGCAGGTAGAAGGGGAACAAATCAGCAGAGGCTTTAGTGGAGTACAGACAGTGCAGGGTGGAGATTAAGAAAGCAATTAGCACAGCAAAGGGAGGATATGAGAAAGCTCTTGCTAGTTAAAGTAGGGAAAATCCCAAGACATTCCATACGTATATCAATGGGCAGAGGATAACCAGGGAAAGAGTAGGGCCCATTAGTGACCAAGGGGGAAATCTATGGATGGAGCCAGAGGAGATCGGTAGAGTGTTGAACGAATTCTTCACATCCGTCTTCACCCAAGAGAATGAGGATGAAGGTGTGGAACTCAGGGAGAGAGACTGCGAGGTTCTTGAGCAAATTGATATAGGGAGTTACAAGGTATTGGAGGTTTTGGCAGGCTTAAAAGTGGACAAATCTCTAGGTCCGGATGATTTGTGTCCCAGACTGCTGAGGGAGGTAAGGGGGGAGATCGCAGGGACTCTGACCCAAATTTTTAATTCCTCTCTGGCCACAGGGGAGGTGCCAGAGGACTGGAGAACAGCTAATATGGTTCTGCTATTTAAGAAGGGTTGTAGAGGTAAGCCAGGGAACTGCAGGCCAGTGAGTCTCACGTCAGTAGTAGGGAACCTATTGGAGAAAATTCTGAAGGAGAGAATTTATCTCCACTTGGAGACGCAAGGTTTGATCAGGGATAGTCAGCATGGCTTTGTCAGAGGGAGGTCATGCCTAACAAATTTGATTGAATTTTATGAGGAGGTGACCAGGTGTGTAGATGAGGGTTGTGCAGCTGATGTAGTTTATATGGATTTCAGCAAAGCCTTTGACAAGGTCCCACATGGGAGACTTATAAAGAGGGCAAACGCACATGGGATACAGGGTAATTTGATGAGGTGGTTCACAATTGGATTAGTTGTAGGAGACAGAGGGTGATGACAGAAGGATGCTTTAGTGAGTGGAAGCCAGTGTCCAGTGGTGTACCACAGCGATCTGTGCTGGGTCCCCTAATATTCGTCATTTATATAAAAGACATAGATGACTCTGTAGGGGATAGGATTAGTAAGTTTGCGGATGACACAAAGATTGACCGGGTGGTTAACAGTGAGGTTGAGTGTCTTGGGCTACAGGAAGATATAGACGGGATGGTCAAATGGGCAGATAAGTGGCAGATGGAATTTAACCCTGAAAAGTGTGAGGGGATACACTTTGGAAGGAATAATTTGACAAGGAAGTATTCAATGAATAGCATGACACGAGGACGTTCTGAGGAACAAAGGGACCATGGCGTGTGTGTCCTTAGATCTCTGAAAGCGGAGGGGCATGTTAATGGGGTGGTGAAAAAGGCATTTGGGACAGATGCCTTATCAATCGAGGCATAGATTACAAAAGTGGGGAGGTCATGTTGGAGTTGTATAGAACCTTGGTGAGGCCACAGCTGGAGTACTGTGTGCAGTTCTGGTCGCCACATTATAGAAAGGATGTGATTGCACTGGAGGGGGTGCAGAGGAGATTCACAGGATGTTGCCTGAGATGAAATGTTTAAGTTATGAAGAGAGGTTGGATAGACTTGGGTTGTTTTCGTTGGAGCAGAGAAGACTGAGGGGTGACCTGATCGAGGTGTGCAAGTTTATGAGGGGCATGGAGAGGATGGATAGGGAGCAGCTGTTCCCCTTTGCTGAAGGGTCAGTCATGAGGGGACACAAGTTCAAGGTGAGGGGCAGGAGGTTTAGGGGCGATGTGAGGAATAATTTTTTGACCCAGAGGGTGGTGACGGTCTGGAATGCACTGACTGGGAGGGTGGTGGAGGCGGGTTACCTCACATCCTTTAAAAAGTACCTGGATGAGCACTTGGCACGTCATAACATTCAAGGCTATGGGGCAGGTGCTGGTAAATGGGATTAGGTAGGTAGGTCAGGTGTTTCTCATGTGTCGGTGCAGACTCGATTGGATGAAGGGCCTCTTCTGCACTGTGTGATTCTGTGAAATCATGCTATATGTGTTAAGCGCAGAAATAAAAAGGGGGCAGCCACACTACTGGGAATGTACTATAGATCCCCAAATAGTGAGATGGAACTAGAAGAGCAAATATGTAGGAAAATTTCGGAGTGCAAAAACAGGAAGGTAATAATAGTTGGGGACTTCAACTACTTGAATATCAATTAGGATACAAACAGTGTAATAGGCACAGAGGACATAAAATTCTTCAACTGCATTGAGTAGAACATTTTTAGTCGGCATGTAACAAGGCCAGTGAAAGGGAGTGAAATTCTAGATTTAGCCATAGGAAATGAAGCTGGGCAAGTGGATGAAGTCGCAGTGATTGACCATTTTGGCCATAGTGACCATATTACAGTTCGATTTAGCATAATTATGGAAAAGGATGAAGATAGAACAGGAGTAAAAGTTGTAAATTGGGGAAAGACAAATTTTATGAAGCTGAGAGGTGATCTGGAGAGTGTGGACTAGTTACAGATCTTAATGAGCAAGAGAATAACTAAGGAAAGGGTAGGGCCTATCAGAGATGTATATGGTAACTTGTGCGTTGATACTGATAATGTAGGCAGGATTCTTAATGAGTACTTTGTCTCTCTCCTCACGAAGGAGAGGGATGTTCTGGAGGGTTTGACATCCTTGAAGTTAGATAAATAACCAGGGCCAGATGGGTTGTATCCCAGGCTGTTAAAGGAAGCCAGGACAGAAATAGCGAATGCTCTGAGGACAGTTTTCCATTTCTCCCTAGATACATTCGAGGTACCAGAGGATTGGAGGTCTGTGAACATTGCACTGTTATTTAAAAAGGGCGCAAGGGATAGGCCAAATGATTATAGGCCAGTCAGCCTGACTTCAGTGGTTGGAAAATTATTAGAATCAATCCTGAGAGACAGGATAAACTCTCGCTTAGAAAGGAATGGATTAATCAGAGCGAGTCAGCATGCTTTTGTTAGGAGAAGGTCGTGTCTTACTAATTTAATCAATGCTTTTGAGGAAGTAACAAGGATGACTGTGGGTAAAGGAAGCATATCGAATGCTTTCTTTTATTGGATGAGGCATTGAATACAAAAGCAGGCATGTAATGCTGGAATTGTATAAAATACTGGTTAGGCCACAGCTGGCATTTTGTGTACAATTCTGGTCACCACATTGCAGGAAGTATACAATTCCTCCAGAAAGCGCACAGAGGAGACTTACAAGAATATTGCCAGGGCTTGAAAATTGCAGCTATGAGGAAAGATTGGATAGA
This sequence comes from Cetorhinus maximus, assembly GCF_964194155.1. NCBI lineage: Eukaryota > Metazoa > Chordata > Chondrichthyes > Lamniformes > Cetorhinidae > Cetorhinus > Cetorhinus maximus. Next base: position 21,103,832 of record NC_135909.1, read on the forward strand.
CTGGGGTTGTTTTCCTGAGGAGGCTGAGGATGACCTGATTGAGGTGTACAAGATTGAGGAGTTTTTGGTATATTAATTCATGGGATATGGGCTTTGCTGGCTGGGCCAGCATTTGTTGCCCATCCCCATTTTCCCTTGAGAAGGTGGTGGTGAGCTGCCTTCTTGAACCACTGCCGTCCATGTGGTGTATGTAGACCCACAGTGCTGTTAGGGAGGGAGTTCCAGGATTTTGACCCAGCGACAGTGAAGGAGTCTAGACAGAGTAGACAGGGATGCTCGGTTTCCCCAAGGAGAGAGGCTAATTACAAGGGGACAGAGATTTGAGGTGATTGGTTGAAGGATTGGAGGGGACATGAGGAAAGATTTCTTCACCCAGAGGGTGGTGGATGTTTGGAATTTGCTGCCTGGTTTGGTGGTGGAGGCAGAAGCCCTCAGCTCATTTTAAAGGTACCCGGATCTGCACCTAAAGTGCTGTAACCTGCAAGGATCCGGACCGGGTGCTGGAAGGTGGGATTCGAATGGGCAGCTCGTTTTTTTTCTTTTCGCCCAGCCCAGGCACTAAAGGCTGAGTGGCTTCTTTCTGTGGTGTAACTTTCCTATAGTTCTATTGTTCTATGGAGTCAACACCTTCAGGAGAGGATAGTGGAACCAGTGAGTGTCGAACTGAACCCAGCCAGAGTCAGCACCTTCAGGGGAGGAGAGAAAAGTCGATGAAAAGGAAAATAGCTGGAGTTGGTGCGATGGGTTTGGATTTCTGCACTGGGAGGAGGAAGTGTGTGTGGGACATGGTTTTACAGCTTTGGGGGAACAAGAGAGGAAAGAATGTTCCAGAGAAATTAAATTGTTCTGAATTTCTATCCTGTATTTAATGATTTTTAAACTCCTTTTACAGGGTAGAAGGGGAGCATCTGCAGACAGAACACTCATTCCTCGGAACCTGAATATGATAGGTCTTTGAATGTGGAATGAGAAATATTTGTCTGTTCCCTCCTTGGGAAAAGATTTCATACATCAGTGTGACTGGAAAAGCACCGAGACACACACACCCCCCCGAGTGAGAGTGTTCCAGTGCACTGACTGTGGAAGTAGCTTTAAACAGTTATACAGCTAGAAAAAGGATCACATTATTCACAGTGGGGAGAAACCATACACACGTGTGCATGGACAAGGCTTCATTTGAATGTCCGACCTGGAGAGACACAAGGGCTCCTGCACTGCGGAGAAACCGTGGAAATGTGGGGACTGTGGGAAGGGATTCAGATCTCCATCCCTACTGGAAACTCATCGACGCAGTCACACTGGGGAGAGACCGTTCATCTGCTCCGAGTGTGAGAAGGGATTCACTCACTCATCTGCCCTGCTGAAACACCAGCGAAGTCACACTCTGGAACGGCCTTACACCTGTTTCCTGTGTCAGAAAGGATTCACAACGACATCCAATCTATCCGCACACCAGCGAGTTCACACTGGGGAGAGGCCGTTCACCTGCTCCGTGTGTCAGAAAGGTTTCAAAACTACATCCAACCTATTGACACACCAGCGAGTTCACACTGGGGAGAGGCCGTTAATCTGCTCCAGGTGTGGGAAGGGATTCACTCAGTCATCCCAGCTCACTAAACATCAACTTGTCCACACTGACCAGAGACCGTTTCAGTGCCCTGTGTGTGAGAAGAGCTTTAAAAGCACAAAGCAGCTGCTGGAACACCAACACACTCACAGTGGGGAGAGGCAATTCCCCTGCTCCGTGTGTGGGAAAGCATTTCCTCGGTTATTCCATCTGCAGCAACACCAAGTAGTTCACACTGAGCAGAGGCCTTTTCAATGCCCTGACTGTGAGAAGAGCTTTAAAAGCAGCAATAATCTGCGGAAGCACCAACGCACTCACTCAGGAGAGAGGCCGTTCACCTGTTCTGTGTGTGAGAAGACATTTAATTGTTCATCCAACCTATTGACACACCAGCGAATTCACACTGGGGAGAGGCCATTCATCTGCTCTGTGTGTGGGAAAGGATTCACTCGGCCATCGAACCTCACTGAACATCAACTAGTTCACACTGAGCAGAGACCTTTTCAATGTCCGGACTGTGAGAAGAGCTTTAAAAGCAGCAATGATCTGCGGAAGCACCAACGCACTCACTCTGGGCAGAGGCCGTTCCCCTGCTCTGTGTGTGGGAAGGGATTCACTCGGTCATCCAATCTGCTGCAACATCAGCGAGTTCACATGTGACTGCAGGGGTTGGATTCTGCTGTCAATGCTGCTGTTAATCACATCCAGGACTGAACCATGTTCATTCTGACAGTCAGATATTTTGAGATTGATTCAATAATTAATCTAGTTTTAAATACATTATGTTGGGTCCTTAATTTCTCCAAGTTAAGTGGAGACTAATTGATGTCCTGTTACTGACTGTTCTATATTTGGGTCTTTTCCCCCTTACAACTTGATTATTTCAGTTATCATCCCTTCAATTACTCTCAGGGACAAGTCTCAGCTCCCCGTACCTTCCAGAGTGCCTGTCCTAGACTTGGTATTCAGGAAAGGTATCAGTAACATTCCCGGGAGCACTAAACACAAAATCCAGTCTGTTAATCACTTTCAGCTACTGGACATAGTGTGTGTCCTACAGCATCTCTCTCACCTTCGATGTGTGAATAAACATCACACCTATAAACCTGGTTTCAATTTAATTTAATTCAATTTAATTCAAGCTACTGCCATTATAAATCTGTAGCAATTTATTTCAATCATTTCATGTTTAATATTGAATTGGGATTTATTTTGTGGCAATCTTTCGATGTCTGGATCAATCAGTATTTCTGTTGCAAACGAGTCAGCCTTTTCCGAACACTCGGAATAAGGTGATGGTGATATCACAAAAAGAGATCAGTGGAGCTTGAAGTCAGCACCTGACTCACACCAGGTTGAGTCTGATTTCCTTCCACTCTGATTAATGTTGTTCTTAATCGCCATCAGCCTCACGGACCCAGATTGGAAATGACTGGAGGCATTACAAACATAGCAACTTATAAATTAGGAGCAGGAATCGGCCATTCGGCCCCTCCAGCCTGCTTCCCCCATTCAATAAGATCATGGCAGATGTTCTTCTGGCCTCAACTCCCACTTTCCTCCCTACCTCCGATACCCTTTAACTCCTTTTTCAATCAAGAATCTATCTAACTTTGCCTTAAAATGTTCAATGGCTCTGCCTCCAGCTTAACTCCAGGGAGAGACAGAGAAAGGCATCTAAAAACAGGACAGGTCTGCTGTAAAATAACCAGGCATTTAAAAGTGCCGTGCCTTCAGAACAGAAGAACTTTCTCTGCTCCCTGTAAACCTGATTCCAGCTACTAAACTCACATGTTTACGTAACCTCCGGCAATTCCACTGTGGAAGCCATTGCAGCTGCCAAGACAATTCTATAACTTAAAAACCTTCATTTCAGACAGCACAACATCTCGACTTCAAAATATATCAGGCCTGCACTGAGTATGGACTAAAATGATCCAATTTTATAAGTACTGTTCTATCTTCATTTGTATCTCATCCACATGTGTATGTGTTAGCAACTTTATCTATTCTTCAGTAAATTCCAGAGCAATAGAGTAAAATAAACTAATCATTTATTTTTTTAAGGAAAAAGGTTTTTCCACTGGCTTATTTACAGTTGAATTTCTCACTCCATGGGTAAGGAAATATACACAACTTACAAATATATTGTTCATGGGCAACTTCAGGGAAACACCTTTAAAGCATCCGTGACATTATTAATAACATCCATAGACATTCCACTGTCAACTACTTTAGTAACCTCTCCCAAAAATCAGTCCTATTCATCAGGAATGACCTCCCCTTTACAAATCCATGTTGGCTTTCTCTGAACAGCTGAAAAACTTCGAGGCGTACAGACTCCCTATTCTTCATAGTGAACTCTCGGAATTTCCTGACAACAGGGCTTAGTCGAACTGGCCGACAATTCCCTGGTTTCCATCTGACTCCTTTCTTAAATGTTGGAATGACAGGCAATATTTTCCAATCTGAGGGAATGGTCCCCAAGTGGAGAGAAGTTTGAACACTTTTGTTCTCAACTCCTTCCTTTAATTCCCTGCAATGAAACAATCTCCTCTTGGAGTTTTGTTACTCGTTAGTGCCATTAGTTTCTTCATTACTATTATCTTGCTTATGTGAACTTTGTTGAGTCCTTCTTCCCGATTCAATAGTAGATTCCTTGGGATACCTGAAATGCTGACTCTTCCTCTATTGCACATACTGAAACAATGTCTTAAACTTCCTTATTTTCATTGACAACAGTACTGCTAACAGTTTTCAATTGGCCCACACGCTCTGATCATTCTCCTTCTCCTAATATAATTGTAAAAGTTTGTGTTGATTTTGAAATCTATTACATTTTTATTATACTGCGTTTTAGGAGTTTGTTATCTGCTTTGTTCCCATTTCCTGCTCTTTGTATCTTTCCTATTCACCAGGATCTCTCCTTTCTTTGCAGTTATGTTTGCAGAGTTTCATGTTGTTTCTTGCCTCCTTCCTTGTCCATTAGGCAAATAGATCTCTCGAAGGTTAATGGTAGAAGCTGGCTCTGCACCATGTTAAACTATTTGTGAACAGTTCCTCCTCACCATTTGTCTTTTTCCTCATGAACAGATTTGCCCAGTTTACTGTGGACAATCTCTGTCTCATTCCCATTGAATTCAGCCTCACTGAAAATGAGAAACTTACTAGCTGTTTCATGCTTCTTCCTTTCAAGCATTGAGTTGAACTCAATCATATTAACACCACTGGCTAAGTGCTCATGCACTCTCATGGGGAGGTGGTGGAATAGTGGTAATGTCACTGGGCTAGTAATCCAGAGACCCAGTCTAATTCTCTGGGGGCCATGGGTTCATATCCCCCATGGCAGCTGGTGGAATTTAAATTCATTTAATTAAATCGGGATTTTTAAAAAGTAGAGTGACCATGAATCGATTGTTGTAAAAACCCATCTGGTTCACTCATACCCGTTAGGGAAGGAAATCTGCCGGGCCTGGCCTGGCCTACACCTGACTGCAGACCAACAGCAATGTTGTTGACTCCCAGCAAGCCACTCAGTTGATCAAACTGTTAAAAAGCAGAAAAAGGAATGAAACTGAATGGACCACCCGGCATCGAACCTAGGTACCGGAAATTATACCCAGCCTAGACCCTCCAAAAGCCTCCTTACTAACATCTGGGGGCTTGTGCCAAAGTTGGGAGAGATGTCCCACAGTCTAGCCAAGGCACAGCCTGACATTGTCATGCTCATGGAATTATACATTACAGACAATGTCCCAGACACCATCATCACCATCCCTGGGTATGTCCTGTCACCAGTGGTGGTGCCACTGTGCTATACAGGTGGGAGGGAGTTGCCCTGGGAGTCCTTAACTTCGACTCGGGAGCCCATGAAGTCTCTTGGCATCAGGCCAAAAATGGGCAAGCAAACCACCAGATGGTTACCACTTGCGGTAACTGGCACCCCCACCACCAATCCACAACAACCCCATCCCCTCAGCTGATGACTCAGTACTCCTCAAAGTTGAACACCATTTGGAGGAAGAATGCTACTGTGCTAAATGGGCTAGATTTTGAACAGATATAACACCTCCAAACTGGGCATCTGAAGTGTAGTGGGCATCAGCAGCAGTATTGTACTCAACCGCAAACCATCACCTCATGGCTTGGCACAACCTCCACCGTACCATTATCATCAAGTTAGGGGATCAATGCTGGAACAATGAAGAGTGCAGGGGGGCCATGCTCAGAGCAGCACCAGGTATACCTAAAAATGTGTTAACCTGTGTACCTATAATACAGGACTACTTGCATGCCCGGCAGCATTAGCAGCAAGTGAGAGAGCTAAGCGATCCCACAACCAATGGATCAGCTGTAAGCTCTGCAGTCCTGACACGTCGATGCATGAATGCTGGCTGGCAAATAAAAAACTCTCAGGAGGAGCCGGTTCCACAAATATCCCCATCGTCAATGATGGGGGAACCCAGCACGAGTGCGAAAATAAAGCTGAAGCATTTGCAACTGCCAGAAGTTCCAGGTGGATGATTTATCTCAGCCTCCTCCTTTGATCCTCAGCATCTCAGAAGCCAATCTTCAGCCAATCTGATTCACTCCAGGTGATATCAATAAACAGCTGAAGGCACTAGACACTGCAAAGTCTATTGGCCCTGACAACATACCGGCAATAGCACTGAAGACTTGTGCTCTAGAATTGGCTGCACCCTTAGCCAAACTGTTCCAGTAATAACAAGGCTTTGTCTCCCAGTGTGATGTCCAGTGGAGGCAAAAGCGGTAAAGGTCTTGGCATAGGAGGTGTTAAAAGGCACCGAAAAGTCTTCCGAGATAATATCCAGGGAATCACTAAACCTACCATTCATCACCTCACTCAATGTGAAGGTGTTGAACACATTTCCAGCCTCATTTATGAGGAAACTCACAGGATTGTCAAGGTTTCCTTGGAAAATATCATCTGGGACTCGGTCAACTACAAAGAACATGCTAAACAAAAGACATTTACAGCTACATCACTGACATCGATCCAGCTATGTGGAAAATTGCCCAGGTTATGTCCTGTCCAGAAAAAGCAGGAAAACTCCAATCCGGCCAATTATCACCCCTTCAGTCTATTCTTGTTCATCAGTGAAGTGATGGAAGGGGTCATGGGCAGTGCTATCAAGTGGCACTTACACAGCATTAATCTATTCAGTTTGGGTTCTGCTAGGGTGTCTCAGCTCCTGACCTCATTACAGCATTGGTCCAAACATGGACAAAAGAGCTGAACTCCAGGGGTGAGGTGACAGTGACTGCACTTGACACCAAGGCTACATTTGATCGAATGTGACATCAAGGAGCCCTATCACAAATGATGTCAATGGGAATCAAGGTAAAATAACTGTCCACTGTTTGATGCCATACCCAGCATAAAAGAAGATGGTTGTGGTTGTCGGAGATCATCTCATCCTCAGGACATTGTTGCTGCAGTCCCACAGGATAGTGTTCTAGGCCCAACCATCTTCAGCTGCTTCATCAATGGCCAATGACCTTCCCTCTATGATAAGGTCAGAAGTGGGATATTTGCTGCTGATTGCACTATGTTCAGCACCATTCCTGACTCCTCAGGCACCTAAACAGTCCATGTCCACATGCAGCAAGGCTTGGGCAAGATTCAGGCTTGGGCTGACAAGTGGCAAGAGACATTCACACCACAGAAGTGCCAAACAATGACTATCTCCAACAAGAGAGAATCTAACCATCTCCCCATGACAGTCAATGACATTACGCTTGCTGAATCCCTGACTATCAACATCTTGGGGGTGTTACCATTGACTAGAAACTGAACTGGATGAGCCATATAAATAATATGGTGACAAAAGCAAGTCAGAGACTTGGAATTCTGTGGCGGGTAACTCACCTCCTGACTCCCCAAAGCCTTTCTACCATTGACAAGGCACAAGTCAGGAGCGTGATGAAATATTGTCCACTTGCCTGGATGAGTACAGCTTGACATGATCCAGAAGAAAGCCCACTTGATTGGTACTCCATCCACCACTTTCAACATTCACTTTCTCCACCACCATCCCCAGTGGCAGCAGTGTACCATCTACAAGATTCTCCACAGCAACTCCCAAAAGGCTCTTTCACCAGCAACTTAAAAACCCGCCACCTCTACCACCTAGAAGGACAGGAGCAGCAAATGCATGGTAACACCACAACCTGCAAGTTCCCCTCCAAACCACACACCATCCTCACCTGAAATTATATCACCGTTCCTTCACTGTCACTGGGTCAAAATCCACAAAATGCCTTCCTAAGAGCACTGTGGGTGTACCTATACCACATGGACTGCAGCAGTTCATAAAGGCAACTCACCATCACCTTCTCAAGGACAATTACATAGGAACAACAAACGATGGTCTAGCCAGCGATACCCACATCCCACGAATGAATTCAAGAAGCCCTTTAGGCTGTTACCTAACTCTGGTCCATTCATCTTTGTTAGATCTAATATAATCACCCACTCTTGCTGTTTCTCTGACAGGAATCTATCCCAGACACACTCAAAAAACTCCCTATATTTCTGACAAGTGTTATTCTTATCCCAATATACATGGAAGTTAAAATCCCCCAATGAAACCATTCTTCCTTTGCTACATGCTTGTCTAATCTCAGCATGTTTACAAACAGCCACTTCCAGGCTACTACCTGGAGACATATACATAACTTCAACTAAAGTGTTAAAAATATTCCATTTCTTAATTCTATCCATAAAGCTTCCACTCCTTGCTGATCTCAGCACATATCCTCTCTTATGATAGAACCAATTTCATCTGCAACAGTTAAGGTTACTCTTCTCCCTCTACCATTTTCCCTATCTCCCTGTAGACCTAATTATCTGGCATATTTATTTCCCAGTCCTGATGGTCATGGAACCTGGTCTCTCTAGAAGCAACCACGTCATATCCTTCAAGTTGTATCTGTGTCTGCAATTCATTCAGTTTGTTCCTCAGATTCTGTGCGTTTGAATAAAGAATGTTTGTTTGAGCCATTACCCCTATCCTGTCCTTCTGCTCGAACATTTTATCAACACATTTCCTATCCAAATTCATGTGACATATCTGCCCGCTAAAGCTGGCTGGTGAGTCCAAAACTAGGACACACTCACACAATAAGTTTCAGCTACTTTGGACATTTTTTTCACTCCAAGTGTTTTGGATCTTTGGAATTGTCTCCCCCAGAGAGCTAGGGGTGCTCAGCTACTGTCTGTATTCAAACTGAAATCAATAACATGTTTGGATAATAAGAGACCTGGAGATAGAGTGGGGAGGTGCACTTCATTGAGTTAAGGTAATGGATCCGCTGTACTGTATTCAATGGGGGAACAGCAGGGAAGGGCTGAGTGGCTGACCGCTGCTCCAATTTCTAATGTTCTTATGCTCATCTCTCTGCAATGTGCTATGTTCTGGGCATTTCTAAAACTTGTTTTCCTTTTCTTTGACAACCGTCTCTGTAACTGAAGCTGTTCGGTCAACTTGCAAATTGATCTTAAATATTTGAATAATTTGCAAGCCATTGCTGCTGATGTGCTGGGTGTATTTCCATATAGCTCACAAACCACTCAGGGGAGGCCAAATCGCAGCCTTGTTAAAAAACATGAAAAAGGCCATTTAGCAAATTAATGGAAGGGCATTAGAGGAAAATAGCTAAACAAAGTTATGAAATGAATAAAATTTATAGGTGATTAATCATGTGAGATTTAAACTACAGAAAATGATCTGGGAAGAAAAGGTAGGAAAGGGGAAAAGGGAATGGAATATTTACAGTGTGTTCAGGACTTACCCAGTAGATAGGAAGTCCAGCAAGGCAGTGGTGATGGGGTCTGGTCATTGAGGAATAAACCAGAGCAGATATGAGAAGTCAGCACAGTTCAAATCAATCATCGAACGGAACAACCAGGTTTGAGGTAATGATTGAGAAAAATGTAAAGAAGAAAAGCCAAAAATAGTAAATTGCAATAAAATAGTTCCGGAGGGTTGGGAATATAACTTATGAAGATAAACCTGGACAGAATATTTATGAACAAAGAGATAGAACAGCAGTGATCAAACAACAACAGGAGAAATACATTCTGCTAGAACAGGAACCAATTATCCAATAGTGAAATTCCCTGGATAAGTAAAGGGATCAGGGCAAAACTGAAATTAAAGTAAAAGGCCTGTGCTGACGGACGTTGACAATAAAGGAGAGGATGATAAATGGACAAATCAAGAGGTTAGACAGCTGGTCAAATAGAAGTTCCAGGATTAAGTTATGAAGGAATATAAAAGCAAATAGGAAAATATCTGATGGACACAGAAACAACAAAGGGCAAATGAGAATATGGAAAGAGTCTCAGAAGGATGCACAAGAAAAAAGCTCAGGTAATGACAGAGTTTAGGGAGAAATATTGGATTGTTACTTGGCCTCAGTTTTTAAACCAGATAAACTGACCACATGGATTAATATCATTCCAAATAGATTTTAAGACATCTAACAAAGAAAGGAGGGGAGAGCAATGAAACATGGAAATGGTAAATCTTTGGAACTAGATGAATTACATCCATGTATGCTAAAACAGAGAAGGAAGACTCCACTGGGACAGATGAATTCAGATCTAAACCCCACGCCTCAAGGTGCTTAAGATGGGGTGCAGGGCACAGTTTCTCCAGACTAATACTGAAGTTTTAAGGATTAAACGATGAGAATTGATTGTGTAAATTAGTCTTGCACTCACTTTATCTAGAACCGATTAAGAGATGATATTTGGAAATGTTTGAGCTGATTATAGGATTAAATAGGATAGAGAGAAACTAATTCTTCAGGTGGGTGAATCCTGAAGACGGTATTCCCCAAACATTAGAGCGAGGCCCCCCATCTCTGCCACTGCTATATCTCCCTTTCTGATTGTTTCAGTCCCAATTCATTCTCTATCACTATTTCTGCACCTCTCCCTCTCCCCTTTCTCTATAGCCATCTCACTTTCTCGGTCTTTCCCCCTTCTCTCTGCTTCGATTATCATTTTCTCCTCTCTTCCACATTCTCCATCTTTTGTCTTCTATGCAACTATTTCTTTTCCCCCTCCTGTGTTTCCATACCTCGTTCACTGTGTCTCACTCTCTCTTCTCTTGCTAAGAATCTATCTTCCTCTCTCTCAGTTACATTAATTTTCTTCTTCACACTGTAATCCTCTGCCTTCCCTCTGTCTTGTTTTATTTCACTCTGTTCCTTCCATCCCCTCTCTCTCTGTCACTCTCTCTCTCTTCCCATGTGTACCTTATAAATTGTCAAAATTGCTCATGCATCAGGTCAGTTTCCACATGAACCCACCCTGTGCTCCAAGAACATTATATGTGATGAGCTCAGCTTCTCCATTCCCTGTTTTTAATGAGCTGGCCTGGATGTTCCAGGCTCCATCGGTGGCTTCAAGAACTGTAACATTTTGCTAGAAGCCAGAGGAACATTTGCTTTTGATTCCAATGTTTGCTGCACCTTCTGCCTCCCCATCTCCTAGATTCAATTCATGACATCATCACTAGGCGATATAGCCACCAGCTTATGTACATGTGCTGCCTGGGGAATGTAAAACCACAGGACACAGTCTTATACTGTGGGTCAGCCATTATGGTCTAAGATTAAGATCAATTTCTTCACTGAAAGGGTTGTGAATCTTTGGCATTTCCTAACCCAGGCATTGAGTATATTGAAGAAATAATTTGACAGATGTTTGGATACCAAGGTGATAAAGGGATATGGGGGTAGGTCAGGAAGGTGGAGATAAAGTAAAATATTGGCCATTATCATACTGAGTGGCAGCACAGGCTCTGGAGTAGCCCACTCCTGCTCTTATGTCTGATGTTTTCTTCATGTCCACATGCCTGTGATGTGTTTTGCTTGGTATATCTGATTAACCTTGATTTTTTTTTTTCCCTTTATTTTTGTCTGGCTATCTCTATAACTGAATTAGTTCATTCAGTTTACAAACTCATCTGAAACATTTGAATAGCTGGCAGGGAGTTGATCCTGATCTGTGGAGCTTATCTCCATACAGTACACAGGGTGAAGCACAAGGAAGAGTGAAGACCATCCAGGTTCAATAACACAAAAAATACCATTCTACAGGATAGATAATATTGGAAAAGCATTGGAGGGAAATATTTAAACAAAGCTATGGAATGAGTAAAATTCAGAGCATAAAAATCATGGGAGATTTCAAAGCAAGTGTTTTGTCAGGAAGATGTCGGGAAAGTTGAAAACTGGAATTGGGTAGTTATCCTGCGTTCAGGCTGCATTTCTTCCCCAGAACCTCGGAAGCCCAACAAGAGATGAATCACTGCTGCATCTAAGAGTTTAACATGAAGCAGAACAGATAAGAACATTAAAGTTTCAGTGAAAATCGAGGCAATAATACTCACAGCCAAATAAAACTTATACAATAATTGAAGAAGATTCTAGTAAGGAAAGGCAGAAATGTAATATATAGAAAAAGCTTAATATTAGGAGATGGGAATACGACTTGGAAAGATAAACTGGAAAGAATATTACTGGACAAAGAGATAGAACAGCAGTGGGAATTATTTCAAATGGAGATCAGTGGACTTCAGGAGAAATAAATTGCATGAAAAAGATACAGCGCAGCCACTATTAAAACACATCTTCTTCTTGAGCTCTCTGCCCGCAGGCAGACTGACCCACAACATCACAATCTCCATTATGGGAAGGGTAAAGAGGCAGCTCCTGAATCTACCCCAGCTGGAGCGGGGATTGAATCCTGTGTTGTTGACAACAACCTGTTTCACACCAGCTTTCCAGCCAACTGAGTCCCCATGGAGTACTAGTTGCTGTGGCTGCCTGCATTTTTACATGTATTATGGCCCAGTGATGGTAAATGCTGAGCTGCTCCAATCTCAGAAACTTGAAACCCTGCCACAGCTGTTCTTGCAATTTGTATTTTTTATTTCGAGATGCGTGCCTTGAATTCAGTAGTAATAAGACAACTGAGTCTTAGAGGGTTTTTACCAAACTAAATTAAACATTTATTAATAAAATAAACAATTGTAAGCACATACATAGGACTAAAAATTACGACTATAATAACTCCTCGAATCCCTAATTAATCTAGCTCACAGTTACACCTCCGGTAAGGCAACAGTAAAACAACATAGATTTCAACAGACCCAGTCAAAGCAGACAATACCCTGGACGGCAATATTTAAAATGGACTATTTTAGCTTCAGTTCCTGGAGACAGCAGCTTGGTACACAGAGGCTGGAGGCTTTTCACACATGTTAGACCTTAGAATCCTTCTTCTCACATATGACCTCATCTGTTTTATACAGGTTTCTCGCATTTTAACGTAAATCCCATTCTTCCAATATGTCTTTGCAACTTTTTCCATAATATAAATTTTCCATAGTACTCCCATTATCAGTAATCTTTGGGAAATATGAACACACTGTTTGGCTTAACCTCTGTTGGCTCAGTGTAGCATCTTACAATCTCTTTGAAATTCACGACTTTGGTTTCTCTAAAAATGCAAATGTTCTTCACACCTCACATTCTAAAACTTCAGCCATATTTATGTACTTAGCATTTCAAACCAAGTTTCCCTTCGGATACATCAGAGCACCCAGACCAGCTGTCTATAATTCAATTCAGCGGCATCTGTAACAGCTGCTTCCATGATACAGATCACTGCCTCCTCCAGAGGGCTCAGGTGATGCAGGCGTGCATGTCCTCCTCTGGTTCTGCTCTGCTCCCTGTGGTTATGGATCACATTGTCCTGTGAAAGACCAAATAGAGAATGTCAGTGAGTGTGCTGAGTGTTTGAGTGATTTGTGTTTGAGTGATGTGGGTATCACAGTTGGAGGAGGTGGAGTTGTGTGAAGTCTCTGAGAGCTGTGTGCGAGGTTGGCAGCATTTCTGAGTGTTTGAGGCGGAGCATCTGAATGTTAGACCCAAGTCCTGACCGCCCGGGATTGCTAATGGGTGAGTGATGGGAGTGTGGTGTATGAAGCAGTGTGAGAGGTGGCTACTGTGGTGTGTAGGGAATGTCACGTGAAGATGTGGCAAACAGTCAGGATGATACCAATCAACTACAACAGGACAGAGATAGACTAGTAGAATGGGCAGGCAAGTGGGAGATGGAATTTAATACAGAGAAGTTTGAGGTGATGCAGTTTGGAAGAAGGGATGGGGGAGGAAATCAGTTCAAAATAGTATGCAAGGTCATAGGGATGTGGGGGTTTATGTACATGGGTCTTTGAAGGTGGCAGCAGGTTTTGAGAATACTTAGCAAAACATTTGGAACTTTGGGCTTCATAGATAGAGGTATTGAGTACAAAAACAGGGAAGTTATGATGAACATTTATAAAGCCCTGGTTAGGCCACAATTAGACTATTGCTTCCAGTTTTGGTCACTATGCTTTAGGAATGAAGTGAGGGTCCCCGAGAGGGTTCAGAGGAGATTTCCTGGAATGGTTCCAGGGATAAGGGATTTCAGCTGGAAGGTTAGGTTGGAGAAGCTGGAGGTTGGAGCTGGGGTTGTTCTCGTTGCTGAGAGGGAGATTGAGAGTAGGTTTGATAGAAGTGGACAAGATTATGACAGTGTCAGATAAGGTAGACAAGAAAACCTGTTCCCATCAGCAAATCGTACAAGAACTCAGGTACACAGATTTACAGATTATGGGGGCGGGGAGGGGGGGTTGTAGAGTTTGGAGGAGGGAGAAATGAAGCACATTTTATTTTTGACTCAGCAAGTGGTGATGACCTGGAAGTCGCTGCCTTCGAGGTTAGTAAAAGCAGAGATAAACAATGGTTTCAAAAGGAACTTGTTTGAACGCTTGGGGGAATTAAACATGCAGGGATATGGTCATCGAGCAGGTCAATGGGACTGGCTGGATTGCCCTACACAGAGCTGGCTTGGACTCTTCTGTGCTCTATGACATCATCATTCCTGACCAAAGTGAGGGAATTGAGCTTCAGGTGACCCTGCTGTCAGCTCATTGGGGTTAGACTCTGGGAATTGAGCACCATAATTGCCTCCTGATGGTGTTGCTTTAGGGTCTCTGGCACAGAGCACCCCCACCCCACAGTTCCCCATACACTGCAGAGAAGTGGGCTCTCTCTTCCATCCAAGCCCTGGACTGTTGCCTTTAGAGCTGCATCCAAGAACCTGGGATCCCTTTCTCTTCCGTGTTGCTCCATTTCGAGTGCTTTGTTTTACAGGCAATTTTTGCAAGTCGGCAGCAGCTTCCTTACAATTAGTGCAGTTCCCCTTTAAGAGGGGCAGGCTCGCTGGAACAGTAGCCATGCAAAACTGCTTTTCCTCCCTTTCAGGTATTCAGCAACCTAACCTCACAGTGAGCTCTTGCCTGAAGGCTACACTCATGAAAATGAGTATAGAGGAAGAAGGGCAACACCTTTTACCCATAATAAGTTCAGTGAGTGACTCACTCTGTGTGTGTGTGTGTGTGTGTGTGTGTGTGATTATAAAAACAGCAAATTCTCCGAGATTAGATACAGAACATTTCTACTCCAGCATCCTGATACTGACTCTGAGGAACTCCATGGAAGATAATGAAAACTCTCTTCCTGCTGATTCAATTTCTGCTCCTGACTCAGCCAAGTCCGACTGCAGGGAATGGGTTTCTCCATCCTGATAGTAAACACCGGCACATTTCCCCAATCCCTTCACAGCCAGTGTTCAGACAGGATTCTTTTCAAACTACATTATTCTCTTTCAATTTCACAGTTTAATTGTTTGAACATCACAATATAATTGGTTGAATTGTTATTTATGAAAGACTGAAGAATTTAATGTAAACCAGTTGCACAGGTAAATTCCCTGAATGATTAGTCACTATCTGAGCGGCTGGAGGGGATGGTGGGTGTTGAGGGCTGATCCAAATAGACCAACAAGAAAAGGGCAGTGCCGAGTTGGTGGATCACAGCCGGATGAGTTACTCAGTTGGGAGACTCTGTAATTGGCCTCAGTACCCAGGAACCACAGAGGAGTAACTCCCAGTTGCTGCTCCCCATCGCTGCTACCTGCTGCAGTGTGAGAGTGCAGATTGTGAGTGAGGACAGAGTCGGCAGTTCCCTCAGTCCCTTTCCTCCACATGCACTGTCCAGTCTAACAGGTGAAGAATGAGGAATTCGGAGCGATACTGGAGGTGTCTGTGGGATCAATCCCCAGGCATGAGTCAGCTTTTCATAATGAGGGCAAGGAGTGAGAGTAAGAGGGTTTAAGACAGGTTTATTTAAATTGATTAATACTGCAGCTTTCACACAGATTGGGTTGTGAGAACACAGATTGTGTAGATAAGAGAAGTGGTTTATTTATCCATTGTCACTCTGCCTCAGTTGGGAGTTGAGTGAACAAATTGTGGGTTGATGTCCCACTCCAGTAGATCCAGACCAGCACTGGGGGAGTGCTGCACTGTTGGAGGTGTCATGTTTTGGATGAAAAGTTAAACTGAGACCCTGTCTACCTGTTAATACCAAAGGTTATATCTGGTACATTATTTGAAGAGCTGGCAGTTCTCCCCGTGTCTTGGAACAACATCACTCTCTCAACCAACATGACCAGAAACTCCTCACCCCGTCAAATCTCATTCACTCTTTGTGAGACTTTGCTGAAAGCTGATTGGCTTCAATGTTTCCTATAGAACAGTATCAGTACTTCAGAAGCAATCGCCAGTCTGTGAAACTCTTTGGACTCTTCTCATGACAGGAAAGGTTTGATATAAATGTCCGATTTTTCATTTCACTCTCTCTGGTCTGAGATTGTGGGTCTGGTGGGGTCCAATCTGAGAAAAATCCCTTGGACTGCCCTTCCGGACAGAGAATGAGTCTGTACAGGTTGAGGGGAGGGAGGGATGTGTGGGTTTTAATTAAAAATAAAAGAGGTGAGGTTGATGTGTGATCCAGAGTCATTCCAGTAATACTGACAGAGTCAGCTTCAGGTTTTCACATTGATCTCCCTCCCTCTGTGTGCAGAAGAATCACTCAATTCATTCTTCATTTTGGATTTTAGTGTACAGGCGGGCTTGCTTTGTGAATGGAGGATAAACTGTTCAAAAGGCCTGTGAGGAAACTGGGGAGTTTCTCTTTAGAGAACCTGACCAGTCAATATGTTGTGTTCGAATACAGTGAAAGATCTGGTGATGGATTCCCAGCAGCCCGAGCTCTCCAAGTTCTTACTGCATGAAATCTTCGTTCCTGGGAAACAGGCTGTTTGATTGTTTCAGTCCAGTGAGCCCTGACCCTGTGTTCCTGCTGTCTGAATAATGGGCTGTACTCTGAAATAAAACTTACTGCTTTGATCACAGCTTCATATCCATGTCTTGTTTCTCCTTAGGATCAGTGTGTCCCAGGACAAGGTGTTTAGGGATGAATGAGGCTGGGAGAAGATGTGGGAATTGCAAGGAATGGGAAGTGGGGAATCACTCCAGAGAATCTCTGAAAGTTCAGAATAACCCAATAAGGAAGGGACTGAGAGAAGACAGGGGTCTTAGGGTGTCAGCACTCTGACCATCCACAGAGCAAGCTATCTCACAAATATCAGAGGTGGGAGAAGGAGCGAAGGCGATGGTAGGCGTTTAAGGGGACGAGGAAAGTGGGTCGGGAATTGGTTCATGGGGTGGGGAAGGGTTTCAAAGGGAGGATTGGTGGCTAAGGGGCAGAGAAGGGGTTGGGAAGAGGAATGTTTTCGAACGTACGAACATATGAAGATAGGAATTCGGAGCAGGAGTCGGTCAATCAGGCCCTCGAGCCCGCTCTGCCATTTGATAAGATCATGATCGATCTGATCGCGGCCTCAACTCCACATTCCGCCTGTCCCCATAACCTTTCACTCCCTTGTCAGTCAGGGGAAAAAAATCACCCTGGCTGCTGCAATTTCAATAAGATGGACATTGTTGCAGATTGAAGGAGCATCTCCTTCACTCCCATTGAGGGAGCAGGAGAATCCAGCGGGAATTGCTCACTTTTCATGGCTTCCTGGGAATTGACCAAGTTTCGCTGGAAGCAGCAGCGAGACAGGGACTGGAATCCTCGGCCCTCAGATTACAAAGCTGATCCTTTCCCAATGGGTCAGAGGCTGGGGAAAGGGCTTTACCAGGTGGGGAAGAGTTTCAGTGGGTGGGGAAGGAGATCAGGAGGAGGAGACGAGGGTGCAGTGTTGATGGGAGGGGGATTGGGGCTCGTTCAGTGGTGCAGGGCTGTAGACGGGTTTCAGAGGGTGCGGCCATCACATACAAAATAGGCTGAGTGGCCTTTTCAGTGTTTTCTGTGACTCCTTTCTATGTTTCTATGAAAAAAGCAAAATATTGCATGTAAATATTTTCCTTCACAAACTCAGAACATCCCAAAGAGCTTTACAGACAATGAATTCCTTTTAAAGTGTAGTCACTGCTGTGGGAAATACAGAAACTACATTTCACTGATGTCAATTAAAACAGTAACTGGACTGCGTAAAGCCAGAGGGTGAGAGAGGAGGAACCCGGGGGAGAGGAAGGGGGAAACAAATGGAGGGAATGGGATCCAGGTAGGGGAAGGAGGAAAGCAAGATACAGGCAGAGTGGTTTCGGGAGGGAATTCCAGAGCTTAGGGCCCAGGAGCTGAAGGCACAGCCACCAGTGATGGAGTGATTAAAATCAGGGATGTCCTGACATTAGTGGAGCTCAGATTTCTCAGAGCATTGTCGGCCTGGAGGAGATTCCAGAGATAGGGAGAGGTGAGGTCATGAAGGAATTTCAAAACAAGGGTGAGAATTTTATAATTGAGACCAGGATGCGGTATAGGTTAACGTGCTCAGGGGTGATGGGTGACCGCCATTTGGAGTGAACTCAGATCCAGGAAGCAGAGTTTTGGATGAGCTTCACTCTCTGGAGGGTGAAAAATGGGAGATTGGCCGGGAGTGTGTTTGAATGGTCAAATCTAGAGGTAACAAAAGCATGGACGAGGGTTTGAGCAGTGGATCAAGGTTTCAGGTACAGGTGAGTTGAGGCATAGTGACATGGGAAGGTTGTGGCATAGCGGTGTTGGTAATTATTGGTAATTAACTAGATTGGTAATCCAGAGACCTCGGGTAATGCCCTGGGGACTCTGGGTTCAAATCCCACCACGGCAGATGGTGGATATTGAATTCAGTATAAAAAAAAGTCTAATGATGACCATGAAACCATTGTCAATTGTTGTAAAAACCCATCTGGTTCACTAATTTCCTTTAGGGAAGGAAATCTGCCGTCCTTACCTGGTCTGGCCTACATGTGAGCCTCAAGGGCAATTAGGGATGGACAATAAATGCTGACCTAGCCAGCGACACTCACATTAAAATAAAATGTGCAATGTTACAGACCTGGGAATAGGTGATCTTGGTGAAGGAACTGGTATGTGGTCAGAAGCTCATTTCAGGGTGAAGTGAGGTGCCGAGGTTATGAGAGTTTGTTTCAGTCTCAGACAGTGACCAGGGAGAGGGATAGAGTAAGTGACTGGGAATGGAGTTTGTAGTGTGGTCTTTGGTCTTCTGAATATTTAGTTGGGGGAATTTTCTGCTTATCCAGTAAAACATGTTGGATAAGAAGTCTGGTCATTTAATGACAGTGGAGGGGTTGTGAGAGGTGATGGTGAAGTGGAGCTGGGTGTTATCAGCATACATGTAATAACTAACACTGTGTTTTCAGGTAATGTCACCCACGGGCAGCATATTGATGAGAAATAGGAGGAGCCAAGGATATATCCCTGGGGGATTGCAGAGGTAACAGAGCAGGAGTGGGAAGAGAAGCCATTGCAGGTGATACTCTGGAAAGATTAGAATGGGAACAGGCGAGTGCAGCCTGACCCAGCTGATCAATCCCTCCTCATCCTTCTCAACCGTTGACATTGTTGACTTCACCATCCTCCTCCAATGTCTTTCCACTGTCAGGTCAGTGTTCACAGCAGATGAAGATGATAATGTACCTGACATTCCAGGAAAACCAATGATGATTCAAGGACTAGGGGTCAGTAAAGTTAACAAGTGTAGCGAAGACGTGAGTTCTTGATCACCTGTATCTTGGGATCCACGTCAATGTGTGTGGTGAGTGTGACAGGATAGGGGCATTCTGCTCAGTCAGGAACACCCAGACTAACTGTAAGAGAGAAGCTGTAATTCAAACCAAAGAATGAGGGATATCCACTCAGAGGAAACTGAGCCTGAGAGAGAGTACAGGGAAATCCCAGCCCTGTATGTGCTGAATGAGCTACTTTCACCAGGTGTGGTGCAGAGACACACAGGCACACAGTATCTATTCACAGCCTGTGCTCAGTGAGGTGCTCTCACCCAGGCACTGAAACCCACACATGGAGCACAGGAAGATCCCAGTCTCTGTGCTGAGTGGTCTGACTCCAGGGGTTTGATGAATTACTGCAACACCTCCACTGGCGAGGCTGGTGAACTGCAGCATGACATGTTTACATAGGAAGCTGCCATTGGAAACCCTGAGCAGAGAATTCCAAAGATTCACAGTGATGAAATTTCCCCTCATCTCAGTCCTAAATGATCATTATCTGAGACAGTGCTCGTGTTTTAGATTCCCCAATCAGCGGAAACAATCTCCCAGTTTTTACCGTATCAAGCCCCATTCAGAATCTTGTATGTTTCAATGAGATCGCCTCTCATTCTTCCAAACACTAGAGAGATAAAAAAGCCAAATTTGATCAGCGTCTCATCGTAGGACAATCACCACATCCCAGGGACCACTTTAGTGAAACTTTGCTTCGGTTTTAAAATTCACTCCCAATTCAGTTTGATAGTTTCACATCGAAGGAACAATCTGTAATGGGCAGGTAGGAAGACCCATTCACAACATTCTGTAATGGGACCCAGTCCAATTCAATCATTGTAAAGATAACACATCACAGATTAGAGATTGGTGCCTGGTGACAGGAGCAGCCGAGGGAGTGAATCCAGAGTCCAGGCTTCTGGTGTAAGAAGTTAGAAAGTGACATTAAAGTTTCTGCACCCCAGCGGTTAAAGGTTAATGAATTAACATTTCCCAACAAGTAAACACACTGGAAAAGGAGAAGACTGGCACATTCCCTTTAAATCCACTTTAACTGAGTGGGAGGAGGTGGAACATTAACAGGTGAGGCCAAGAAATTGGACAAAGGGTCAGGGACCAATGTTCAGTTTACATCACAAACACTGAATAGAGAAACAGACATTCCGCTGGGAGAGAAACTGCATTTTGGAGAAACATGTGATCGGATTGGAAAGCATTGGAAAATTGACCTACATTCCTCCAGCAAGATATTTATCATTAACTCAATATGGGAAAAGATGGTGCAGCTTTTTCAGAGAGATTGTGGGTGGCTCTTAAAAGAGCCGTTGTGTTGTGAATGTTTTTCAGTCCATTGTGGGGTTTTACTTGGAGCTGGTGTACTTGGTCACCGCCTTTGTCCCTTCCGACACGGCGTGCTTGGCCAGTTCCCCGGGCAGCAGCAGGCGCACGGCGGTCTGGATCTCCCGGGAGCTGATGGTGCTGCGCTTGTTGTAATGGGCCAGGCGGGAAGCCTCACCCGCGATGCGCTCGAAAATATCGCTCACGAACGAGTTCATGATGCTCATGGCCTTGGAGGAGATGCCGGTGTCGGGATGAACCTGCTTCATCACTTTGTAGATGTAGATGAAGTAACTCTCCTTCCTCAAATTTTCCTGAACATTCCTGCCCTTTACTCAGAGGTTTCTTTCACCCTTTCTTGGCAACTGTTTCCTTCTCTTCTTTTTTTGCCTCCAGAAATATACTTTATTCATAAAACGTATAGGAGTACATTGCAAACCATTTCAACTTGAAAATTACCGCAAGTGCAACAAAGTTCAACTTCTCCCCACCCCTAGGTGCCTTTCCACAGTTGTAATTCCCCTGATGTTTATAATATATGTTCCATGTCAGGAATACAGCCCAAGGGCAATTTTTTTCAAACTGAAACATTACAGAAACTGCAACAGAACTCAACTTGCCTTCATGCAGCAAGTTCCTCTCTGAGGTGCTTCAATCTAATTTCTGTTACTCATGATATTCACAAAGTACAATCAATGTCAGGCATACAGCCCCAGGGGTGCTATAAAATTCTTCAGGCCCTCAGTGCACTATGGGTGAAAGGCATTCAGCAGTGACATTTCCCCATTGAACCTCTGTGGTGGCTGTTCCAAGCTTTAATGTATTCCTCAGCACATAGTCTTGGATCTTGGAATGTGCCAGTCTATATCACTCAAAAGATAGGCAAGTTTCGGGCAGACCAAAGAGCTGATGATCCTACAGCTGCAGCTGATGTTTATCTTGGTGTGTGTCCCTGGGAACAGGCCATAGAGCACTGAGTCCTACATCACAGAGCTGCTCAGGATGAACCTCGACAAACACCACTGCATCTCTAGCCAGACCTTCTTGGAAAAGGTACATCCCAGAAGGTGCAGAACAATGGTCTCTTCTCCACTACAGCCACCGAGTGTGATGAGCAGAAGGGGAGAGACTTTGGGCTTGGAGGAAGGACATGATGGGGAGGACCTTTCTCACCACCAGCCAAGCTACATCCTAGGGGTTGTTTGAAAGTTCTGGTGATGAGGCTTTCTGCCAAAAGACTTTGATAGTTCACTGAGCAGGCTATCTGACAGAATCTACCATTGCCTTATCCTGCTGTACCTGTAGATCATTACGTGGGTACCACTGCTGGATGGAGTTGTCCTCAAAGATGTTTTTCTGCATAAAATTTTCTATAAGTGATCCATCCTCATGACACCGGGTCAGGTAGAACCTCAGCACATATTGACACTTGGTGTTTGCTTCCTGAGGGTCTATGCACAGCTTGATGCAGCCACACACAACAGGGCCATTAGGATGAGGGTGATGTTGGTCACATTTTGTCCCCATCTATCTAGAGGTTTGTATGCCATGTCCCTGTGAACATGGTCCATTTTCAACCTCCGGATAAAGCAGAAGAAAGCTCGGGTGATCACCACAGTGTAGGAGTGATGAAAGGGCCAAACCTGCACCATGTACAACATCAAGAGTGTTATTACCTGATGACCAGTTTCTTAGCAGTGATGGAGAGGGAGCGTCGCTCCCGCATGCCCAGTTTTTCTTTGACCATAGCTACTTGCTCCTTTCAGTCTCCAGTCCATGCCCAGGACCATATCCCCAGCACCTTCAGGCAGCCTGACCTGACAGTGAAGGGGACAAAGAAATGGTCAGCCTAGGTCCCCAAAGAACATGACGTCACTCTTGACACAATTTAGCTTGGCTCCCGAGGCCAGTTTGAACCAATCACAGGTCTGTACACTATCAGTGGATCCAAGCAGAAGACGATGACGTTGTCCATGTACAGGGAGGCTTTGACCTGAGTGCCTCCGCTGCCTGGGATTGTCACCCTTCTTATACCCGAATCCTTCCTGATGGACTCAGCAAAATGTCCTATGCAAAATATGAACAGGAGAGGGGAGAGAGTGCTTCAGATTTATCAGAAAGATTTCCAATTCTCACCCATTGGCTGAAACTGCACTACTGAGGTTTATGTAGAGCAGCTGGACCCAACTGCAGATTCCCTCTCCAAACTCCATTTTGGAGGGCAGATCCATCAAGTAGGTGTGTGATATTCTGCCATAGGCCTTCTCCTGGCCCAAGCTGATGAGGTCGGTCTCCTGCCGCCCCCATCCTGCAATTATTTCCCTGAGTAGTGAGAGGCTATCAGATATCTTCTTGCCATGTACAGTGCAGGTCCAGTCAGGGTGGATCACCAGCCCCAGAGCCCATTGGAAATGGCCTTGGACTGAATTTTGTAGTCCACATTCAGCAGTGAAATGGATCACACATTTCTAATTTCTTCCCTTTCCCGCTATTCAGCGATTGGATTTCTATTCTGTCTCTTCAGATATTTGTCCTCTGTAGCTATGTGAATGTGGCCAATCAGTAACTGATATTTGGATAAAGCTTTTAATCTATGTCAGTTTGTGGCAGTTGATTACAACAATTAATTCATAACATTAATCTCCAATTTATGTTTTTTTAAATCTCCACACCATGCAGCTTCAAAGGACGTGTTTTCCTGTGTTCCTGTCAGTCTCTCCTATGTCAGTCTGTATTTTAATCTGCACCTGTCAGTCTCTGCTACATGAGTGTGGGTTTGACTCTGTCTCTTTCCATCTCCCAAATGTGGATGTGGCTTTTCATCTGCTATTGTCAGTTCCTGATAGGTGACAATCTGTTTTTGTTTGTATTTGCCAATCTCTGTTCAGTGAATGCAGGTTTTGTTTCCATCAATCACTGATGTGTGTGTGTGTGGGTTTTACTCCTTGTCTGTCAGTAGGTAATTTTGTATTTTATTCTGTACTGTTGGTATTTGGTATGGAAAGTGTTTTTTTTACTCCATATTTCGCAGTCTGTGGTATGGTGTGCAATTTGTCTGCACATGCTCATTTCTGATATGTGAAGGTTTTTTTTACCCTGTACATATCAATATTTGGCATAATTGGGTGTTTTTTTGTAGCTTCTAGTTTCTTATTTTGAGTGTGGCTTTACTGTGTTTCTGGCAGTGTCGGGTATGTGTGAATGAGTGTTTTTTTTAAACTCCCTGTGTCTAAAAGTTTCTCATATGTGAATGTGACTTTGACAATCTACCTGTCAGGTTTGGTAGGTGTGAGTGTGTTGTACAAAGCAGCTGTCAGTTCCTGTTGAGCCAGTGATGGCCTTACACATATACTCGAAATTAACAGGGATGATGTAAGTGTTTTATTTTGAACAAGTTGGTTGCTTGCTGGTGAGTTTAGTTTCACATTGTGTCTTTCTGTAGTTTGAGAGTGTGGGTTTTAGTCTGTATCTCCTGTTTTGTTTTGAGATGAGTGGGCATTTTATGCTATTATAATTTCCATTTCTGGAACGTCAATGTGCCTTTTACACTGAATTGGTCAGTATCTGATGTGTGAGCATGCCCTTTACCTGCCATTTTCTGTTATGAGTGTAGGTTTTAGTCTGCCTATCATTTTCTGTCATGTAATTGTGGGATACACACTATTCTTATTAACTTCTCTCATGCAATTTCACATTTAATCTTATTTTTTAAGAACATAATAAATAGGACCAGGAGTAGGTCATTCAGCCCCTTGAATATGCTCCACTATTCAATAAGACCATGGCTGATATAACTGTGACCTTTCCTGCCTGGCCCCCAAAGCCTCGACTCCCTCGTCAATCAGAAATCAGTCCAACACAGCTTTGAATTTATTCAAAGGTCCAGCCTCCACTGCTCTCCGGGGAAGAGAATTCCAAAATCTAACCATCCTTTGGGAGAAAAAGTCCTTCTCATTGCAGTCTAAAATGGGAGACACTTTATTATAAGCTGTGGACCATAGTTCTAGACTCCTCATGAGGGGGAACGTCCTCCCAGAATCTGCCCTGTCAAGTCCCCTCAGAAACTTATATTTCTAAATAAGATCACCTCCCATTCTTCTCAACTCCACTGAGTATTGGCCTAAATCGAGCAACCTTTCCTCATACGACCAATTTGTCTCATCTATGTCAATGTTGGTTTTACTCTGATTCCCTCACTGTCCGATATGTGATTGTGGGCTTTGTCCTGTAACTTTTGGTTCCTGCTAAGTGTCTGGATTTTAATCTCTATCTGTTAGACTCTGCTATGATCGTATGCATTTCCTGATTTATTATATCTAACTCTATAACCGTCAGTAAGTGGTATGACCGTGTGGATTTATATTAAATATGTGATTTCCTGCCATGTTAGTGTTGTTTTCACTCTGTACAAGTCAGTATTTTGGAAGACTGGGTTATATACTGCACCGGTCAAACTTTTAAGTGGGGCAATGTGCTTTAATCTGTTTCTGTCAATCTCTTTTATGTAAGTACCTAATTTTATATCCACCTGTCTGTTTCTGAAAAATGGGTGTAATCTGTATTGTGTCCTGCCCAGTTTCTGGTTCAGTGAGAATTAGTTTGCTCTATCTCCATCTGTTTCTGCTATGAGAATCTGGGCTTTATTGTGCAAGTCACTTACTGATGTGTGATTGTGGATTTTAACTGTTTCAGTTTTGGATAGGTAGACTTAATTATTTTTGCCTATTTTTGTTACATGAGTGTGTATTTTATTTTGTTCCTGTCGTTTTTTGCTGTTGTGAATGCTGGTTTTGCTTTGGGTCTGTCAATTTCTTAAACATGTATCTGGGTTTTCCTTTGTACTTGGACATTTCCAGTGTGGGAGAAAAGGCCTTACTCTTTATATGTTAATTTCTGACAAGTGAATATGGGATTGCTGTGAACCTCAGTGTCTGATTTGTTATTTTTGGCTTTAATCTTTACCTGACAGTTTCCAGTCTGTGAATCAGGATCTTCTTCTGCACCTGTCAGTTACAGCTAGGTGAGTGTCTATTTTTCTCTGTACAAGTTAGTCTCTGGTATGGAAGAAAGGTTTTTCTCCTGTACCTTTTAAATTCTGGCAAGTGAATGTGCGGTCACTCTGTGCCTATCAATTTGTTAGATGTTATTTTAGATTTAACTCTGCAATTGTGTGTGTCTGATATGAGAATGTTGATCTAATTCTGTACCTGTCAGTTACTGTAACAGAATATGTTTTTATTCAGTACCTCTTCATTTTGTTTAATGAGATGTAGGTTTTACTGTGAATCTTTTAACCTGTAGAATGTAGATGTTGCTATGATTCGGTGTCTGTGTCTGATTGGTGAACATTTGTATTCATTTCCCTGTCTGTTCAAAACCTGTGAAAGTTGATTTTATTATGGACTTCTTTATAATTGAAATGTGACTGTGGGTTTTGTGCTTTGCCTGCACGTCTATGATAAGTGAGTGTGGCTTTTTCCCTACAATGGGATATCTCGCTCGAGTGTGACCATCTTTTTTTTTGTGCTTGTTAGTTTATGGTAAATGATTGAAAGGTTTAATCTTACTTCGCCACACAACTACTACAGCTTCAGGAACAGGTCAAAGCAGGTCCACAGTGAGTAACTGACCTTTGCACTCCTTAAAGCCTATTCTGTGAGTTACAACCTACTAGTCAGAAGTGTGATTAAATACTTTCCACTACTGAGCGCAATCCCAACAACACTCATGCAGATTAATAATATTCTGGATAAAGTATCTGAGTGACACACAATTCATGAGTCCATTCCCTCCCCCACTCTCACACAGTTCGTACCATCTACGAGATCTGCTGCAGCAACGGAAAAAGACTACTTCAACAGCATCCTTCTAACCCGCAACCTGTTATACCTAGAAGAACATGTACAGAAGGTGCCTGGAATAACACCACCTGCAAAGTCACCCCCAATTCAAACACCATCCTGACTTGACAATATGTCACCATTCAGTCATCATCACTGGGTCAAAATCCTGGAACTTGCTACCTAACAACAAATTTGCCACACCTATGGATGACAGACAGCATCAGACAGAAGGCAGTCCACCACCGCCTTCATAATGACAATTGGGGAGGAGCAAAACTCCTGGACTTTCTAGTGACACAAACATCCAAAGAAGAAATCAAACAATATTAGTAACTGCTCTATGTGTGAAATACATTTGTTCAGTATCTGCTCATCACTGGTTCAATCTGTGAGTATGTAAATCATTTTGTATCTGCCAGTCACTGCAAGTGAATGGATGTGGGATTCATTATGTATTCATCATTCTCTGCTTCACCATGAGAGTTTTGGACTAATTCATTAGCTGATAATTGTATGCCTTTATCATATTCTGGTAATGAATGCGCTTGTTGTAATAATTCTATATCTGACTGTTTCTGGTACTAAATGCAATTCTGGGATTCATGCTGTAACTTCTAGTTCTGTGAACTGTACATGAGTGAGATTTGTTCAATATCTGTCACTGTTTTTTTGTGAGATGGTGGAATTCATTCTCTATCTGCAAATCTTGTACCATGTGAGAGCAATAGGGTTCACTCTGCATCTATCAATCTCTGGACTGAATGTGTGAGAGAGATTTATTGTGTGTGTGTCAGTCTCTGCTTCTATATGCAAGTCCTGATGTCAATCTGTACCTCCCAGTCTCCGCTCTGTGAGTGTGGTCACATTCACTGTCTGCCACTGTTCTGTGTGACTGTGGGATTCATTCTGTGATCATAAGCCCTTGGGACTCAGCAAGTGTGAGAGTCAATCTGCATCTCTCCATTTGTCATCCATTATTAGGTTAATTCTGTAACTGTCATTCATTGAGGCTGTGTTGTTATGGCCTTACCTCTCCATCTGTTAGTCTCTGATTTGGGATGAGAGTGTGGGATATATTCTGTATCTGACAGACTCTGGTCATGTGTGTCAGTGTGGATTATTTTCTCTTTCTGCCATTCTCTGGTACTGAATGGGACAGTTAATTTAGTTCTGTATCTGTCAGTCTCGTGTGCTTTTTGCAAAAGAGTTTTTAATAATGTATCTGTCTTTGCTACTGTGTGTGAATATGAGATGAATTATGTACCCATCAGTCTGTGGAACTGAATGTGATTTTGTGATCCATTCCATCTGTCAGTCCCCAGAATTACAACTGAATGTGGAGCTCATTCTGAAGCTGCCATTATCTGGAAGTGAGTGAGAGTTTAATGTTAATTCTACTGCCATTAGTCTTTGAATAATTATATGCGTACCTGATTTATTTTGTATGTATCAGTCTCTGGTATTGTATCCAAATGCTGTTTTCTGTCTGTATCTGTCAGTTGTGGTACTTTGTACGAGTGCAGGATGAGCTACATAAATGCAATTCTTTGATCCTGTGATTGATCTATTCAATTTGCTTCAAATTTTCTGCTGTGAAATGAAAAGTGTGTTTTATTCTTTGCTTTCTTTCCGTTTCCTGTGGAGTGTAATACTGTTGCATTCAACCTGCTTCTGTCAGTCTTTTATGTTGCATGTGAATGCCTTATTCCTTCTGTATCAGTCATCTCCTACAGAACTCCAGAAGCTTGACACAACCCAGGACAAAGCAGCCTGCTTGATTAGTGCCACATCCACAAACATTAACTCCCTCCACCACTGACACACAGTAGCAGCAGTGTATACCATCTACAAGATGAGCTGTAGGAACTCACCAAGCCTCCTTAGACAGCACCTTCCAAACCTGTATTCTATATTTTTCAATCTTATCTGCTCAATGCGAATTAGTTATTGTTGGCCATCAATCTCAGGTACAATAAGTGAGTGTGGACTTTGTGATACCTTTGTCAGTTCCTGGTACTGTATATGACAGTGGACTATATTCTGCATCTTTCTGTCAACGACAGTGTATATGAAAGTAGCTTTAATTTTGTAGTTTTCAATCTCTAGATTGAATGTGTGCTTGGAATTATTGTTTATATGTCTGTCTCTAGGTGGATGAATGAGTTTTGGATTTATTCTCTATCTATGCATCTCTGGTGTTGAATGTAACTGGGATTTCATAAATTATGGTATCAATATTTGTTTAACCTTTGCTTTCTTGTAAAATATTTATTCAATGTTTTCTTTCACAGCCGTAGGTTACATTCAGTAGTTTTGTATGGGATATGTAGTGCTGTTCAATTTGTATCTCTGTGAAAACAAATTGAAATGATAACATATACATCGATCTGATACTTGGCCTGGTGTGTAATTTGTGCAGTTTTTAAAAGGAAATTGATACTTTAACTCGATGTTCTCGTCTAACACTTAGTGAGATTTTGGAACTGGTATTTAATCTGTAGCCCGGTCTACACTCTGGGATACCTAACAGCAATGTATTCTGTATCTCACAAAAGGGTAAATGTTGTCTGATGGAGTTAATAATTGGTATTTAATTTGTGGACAAGGTGACACTGTGTACTTAAAAATAATAGTGGGTTTGCTTTTGCCCTGGGATTGATGTATCTAGTTCTCAGTTGTACTAGGTTGGAGTGCAATGGAAACAACTTCTCCCACCAATGCTCTGTTTTAATATTTTATTGAAAGGGCACCTCCCAACCTTTGGACCTATGTGGGTCTCTATACTGTTTCATTTTGGCCTAAAGGCCTGGCAGTATCTCTGTGCTTTGTGAGTGATATTGTACTCACTGTGAGTTGGAACCATCAGGCTGCACTTTTCCTTGTTTCGAGGAATCATCTGGTTCCTTCAATTCTTTCCATGCACACAGAAAGCATAACTCCTTCACCTGAAGAATAGGTGAAGTAGAAGGTACAAAAGTGATAAATGTATTTTTTTCAAGTAATAATTATTATGAAGAATCAACAGAGCAAAACCAGCAGCACACGCAGTACTGGAACAATCAGTTTCTACTCATCTGTTTTTTGAGTAGATTTGTAACAAGTTTGTGACCTGCAGAGACAACCTGTCCTGTGCACTGCTCCTTGAATTAGGCTATCTGATGGAGAAGTGACCTTTGCAAGGGTCAAATTTCTCTTTACATCTCCCTTTGAACTAACAGTACACCCGGAAACAAGCAGGTACAGTTTAAAATGTCTCTTTCACACTTCTCACCTGGTGCCTGAAATTGATCTTCTTTGTGTAACTGGAAACATTGTTACTGTGCGGCTATTTTCCCCGCCATTCTCTGTCCAATAACAAGGGACAGTGGGAGCCGGAACTAAGCCAGGAAGCTTCACTCGGGTTTGGGGAGAGAAAGCAGCAATGATCTTCAATGGCGAGTTCTTCTCACTCTGTCCAGACACTGCTCGAGAATGGCCTCTCCCTTCCCCCCGCTCACTCCATGTTCCGGGAGCAGCTCGTGTTCCAGGGAGCCCATTAAAAACAGCCGCCGCCTCCGCCTCAGCTGCCCGGACACTCAATGCCAATCTCTGAGCATATCTGCGGACGCGGCTCCAAACCGATGCGCTGCTTTAAGCAGATGCTGTTTGTTCACTTCCCTCTGGGGCGGTGATGTCTCCGATCGCTGCTGAATTAAACCCTATTCCGCTCACTGAGTGAATGACGCTCTCGGCCATTGTTGGGGGAGGGGTTGCGCATGCGCTGTTATCCTCATGGTGACGACACTGGGGGCGGGCTTATACTGCGCGTGCGCATATTTGAGAAGCAATTCAGCCGCTAAAATCAATGGGAATTTTGCCCATTTCACTCTCATCACAGAGAGAACAAAATCTCCAAACCTGTGTCGGCGCGGGGGGCAAGGGGCGTTGGGCGCGAGTGGACGTGTAGCAGAAGCGGGGACCATTCGCGCGTTTGAATCTCTGTTTGTCCCATTTCGATATTCATTTTGCGTCCATCCCCTGCAGATTGTTTGTTATTAAACTGTCTCTCATCCCGTTAAATTTACACTTTCTACAATCTCGGATATTAGTATTTTTTAGTTTTCACATTTTTGAAATTTGTAATTGAATTGTATTCCATTATGCTCACTCGTAATAAAATCATTGATCATAGAGTCAATTACTCAATACTAACTGTATTATGGCCGTCTCCCCTTACCTCCCTCTGGACCATGACCCCACCGCCGAACATCAAGCCATTGTTTCCAGGACTGTGACTGACCTCACCTCCTCTGGATATCTTCACTCCACAGCTTCTAACCTCAGTCTCCCAACCTCGGACGGCCCGCTACTACCGCCTGCCAAAAATCCAGAAACAGGACTGTCCAGTTAGACTGACCTTGTCAGCATGTTCTTGCCCCACGGAACTCACTTCTTCTCATCTTGACTCCGTTCTCTCTCCCCTTCTCCAGTCTCTTCTCACCTACATCCATGATTCATCTGGTGCCCTATATCAAATCAACAATTTCCAGTTCCCTGGCCCCAACCGCATCCTCTTCACCATGGATGTCCAATCCCTATCAACCTCCATCCCCCACCAGGATGGTTTAAGGGCTCTCCGCTTCTTCCTTGAACAGAGGCCTGAACAATCCCCATCCACCACCAATCTCCTCTGACTGGCTGAACTTGTACTCTCACTGGACAATTCCTCCTTGAACGTGACTCACTTCCTCTAAATAAAAGGTGTCATTATGGGTACCTGCATGGGCCCCAGTTATGCCTGTCTCTTTATGAGGTATATGAAACATTCCTTGTTCCAGTCCTACTCAGGCCCCCTCCCACAACTCTTTTTCTGGTAGCCCCCTCCCACAACTCTTTTTCTGGTACATTGATGACTGCGTTGGTGCCGCTTCATGCTCTCGTCTGGACTTGGAAAATGTATTAATTTTGCTTCCAATTTCCACCCCTCCATCACTTTCACATGGTCCATCACTGACATTTTCCTTCCCATCCTTGACCTCCCTGTTTCAATTTTTGGTGATCGTTCATCAAAATTCAATACAAGCCCGCCGACTCCCACAGCTACCTCGACTACAACTTCTCACACCCTGCTTCCTTTAAGGACTCCATCCCATTCTCTTTGTTCCTTCGTCTCCACAGCATCTGTTCTGATGATGCCACTTTCCAAAACACTGATTTTAACATGTCTTCCTGCTTCCTTAACCGAGGTTTCCTGCCCACGGTGGTTGACAGAGCCCTCAGCCGTGTCCGACCCATTTCCCGTGCCTCTGCCCTCACATTGTCCTCTCCCTCCCAGAAACATGATAGGGTCCCCCTTGTCCTCACTTTTTACCCCATCAGCATTAAAAGGATCATCCTCCACCATTTCCGCCAACCCCAGGATGATGCCACCACCAAACATTTCTTCTCTTCACCTTGCCTGGCAGCATTCCATAGGGACCGCTCCCCTCAGGACACCCTGGTCCACTCCACCATCATCCCATACACTTTAACCCGCTGCCATGGTACCTTCCCATGCAACTGCAGAAGGAGCAACACCTGCCTCTTTACACTACCCCCTCCTCAAATCCAAGGGCCCAAACACTCCTTTCAAGTAAAGCAGCACTTCACTTGCACCCTCCCAACATGGTCTCCTCTACATTGGAGAGACCAAACGTAGACTGGGTGACCGCTTTGCAGAACACCTTCCGTCTGTTCACAATCATGACCCGGACCTCCCTGTCGCTTGCCATTTCAACATCCCATCCTGCTCTCATGTCCATTCTTGGCCTGCTGCAACGTTCCAAACTGGAGGAACAGCACCTCATCTTTCGACTAGGCACTTTACAGCCTTCTGGACTTAACACTGAGTTCAACAACTTCAGATCATGAACTCTCCCCTCGATCCCCACCCCCTTTCCGATCCCCCTTTTTCCAATAATTTATATCTTTTTAAATGTATTTTTCTTTTCCCACCAATTTCCATTATTTTTAAATGTATTTCCATCCATTGTTTCATCTCCACCTTTTAGCCTATTTCGATCCCTTCCCCCCACCCCACCCCACTAGTGCCATCTGTCACTTGCTCGTCCTGCTTTCTACCCTTAATGTCACCATCAGCACATTCCTTAGATAATATCACCACCATCAACACCCCTTTGTCCTTTTGTCTATGACATCTTTGGCAATCTCTCTTTTGCTTCCACCTATCACTGGCCCTCCACCCAGCTCTACCTGTCCCACCCCCCTCAACCAGCTAATATTTCACCACATTCCAATATTCCCTCGGTTCTGATGAAGAGACATACGGACTCGAAACGTTAACTGTGTTCCTCTCCACAGATGCTGTTAGACCTGGTGAGTTTTTCCAGCTACTTTTATTTTTGTTTTGGTGCACTATGGCAGAAAGGCTTTAGACAGCGACCTTTCCCCATTGCGCCTTTGCGGCGTTTGCCCCAAGCTTTAGTGCTTCCCTCAGCACATAGCCCTGGACCTTGGCATGTGCCAGTCTGCAACAGTCAGCCGGGGAAGACCAGCAAGTTTCAGGCAGACCAAAGGGTGTCTTTCACCGAGTTGATGATCCTCCAGCTGCAGTTGATGTTTGTCTCAGTGTGTGTCCCTGGGAACAGCCCATAGAGCAGAGTCCTGCTTCCAGAGATTTTCCCAACCTCACACTTTCACAAAGAATGAGGAAATCCTCTCACATTCGCTTCTCTTACATCTTCGGGAGGAATGGTGCTGCGGGCGTTGCTGATTGGTCACTTAGTGCTGCCTCTCATAATGTTATTCATATCACCAATCAGATATCTACTGAACTCACCAATCCGGAGACTCCACGGGGAGAGGGCGGAAAATACCGGCGCCAAATTATCAGATTCCAACCGTTTTTTTTCACATTTTAAAAGCCCGCCAAACTTCTCAAAAAACAGGACATAATATAGTACTAATTGGAAAGACCGAACTCAATATACGAATGTTAGATTTACTTAATCTCGCTCTCTCCTTTCCTAGTCTACAGTTTATCTCTGTCCGTTTCTGATTTTAATTCTGGGTTTATCTGTATCTAAAAACAAGCTGAAAATATCGGCGCCAAGTTTTAGGAATCCAAACTTTCTTTTTATTCGACGTCGAAGACGGACGATATATTTATAAAACAAAAAATAGTGTTCAGATAGAAATTCCCATTAATGGTTAACATTTTATCCCAAGTTCCAGATTCGCTTTTAGAATCCGGAATCTATGCGGGGTTAATTTCGATCCTTTATGAAACCCTTTAACCAGACGGCAGAAAGTCTCATTTACACAGTTCTGCAAACGGACGGTTTATTGTAGATATTCGACAGTCAAAAGTTAACATTTTTGGTGTAAATTTGCCAGCGTTGAGACTGAAAGTTCCTGCACAACCGGGGCTGATAGGAAATGAACTGATCGATTATTGAGACCAAACTTGACCGAAACTGGAAACTGTCGCATTTGCGTTCTATTCTCCCTCTCTCCAAAACCAGGGAAAGGGGCCGAATATGAACACGTCTGAGTACAAATTACAGAGGGTCAGCGGACAGTCATTAATTTATGGGCCATTATTAACAACAGCGAATGATTGAACAGAGTGATAAATCTACATTAGCCTGAAAGTGGGAAAAAAAACTAACAGAAAACATCGTTCGAAAATGTTCAAATTAGAAACACGACAAATTAAACATTGAGATGATATAGCTTTCTCGGAGAGATTGTGGGTGGCTCTTAAAAGAGCCGTTGTGTTTCGGGTGTTTTTCAGTCCATTGTGGGGTTTTACTTGGAGCTGGTGTACTTGGTCACCGCCTTTGTCCCTTCCGACACGGCGTGCTTGGCCAGTTCCCCGGGCAGCAGCAGGCGCACGGCGGTCTGGATCTCCCGGGAGCTGATGGTGCTGCGCTTGTTGTAATGGGCCAGGCGGGAAGCCTCACCCGCGATGCGCTCGAAAATATCGCTCACGAACGAGTTCATGATGCTCATGGCCTTGGAGGAGATGCCGGTGTCGGGGTGAACCTGCTTCATCACTTTGTAGATGTAGATGGAGTAACTCTCCTTCCTCGACTTTCGCCGCTTCTTGCCGCCCTTTGCTACCGGTTTAGTCACCGCTTTCTTGGCGCCCTTCTTAGCAACTGGTTTCTTCTTCTCTTCAACCATCTTCAATCTCAATTTCACACACACAAATAAACCAAACCCCTTCCGTCCGCTCATTATATAGACAGTATGACAGATATATGCTAATGAGGAATGGGAGAACAATGATTCTGATTAGACATTTTAAAAACAAAACGGGATTTATTTTGTGGTTTTTTTTGATTGGATAGCAAAACCGACCAATCATATTTAGGTTTCTCCACCAATCATAAGCCTCCTTACTACAATCAGGAAATACATTTTCCAAAGCCCCTCTCCAGCCGGAGTTTCTCAGTGTGTAAAGATACACCGGGAAATGTCGCCTGGCTGTCGGTGCGAGGGACTGTCCGGGAATGTGGGGTTCCTTCAGGAACTGTGAGTGTCTGGTCTTCTTCTTGTCGTGTCCACGGACAGTCTATACATGGCCCAGCCAGAACTGGACACATTGTTGCGCCTTGTTGTTGAATTCGGCAAGATCTGCAACAGTGCAGGGTTCCTCTAGCGATAGGCATTGCAGGAGATGTTGCATAGTCTGTGGCTCAGTTCTACATTCACAAGTTGTCGGACTGGTTGTATATCCTCATTTGCTTAGTGACACCTTTGAACGACCTACACCAGTCCTAAGTCTGTTAAGGCACTTCCATGTTGCCCAGTTGCAATTAGCTCCTGGGGGAAGGCTTTCATCCGGTAGAATTTCCAGCACTGGGGGTTGTTCGAGACTGGCGAGCCAGTCTTTCCACGAGGCGATGCAGGCTTCAGATGGGGTGGATTGTAATGGAACAACACTGTTCAGGAAGCTCTTCCTTGACTTTAGGCGGCTGGGTGTAGGTGTATGACCATGTAGAGGGTGCCTCTCATCTGATGTTTGACGGAGTCGCTCTTTCTTGCTGGCTACCGTTCTTCTTATATCAGGGGGAGCGATACCCGCCAGGATATACAGGCTGTTGGTGTTTGTTGGTTTTAAACAACCTGTGATACGTTGGCAGCTTGCATTCAGAACGACATCCATCTTCTTAGCGTGAGTAGATCTTTCCCATGCAGGGCAGGCGTATTCCCCAGTGGAATAGCAAAGAGCAAGTGCACTGGTTCGCAATGTTTTCGGGCTTGCTCCCCATTTTGTGTTATTCAGGATGTTGTTTTGTGCGCTCACTTTTGCCTTTGTCTTTTTGATGTGGTTCTTGAAGGTGAGGCATCTGTCAAGGGTGACTCCTAAGTAGATAGGGTGCTCGCAATGCGTCAGTGTTGCTCCACACCAGGTTACTTTAAGCTGGCGTTTGGATTCACGCTTTCTGAGGTGGAATGCACAAACTTGCATCTTTGATGGGTTTGCGTAAAGGTGGTTTTCTTCATAGTAGGATGTTAGTCCCTCCAAGGCCTCAGAAAGTGTTTTCTCCACGGTGTTAAAATCAGTGCTTTGGGCAGTGGCACATAAGTCATCAGCATATATAAAACATGTCTGGTAATGTGTGTGATTTACTCACTCTCTGATTCTGTGTGTGTTTGGAAGGCTGTGGTACAGTGTGCGAGTGTCGGGTTTATTCTGTATCTGTGACTTGATGGGACCATGTCTCAGTGTTGGGTTCACTTGGCATCCTGAAACTCATTGTGCATCTGTCCGTTATTGGTGCATGTAAACAAATTCATTTTCTCCTCGGGACTATAAACCAGAGCGGAATTAAATCAGTATGTGTTTCTCTCAGCCACAGAAATTGTTGGATTGATTCTGTACCTGTCAGTCTCTGTAACTGGATGTTAATGAGATTCTGTATTTGTCAGTCTCTGGCACTGTAGGTCAGTGTGTTATCGGTTCTGTATCTTTCAGTCTGTGTTACTATATCTGAGTCTGTGAACTTCTCATTCACTATCAGTGCCTGATACTGTGTGTGAATGTGAGATTAATTATGTACCTGTCAACATCCGTTGCTGAATGACAGTGTGGAGTTCAGTCTGTATTGGCACTGATTCAATGTGAGTCATTCTCAGTAGCCCCATCTCTTGCAATGTTTGACGCAGTTAATCCCAGTGTCACATACAGCACCAAAGACTGCCAAATCTGGAATCTGTCTCAATGGGTTG
Source organism: Cetorhinus maximus (assembly GCF_964194155.1). NCBI lineage: Eukaryota > Metazoa > Chordata > Chondrichthyes > Lamniformes > Cetorhinidae > Cetorhinus > Cetorhinus maximus. The sequence goes on from NC_135909.1 coordinate 21,140,857, forward strand.
TACTGGATATGAGTGTGGTTAATTCTCTTTTAATCAGTGGTGCTGTGTGGAAGTTTGCAATCCATTTTCTTTCTGTTGAACTCTGGGACGCTGTGTAAGCGTTGGTTCCATTTTCTAGCGCAGTGCCTGATGCTTTGCTGAAATGAAGAATTCATTTTGTCTCTATCAGTCTTTGGCTCTGAGATTCCTCTGTGTTTCTCAGTCTGTGGTACTGTGTGAATGTCAGATTCATTCTGTATCTCTACATCTCTGGGACATTTGAGATTCATCCTGTATCTATCAGTCAGTGTGCTTTGTGTGATGTGGGATAACTCTGCATCATCTTCAGTCTGCAAAACTGTTACAAAGCAGCTTTATAAACCCTCAGTTGTATCATGGGATCCACCCCACTACAGTCAGCTCCCATGCTCTTCTCTATTACCTTTTACATTCTTTGATAGCAGATATGGTTGCCCTCAGCTGTGTCTGTTCCCTATTCCAATCCTCCTACTGAAGTATACCTGCTTTTATTTAATTACTCTTCTGAAATGAGCAATTAACTAGTTTGGTTCAAGTTGATTATGTGTCCTTCTTTTAACTCAAGGGAGCTCCTGTGGTTTGCTTGGTTTAGAACATAATTTTCCAAGTTCACAATCCCAGTAAGAAGGCTGATCTGTCCAGGATGTAAATGACTGATTCACACACACACACTCTACCTGATTTCCAACCAATGAATTTAATTTGCATCCAGACTTCCATCTTGCACTATTCATTAGTGAGACTCATCATTCACATCATGAGGTCAGATAATTACAGGTTTAAAGTTCAGTTGATAAGTCTGACATGTTTAAACATTTATATGTATAAAGGCCACTTGATAAGACTGACAATCTTTTGTTGTATTGTTGAAATGAAGGAATGGAACATGAATATTTGAACAGTGGTGAAATTTTCAGGCAGACCCAGTTCTGACAAACATCTAGAGGGTCAGTGATTACTGGTGGCTGCAGGAGATGTGAGCTTTCTTTTATTAAATCACAGGATGTGGGCTCATTCCTAATTGCCCTGGAGAAAGTATTGGTGAGTGGCCTTCTTGAATAGAACTGAATGGTTTACTTGGACATTGTAGGTGGCAGTTCAGGGATAAGCTGATTACTGCGGTTTGTTCTGAGATCATATATAAACCAGACTGGGTAAGGATTGGGATGGTAGTTTTACTTCCTGAAAGGTGTTAAGATGGTATATCATTTCCAACACCATGCCTGAGATAACTATTGAGTACAGATACAGAATTAACCCCAGACTTACAAGCAACATCAAAGACTGAGAGTGACAGAATAAACCAGACACTGTGAAGTGCTCAACAAATCCAACATGTTACTAGGCACTGACAAATACAGAATGAAGCCCAAGGCACTGACGACATAAGAGATACACAGATGCAGAGTAAATCACACACCCATTTACAGTACCAGAGATAGACAAAGGCAGAAAGAATCACATTTCACACAGTACAACTGACTGATAGGTACAGAATGAATCTCAAGCAGTCCCAGAGATGAAGAGATGGAGAAAGAATCTGAAATTCACAGAGTGCCACAGATTTACACACACACAACATTCATGAACACATGTTCAGAAATAAGGTTTGATAAGTACAGAACAAATCCCACAGTCATGCACCACGTCAGGGATTGAGAGTTACAGAATGTATCTAACACTCACACAGAGTACCAAAGCCTAACAGAAACAAAATCAACCCCACTCTCACACACAGTACCACTGACTTGCCAAATTAATCCTACTCTCCCTTACAATACCACGATCTGACAGAATTAATCCCACTCTCACATACAGTACCAAACAGAGAGCAGCTGATCCAGCTGAATAAAGGCTTGAAGTTTCATGAGGAGGGAGTTTAAAGTGCTAATTTTGTTCGTAAATTTTGCTCTTGAAACCTAATCTAGTCTGTAATTAACAGTAACTGGAAAGTACTGTGTAAGCAGGCTCAATTATTTATTTCTTGCAGTTTAGACAGGGAAAACTCACTCAGCTGTAGGAGTTGAGTAGTTCATTAGCAAACTAGTTCAATCTGGTTACTGTTGCCACCAGTTCAGTTTACAATAAATTCAGGGTTTTTTAGTGCAGCCAAGGCAAACCGAGCGCAGCTGAGCTAACTGTGTGAAGACTTGGAGCTTGGTGAGAGGGGAGCTCGGAAAAGGGTTGGGGGGAGGAAAGCAGGTAAATGTTTCCTTCTTCTATCCTTCTCACCCCATAGGAATTGGTCCTTGTTCTACTACAGAGAAAGGAGTTAGCTGTTTGGTGAGTATCTGGTAAGTGGGTAAGGGGTATTCTGTCCCCAAAGTTTAAAATAGTACACACATTTGTGGTAAAGTTAATAAATATGTAAGAATAACTGAATAATATCATTAAGTATTTATTGAAAAAACATTAAGGATGGCATAACAGGTAACGTGTCCAGGCTGCAGCATGTGGGAACTCCAGGATAACATTATGATCCAGAGCAAATGTCTAAGTGTTCGTGGCTTGAGGAACTTTGGCTCAGAGTCATTGAGCTGGAGGCTGAGCTGCAAACTCTGTGACACATCAGGGAGAGGGGAACTTACCTTGATGTTTTATACCAGGAGCCAGTCACACCATTTAGAGTAGGGTCTTCTGATTTGGTCAGGGACAGGAGGGTGTGACTGCGAATGAGGCTGGTAATGGGACCCAGAGGGCAGGAGTGTGAGCCCCAGCAATGGTCCAATAGGTTTGATGTTCTCCCAGCTTGTTTGGATGAGGGCAGTGGCTGCAGGGTAGATGAGCAAACTGACCATGGCACCGTGGTACAGGAAGCCATTCAAGTTGGGGGAAGAAAAAGGAATGTAGTGGTAGTATGGGGCAGTATATTGAGTAGGAATGGCACTGTTCTCTGTAGCAAAGAGCGGGAGTCCAGACAGCTGTATTGCCTGCCTGGTGCCAGGGTTCGGGACATCTGCTCAGGGCTGGACAGCAATTTTCAGTGGGAGGTAGATGATCCAGTAGTCATGGTCCATTTAAGCACCAACAACATAGGCAGGAGGAAAGAAGCTCTGCATAGTCAGTATGAGGAGCTCAGCACAAAATTAAGAAACAGAAGCTCAAAGGATTATTAGCTGAGCCATGTGCAAATTGGCATTGGACAAATCAGATTAGAGAAATAAGACCTTAAGACCATAAGACATAGGAGCAGAAATTAGGTCATTCGGCCCATCGAGTCTGCTCCGCCATTCAATCATGGCTGATAAGTTTCTCAACCCCATTCTCCCACCTTCTCCCGTAACCTTTGATCCCCTTACCAATCAGGAACCTACCTATCTTGGTCTTAAATACACTCAACTACCTGGCCTCCACAGCCTTCTGTGGCAATGAATTCCATAGATTCACCACTCTCTGGCTAAAGAAGTTTCTCTTCATCTCTGTTCTAAAAGGTCTTCCCTTTACTCTGAGGCTGTGCCCTCGGGTCCTAGTCTCTCCTACTAATGGAAACATCTTCCCCACGTCCACTCTATCCAGGCCTTTCAGTATTCTGTGAGTTTTAAGCAGATCCCCCCTCATCCTTCTAAACTCCATCGAGTATAGACCCAGAGTCCTCAAAAGTTCCTCATAGGTTAAGCCTTTCATTCCTGGGATCATTCTTGTGAACCTCCTCTGGACCCTCTCCAGGGCCAGCACATCCTTCCTGAGATACGGGGCCCAAAATTGCTCACAACATTCTAAATGTGGTCTGACCAGAGCCTTATAAAGCCTCAGCAGCACATCCCTGCTTTTATATTCTAGTCCTCTCGAAATAAATGCCAACATTGCATTTGCCTTCCTAACTACCGACTCAACCTGCAAGTTAACTTTAAGAGAATCCTGGACTAGGACTCCAGACTTCTGAATTCTCTCCCCATTTAGAAAATAGTCTATGCCTCTATTCTTCCTACCAAAGTGCATGACCTCACACTTCCCCACGTTGTATTCCATCTGCCACTTCTTTGCCCATTCTCCTAACCTGTCCAAATCCTTCTGCAGCCTCCCCGCCTCCTCAATACTACCTGTCCCTCCACCTATCTTTGTATCATCTGTAAACTTAGCCAGAATGCCCTTAGTTCCTTCATTTAGATCATTATGAATGCGTGGCTCAAAGGCTGGTGTGGGAGAAGTGGTTTCTAGTTCATGGGGCACTGGCACCAGTTTTGAGAACCTGTACCATTGGGATGTTCTACTCCTGAACTGTGCTGGGGCTGGTCCCCTCTCTTAAGTCGCATACTAGGGAAGTAGCAAGGGTTTCAAACTGAATAGTGGGGGCAAGGGATCATATTTCCAAAGAGTAGATACAAGGCAAGAAAGAAAGGTATTAATATGGGAAATGGTAAATTGACCGTGACAGGAAGGGACAAATAGTACAAATCTAAGAGTAGATCAGCAGATAAGGCTAGATGCTGCAAAAGCAATGAAAGAACAAAACTAAAGGCTCTGCAACCAAACACATGTAGCATTTGAAACATAACAGATGAACTGATAGTGCAAATATAAATCAATAAGTACAATCTCATAGCTAGTACAGTGGCATGGCCTCAGGATGACACAGATTGAGACCTGAGTAATGAAGGGTTTTTGACATTTAGGAATGACACAAAGTCAGGAAAAGGTATAGAGGTGGCTCTGTTAATTAATGATGGTACTGGCACATTAGAGAGGGATGACCTAAGTTCTAGAAACCAGGATCTAGAAGTGGTTTGGGTTGAGATGAGAAATTATAAAGGCAAGAAGTCACTGTGGGGGTGATGTACTGGTTCCTATTTAATTACACGTAATATAAGAGTATAATAGAAGATATTGTGGGAGCTTGTCAGACAGGTACAGTGATAACCATGGGGGATTTTAATCTACAAATAGACTGGAAAATCAGATGGGCAAAGGTTGCGTAGGTGAGGAGTTCACAGAATGTTTTTGGGATAGTTTATTAGGACAGCACATTCTGGAGCAAACCAGGGGGCAAGCTATACTAGACCTGGTATTGAGCAACGAGATAGGATTAATTGATGCCCTCATAGTGTAGGCTCCCCTAGGTAGCAGCATCCATAATATGATTGAATTTTACATTCATTTTGAGGCAGAAACGAGTGCATCCATGACGAGTATTTTAAACTTAAGTGAGGGCATGAAAGCAGAGCTTGCAAAAGTAAACCTCAACTCCACCTTCCTGTCTGCCCCGATAGCCTTTCACCCCCCTCGCTAATCAAGACTCAATCTAGCTCTACCTTCAAAGTATTCAAAGACTCTGCTTCCACTCTCTTTTGAATAAGAGAGTTCCAACATTCACTGCACCCAGAGAGAAAAAAAAATCTTCTCATGCCTCTCTTAAATGAGCAACCCCTTCTTTTTAAACAGTGACCCCCTAGTTCTAGATTTCACCACAAGAGGAAACATCCTCTCCATCCCCACCCTGTTAAGACCCCTCAGGATCTTGAAGGTTTGAATCTAGTCGCCTCTTACTCTTCTAAATTCCAGTCACAAAGATAGGATAACCCGTCCAATCTTTCTTCATAAGACAACCCGCCCATTCCTGGTATTAGTCTGGTAAACCTTCACTGAACTACTTCTAGCACATTTAAATCTTTCCTTAAATAAGGAGACCAGTCCTGTACACTGGACTCCAGATGTGGTCTCACCAGTGCCCTGTACAACTGATGCAGAACCTCCCTATTTTTGTAATCAATTCCCCTCACAATAAACAATATTCTATTCACTCTCCTAATTACCTATTGTACCTACATACTAACCTTTTCTGGTTCATGCACGAGGACACCCAAATCCCTCTGAACCTCAGAGCTATGTAATTTCTCACCATTTCCCACATTATACTCCGTTTGCCAGAATTTTGCCCACTCACTTAATCTATCTATGTCTCTTTATAGCCTCCTTATGTCCTCCTCACAATTTACTTTCCTACCTATTTTTGTGTCATCAGCAAATTTATTAACCATTGCTTCAGTCTCTTAATCGAAATAATTTACATAAATTGTAAAAAGTTGAGGGCCCAGCACTGATCCCTCTGGCACACCACCCGTCACATCCTGCTAACCAAAAAAGGACCCATTTATGCCAACTCTCTACTTCCTGTTAGTTTACCAATCTTCTATCCATGCTAATATGTTAGCCCCAACACTGTGAGCTTTTATTTTCCGCAGTAACCTTTGATGTGGTGATTTATCAAATGCTTTCTGGAAATTTATGTACAGTATATCCATCTGTTACCCTTTATGCACAGCACATGTGACTCCTTCAAAGAACTCCAAAAATTGGTTAAACATGATTTTCCTTTCACAAAACCATGTTGACTCTGCCTGATTGCCTTGACTGTTTTGTAAGTGCCCTGCTATAACATCTTTAATAATAGCTTCTAACATTTTCCCTATGAATGATGTTCGGCTAACTGGCCTCTAGTTTTCTGCTTTCTATCTCCCTCCCTATTTGAATAAAGGAGTTACATTTGCTATTTTTCAATCTAATTGAAGCTTCCCCAAATCTGGGGAATTCTGGAAAATTAAAACAAATGCATCAACTATCTCACTGGCCACTTCTTCCAATTTCCTCAATACCACTTCCCAGGTAATTTTCCCCGAGTTCCTCCTTTTCCTGATTTACAGGAATTTCCTCCATTTCCTGATTTGCAGCTCTTTCCAGGAGATTACTTGTGTCGTCTATCGTGAAGACCGAAGCAAAATAACTGTTCCATTCATCCGCCATCTCCCTACTTTCTATTTTCAATTCTGCAGACGCACTTTCCATAGGACCAATGCTCACTTTGTTAACTCTTTTTTTATTTAAATATCAATAGAAATTGCTCCCATCCGTCTTTATATTACTAGCTAGCTTTCTCTCGTACTCTAATTTTTCCCTCCTCATTAATATTTTTGTCATTCCTTGCTGTTCTTTTCATTCTTTCCAATCTTCCGACCTGCCAACCATCTGTACATAATTATACCCTTTTCCTTTAACTTTGATTCTGTCTCTAATTTTATCAGTAAATCATGGATGGTGGGCCCTCCCCTTAGTACATATACATTCCAATCAGAGCGAAAAATTCCATGAATTCTGAGATAACCTTTTAAATATCTGCCACTGCCTATCCCTTCGCCACGATCTCATTGAGTGACGGAGCAGGCTCGAGTGACTGAGGGGCCGAATCCTGCTCCTGGTTTGTATGTTCCGAACTATGTTAGTTCCAGAATTAACCAAAGTAATTCCACTCTCACATACAGCAGTGAAGATAAACAGATGCAGAATATGTTTCAAAGATTCCCAGATGTTGACAATGACTCTCACATTCCTATTCAATACCAGAAACTGACAGATACAGACTGAATTCTACACTCTGATTGCGGATCAGATGTTGGCATGTCCAGCATTAATCTCAAACACAGACCGGGTTCTGGGAGTGAATGTGAATTGCACACTCGGATAGCAGCACAGACTGAAATATATACAATCAATTCCACACTGATTTACAGCGCCAGAAACTGAGAAACTCATGAGTGAATCTCATTTCCAGTTCCATAAACTGAGAAACTCATGAGCGAATTTCATTTCCAGTTCCATAAACTGAGAAACTCATGAGCGAATTTCATTTCCTGTTCCATAAACTGACAAGCACAGGATATTCAGGTCACGGTTCAATAGATGTTGAAGAGAAAATGGTGTGAGTCATGTTTCCACTATACTGTAGTGGGAGAGTGGGGTCTGGGGAGGTAATACACCGCTCCACTCCCCACTTAAGACATCAACAACCTTAATAAATGAACTAATGACCGAAAAAGGACATGTTTGATTCATCTTTAGATTTCTCTCTCCCGTTCCCAAGTCAGTGCTCTTAATGTGACGTTTTTGGTGGCTCTTAAAAGAGCCTTTGTTGTGTGTTTGGTAGAAAGGGTCGAGTTGTTCAGCTGCCGTATCCATAGAGAGTGCGGCCCTGGCGAGCTAGGCGGCGGATTGCTGGTTTGGTGATGCCCTGGATATTATCACGAAGCACTTTGCGATGCTGCTTTGCTCCGCCTTTCCCCAGTCCTTTAAACCAGCAATCCGCCGCCTCTCACTCTCTGTCCCTTTCTCTGTCAGGTCGGGGCGGGCTACATAAAAGAGGAACGTGAAGCAGCTCGAAACAAATCTTACTCAATGGAACATCTTGTTTATCTATAGTTAGAAACCCGGATCTTTTAAATCCAGACCTGTCAGCAATATCCCCGCCTCATTCCAGTCGCTTCTACAAACAGACAAACAGTCTGCTTCCATTTCTAGGACAGCTTCTATTCCAAATGATTGGGACTAAGAACAAGATAAAATCGGATCACGGGCCTGTAATTTAGTTTATTGAGCGGGAATTCGAAAAGTTTTGCAAAGATTGAACCGGTCAGTGAAAGTGTCTGTCTAAGAACTGGAAATGAATACCGGCTGAAATTTAAACGGTTGGTATTGAATTTGAGACATCAAATCAATTATTTTAAGGGAAGTGTTGGTGTAGTTATTTCAGAGAGAACTTCATCATCCCTTCCAGGATAAGTTGCATTTTTTTATTGTTCGGAACTTTGTGGATATCTACATGGAGCCGTTGTAGTTGGTCACTATCTTTGTCTGTTTCACGGCCCGTTCCCCGGGCAGCAACAGACCTTTTCCTGTCTCGATGTGTCCACAGAAACAGCAGGAGCCAATTTATTGTGGACTGGTGCCATCTGCTGGCTGCACGTGAGACGTGCAAAGAGGTAACTTCTTTGGGGACATTTTAAATGAGTGTGAAACAACATAAACATGGTGAGAGTTATTGCAAAACAGTTTATCATTCATACACAAGATGCCAAAGATATAGTGTGTTTCCCGGTACTATAAATGCTGACTGTGATTTAAAGAAGTGTGCGATGGTGGTATAGTGGTGAGCATAGCTGCCTTCCAAGCAGTTGACCCGGGTTCGATTCCCGGCCATCGCAGTAGTGACTTATTTTTCAGCATTATCCGTGATCAGACCACAATTCCGGACCCGCAGAGTTAATCTCTGTGGTTTCCAAAATTAGATAAAGAACAGAAAGTGTGGGAAGATTTCCAACAAGAAAATAAAGGACTAACGAAATAAAATAAGTCTAACATTTTCATCACTCACGTTTTTCGAACGTAAAATTCGGGCCTTGGGTGGAAAGACGCCTCACCTCCTCCCCCTCGCATATTTCCGATATGTCGATGATACGTTTGCTATATTTAAATCCGCAGCTGCATGTAACAATTTCCTTACATGTCTTTATGGGCTCCATCCTGCGCTCAAATTCACCTATGAAATGGAGCAGTGAAAATAACTCCCCTTCCTTGACACACTAGTTGAGAAATCTTCCAAAGGATTCTCTACCAGGATTACCGCAAGGCGACCTTCACTGGTCAATATACGCGTTGGGATTCTTACAGTCCCACGCTCTGTAAGATTGGTCTCATCGGCAACCTTGTAAATAGGGCCCGAGCCATTTGCTCACCGTACAAGCTTGATGCTGAAACCTGGCTCATCAAAGGCATCCTGCAGGGTAATGGCTGTGTATCACACAAGCTCATGACCGGGCCTAAGACGGTCAGTTTCCACCCTGAAGTATATTCTCTATCAGTATAAATTGGTGTCTTCCCCTTATATTGGTTTTCTTGGGAGTGTCCTGTTGAATGCAGAAGGAAAAGCTTTGACATGTCTCTTTTTTCAGCCATTCTCAAATACATTGGCGCTTATTTTCAATTTGAAAACCCGTTTCAGCTCTGCCAGTTTGGCTCAATCAATCTGCGGCCCATTTTCTCATTAATCTTTGAAAGTTGGTGAAATAAGCTGCTCTCTGATTGGTTACAAAAGCCACCCAATGAGATTCCGAAGACATTGACCATTCAGAAGTGGCCGACTGCATTCCCCAAAGACAGGGGAAGGGCGAGTGCGGGATGAATTTTTCATTCGTGGTGTGTGTGTAAGATTGTAGAAAGACCGGCGGTAGAGCCCAGGACAAAGCCAAAGCCAAGTCTCGCTCCTCCCGGGCTGGACTGCAGCTCCCCACGGGCCGTGTTCACAGGCTCCTGAGAAAGAGCAGCTATGCTGAGCGTGTGGCTGCTGGAGCGCTCCGCTCTTCCGATTGTAACATTCCCGGCCGCTTTCAGGGGACAGGATCAGAAATCAGCCGTTTCTCTCTGTCCCGATGAAGCCTGTGTGAAGGAGTCGGTTGGAAACCGATGTCATTGCGTTTCCAGTGAGCTGAGATTGGCTCTGTTTTAAATCGCTGCTTTGTTACCGCCGGTTACAGATAAGAGATTGACACATTTAATCTGTTCCTAAAATAGCGCCAGGATTCTGTGACGCAAAATGCAATATTACAGCTCCTAAAGTGTGAGATTAAAATTGCCTGGAAATTAAGCCGTTCGGCTATTATCTTTTTTTTCCGTCAAATTGGCGGGCTTTTCGAATTTGAAAATATAAGCCAATCGGCACTTCCAAATCCTGCTACCTGGCTCTCCGATTGTTTGAAGATTTGGATTGAGAATGGACTGCCCAATCAGAGCTACAGCCTGTCTAAAGCCTCTCAAACCATTCACAATGATTATTTATGGAGGTTAAACTGATGGAATCTGTATCTTCCACCCCTTCTATACTTGAGTCCTAAAATATATTTTTTTCCAATAATTGAAGGAACCAGAATAAATATGGTGTTTCCTCCAGCCAAGCTAGAATGAAGATTCCCGCCAGCTCCTCCCACACAGTCCGTACATTATCACTGACAGAGCGCAGAGACACAGACAGGACATCAATTTCACAGTCTCAGACAGCAGAAATACTTCCAGAGTCACACTTTCCATCCATCAATCAAAGAGTGCAGGAGAGATAGATGTTGTTTCCATGTTACCTCGACTCAGTACCAGAGTCCAAGACAGTGACTGTCAGAATAAATCCAAACACATTTGCAGTTCCACTGACAATGTCTCCACACTCACATACAGTAACCAAGACTGACAGGTTCAGAATGTCTCTCAGTTTAACACAGTACCAGTAAGTGACATAGATATTGAATCCCACGTTCACAAAATGGGCCAGAAAAGGCCAGTGAAGAATGTATCTCACTCTCAAATACAAAACAACAATCTGACCGTTTCAGCACAACTTCTGCTTGGTAACACAAAGTATTATGAAATGTCATCTCCACCGTTAGTAATTCCAGATACCTCCCTTCGCCGTCCAATAAAATGTGAATGGTTCTTGTCTGTTCTGTCGCTCTCTGAGTGTGCTGACATCTACTGGCCAGAGCTGAGAAGTGCAACAGAGCGGAACTTTTTTTTAAATTCAATGGACGTGAGATTCGCTGGCTTGGCCATCATATTTATACAACCGGGAACACGTTTGTACTGCAGGGAAGCATTTTACACAACAACAAAGAACATTTCTCAACACCAGAGAGCACAATTCCACAGGAGGAAATATATTCTAAACATGGGAAACACTTTAACACCATAATGGAACAGTAGACATTAAAAATCAAGCAGCAGAGTGGCGCAGCGGAAGCGTGCTGGGCCCATAACCCAGAGGTCGATGGATCGAAACCATCCTCTGCTATTTACGTTCTCATTAATGCCAAAAGGGAGCATTTTCTGTTACCCACAATCATGTCTGTTATTTGCAACAGTTTCTTGCTTCCAGTGCAAAAATTCAATCTTCAACAAATCTCTGATATGATGTTTATTCACAGATGGAGACAAGCTGTAAATGCTGCAAACACATCCCAGCCAATGCTTTCCTATTTCCCTCAGCCCATTCCTCCCAAAGAACTGGCACAGGCGCAATGTCCTGAGTGGCCACCTCCTCTTCACTATCACTGCATGATTATCTGAATAGAAAAAACATCCTCTTAGATGGAAACAATATCGTGAAGGTCATATTTTTTAAAGTTAATTCACGGGATGTCGGCTTCGCTGACTGGGCCGGAATTATTTGCCCATCCCGAGTTGCCCTTGAGAAGGTGGTGGTGGGCTGACTTCTTGAACCGCTGCATTCCGTGTGGTGTAGGTACACCCACAGCGCTGTTAGGAAGGAAGTTCCAGGATTTTGACCCAGCGACAGTGAAGGAACGGCGATATGTTTACAAGTCAGGATGATGAGTGACTCGGAGGGGAACATAGCCGCAGGTTTTCCGATCTATAGGACACCCTGCAGTAATTCGTCATCTTTATTTGAACAGCAGCGTCCTCCCTGTGACATGAACCACCGAGAAGGACAAAACTATCAGCATAGCGGAGACAGCATCGCACCAAATACACAGTTCATCATTATCTGGACAGAAATTGTCATTCCTTCATAATCACAGGTTTAATTTATGGAATTCCATCCCCATTATTAATAATATTAATCATAATAATACTTAACCATAATTATCATAAAAGTTTCATTCCTTCGGTACAGATTGCACTAAATTATTATTTGACTGCCTCTGATTGTTTCCTGTCTTGTTTTACCTATTAATAGCCGATGGGAATTTAACGTGCTCAGTTTATCACTCATTCCGTCTTTATTGGCCTTACTTGAGGTGATAACCAGCATGTATATGACCTTTATGCTCGAACTGAATGTCTGTCTCTAACATATTGCAGTCAATCATTACCAGATGCTCATTCACTATCATATTGTTAAGTCATTCTAAATTCCAGTGAGTCTAGATCCAACCTGATCAACCCTTCCTCATTCAAAAACCTCCTCAGTCGAAGGAATTTCCCAGTAACCTTTCTCTGGAACTGACTCCAATGCAAGTATGTCCATCCTTCAGTAATCAGACCAAATCAGCACCATTCTAGGTGTGGTCTCGCCAATGCCCTGTACAGTTGCAGCAAGGCTTCTCCGCTTTTCTATTCCAGTCCCCTTGCAATTAAGACCAACATTCCACATGCCCTCCTAAGTATTTGATGCACCTAAATGATAACTGTTTTTCAATGATTCTTATACAGCGGCACCCATATCCATCTGTACTGCAGCATTCCGCAATGTCATCTAAACATTTTTTGTAATTCTTGTACAAGGATCCCTCTGTACCACAGGATTCTGCAGTCTCTCTCCATCTAAGTAATATTCCTCTCTCCTATGCTTCTTGCAGAAGTGGGCAACCTCACATTTTACTACATTGTACTACATCTGCCATTTTATCCCGACTCACTTGAGCATCTACATATCTATGCAGACTCTTTCTCCACCCTCTGGTCTCACTCAGCTCTCATTGTCGGCTCCTCTGGCATAGTCCCAAGTTTCTGACTGTTTAGGAAATTCTCGGATCTTTCTTTAGTTCAAGATGGATGACCTCACTCTTCCCAGTGTTGACCACCACCGGCCACAGTTTTATTCACTCACTGGGTCTGTCAATGACCCTTTGAAACTTGCTGCTCCCACATACGCTACTAACCATGTCACCTAACCTAGTGTGATCAGCAAACTTGAATGTAGGCTGGAAGTTAATAACATTTACAATAAAACAGAAAGTGCTGTAAAAACTCAGCAGCCCTGGCAGCATCTGCGCATAGAGAAACAGAGTTAACGTTTGAGTACATAGTCTTCTTCAGAGCTCGCCACAATTTTACCCTTTTTGTCCCTTATTCAATTTTGTATCCATGCTGCCGCTACCCCTTTAATCCCAGCTGCTGGAATTTTACCAAGTTCATTATGTGGGACGTTTTCAAATCCCTTTGGAAGTCCAGACACACTTCATCATGCTCACTTCCCTGGTCAATGTTCTCTGACACGTCATCAAAGAGCTTTATTAAGTATTTCAGTGCTGATTTTCTGTTAACCAATCTGTGCTGGTTATCATTTATCAACTCATGTTCTACCGAGCGACAATGAATTTTGTTCTGGATTATTGTCTTTAAACGTTTCCCCAGCACCAGCATGAGACTAACTGCTCTGTAGTTACTGGGTTTATCCCTCTCCATTTTAAACGCAGATGTAACATGAACAACGTGCAGTCGTCTGGCTTCACTCCCATATCCAAGGAGGATTGAAAGATTGTGGCTCGAGTCTCCGCTATTTCCACCCTTCATTCCCTCAGTAATCCAAGGTGTATCCGATGCGGATCGAGCAGCTTTTCTACTGTCAGTGGTGCCAGCCTTGTGATAGTTTCCACTTCATCTATTTTCATCCTATCCAATTTCCCCACCAATGACATTAGCAGCATCCGCTTGTTTTGTGATGACAGGTTTAGTGCAAAGTTTACGAAGCAAATACCAGGGATGGGCCGGTTGTCTTATGAGGTGAGGTTGAACAGGTTAGGCTTGTATCGCCTGGAGTTCAGGAGAGTAAGAGGCAACTAGATTCAAACCTTTACGATGCTGAGGGTCTTGACAGGGTGGAGGTGGAGAGCACGTTTCCTCTTGTAGCAGAATCTGGAACTAGGGGTCACTGTTTAGAAATAAGGGGTCGCTCATTTCAGACAGAGTTAAGGATTTCTTTTCTATCTGAGGGTCGAGCGTTTTGGAGCTCTCATCCTCAAAAGCTGCTGGAAGCAGAGTCTTTGAATATTTTAACGGCAGAGTTAGATAGATTCTTGATTAACAAGGGGGTGGGGGTGAATGGTTATTAGGGGTAGGCAGGAATGTGAGGTTGAGGTTACAATCAGATCAGGCAGGGTCTTACTGAATGGCGGAGCAGGCTCGAGGGGCTGAGTGGCCTACTCCTGCTGCTAATTAGTTTGTTTGTCTGTTCTCATTTAGTGCGTCAGCCATGCCCTCTCCCCGCACAGGATCTCCAAATCAGCCCCTCTTTCAGTGACTGCCCTAATGCTGGTAAAAATTCTTCAGTGTTTTCGGTTGTTAGCTGCAAATCTTTTCTCATACGCTCTCTCTTCTGATCTAATTTCCTTTTTCCATCTCTCCTCTGCACTTTCTGTATTCTGCTTGGTTCTGTAATGTATTATGAATCTGACTATTATCATCGATCTTATTTGGAGTTTCCACAGAGCACAGGATGTGTAGGCAACAGCTCTCAGCTGTCCCAACATTTCACTGAAATGAGTTGTCTATTTAATTAAAGTTCTCGTTAGTTAGAGAGCTCCACTCCTTCCCTCTTGTACTTTTGCTGCAGAATCTCGGTTAAAATTACACAGCAGCTCCTTCCCCCTCTGCACTTAACCCTCACTTGCAAAAACTTGAAATTTTTAAGTCTTCACTCTGAAATTTACTCTCTCTGTGTTTGAGCTCACAGGTCACTTGAGTTCTTCTTTGTAATTTAATTGCTCCACGTAATTTACCTGAAAGTAAGGTTTGATTTTGAATATCAATTCATTTGCACTGTAATTCCAGTTTATTTCAATTCAATATATCAACAAACTACAAGTTTGCTCCTAGTTTCTATGTTTTCAAGGGAAAATCTAGAGGTGACTTATTTGTTCTGCAATAACGTGCCTGCTCAACTCAGGTCAATAAATCCTGTTCTAAACAGAACGCTTTATCCAGACAATACATCTACTTGATGAGCTGATGGTGCACGGAGCACTCAGCTTTTACTCACTGATCTTCACAAGAGTTGATTCAGTTTTGATGTTGACTTGTTCGCTGGTGTCGATTTACTCAGACTCTCCACCTGATTTCTGTGCTGTCCAATGAAGCTTTCTCAGCAGAGTTCTCAATAATAGCTTGACTTTTCCTCATAGGATTTCAAACTTGATGGTTTTTGAACTATGTTATCAAATGATTTCGTTTTGTAAACGTCACAATCGCTCTCATGATCAGGCAGAAAGTTTAACTGCTGGGTTTTCAAGCATCCGACAGCTTTATTTGAGATGTCATTGAGACAGGATTTTGAATTTGAATCCAGTCACAAAATGTTCCAATGAAGCTCAAGGTTCACTAGAGGAACAGCGCCTCATCCTTCAATGAGGAACTTTACAGCCTTCCAGTGTGAACATTCAGCTCAACAATATCGCTCTGTAAAAACTGCCAACATTCTGATTCCCTTCTGTTCGCAGATGTGGGTTTGAGCCTCGGTTTCACAGAGATGTTCTGAATTGATCTTTTACTTGACGTCACAAAGCGCTTTATTATTCAACACGTCTGTCCATTACAGGGGCTGATGGAAGATCCAATCAGTGAGGTGCGCATTCACCCTTTTAAAACATTATTTCAGGGGGTGTGAGCGTCGCTCGCGAGGCCAGTCTTTGTTACACATCCCAAATTGTCCTTGAACTCAGTGGCTTTCTCAGCGGGCAGTTAGGAATTAACCTCATATGTAGGCCAGGCCATGGAAGACATCAGTGAACCACCACTGAGATTAGCGTTTAATTGCAGGTTTTAATTATTGAGTTTAATTTCCATCAGCAACTATGGTGGGAAATGACCCCAAGTCCCCGGAATATTTCCACTGCTGCAACGTTTCCCTTTAGAAAGAGATGGAAATATCATGTCGAATGGACTCTAAGTCGGACCCGCATGTTATTGTGAACAGAAGTATCGAATCCAAGATCTTACAAGAAAAGTTGAAGCAAGCTGGCCTCATAACTTGGGCTGGAGAATCACATCAGTGATTCCAGGCAGAGCTTCTGCAAAATCACCGGAATAAGGCGGAAACAGTTGATAAAGTAACGACGAAGGTGGGATTCGACCCACGCGTGCATAGCACAATGGATTAGCAGTCCATCGCCTTAACCTCTCGGCCACCTCGTCATAAAAGATGGGTTATTAAACAGCCTTCTATACTTTTTTGCATCCATGAACCGTTGAAATAAATGATCCTCTTTGGTACAGGCCCTGAATATTCGGCCAGATGTATAAAGATGGAAACGTAGTTTATGTCATTAAAATAAATGTGCACCACAACAGATCCGGGACTGTTGCAAACCGACTGATGTGCAACACTTCAACCTAATATCCAACATGTTTCTACAGTGTGAAAACCCACCGCGGAACGACAGGAACTTACAAGCATTTGGTAGCAAAAAGAAACCCCTCCCAGCTCACTGCAAGCACCGGAACACAGCTAAAATGTGGTAAATTAAAATGAAACACTGGGGTTCCCAGCTCTGCTTGTCCTTTCAGTCAAGACTGAAACTGAGTGCCATCAGCCTCCCACGTGAATCCACAAGTAGACAGTTACCTCATTTAATGCATTAGAATAAATTCAGAGTCTCATGGCACGTAGAAACGTTCTTTAAACTTGGCATTCATTTATATCAGGTGTGTTGAAGTGATGTATTCCCTGCAATGACTTCCCGGGTGTTCAAACCTTGTCCTGATTTCCGGAACTGCCACCACCTCGAGCGCGAAAGAAAAAGCTGCATTAAGATGGGCTCGTCCGGGAATTGAACCCGGGACCTCTCGCATATTAAATCACTGGAAATCCCAAAGCGAGAATCATGCCCCTAGACCAACGAGCCACCCGCATAACAAAACGCCGTCAAGGAATCCTTTCATTGTCACACAAAGTGCACCAATAATATAAGCGAATTACAATTCATGCTGGAATTCTTTTCCAATGTTTTACAAACCCCGGGGACGACTCCAACCAGTGGAGAGTTTCCCGCCTTATTTCCTTTCACTTCAGTTTTGCTGGGGTTCCTTGATGCTACATTTGGTCAAATGCTTCTTTGAACTCAAGTGCAGTCTTGAGTTCGGCTGTTTTCTTCAGGTTTGGACGAAGGCTGCAATGAGGCCAGGAGCTGAGTGGCCCTAGCAGGAAACAAACTGAGCTTCAATGAGCGGGTTATTGCTGAGTACGTGTCACTTAATCGCGCTGTAGAAGACATTTTCCCTCACCTTCTTGATAAACGAGATAAGACGGATGGGGCGGTTTTTGCCGGTTGGATTTTTTTTGTGTGGACAAGACAGACCTGAGCAATTTCCCACATTGCCAGGTAGATGCCAGTCTTGTAGCTGTACTGGAACAACTTGGCGAGGAACGAGACTCTTTCTGGAGCACAGGTTTTCAGTACTGCTGCAGGAATGGTGTCAGGGCCCAAAGCCTTTGCAGTTACCCGTGCCTTCAGCCATTTCTTGGTTTCACTTGGAGTGAATGGAGCTGGCTGAAGACTGGCATCTGTGATGCATTTCCCCAGCTTTGTGCAAAAGCAAAACTGATGGAATCACATACGTGGCTCTATGAAGCTCATCTGCTAAGCGGTGAAAGGCGACAGTGTTTATCACAAGCGGGTTCCATTTATTCAGATACAGAAATGGTGCAAAAGTAGCCATGACCAAGTGTGATACACACACATTTTTCTGATCTGCAGTTAGATGTGCTCCCGCTGTGACGTTTACACACTCGTGAGTTGAGAAGGTGTAGGCGCTATCTGGTTGAGGTTATTGAGATGATTAATAGTTTTTAATGCGGAGAAATTATTTCCTCTTGTCGGGGAATACAGAACAAATGGATATTACCTTAAACTGAGAGTGAAACCATCATAAAGTGACGTCAGGGAGCAATTCACTCAAAGGAGGAAGAAAGCTGATTGTAGGACAATCCCTGTGTAGCGATTGGCCGAGAGATTATGGCAATGAACTGATGCTTCGTTGGGCTTTGCACCCCCTCTTTATGAAGGACAACTGGAAGGAACTGAAACGAGGTGTTGGCTGTCCTTGGTCATTATGCGATCATGTTCTCTAATATTAACGGAGGACTGCAGCTTCCTGTAAAACTAACATCCTTAGGTATCTGGGTCAATTCTGGCTCGATGAAAGTGTTTCTGTCAGCCGAAATAGCTCAGTTGGGAGAGTGTTAGACTGAAGATCTAAAGGTCCCTGGTTCAATCCCGGGTTTCGGCAACAGGTTGGAAATTCTTTTACCTGGGCAGCTGCTGCTCGTGTTATTTGCCAGCTGATATTGCCATCAGTTTTTGGAGATACCCAGTGCAGCTTCTGAGGGGAGGTGAGACTTGCCTTCCTCCAAAGCACACGGGCAGCTCTGTGCCCGCTGGTCCACGTTACTGGAATAAAGCTCGGTTTCACCTTTCTTGATAAAAACATCTGAAAAACCGCTGGTCAACTCAGCTCCCATTAAACTATGCTAACAACCGTGCAACTCTCATATGTTCCCAGCTTCTGGTCCATCGATCGGTCATTGGGAATTTCAATTCCTGAAAATCCGTCTGTTAATCCATTGCAATGGTGCTTCTTTTAACATTAACCAGGGGACCGTAATTGGAATCCAATTAATCCATTGTTTCCCTCTGTTTATTATTATTTCTTTGTCTCTGTGTCTCTCAGTGATTAGGTCGAGAAATGAGCTCGCCTCAGTCATGCGGCGGACGGAGCTCATGAGTATTACAAATATTTAACCTTTCCTTTTAAATTCAGATCCGAATTTATCATTGAAACACAGGAAATGCTGCTTAACCTGCTCCAAGGGCACTTCTATGACTCACTGAAACAACATAATTTGACCTTTCAGTAAGCTCTTTGTGTGCAGCCGTTTCTGGGGGTCTCCCTCAGTCACGAATATTGGAATCGGATCTTAGTTTTCTGCGTGTTTAGTGGGAAGCCCAATATGTCATCTGCTTTACAGAAGAAGTCGACAGTGACCTGGAGCTAAGTTTCTTAGTGAGCACCCTGTTCCGAGCGGGATGGGAGGAGTGCGCCCTTGGTCTAGTCCCACTACTCCACAGGTCGCAACATTGGCTCAAATGTTCATTTCACTCACCAAAATGGCCAATTATTTACCTTCACCAGTGTTCCCGAGAATAAAAGAGGTTTAAAAGTGGATTATTTCAATAAACCATAAATTTGTTTGTTTATTGTAAAAAAAAGGTATTTTCGAATAGAAAAATAAAGCTTATGAACATTCAGTATGGATCTGAAATTATGCGAATTAATCTTTCGAGATACCATAAGTCACACACACACACATACACACACACACACACTCTCCCTCTCTCACAAACACACACACACATACGCTCTCCCTCTCTCACAAACACACACAAACACACACACACACGTTCTCCCTCTCTCACAAACACACACAAACACACATACACACACACACTCATAATAGAAAACCATGATATTAAAAAGAGAAATAGGGGAAATTAAAGCAAAATGATGGGGATGTTGAAAATCAGAAACAAAAACAGAAAATGCTGGAGAAAATCAGCTGGTCTAACAGCATCTGTGGGGAGAAATAAATACAGAGTGAACGTTACGAGTCCTTATGATCCTTCTTTAGA
Source organism: Cetorhinus maximus (assembly GCF_964194155.1). Classification (NCBI taxonomy): domain Eukaryota; kingdom Metazoa; phylum Chordata; class Chondrichthyes; order Lamniformes; family Cetorhinidae; genus Cetorhinus; species Cetorhinus maximus. The sequence continues at coordinate 21,161,049 of NC_135909.1, forward strand.
AAGGGGACAATTTTGCCAAACATTACACGTCAATGGATCAAGGCAAAGGTCAGGGTGTGCAGTCCTTGAGATGGGGTCAGTGTTCCACAGTAGCTCCCCCAGCACTGATCCGTGACAACATCAAGCAGTTGGTCCTTCTCTTCTCAAAGGAAAAAAAAGTCCACTTTTTAAAACACAGTCTCCGAGGTATGTTTTCTTTCAGAACCATGAAAACCATGTGACCCTATTTGTACACAGCCCTATCGGGTCGAAATGTTCACAGCCTGATTTCAACATGGAGTTGTAGGCTTGTCTGAAAGAACATTCAGACTGGCAGAGCTGGGGGTGGCGGGGTGGGGGGGTGGTGGTGGGTCCGGGAGGCGAGTGTGGTGGCAGTTGGGGGGATGCAGTGAGGACAGGGACGTGTTGTGGGGGTAGATGATGGTGGGTGGGGCGGGAGGGTTACAGCTTCATATTACTTGACCATATTTTAGCTGTGTTATAGGAGTTGCAGAAATTCAGCTTTAATTCGACTTAGTAAAGAAGCTCAGGGGGAATTAACGGTCAGGGAAGTTAGGCAGCGCTCACTTCAATTGCTGGTCATCACATGTCCAAGTGACAGTTTCTCAGGGCAGTAAGAGTTGGGATGGGGTTACTTTTGGCAGAAAGTGTTGAAGTGGCATTTTCCTGCGACAGAACTGACAGCCAAGAATGTGGGTAAATTAACAGAAAGTCCAACCAACTCATCCACACAGTCAAGCTGGTGAATCGAAATGACTGGCGACCTGGCTCTCACCCTGGTCACTCGGTTCTCGGACTCCTGCAATGTTCCGATGAAGCTCAAGGTTCACTGGAGGAACAGCGCCTCATCCTTCAATGAGGAACTTTACAGCCTTCCAGTGTGAACATTCAGCTCAACAATATCGCTCTGTAAAAACTGCCAACATTCTGATTCCCTCCTGTTCGCAGATGTGGGTTTGAGCCTCGGTTTCACTGAGATGTTCTGAATTGATCTTTTTCTTGACGTCACAAAGCGCTTTATTATTCAACACGTCTGTCCATTACAGGGGCTGATGGAAGATCCAATCAGTGAGGTGCGCATTCACCCTTTTAAAACATTATTTCAAGGGATGTGAGCGTCGCTCGCAAGGCCAGTCTTTGTTATACATCCCAAACTGCCCTTGAACTCAGTGGCTTTCTCAGCGAGCAGTTAGGAATCAAACTCATATGTAGACCAGACCAGGGAAGACATCCGAGAACCAGCACTGAGATTAGCGTTTAATTGCAGGTTTTAATTATTGAGTTTAATTTCCATCAGCAACTATGGTGGGAAATGAACCCAAGTCCCCGGAATATTTCCACTGCTCGAATGTTTCCCCTTAGAGAGAGATGGAAATATCATGTCGAATGGACTCTAAGTCGGATCCCCATGTTATTGTGAACAAAAGTATCGAATCCAAGATCATACAAGGAAAGTCGAAGCGAGCTGGCCTCATAACTTGGTTTGGAGAATCACATCAGTGATTCCAGGCAGAGCTTCTGCAAAATCACCGCACTAAGGCGGAAACAGTTGATAAAGTAACGACGAAGGTGGGATTCGAACCCACGCGTGCAAAGCACAATGGATTAGCAGTCCATCGCCTTAGCCTCTCGGCCACCTTGTCGCAAAATATGGCTTTTTAAACCCCCTTCTATACTTGTTGCATCCATGAACCGTTGAAATAAATGATGCCCTTTGGTACAAGCACTGAATATTCGGCCAGATGTGTAAAGATGGAAACGTAGTTTATGTCATTAAAATAAATGTGCATCACATCAGATCAGGGACTGTTGTAATCCAACTGATGTGAATCACTTCAACACTTCAACCTAATATCCAACATGTTTCTACACAGTGTGAAAACCCACCGCGGAAAGACCGGAACTTACAAGCATTTGGTAGCAAAAGGAAACCCCTCCCAGCTCACTGTAAGCACCGGAACACAGCTAAAATGTGGTAAATTAAAATGAAACACTGGGGTTCCCAGCTCTGCTTGTCCTTTCAGTCAAGATTGAAACTGAGTGCAATCAGCCTCCCACATGAATCCACAAGTAGACAGTTCCCTCATTTGATGCATTAGAATAAATTCAGAGTTTCATGGCACGGAGAAACGTTCTTTAAACTTGGCATTCATTTATATCAGGTGTGTTGAAGTGATGCATTACCTGCAATGACTTCCTGGGTGTTCAAACCTGGTCCTGATTTCCGGAACTGCCACCACCTCGAGCGCGAAATAAATAAGCTGCATTAAGATGGGCTCGTCCTGGATTTGAACCCGGGACCTCTCGCATATCAACTCAACGAAAATCCCAAAGCGAGAATCATGCTCCTAGACCAACGAGCCACCAGCATAACCAAACGCAAACAAGGAATCCTTTCATTGTCACACAAAGTGCATCAATCATAAGCGAATTACAGTTCATGCTGGAAATATTTTCCAATGTTTTACAAACCCCGGGGACGACTCCAACCAGTGGAGAGTTTCCTGCCTTATTTCTTTTCACTTCAGTTTTGCTGGAGTTCCTTGATGCCGCATCAAAAGCTTCTTTGAACTCAAGTGCAGTCACTTGCACCTCACGTCTTGAGTTCGGCTGTTTTCTTCAGGTTTGGACTAAGGCTGCAATGAGGTCAGGAGCTGAGTGACCCTGGCAGGAAACAAACTGAGCTTCAATGAGCGGGTTATTGCTGAGTAAGTGCCACTTCATCGCACTGTCGAAGACATTTTCCCTCACCTTCTTGATAAACTAGAGAAGACTGATGGGGCGGTTTTTGCCGGTTGGATTTTCCTGTTTTTTTTTGTGGACAAGACAGACCTGAGCAATTTCCCACATTGCTGGGTAGATGCCAGTCTTGTGGCTTCACTGTAACAACTTGGCGAGCGGCGAGGCTATTTCTGTAGCACAGTTTTTCAGTACTGCTGCAGGAATGGTGTCAGGGCCCGAAGTTTTTGCAGTTACCCGTGCCTTCAGTCATTTCTTGATTTCACTTGCAGTGAATGGAGCTGGCTGAAGACTGACATCTGTGATGCATTTCCCCAGCTTTGTGCAAAAGCAGAAGTGAGGGAATCACATATGTGGCCCTAGGAAATTCGTCAGCTAAATGGTGAAAGGCGACAGTGTTTATCCCAAACGGGTTCCATTCATTCAGACACAGATTTGGTGCAAAAGTAGCCATGACCAAGTGCGACACACACACATTTTTCTGATCTGCAGTTAGATGTTGGATATTAGGGTGAAGTGTTGAAGTGATTCACATCAGTCGGTTTACAACAGTCCCTGATCTGACGTGAGGCACATTTATTTTAAAAACATAAACTACATTTCCATCTTTACATATCTGGCCGAATATTTAGGGCCTGTACAAAAGAGGATCATTTATTTCAAAAGCTTGCTCATGCAAAAAGTATAACCGAGAGTATAACCAATGACTGCTAATTCATTGTGCTTTACACGTGTGGGTTCGAATCCCATCTTCGTCGTTACTTTATCAACTGTTTCCGCCTTATTGCGGTGATTTTGCAGAAGCTCTGCCTGGAATCACTGATGTGATTCTCCAACCCAAGTTATGAGGCTATTTTGCTTCGACTTTTCTTGTAAGATCTTGGATTCAATACTTATGTTCACAATAACATGGGCATCCGACTTAGAGTCCATTCGACATGATATTTCCATCTCTCTCGAAGGGGAAACATTGGAGCAGTGGAAATATTCCAGGGGCATGGTTTCATTTCCCACCATAGTTGCTGATGGAAATTAAACCAATAATTAAAACCTGCAATTAAACGCTAATCTCAGGGCTGGATTACTGATATCTTCCCTGGCGTGGCCTACATATGAGGGTGATTCCTAACTGCCCGCTGAGAAAGACACTGAGTTCAAGGACAGTTTGGGATGTGTAACAAAGACTGGCCTTGCGAGGGACGCTCAAATTCCCTGAAATAATGTTTTAAAAGGGTGAATGCGCACCTCACTGATTGGATCTTCCATCAGCCCCTGTAATGGACAGACGTGTTGAATAACAAAGCGCTTTGTGACGTCAAGAAAAAGATCAATTCAGAACATCTCAGTGAAACCGAGGCTCAAACCCACATCTGCGAACAGAAGGGAATCAGAATGTTGGCAGTTTTTACAGAGCGATATTGTTGAGCTGAATGTTCACACTGGAAGGCTGTAAAGTTCCTCATTGAAGGATCAGCCGCTGTTTCAGTTCCCTCCAGGTTTCCAGTTTTTCTTGATAGAGGGGGTGCAAAGCCAATTGCTCCCTGACGTCACTATTAAATGGCTTCACGCTAAGCTTAAGGTTTTATACATTTGTTCTGTATTCCCCGACAAGAGGAAATCGTTTCTCCGCATTAAAACCTATTAGTCATCTCAATTACCTCAACCAGATAGCGCCTACACCTTCTCAACTCACGAGTATGTAAACGTCACAGCGGGAGCACATCTAACTGCATAACAGAAAAATGCGTGTATCGCACTTGGTCATGGCTACTTTTGCACCAAATCTGTATCTCAATGAATGGAACCCGTTTGGGATAAACACTGTCGCCTTTCACCGCTTAGCAGATGAGCTTCATAGAGCCACGTATGTGATTCCCTCAGTTTTGCTTTTGCACAAAGCTGGGGAAATGCATCACAGATGCCAGTCTTCAGCCAGCTCCATTCACTCCAAGTGAAATCAAGAAATGGCTGAAGGCACGGGTAACTGCAAAGGCTTTGGGCCCTGACACCATTCCTGCAGCAGTACTGAAAACCTGTGCTACAGAAATAGTCTCGTTCCTCGCCAAGTTGTTCCAGTGAAGCCACAAGACTGGCATCTACCCGGCAATGTGGGAAATTGCTCAGGTCTGTCTTGTCCACAAAAAAAACAGGAAAATCCAACCGGCAAAAACCGCCCCATCAGTCTTCTCTAGTTTATCAAGAAGGGGAGGGAAAATGTCTTCGACAGCGCGATCAAGTGACACTTACTCAGCAATAACCCGCTCATTGAAGCTCAGTTTGTTTCCTGCCAGGGTCACTCAGCTCCTGACCTCATTGCAGCCTTCGTCCAAACCTGAAGAAAACAGCCGAACTCAAGACTGCACTTGAGTTCAAAGAAGCATTTGACCTAATGTAGCATCAAGGAACCCCAGCAAAACTGAAGTGAAAGGAAATAAGGCGGGAAATTCACCACTGGTTGGAGTCGGCCCCGGGGTTTGTAAAACATTGGAAAAGATTTCCAGCATGAACTGTAATTCGCTGAAATTATTGATGCACTTTGTGTGACAATGAAAGGATTCCTTCACGGCGTTGTGTTATGCGGGTGGCTCGTTGGACTAGGGGCGTGATTCTCGCTTTTGGATTTCCATTGAATTAATATGCGAGAGGTCCCGGGTTCAATTCCCGGACGAGCCCATCGTAATGCAGCATTTTCTTTCGTGCTCGAGGTGGTGGCAGTTCCGGAAATCAGGACCCGGGAAGACATTGCAGGGAATGCATCACATCAACACACGTGATATAAATGAATGCCAAGTTTAAAGAACGTTTCTACGTGCCATGAGACTCTGAATTTATTCTAATGCATTAAATGAGGGAACTGTCTACTTGTGGATTCACGTGGAAGGCTGATCGCACTCGGTTTCAATCTTGACTGAAATGACAAGCAGAGCTGGGAACCCCAGTGTTTCATTTTAATTTACCACATTTTAGCTGTGTTCCGGTGCTTGCAGTGAGCTGGGAGGGGTTTCTTTTTGCTACCAAATGCTTGTAAGTTCCGGTTGTTCCGCGGTGGGTTTTCACACTGTGTAGAAACATGTTGGATATTAGGTTGAAGTGTTGAAGTGTTTCACATCAGTCGGTTTGCAACAGTCCCTGATCTGTTGTGGTGCACATTTATTTTAATGACATAAACTACGTTTCCATCTTAATACATCAGGCCGAATATTCAGGGCCTGTACTAAAGAGGATCATTTATTTCAACGGTTCATGGATGCAAAAAGTATAGAAGGCGGTTTAATAGCCCATCTTTTGTGACGAGGTGGCCGAGAGGTTAAGGCGATGGACTGCTAATCCATTGTGCTTTGCACGCGTGGGTTCGAATCCCACCTTCGTCGTTACTTTATCAACTCTTTCCGCCTTATTCGGTGATTTTGCAGAAGCTCTGCCTGCAATCACTGATGTGATTCTCCAAACCAAGTTATGAGGCCAGTTTGCTTCGACTTTTCTTGTAAGATCTTGGATTCGATACTTTTGTTCACAATAACATGCGGGTCCGACTTAGAGTCCTTTCGACATGATATTTCCATCTCTCTCTAAGGGGAAACATTGGAGCAGTGGAAATATTCCGGTTCATAGTTGCTGGTGGGAATTAAACTCAACAATTAAAACCTGCAATTAAACGCTAATCTCAGTGGTGGTTCACTGATGTCTTCCCTGGTCTGGACTACATATGAGTTTGATTCCTAACTGCCCGCTGAGAAAGCCACTGAGTTCAAGGACAGTTTGGAATGTGTAACAAAGACTGGCCTTGCGAGCGACTCTCACATCCCCTGAAATAATGTTTTAAAAGGGTGAATGCGCACCTCACTGATTGGATCTTCCATCAGCCCCTGTAATGGACAGACGTGTTGAATAATAAAGCGCTTTGTGACGTCAAGTAAAAGATCAATTCAGAACATCTCAGTGAAACCGAGGCTCAAACCCACATCTGCGAACAGAAGGGAATCAGAATGTTGGCAGTTTTTACAGAGCGATATTGTTGAGCTGAATGTTCACACTGGAAGGCTGTAAAGTTCCTCATTGAAGGATGAGGCGCTGTTCCTCCAGCGAACCTTGAGCTTTATTGGAACATTTTGTGACTGGATTCAAATTCAAAATCCTGTCTCAATGACATCTCAAATAAAGCTGTCGGATGCTTGAAAACACAGCAGTCAAACTTTCTGCCTGATCATGAGAGCGACTGTGACATTTAGAAAACAAAATCATTTGATAAAATAGTTCAAAAACCATCAAGTTTGAAATCCTATGAGGAAAAGTCAAGTTATTATGAGAACTCTGCTGAGAAAGCTTCATTGGACAGCACAGAAATCAGGTGGAGAGTCTGAGTAAATCGACACCAGCGAACAAGTCAACATCAAAACTAAATCAACTCTTGTGAAGATCAGTGAGTAAAAGCTGAGTGCTCCGTGCACCATCAGCTCATCAAGTGGATCCATTGTCTGGATAAAGCGTTCTGTTTAGAACAGGATTTATTGACCTGAGTTGAGCAGGCACGTTATTGCAGAACAAATAAGTCACCTCTAGATTTTCCCTTGAAAACATAGAAACTAGGAGCAAACTTGTAGTTTGTTGATAAATTGAATTGAAATAAACTGGAATTACAGTGCAAATGAATTGATATTCAAAATCAAACCTTACTTTCAGGTAAATTACGTGGAGCAATTAAATTACAAAGAAGAACTCAAGTGACCTGTGAGCTCAAACACAGAGAGAGTAAATTTCAGAGTGAAGACTTAAAAATTTCAAGTTTTTGCAAGTGAGGGTTAAGTGCAGAGGGGGAAGGATCTGTTGTGTAATTTTAACCGAGATACTGCAGCAAAAGTACAAGAGGGAAGGAGTGGAACTCTCTAAATAACGAGAACTTTAATTAAATAGACAACTCATTTCAGTGAAATGTTGGGACAGCTGAGAGCTGTTGCCTACACATCCTGTGCTCTGTGGGAACTCCAAATAAGTCTGTTGATAATAGTCAGTTTCATAATACATTACAGAACCAATCAGAATACAGAAAGTGCAGAGGAGAGATTTAAAAAGGAAATTAGATCAGAAGAGAGAGCGTATGAGAAAAGATTTGCAGGTAACAACCGAAAACACAGAAGATTTTTTACCAGCATAAGGGTAGTCACTGAAAGGGGGGCTGATTTGGAGATCCTGTGCGGGGAGAGGGCATGGCTGACGTACTAAATGAGAACATACAAACAAACTAATTAGCAGCAGGAGTAGGCCACTCAGCCCCTCGAGCCTGCTCCGCCATTCAGTAAGACCCTGCCTGATCTGATTGTAACCTCAGCCTCACATTCCTGCCTACCCCCAATAACCTTTCACCACCCCCCCTTGTTAATCAAGAATCTATCTAACTCCACCGTTAAAATATTCAAAGACTCTGCTTCCACCAGCTTTTGAGGAAGAGAGCTCCAAAGACGCTTGACCCTCGGATAGAAAAGAAACTCTGTCTGAAATGAGCGACCCCTTATTTCTAAAGAGTGACCCCTAGTTCCAGATTCTGCTACAAGAGGAAACGTGCTCTCCACCTCCACCCTGTCAAGACCTTCAGGATCTTAAAGGTTTGAATCTAGTTGCCTCTTACTCTCCTGAACTCCAGGCGATACAAGCCTAACCTGTTCAACCTCACCTCATAAGACACCAGGCCCATCCCTGGTATTTGCTTCGTAAACTTTGCACTAAACCTGTCATCACAAAACAAGCGGATGCTGCTAATGTCATTGGTGAGGAAATTGGATAGGATGAAAATAGATGAAGTGGAAGCTATCACAAGGCTGGCACCGCTCACAGTAGAAAATCTGCTCGATCCACATCGGATACACCTTGGATTACTGAGGGAATGAAGGGTGGAAATAGCGGAGAATCGAGCCACAATCTTTCAATCCTCCTTGGATATGGGAGTGAAGCCAAACAACTGCAGATTGTGCATGTTACATCCGTGTTTAAAATGGAGAGTGATAAACCCAATTACTACAGAGCAGTTAGTCTCATGCTGGTGCTGGGGAAACGTTTAAAGACAATAATCCAGAACAAAATTCATTGTCGCTCGGTAGAATATGAGTTGATAAATGATAACTAGCACAGATTGGTTAACAGAAAATCAGCACTGAAATACTTAGTAAAGCTCTTTGATGACGTGCCAGAGAGCATTGACCAGGGAAGTGAGCATGATGAAGTGTGACTGGACTTCCAAAGGGATTTGAACAAGTGCCACATAATGAACTTGGTAAAATTCCAGCAGCTGGGATTAAAGGGGCAGCGGCAGCAATATACAAAATTGAATAAGGGCCAAAAAGTGTAAAGTTGTGGCGAGCTCTGTTAGCTCAAACGTTAGCTCTGTTTCTCTCTGCACAAATGTTGCCAGGGCTGCTGTGTTTTTACAGCACTTTCTGTTTTATTGTAAATTTTAATAACTTCCAGCCTACATTCAAGTTTGCTGATAACACTAGGTTAGGTGACATGGTTAGTAGCATATGTGGGAGCAGCAAGTTTCAAAGGGTCATTGACAGATGTGAGTGCATAAAACTCGGCCGGTGGTGGTCAACACTGGGAAGAGTGAGGTCATCCATCTTGAACTAAAGAAAGATCCGAAAATTTCCTAAACAGTCAGAATCTTGGGACTATGCCAGAGGAGCCGAGAGTGAGAGCTGAGTGAGACCAGAGGGTGGAGAAAGAGTCTGCATAGATATGTAGATGCTCAAGTGAGTCGGGATAAAATGGAAGTACAATGTAGTAAAATGTGAGGTTGCCCACTTCTGCAAGAAGCATAGGAGAGAGGAATATTACTTAGATGGAGAGAGACTGCAGAATCCTGTGGTACAGAGGGATCCTTGTACAAGAATTACAAAAAATGTTTAGATGACATTGCGGAATGCTGCAGTACAGATGGATATGGGTGCTGCTGTATAAGAATCATTGAAAAAAAGTTATCATTTAGGTGCATCAAATACTTAGGAGGGCATGTGGAATGTTGGTCTTAATTGCAAGGGGACTGGAATAGAAAAGCGGAGAAGCCTTGCTGCAACTGTACAGGGCATTGGCGAGACCACACCTAGAATGGTGCTGATTTGGTCTGATTACTGAAGGATGGACATACTTGCATTGGAGTCAGTTCCAGAGAAAGGTTACTGGGATATTCCTTCGACTGAGGAGGTTTTCGAATGAGGAAGGGTTGATCAGGTTGGATCTAGACTGACTGCAATATGTTAGAGATAGACATTCAGTTCGAGCATAAAGGTCATATACATGCTGGTTATCACCTCAAGTAAGGCCAATAAAGACGGAATGAGTGATAAACTGAGCACGTTAAATTCCCATCGGCTATTAATAGGTAAAACAAGACAGGAAACAATCAGAGGCAGTCAAATAATAATTTAGTGCAATCTGTACCGAAGGAATGAAATTATGATAATTATGGTTAAGTATTAATATGGTTAATATTATTAATAATGCGGATGGAATTGCATAAATTAAGCCAGTGATTAAGAAGGAATGACAATTTCTGTCCAGATAATGATGAACTGTATATTTGGTGCGATGCTGTCTCCGCTATGCTGATAGTTTTGTCCTTCTCGGTGGTTCATGTCACAGGGAGGACGCTGCTGATCAAATAAAGATGACGAATTACTGCAGGGTGTCCTATAGTTCGGAAAACCTGCGGCTAAGCTCCCCATCGAGTCACTCATCATCCTGACTTGTAAATATATCGCCGTTCCTTCACTGTCGCTGGGTCAAAATCCTGGAACTATCTTCCTAACAGCACTGTGGCTGTACCTACACCATACGGAACGCAGCGGTTCAAGAAATCAGCCCACCACCACCTTCTCAAGGGCAACTGGGGATGGGCAAAAAATGCCGGCCCAGCCAGCGAAACCAGCATCCCGTGAATTAGCTTTAATATGACCTTCACGATATTGTTTCCATTTAAGAGGATGATTTTTTCTATTCAGTTAATCCTACAGCGATAGTGAATAGGAGGTGCCCACTCAGGCCATTTGCGCCTGTGACAGTTCTTTGTGGTCAATGGGCTGAGGGAATTGGCTCGGATGTGTTGACAGCATTTTCAGCTAATGTCCGTCTGTGAATATTTGTTGAAGATTGAATTTTTGCAGGAAGCTGATGCAAATAACGGACATGATTGTGGGCAACAGAAAATGCTTCCTTTTGGCATTAATGAGAATATAAATAGCAGAGGATGGTTTCAATCCATCGACCTCTGGGTTATGGGCCCAGCACGCTTCCGCTGCGCCACTCTGCTGCTTGTCCTTTAATGTCTACTGTTCCATTATGGTGTTAGAGTGTTTCCCATGTTTAGAATATATTTCCTGCTGTGGAATTGTGCTCTCTGGTGTTGAGAAATGTTCTTTGTTGTTGTGTAAAATGCTTCCCTGCAGTACAAACGTGTTCCCGGTTGTATAAATATGATGGCCGAGCCAACGAATCTCATATCCATTGAATTTTAAAAAAGTTCCGCTCTGTTGCACTTCTCGGCTCTGGCCAGTAGATGTCAGCACACTCAGAGAGCGTCAGATCAAACAAGAACCGTTCACATTTTAATGGACGGCGCAGGGAGGTATTTGGAATTATTAACGGTGAAGATGACATTTCATAATATTTTGTTTTACCAAGCAGAAGTTATAATGTTATGCTGAAACGGTCAGATTGTTGTTTTGTATTTGAGAGTGAGATACATTCTTCACTGGCCTTTTGTGGCCCATTTTGTGAACGTGGGATTCAATATCTATGTCACTCACTGGTACTGTGTGAAACTGAGAGACATTCTGAACCTGTCAGTCTTGGTTACTGTATGTGAGTGTGGAGACATTGTCAGTGGAACTACCAATATGTTTGGATTCATTCTGTAACAGTCACTCTCTTGGACAGTATATTTGTGTTATATTCCATTCCTATCTGTATCAGTATTTTCTGAGACAGAGAGAGGTGGGTTACATTGTGAAACTGTCAGTGGAACTGTATGTGGAAGGGTTTTGCTCTATCAGTCAGCTTCTGGTGCTGAAAGTGAGTGTTGGAGTCATTCTGTGTCTCTCATTCTCTGGTACAATATACCTGTGTCATATTCAGACTGCATATTGCATTTTCCTGTATTGTATGAGTGTCTGGACACTTTTTGAGCCTGCCAGTAGAACTGCAGGTGTGCAAGTGCTTTGTTCTCAGTCACTTTCTGCTAATACAAATGAGTTTGGGACTCATTCTGAATCTCTTAATGGTGTGTGTGTGTATGTGTGTGTTTAACTCTATCAATCAGTACTTCTATATGTGAACGTGGAAACCATTCTGAATCTGAAGTCTTTGGTGCCCTTTTTTTATTAATTCGTGGGATGTTGGCTTCGCTGGCTAGGCCAGCAGTTATTGTCCATCCTTAGTTGCCCTTGAGAAGGTGGTGGTGAGCTACCTTCTTGAACCACTGTAGTGCATGTGGTGTAGGTACATCCTCAGTACTATTCAGAAGGGAGTTCCAGGATTTTGACCCAATGCCGGGAAGGAACCGCAATATATTTCCAAGTCAGGACTTTGAGTGTAGTATCCACTCTGTATCCGTTACATACATGTCAGACTCTCGTAATGTGTGTGAGCATAAGATTCAATACAGATCTGTCAATGGCACTCTGTATCTGTGATATTGTAAAATAAGTGTGGGAATCATATGTTTCTTTCATCACTTGGTTCTGTTTGTGAGCAAGAGATTCATTCTGTATCACGTCTGTCAAACTTTGGTATTATAAAAAAATGTGAGGTTCAACTGGTGTTTTCCAATCATCGGTATTGTATGTGAAAGTGGAATTTACAGTGCGTGTGTTAGTGTGTGATCTTGCATTTGTATCCATCAGCATCTGTTACTCTATGTGATGCTTGGACTCTTTCTAAATCTCTCAGTGGTACAATTGGTGTGTTATATTTCTTTAGTATCACTCAGATTCAGCTATTGTGAGTGAGTGCAGTGACCAGCCTGTATCTTTCAGCATCTGGCACTGAAAATGTGCCTGAGAATTATTCTCTGGTTCTGTGTGAGTGTGGGATTCATTATATAACCTTCAGTCTCTGGGACTAATTATAAGTTTGGATTCATTCCACATACATTTCCAGCAGAACAAAAGGCCACTGATATGGTAGGTTTAAAGCAAACAATGTGTGTCAGCTTTGGCTGGGTATTAAATCTCTGTCACTGTGAACACAATTGTGAAAGATAATGTATCCTTCAATCTGATCCTGGATTGGTCCGCAAGTGTAACTCCAGCTTGTACGAAACAATTTGATATGTGACATTGTGTCTGATTCTGAGTCAGAATTTCCACACAAATGCAAAATGGAGCTCAGTTCTGAATTGGTAAAGTATCTTTAATTTGACACTGTGTGAGGATTGAGAATTAGCATGTAGTTTATAGCTCAATTCATTCTCATCAAATTAATATTGTATCTCAGTTTCATAATCAGGGTGAGTTTTAACTAGAATCTGAGTTTGGACCTCAGGTTATACTTACTTTCAGAATATCTCAAACTGATAATGCACTTGAGGTTTGGATTTGCATCTAATGTATGTGTCAGGACAACCTGTGGGAATTAATACTGCATTTTATAAACTAATGATGTGTGCAAATATTGGACCGGTGCTTAACATGAATCTCAGTGTACATTATTAAGGTTAAGCCTGTAAACTTGAAACTGGAAACATGCATCAGTTTTATTGGACATTTAGTGTGTAGCTGAGGCTGTCCTATTGTGGGATTGACCTGCTAAAAATTGGATCGTGGGTGAGAATGTGGACTACCCGTCTGTGGTTCTGAGTCGAGGTAACATGGAAACAACGTCTATCTCTCCTGCACTGTTTGATTGATGGATGGAAAGTGTGATTCTGAAACTATTTCTGCTGTCTGAGACTGTGAAATTGATGTCCTGTCTGTGTCTCTGCGCTCTGTCAGTGATAATGTACGGACTGTGTGGGAGGAGCTGGCGGGAATCTTCATTCTAGCTTGGCTGGAGGAAACACCATATTTATTCTGGTTCCTTCAATTATTTGCCTGTTGGAAAAAAGTCTATTTTAGGACTCAAGTACAGGTGGGGTGGAAGATACAGATTCCATTAGTTTGACCTCTATAAATAATCATTGTGAATGTTTTGAGAAACTTTAGTCAGGCTCAAGCTCTGATTGGTCAGTCCATTCTCAATCCAAATCTTCAAACAATCGGAGAGCCAGGTAGAAGGAATCGGAAGTGCGGATTCGTTTATATTTTCAAACTCTAAAAGCCCGCCAATTTGATGTGGAAAAAAGATAATAGCCGAACGCCTTAATTTCCAGGCAATTTTAATCTCACACTTTAGGAGCTGTAATATTGCATTTTGCGTCACAGAATCCTGGCGCTATTTTAGGAACAGATTAAATTTGTCAATCTCTTATCTGTAACTGGCGGTAACAAAGCAGTGATTTAAAACAGAGCCAATCTCAGCTCACTGGAAACGCAATAACATAGATTACGAACCGACTCCGGCACACAGGCTTCATCGGGACAGAGAGAAACGGCTGATTTCTGATCCTGTCCCCTGAAAGCGGCCGGGAATGTTACAATCGGAAGAGCGGAGCGCTCCAACAGCCACACGCTCAGCATAGCTGCTCTTTCTCATGAGCCTGTGAACACGGCCCGCGGGGAGCTGCAGCCCAGCCCGGGAGGAGCGAGACTTGGCTTTGTCCTGGGCTCTACCGCCGGTCTTTCTACAATCTTACACACACTTACACCACGAATGAAGAATTCCTCCCGCACTCACCCTTCCCCAATCTTCTGGGGAATGTAGTCGGCCACTTCTGAATGGTCAACGTGTTCGGAATCTCATTGGGTGGCTTTTGTAACCAACCACAGAGCAGCCTATTTCACCAACTTTCAATGATCAATGAGTAAATGGGCCGCAGATTGATTGAGCCAAACTGGCAGAGGTGAAACAGGTTTACAAATTGAAAATAAGCGCCAATGTATTTGAGTGTGGCTGAAAAAAGAGACATGTCAAAGCTTTTCCTTCTGCATTCAACAGGACACTCCCAAGAAAACCAATATAAGGGGAAGATAACAATTTATACTGATAGAGAATATACTTCAGGGTGGAAAGTGACGGTCTTAGGCCCGGTCATGAGCTTGTGTGATACACAGCGCGAAATGATCTGATCAGGGGAGCCATTACCCTGCAGGATGCCTTTGATGAGCCCGATTTCAGCATCAAGCTTGCACGGTGAGCAAATGGCTCGGGCCCTGTTTACAAGGTTACCGATAAGACCAATCTTACAGAGCGTGGGACTGTAAGAATCCCAACGCGTAGAATCCCCACCAGTGAAGGTCGGCTTGCGGTAAACCTGGTAGAGAATCCTCTGGAAGATTCCTCAACTAGTGTGTCAAGGGAGGGGAGATATTTTGACTGCTCCATTTCATAGGTGAATTTGAGCGCAGGATGGAGCCCATAAAGACATGTAAGGAAATTGTTACATGCAGCTGCGGATATAAATATAGCAAACGTATCATCCACATATCGGAAATATGCGAGAGGGAGGGGGTGAGGCGTCTTTCCACCCTGGGCCCGAATTTTACGATCGAAAAACGTGAGTGATGAAAACGTTAGATCTACTTTATTTCGTTAGTCCTTTATTTTCTTGTTGGAAATCTTGCCACACTTTCTGTTGTTCTTTATCTCATTTTGGAAACCACAGAGATTACCTCCGCGGGCCCGGAATTGTGGTCTGACCACGGGTAAGGCTGAAAATAAATCACTTCTGAGATGGCCGGGAATCGAACCCGGATCAACTGCTTGGAAGGCAGCTATGCTCACCACTATACCACCATCGCACACTTCTTCAAATTACAGTCAGCATTTATAGTACCGCGAAACACACTATATCTTTGACATCTTGTGTCCGATTAATAAACTGTTTTGCAATAATTCTTCACCATATTTATGTTGTTTCACACTCATTTGAAATGTCCCCAAAGAAGTTACCTCTTTGCACGTCTCACGTTCAGATGGCACCAGTCCACAATAAATTGGCTCCTGCTGTTTCTGTGGACATATCGAGACAGGAAAAGGTCTGTTGCTGCCCGGGGAACAGGCCGTGAAACAGACAAAGATAGTGACCAACTACAACGGCCCCATGTAGATATCCACAAAGTACCGAACAATAAAAAAATGCAACTTATCCTGAAAGTTCACTCACTTTCTGATACTGCGTGTGAGTGTGGGATGCTGATGCTGAGTGTGGAACTCAGTCTGGATCTGTCAGTTTCTGGTGTTGAATGGGAATGTGGGAGTCACTCTCAATATCTGGGACTCTTTGCAACATATTCTGCATCTGTTAGTCTTTGGTGCTGAATGTGAGAATGGGTTTAATTCTGTCACTGTCAGGCTGTGGTAATCTGTGTGAGTGTTAGATACATTGAGTAACTCTGAGTCCTGATTTTGCCCACAACGTTGTCCTTCCCTAATTGCACTTGTTAATAGAGCATTTAAATGGGCTGTGGCTCTGGGGTCTGGAGTCAAATGTCGGCCAGACCAGATAAAGGACATTAGTGATGGGTGGATTTTGACGACAATCGACAATGGTTTTGTTAAAAGAAAAATACTGCGGATGCTGGAAATCCAAAATGAAAACAGAAAATGCTGGAAAAACTCAGCAGGTCTGTCAGCATCTGTGGAGAGAGAAACAGAGTTAATGTTTCGAGTCTGTATGACCCTTCTTCAGAGCTAAAGAGAGGTACAAATGTGATGACATTGATACTGTTTAAGGGGTGGAGCAGGTGAAGCTGGATAGAAGGTCAGCGATAGGTGGCGGCTAAGGAGAAATTGACAAAAATGGCCTGGACAAAAAGGCAAAGGGAGCGTTAATGGTGGTGATAAGGGCTAAAGGAGGTGCTGATAGTGGCGTAAAGCTAAGAAAGCAGAATGTGTTAATAGCAGAACAAGGGTAAGCACTCTGTGAAAGAACAACATGGAACAAGTAACAGATGGCCCTTTTGGGGGAGGGGGCAGTGGTTGGGGAAAAAGGATGGATAAAGGGGTAAAAAGGGAATAAAATAATGAATAAAAATGAGGATAAGTGGATAAAAAATAATTTAAAATAAAATGGGGATTGAAAGAGGGGTGAAGATAGAGGAGAGAGTTCCTGGCCTGAAGTTGTTGAACTCAATGTTAAGTCCGGAAGGCTGTTAGGTGCCTAATCGGAAGATGAGGTGCTGTTCCTCTAGTTTGCGTTGGGCTTCACTGGAACGTTGCAGGTTAAGGACGGATATGTGGGCATGAGAGCAGGATGGTGTGTTCAAATGGCAGGCGACAGGAACAACTGGGTCATGCTTGCAGACAGACTGAAGGTGTTTCACAAAGCCGTCATCCAGTCTGCGTTTGGTCTCTCCAGTGTAGAGGAGGCCGCATTGGGAGCAGCGAATGCAGTAGACCATATTGAAGGAGGTGCAAGTGAAGCCCTGCTACACCTGAAAGGAGTGTTTGGGCCCTTGGACGGTGAGAAGGGAGGAGGTAAAGGGGCAGGTGTTGCACCTTCTACGATTGCATGGGAAGGGGGCCAAGGGAAGGGGATGAGTTGTTGGGAATGATGGAGCAGAAGACCAGGGTATCCATGAGGGAACGGTCCCTACAGAATGCTGACGGGAGTAGGGGGGTGGTGAGGGGAAGATATGTTTGGTGGTGGCATCATGATGGAGTTGCTGGAAATGGTGAAGGATGATCGCTTGAATGCGGAGGCTGGTGGGCTGAGAAGTGCAGACAAGGGGGGGGTCCTATCATGGTTCTGGGGGGGAGGGGAAGGTGTGAGGTCAGAAGCTGGGGGAGTTGGGTCAGACACGGTTGAGGGGCCCTGTCAATCACAGTGGGGGGGAAAGCTTGGTTATGGAAGGAGGGAGACGCGTCAGAAGCGGCGTTTTAGAAGGTGGCATCATCTGAACAGATGCGACGGAGTTGAAGGAACTGAGAGAATGGGATGGTGTCCTTACAGGAAGCAGAGTGTGAGGAGCTGTAGTGGTCAGTGGGCTTGTAATGAATAGTGATGGACAGTCTATTACCAGAAATGGAGACAGAGAGGTCAGGGAAGGGAAGTGTCGGTGATGGACCATGTGAAGATGATAAAGAGGTGGAAATTGGAAGCAAAATGGATACA
This sequence comes from Cetorhinus maximus, assembly GCF_964194155.1. Classification (NCBI taxonomy): domain Eukaryota; kingdom Metazoa; phylum Chordata; class Chondrichthyes; order Lamniformes; family Cetorhinidae; genus Cetorhinus; species Cetorhinus maximus. The sequence goes on from NC_135909.1 coordinate 21,178,984, forward strand.
TTTTTCCAGGTCCAGATGAGGCCATGAAGCGACACCGAAACAGTCATCGATGTGGTGAAAAGAAGAGTTGTGGGAGGGGGCCTGAGTAGCACTGGAACAAGGAATGTTCCACACAGCCCATAAATAGACAGGCGAGGTAGAGGTCAGTACGCCAGACAACAGCAGCACTGCTCTTGTCGGCAGGTTTGATAACAAAGGCAGGGTTGGACCTAAGAGAACGGAGTGCAGCAAGTTCAGAAGGTGACAGGTTAGAGTGGGTGAGAGGAACAGAGAAATTGAGACGGCCGATGTCACGCTGACAGTTCTCAATGAAAAGATCAAGAGCAGGTGAGAGGCCAGAGGGAGGGGTCCAGGTGGAGGGAGAATCCTGGAGGTGGGTGAAAGGATTCGGTGAACGGGGGGAGGACTCCTGCCCAAAGAAGTGAGCACGGAGACGAAGGCAGCGGAAGAAGAGTTCAGCATCGTGCCGAGCCCAACATTCATTGAGGTGAGGGCGTAAGGGTATGAAACTGAGTCCTTTGCTGAGTACAGAACATTCAGCATCAGAGAGGGGAAGGTCAGAGGGTACGGTGAATACATGGCAAGGGCTGGGATTAGAAGGCAGGATGGGGTCAGAGGGATGGGAAGGGATGGAGGGTCCTGGATGGGCGTTGGTATCAATCGGTTTTTGGAGCTTGCGTTCCTTAACACCTGAAAGGAAAAGTTTCTTATTAAGACGTCTGATGAGATGAATAATAAAATGAAACCGGGGACAAGGACAGCTTTGAGATAGGATGAGTCGGTGCTGCTGGAGGGAGAGGTCGAGTGTGTTCATATGGCGGCACATGGCACTGGGTGTGGATCTCAGGATGTGGCAAGAACAGCAGCCCGAGGAATGTTTTAAGTCCTGAAGATACCTGTAATGCTGGGAGGATTCGAAACATGAGGGATGGAGCTTTAGTTGGAATCCATGTGGGGTAAGTTGGAGACGGAGACAGTTGCTGAGGAAGGAAACATGGCTGTGGAAGCGAGTTTTGGTAAACACCTTGTCAAACACCAGGAGGGATATGGAAAGCAATGAAGGTGAACAGGACGAAAGAGACAAATGGAAATCCTGTCGGACAGAAGAGTAGTCCTTCTTCAAGGTGGGCATTCCTGGAAGAGAAGTGGCAGTGAGTTAAACACTAAGATAAAAGCAAAATATTGCTGATGCTGGAAATCTGAAATAAAAACAGAAAATGCTGGAAAAACTCAGCAGGCCTAACAGCATCTGTGGAGAGAGAAACAGAGTTAATATTTCTAGTCTGTATGACCCTTCTTCAGAGACTTATTGTCCATGACATCTTTGTCAATCTCTCATTAGTCCCCACCTATCACTGACCTTCTTTCCAGCTTAACCTGCTCCGCCCCCTTAAACAGTATAAATTTCATCACATTTCTACCTCTCTTTAGCTCTGAAGAAGGGTCATACAGACTCAAAACGTTAACTCTGTTTCTTTCTCCACAGACAATGGTTTTGTGATCATCAACAGACTTTTGATTGCAAATTTCACCATTGCCATGGTGGGATTCGAAGCCGGGTCCCTCTGGAATACTAGTCCAGTGACAATAACACTGTGCCACCACCTCCCCATCTAGCAGAGTGGCTCAGCGGAAGCGTGCTGGGCCCATAACCCAGAGTTCGATGGATTGAAACCATCTTCTGCTATTTGCAAGTTCATTAATGACTGTGGGATTCATTCTGTCTCTATCAGACTTTGATTCTGAACGTGTGCTCATGATTCCTCTGTGTCTGTAAGTCTGGGCTACTGTGTGAAAGTCTGATTCATTCTCTATTTCTACATCTCAGACTGTTTGAAATTCATTCTGTATCTACTGGTCAGTTATACTGTGTGAGATGTGGGATTCATTCTGCATTTGTCTGTCTCTGGTGCTGTCTGTGTATTGGGCAGTTTGTCCGTGCCTGGTAACGTATAGGGTGTGTCCAGTAGTTCACCATGTCCAGTTTTGTGTGTGAATGTGGGGTTTATTTTATTGTTCTCAATCTTTGATGTTGCTGATGACTCTGGGATTAATTCTGGATCTGTACTCAATAGTTATCTCAGGCATGGTGTTGTAAATGATTCACATCTTAATACCTGTCAGGAAGGAAACTTCTCATCCCAATCCTTACCCAATTTGGCTTATGTGTGATCTTAGAACCAATCACAATAATCAGGTTAACCCTGAACTGCAGTCTACAATGTGAAATAAATGGTTTTGCTGACCACTCTTGAGATACCTATTAAATACAGATATGGCAGTAAAGTACCCTCACATACAACTCCTGAGTCACATAGATAGAGTACGAATCCCACTTACACACACAGTTCCAGTAACCGAGTGATAAACAATTAATCCCACAGTAACTCTCTGCCCCAGATGTAGACATATATTAAAATACATTATTCCAAATTCCCATTCAGTACCAGATGCTGAAAAATGCAGAATGAACCCTGCACGCACATACAGACACACACAAAGATAGTGACTGATACAGGATGTGACACAAATTCACATGCAGTACCAGGGAATAACAGTTAAATATTAAATCCCGCCATCAATTCCAGTACCGGAAAACAATGCACACAAAATGAATTTTACTGACATTCATTAACAGAGATTGTAAGATACAGAATGAATCCCATAGCCCTGTTCAGTTCCAGATACTGACAGATGCAGAATTAATTGCAACTAATCACACTGAAAAACACAATTAGTTCCACATTGACATGGAATATAAAACCCTGGCAGATGTTGAATGAATCTCAAGCTGACAGTCAGTACCAGATACTGATGGAAAAAGAAATCACTCACTCCTGTTCAGAGTGGGAGACTAAAAGATAAATAAAAGGATATTCACACTCAGTTAGAGTACCAGAGACTGACTTGCAGAACCCGAACCACTCATACATCATACCAAAGACTGAAATACACCAAATAAATCACTCACTAAGGGGCAATATCATAGCAAACAAAATAAGGTCAGAGGCCTGACCTTCTGCCTAACTAGATTTTCCTGCCTACACCCCATATCCATTGATTCACTGAATAACCTGTCTGCGTCATCCTTAAATATATTCATGGATGAAGCATCCATATTTCACTAGGACAGAGAAGTATTAATATTCACACGCTGAGAGTGCAGAATTTCTCCAAATTTCAGTCCAAAATGATCAACCCCTTATGCTGACATGGTGCCCACATCTTCTAGATTCAGGGGAATCGATAATGGAAAGTAGGGAAATGGTGGATGAATTAAACAGGTATTTTGCTTCATTCGTTACTGTAGAGGACACAAGTAACATCCCAGAAATAGCTGTAAATCAGGAAATGGAAGGGAGGGAGGAACTTGGGGAAAATTACAATCACCAGGGAAGTGGTATTGAGCAAATAGTTGGGGCTGCGGGCTGACAAATCCCCAGGTCCAGATGTGCTTCACCCTAAGGTCTAGAAAGAAGTGGTTAGTGAGATTGTTGATGCACTGGCTTTAATTTCCCAAAATTCCTTAGATTCAGGGAAGGTTCCATTAGATTTGAAAATAGCAAACATAACTCCTTCATTCAAAAAGGGAGGGAAACAGAAAGCTGAAAACTATCGGCCAGTTAGCCTAACATCTGTCACAGGGAACATTTTAGAAGCTATCAAGGAAGTTATAGCAGGGCACTTAGAAAAATTCAAGGGTCAACATGGCTGTGTGAAAGGGAAATCATGTCTTACCAATTTATTGGAGTTTTTTGAAGGAGTCACATGTGCTGTGGATGAAGGGGAACCAGTCCATGTACTGAGATTTCAAGAAGGTATTTGATGAAGTGTCACATCAAAGGTTATTGCATTAAATAAAAGCTCATGGTGAAGGGGGTAACATATTGGCATGGATAGAAGATTGGCTAGCTAACAGGGTGCAGAGAGTTGGCATAAATGGGTCTTTTTATGGTTAGCAGGATATGATGAGTGGTGTGTCACAGGGATCAGTGCTGGGACCCCAGCTTTTCACAATTTCTATAAATAACCTGGATGAAGGGACCGGAGGAATGTTTGCTAAATTTGCTGATGAGACAAAGTTGGTAGAAAAGTAAATTGTGAAGAGGACATAAGGCGGCTACAAAGTGACATAGATAGATTTCGTGAGTGGGCAAAGATCTGGCAAATGGAGCATAAGGTCGGCAAATGTGAAATCTTTCCTTTTGGCCAGGAAGAATAAAAAATAAGCTTATTATCTAAATGGTGCGAGATTGCAGAGCTCTGAGATTCAGAGGGATCTGGGTGTCCTGGTGCATGAATCACAAAAGGTGAGTCTGCAGGTAGAGCAGGTAATTAGGAAAGCTAATACAATGTTATCATTTATTGTGAGGGAAATTGATTACAAAAGTAGGGAGGCTGTGCTTGAGTTGGACATGGCATTGCTGAGACCTCTTCAGAAGTATTGTATACAGTACTGGTCTCCTTATTTAAAGAGAAATGTACATATGTTAGAAGCAGTTCAGAGAGGGTTTATGAGGCTAATACCAGGAAAGGGAGGGGTTGTCTTATGAGGAAAGGCAGGACAGGTTAGGCTTGTATCCACTGGAATTTAGAATAGTAAGAGGTGATTCAATTGAAACCTTTAAGGTCCTGAGGGGTATTGACAGGGTGGATGTGGAGAGGATGTTTCCTCTTGTGGGAAAATCTAGAACTACGGGTCACTGTTTAAAAATAAGGGGTCACTCATTTAAGACAGATATGAGGAGAATGTTTTCTCTCAGAGGGTTGAGAATCTTTGGAACTGTCTTCCTCAAACGGCAGTGAAAACAGGGTCTTTGAATATTTTTAAGACAGAGCTCGATAGTTTCTTGATGAACAAGGGGGTGAATGGTTATCGGGGAAGGCAGGAATGTGGGGTTGAGGTTACATTCAGATCAGCCATGAGCTTACTGAATGGGGGAGCAGGCTCGAGGGGCCGGGTGGCTGACTCCTGCTCCGAATTCATATGTATGTCCGTATTCCATAACCAGGACAAACAACCTCTCAGTGTCTAACCTGTCAAGCTCCATTGTAATCCTGCACGCGTGGATGAGATCACTTCTACTTCCAATAACCAGAGAATATGAAAACAATTTACACTGCTTCTCATCATTGGACAAACGTCTCATCACAGCGACCAATTATTTTATGACCTCCAATGTAAATATATCCTTCCTTAGATAAGGAGACAAAAAACAGTGCCAAATGCTGCATGTGTGGTCTCAGCAAAGCCGTATGGAAGTGTAGGAAGTCTTCCTTACTGTTGTACTCCAAACCCCTTGTCATAAAGTCTAACATGCTAGCTGCCTTCCACATTGATTTCTGGATGCTATCTTCCCATGATCCATATACAAGTTCACTCAAATCTCTCTGAACACCAGGATTTACAATTTCACATGGAGAACAACAGACTGTCAGGCACAGAAATAATACAATGCTCACAGGCAGTAATGGAGACTGACAGTTTGAGAATGGTTCTCATAATGACAGTGTCACAGATTGGCAGATACAAAATGTATGAAATATTAGCAAAGAGTGCCAAGGACTAACAGTCGGAAAATGACTGCCAGACTCACACAGATCATGTTTCAGAGTGAAACAAATTCAATGTCATGTTGACATAGGCCAGGAGAGACGAGAAACTGATGTACAGAATTAATGTAATCCTGACACAGGACTGGCGAGTGATAATTAAATAACCAATCACACACTCAGGTAAAGCACCAGAGATGGATAAACCCAGTAAAGCCAGAGGGATAAACCCAGTAACTACAGACCAGTTAGTCTAATGCTGGTGGTGGGGAAAGGTTTAGAGACAATAATCCAGGAGAAAATTCATTGTCACTTGGTAGAACATGGGTTGATAAATGACAGCCAGCACAGATTGGTTAACAGAAAATCATGACTGAAATACATAATGAAGTTATTTGATGAAGTTTCAGACAACATTGACCAGGGGAGTGAGGTTGATGATGTGTGTCCAGACTTGCAAAAGGGTTTGCAAAAATCCCACATCACAGATTTGTTAGTAAAATTCAAGCAGATGGGAATACAGGGGCAGTGGCAGCATGGTTACAGAATTGAATAAAGGGAAGAAAGGATAAAGTGGTGGCGAGCGGTGTGTTTTTCAGGGTGGAGGGATACATACACAGCTGATTCTCTGTCACGTCAGGTGGCTGTTCTATTCCCATTCCCAGAGCTCTTTTACATTTTAATAACTTCCAGACTATATCCAAGTTTGCTGATGACACTAGGTTAGGTGACATGGTTAGTAGTGTAGGTGGGAGCAGCAAGTTTCAAAGCATCACTGACAGATTCAGTGAGTGAAAAAAACCGTGGCCGATGGTGGTCAACACGAGGTCATCCATTTGGAGCAAAGATCAGAGAATTTCCGAAACATCAGAAACGTGGGACTGTGGAGGAGCCGAGAGTGAGGGTGAGAGCTGAGTGAGACTGGAGGGTGGATAAAGAGCAGCGGCAGAGCAGCCCGAGAGCAGCAGTGAGAGAGAGAAGGAGGGAAGAGTGACGGGGGGAGCGGAATAAAGAGTTGTGATGGAGGGGTTGGAGCAAACCGGCCATGGTTAAAATAAATAGTCAGAGCATGATAAATAGGAGCTGGAAAATTAAACATTACAATCAGGGTAAGTATAACAGTAAGTGTAAGTATAATAACAGTATTAGTGCAGAGCAGGTCGAGAGGCATTTAATAAAATTAATAATTTAAACAAGGTACTAATTAGATTCTAAAAGAGGGAATAGAGGTTTGTTTTCGATCATGGATGGGCAGCTGAGACCTGTTGTTTGCAGTTCCTGCCCCATGTGGGAACCTCAGGACACTTCATGTGTCTTGGGGGCCACATGTGCAGGAAGTGTCTCCAGCTGCTTGAGCTCGAGCTCAGGATCTTCGAGCTTGAGGGGCAGCTGGAGTCACTGTGGAGCATCAGGGAGGATGAGAGTTTCCTGGATCGTACATTCCAGGAGGTGAACACTCCAAATGGAAAGAGAGGGTTCAGGATAGTAGATGGGTGGCCATCGAAAGAGTAGGAAGAGGCAAAAAGTGCAGGAGTCTTCAGGTATGTGCCACTGTCAAACCGGTATTCAGCATTGGAGACTGCTGGGAATGGTGACACCCTGAAGGAGTGCAGTCCAGACCATGGCATCAATGGGCAAGAAACTGCACAGGGGGGAACAGCAAAGAGTAGAAATGCAGTCATTATTGGAGATTTCATAGTCAGGGGGACAGACAGGCATTTCTGTCAGCGTCATTGAGAGTCCCACATGGTGTGCTGTCCCCTTGGTGCCAGGGTAAAGGACATCACGGGGAGGGTACAGAATATTCTGCAGGGGGAAGGGAGTGAGCCAGAGGTTGTGGTACACGTCAGTATCAATGACACAGGGGGGACAGGTATTGAGGTCCCTCAGTCAGAATTCCAGCAGCGAGGGAGGTAGTTAAAAAGTGGGCCCTCAAAGGGAGTAATCTCGGGATTACTGCCAGTGCCACATGCCAGTGAGAGTAGAAATGTGAAGATAGGGAACATCAATATGTGGCTTGAGGCTGGTGCAGGAGGGAGGGATTCAGATTCTTGGGACATTGGGACAAGTTCTGGGGCAGGAAACACCTAATCAAAAGGAACAGGTTGCACCTTAACAAGACTGGGACCAATGTCTTCATGAATAGGCTCACTCGAGTGGTTAGGGAGGGTTTGAATTAAATTGGCAGGGGGGGTGGGCATCAGGATATCGAAGTAGAAAGGAGAAATAACTAGAGAAGGAAATAGACCATATAAAATAGGAGTAGATGAAGAAGGATTCTAAGAGGAATACAAGGACAGGTTTAGAATGCATGTGTGTAATCGCACAAAGTGTGGTGAATAATGTCGCTGAGCTAGAAGCACAAATAGCCACGTGGGAAAATGCTGTAGAGACAATGACGAAAATGTGGTTTAAAAATGCTGAGGACTGGTGCTTAATATTCACTGATACAAACTGTTCAGAAAATATAGAGAAGGGAAAAAAGGAAGTGAGTTAGCGGGACTGATTAAGGAAATCACTGTAATATTGGGAAGAGACAATGTCCTTGACCGGAAATGGGCAGAATTCATTTGTTCGAGCTGAGAAATAGTCAGGGGATGATCAGACTCATGGGGATATTAAATCGGCCTCCAAATAGTGAGAGAGAGAGATAGAGGAGCAAATCTGCAGGGAAATCACAGAGGTGTCTAAGAACATAGGAAGATATGAATTAGGAGCAGGAGGAGGCCACTCGGCCCCACAAGCCTGCTCCACTATTCAATGAGATTACGGCTGATCTGACTGTAACCTCAACTCCACATTCGTGCCTACCCGTGATAAGATTTCACCTCCCCCACCCCCACACCCTTGCCTATCGAGAACCTATCAACCTCTGCCTTAAAAAAATTCGAAGACTCTGCTTCCAGCACCATTGAGGACGAGAGTCCAAAAGACTCAAGACCCTGTCAGAGAAAAAAAAATCTCATCTGTCTTAAATGGGCAACCCCTTATTTTTAACCAGCGACAAGAGCTGTAGAGTGGTGATATCCAGGGGCTTCTGAAATGTGTTCAGGAGACCTTCCTCGACCAGAATGTTCTCAGTCCAGTTAGGAAGGAGGCATTGCTGGATCTGGTGCTGGGGAATGAGGTGGGCCAAGGTTGGCCACGTGAACCAAGTGTCTGTGGGTGGACCCTTGGGTAAGAGTGATCATCGTATCACAAGCTTGAGATGAGCAAGGAGCAATCAAAAGTAGAACTTCTAAATTGGAAGAGGACTAACTTCAATGTGAGGAGAGGGGGTTTAGCCAGAGTAAAATGGAACCAAAGACTGACAGGGACATCTGTAACAGAGCAATGAGTGATCTTTCAGGAGGAGATGTTTCAGGTACAGACTAGGTACATTCCAATGAGGGGCGAAAGGGAGGGAAAACAAAGCCAGAGCTCCTTCAGTGAAGAAAAAGATAGAAAATATGATGAAACAATTAAAAGACTGTATGATGCATGTCAGGTAAATTCTTCAAGCAAGAACTAGGTGACTTTTATTGTACAAGAGTGTGGAATTAACTCTCTATCTGTCTAAAACAAAAACAGAATTACCTGGAAAAACTCAGCAGGTCTGGCAGCATCGGTGGAGAAGAAATCAGTCAACGTTTCGAGCCTTCACGGCCCTTCGGCAGAACTGAAGCATAGTTAGGAGAAAGGAGAAATATAAGCTGGTTTAAGGTTGGGGGGGGGGGGGTGGAGGGGGGAAAGAGAGAAGTTGAGGGTGTGGTGATTGTGGAGATAAGCAAGCCGTGATAGGAGCAGATAATCAAAAGATGTCACAGACAAAAGGATGTCACAGACAATAGGAGCAGATCGTGATCTGTCTATCTCTGTTATTGTATGTGAATCTGGAATTAACTAATTCAAAGTATCTGTCAATCTGTACATGAGTGCACAATTACCTCTCTATCCGTCAGTCTCTGTTATTGCGTTTCTGGGTGGAATTACCTCTCTGTCCATCTTGTTAGTGTATGTGAGGGGGAATTAATTCTGTCTCTGTTATTCTTCATGACTGTTTGTGAGTGGGGCAGTAATTCTCTGTTTATCTCTATTATTGCATGTGAGAGTGGAATTAACTGTCAGTCTTTGTTACTGTATATGAGTGCAGCCTATCTCTTTCTCAGTCTCTATTGCCGTAAGTGAACATGGAATTAACTTTCTCTCAGTTTCTGTGACTGTACATGAGTGCACAATTAACTCTACATTAGTCTCCGTTACTTTGTGTGTGTGTGGAATTATTTCTGTATCTGTTGGTCTCTGTTACTGTATGACAGCCTGGGATTAACTCTCAATCGTTTTGTCTCCATTACTGTGTGTCAGTGCGGCACAAACATTGTCAATCTGTTACTGTGCGTGAGTGCAGAATTAATACTCTATCAATCAATGTTACACTATGTGTGTGTGGAAATCACTCTCTGTCAATCTATAATAATGTGTGTAATTAACTCTCTGTCTGTCAGTCTCTGTTACTCTCCGGCAGTGAGTCAATTTCAGGTTAGCAAACTGTAACCAGTAGAGTGTCACAGGGATCAGTGCTGGGTTCTCAGCTATTTACGATCTATATTAATGACTCAGATGAGTGGGGAGAACATCACCAAATTTTCAGACAATACATAAATAGGTGGAAAAGCAGGTAGTGAGGGGGACACAAAGTGTCTGCAAGAGGATATAGAAAGGTTAAATCAGTGGGCAAACATTTGGCAGATGAAATACAAAGTGGGAAAATTTGATGGGAAGAATAGAAAAACAACACATTATTCAAATGATATATATATTAATGGCCTAGACTGTGGTGTGCAAGGCATGATTTCAAAATTTGCAGATGATACGAAGATTGGAAACATTGTCAACTGTGATTGGGATAGTCTTGAACTTCAAAAAGACATAGACATGTTGGTGGATTGGGCAGGCAAGTGGCAGCTGAAGTTCAATGCAGAGAAGTGTCAGGTGATTCATTTTGGTAGGAAAAATATAGTGAGACAGTATTAAATAAAGGGAGACCCTCTAAAGGAGGTGCAGGAACAGAGGGACTGCATTGTATATGTACATATGTCACTGAAGATGGTGGGGCATGTTGAGGGAACAGGTAATAAAGCATATAGTAACTTAGGCTTTATTAATAGAGGCACTGACTACAAGATTCTGTGATTCTGTGAAGACTAAGGAGGTCATGTTGAACTTTTATAAGTCTCTTTTTAGGCTTCATCTGGAGTACTGTGTCCAGTTCTGGGTGTCATACTTAAGGAAGGATATTAAGGCATTGCAGAGAGTACACAGAAGATTCACAAGAATGATTTCAATATAAAGAACTGTAGTTATGGGGATAGATTGGAGAGCTTGGGGCTGTTTTCCCTGGAGAAAAGGCGGTTTAAAGGAGACTTGAGGGATGTATTCAAGATCCTGAGGGGTATGGACAGAGTCAATAAATGAAAAATTGTTCCCACTCAATAGAACATCAAGAACCAGAAGGCAAAGACTCAAAATAATTGGCAAAAGGAGTAAATGTGACGTGAGATAGACTCAAAGTTTCATTTAAATTTTTTTTTTCAGCCAGAGGGTGGTTGGAGTCTGGAACAAACTTCCTCAAAGGGTGATGGAGGCAGGTTGGCTTGAGATATTCAAAAGGGAATTGAATTGCTACCTGAAAGGAAAGAACGTGCAAGGTTATGGGGACAAGAGAATGGCACTAGGTAGAATGCTCTTTCAAAGAGCCAATGCAGACTTGATAAGCCGAATGGCCTCCTTCGATGCAGTGATACTGTGGAGAGAGACTGCAGAATGTTGCAGTACAGAGGGATCAAGATCTCCTTGTACATGAATCACAAGAAGTTAATGTGCAGCTGCAGCGAGTAATTAGGAAGGGAAATGGAATGTTGGCCTTTATTCCGGGGGGAGGGGGGGGGGGGAAGTATAAAAGTAGGAAAGTCTTGCTCCAGCTACACAGCATTGGTGAGACTACACCGAGAGTCCTGTGTTACGTTGGAATCTCCTTATTTAAAGGGGGATATAACTGCATTGGGGGCAATTCACAGAGGTGCTAGAGTGACTCCTGAGATGAAGGAATTGTCTCATGAGGAATGTTTAAGCAGGTTGGGCTGATTCACATAGGAGATTCGAAGAATGAGAGGTGATCTCATTGAAACAAATCAGATTCTGAGGGGGTTTGACAGGGTAGATGTTGAGAGGGATGTTTCCATTTGTGGGGAAAATAGAACCAGGGGACACAGTTTAAAAATAAACATCTCCCATTTAAGACGAAGATGAGAAGGAATTTCTTCTCTCAGAGTGTCCTTAATCTTTGTTATTCTCCACCTCAGAGAGCAGTGGAGGCTGGATCATTGCATATATTCACGCTGAGTTAGACAGATTTTTCATCGGCAGAAGAGTCAAGGGTTATAGGGCAGGTGGGAGAATGGGTTTGAGGGCACAATCAGATCAGCCATGGTCTTATTGAATGGCAAAGCTGGCCCGATGGGCTGAATGGCCTCCTCCTGCTTCTCTTTCTTATATTTTTAATTTGTAAATGTGGAATTGACCCTCTGTTTGTCAGTCTCTTTTACTGTATTTCAGTGTGGAATTAATTCAGTCTGGTCTGCATGTGAGTGTGGAATTGATTCTCTGTCCATCACTCACTGAATGTGAGCGTGTAATTTAAAACTCTGTCAGTCTCTTTTACGGTTATGAGGGTGGAACTAACTCTCGAACAGCCTATGATACTGTATATGAGTGTGGAATTCATTCTTTGTCAGCCTCTTGCTATATGAAAATATGGAATTAACTCCTTATGTCAGTCTCTGTTGCTGTATGTGAGTGTGGAATTAACTCTGTGTCGGTCAGTCTCGGTTACTGTGAATGTGGAATTCTCCTTCCCAGTCTCTGTTGTGACATCTGAGAGTGGAATTTAGGATCTGTCGATTTACATTAATATTTCAGTGATGAATTAACTTACAACAACAGAGACTGAATGAAAGTAAGAGAGTTAGTTCCACACTCACATATTAGTCTGCCTGTGTGACTATATGTGAGAGAGGAATAAACAAACAACCTGTCAGCCTCTGTTACTGAGTGTGTGGAATTAACTCTCTATCAGTCAGTCTCTGTTATTGTGAGTGTGAATTCACATAACCCTGCACATTGTTTCTATTCAAATAATCATCCAATGCTCTCTTGAATGACTTAGTTGAACCTGCCTCCACCACACTTCCAGGCAGTGCATTCCAAAACCTAACTACTCGTGTGAAAAAGTTTTTTCTCACTTCGCATTTGCTTCTTTTGCAAAACACTTTAAAACCATGCCCTCTGGTTCTCGATCTGTTTACCAGCGTGAAGTTTCTCTCTATCTACTCTATCCACACATCTCATGATTTTGAAAACTTCTATCAAATCTCCTCTTAGCTTTCACCTCTCCAAGGAAAACAGTCCCAACTTCTCCAATCTTTCCTCATAACTGAAGTGTCTCATCCCTGGAATCATTCTCATAAACATCTTCTGCACTCTCTCCAATGCATTCAGATCCTTCCTATTGTGTTAAGCTTAACTTTCAATCTCTGTCACGTGTGCAAGCGCGGATTTAGCTTTCCATCCAATCATGTCGGTTACGGTATGTGAGTGTGAAATTAACTCTGTATGATAATCTGTTACTGTAGGTGAATATAGAATTAACTCTGTCAGTTTCTGTCACTGTATCAGAACGTGGAATTAATTCTGTATCTGTCAGTCTCGGTTACTGTATCGGGCCATGGAAAGAACTCCTTTCAGGCTCTGCTACTTCAAGAAAGTTAATTCCACACTCATCATCTGCCAATCTGTGTTACTGTATATGAGTGAGATATTAACTCTCAGTCTCTGTTATGTGAGTGAAGAATTAAATCTCTATCATTAAGTCTCTGGTATTGACTGTGGGTGTGGAATTCATACCTTACATGTCAAACTCTTTGCTGTACATGAATGCAGAATTAATTCTGTACCTGTCAGTATCTATTATGCTGTGAGTGTGGTATTCACTCTCTGCCAGTCTCAGTTACTGTAAGTGTGAAATTAAATTTCTGACAGTCTTGGTTGCTGTGCGTGATTGTGGAATTGTCTTCCTGTCAATGTCTGTTACTGGATCTGAGTGTGAAATTAACTCCCTGTTAGAGTCTGTTACTGTAAGTGCGTTTGAATAAAAAGTCTAATAATTTGCATTACTGAATGTATGTGGAATTAATTTTCTGTCTGTCTCTGTTACTGCGAGTGTGGCAGAGCAGACAGGAAGACTTTTTATCCCATTGGTGGAAAGGTGGAGGGACAATGGGCACAGATTTAAGGTAACTGGCAAAATAAGCAATGGCAACATGAGGAAAAACCTTGTCATGTAGTGACCGGATAGGAGAAGTGCATGAGAATGTAGTAGAGGCAGGTTCAATCAAGGAATTCAAGAGAAAATTGGATTATTATCCAAAAAGGAAAAATGTGCAGGGCTATGTGGAAAAGGCGGTGAAGTGGCAAGAGGTGATTTGCTCCGTCAGAAGGCCAGCAAAGACATAATGGACAGAATGGACTGTGTCTGTCTTGTAATCATTCTTTGGTTTGATGAATTAACTCTCTGTCAATCTCTCTTACAATATATGAGTGTGGGTGGAATTAACACCGTCTGTCACTCTCTGCTGTTACATATAAATGTGAAATATACTTCCTGTCAGTCTCTGTTACTGTACAGGAAACAGTAAATGACCTTTTATCAGAAATGCTTGGGCCCTACTGTTCTCAAAAGTGCTGGTGGTTAAACCCATCACCTTCTCCTCTCTCTACTCTCCAGTTCTAAGTCAGCCAACAGAAACATACCTTCAAAGTAAGCAAGGATCGACTTCCACGTCCAACATCCATTCTGATTCAAAAGTGTTCTTCATTTGTCAGTTTGAGTTTCTGACCTTGGTTTTGTGAACAACACCTGCAATAATTCACTGACAACATCATGTGGATAGTGGCAAACTGAAATAAAGAGAGAAAATGCTGGAAATACACAGCACATCAGACAGCATCTGTGGAGAAAGAAAAGTTCACACTTCGGGTTACTGACAATCAACATGCAATAAAACACTTACTAACATCCGCCCATGGTGACTGCAGTTCCCACAATTCCCTGCATCCCAGAAACGGCTCTATTCAATGGACTGACTTCCCCGGCATTGAGAGTGCGCATGCTCCCCAGGGTCGGCCCCGGGTCATTCTGAGGTCGAACTTATCGGCCCATTTCACCAATATGCTTCTGTCCTTTTGAAGTTTAACACTATCCTCCTCACAGTTCACAATACCTCCAAGTTTCATGTCATCTGCAACTTTTGAAATGGTGTCCCATACACCAAGGAGTAGGTCAACAATATTTTTCAGGAAGAGCAGGGTCCGAACACCGACCCCTGGGTAACTCCACTAAAAACTTTTTACAGTCTGAAAAACAACCATTCACCACTACCCTCTGTTTCCTGTCACTCAGCCAATTCCATATCCATGTTGCTCTGTCCCTTTTATTCCATGAGCTGTAACTTTGTTGACAAGTCTGTTGTGTGAGACTTTATCAAATGCCTTTTGGAAATCCATGTAAACCACATGAACAGCATCACCCTCCCCAACCCTCTCTGTTACCGCATCAAAGACTCGGTGCAAAACGGAGAATCCGGGAAGCGGTGGCTGGGATGAGGGAGGCGCTGCACCATCGGCTTCATGGTGAAGTCCCCCGGGTCCCTAACCGCACATCCGCCGGACCCGGAGGCTTTAATTCGGACTCTGAGAATCGGTGTTACTGAGACTGCCCTCGACCACGCTCAGCTTTCGAGAACTGTACCGCGCATGCTCGGCGTAGACAGGATTTCCGGTGGACATAGGTGCGCCTGCGCAATGAGGCCCTTCTGCTCGAGATAGGCCGTTTTATATCCCCCAGAGCATTCTGGGAAGTAGTTATCGCCATTTCATTCTAAACAGCGACACGGGAGGAAACGTTTGTGTTAATCGTTTCTGTGCAAGCTCTATAGCAACAAATCAGTCCCACTCCCCTTCTCCTTTACAATAGCCTTAAAATATTTTCCCTTCGATATTTACTCGCTTCACTTTTGAAAGTTTATTTTGATTAGGCTTTCACCACCAATTACGGCAAAGGGTTTAAGATCGCAACAGCTCTCTGCCTAACAAAGAAATGACAAGGGATGATCCATTAAATGTGAAAGATGGTGGGGAGGATGGTGCGGACAAGGGAAGCCTATTGGTGTTCCGGGAGAGAGGGAAGTGATGAGAGCAGAGCTCGCGAAATGGAACAGAAATGTTTGAGGGCCCTTTCAATCAAAGAGAGGAGAGATAACCAGTTGAGAAAAAAGGAAGGTAAATTAGCAGTGTTGGTATGGAATATTACCTGTCCTCACCAAAATCCTCATTCCAGCTGAAACAGTGATTTATGTGTAATTTCTTCAATTTAGCACCCCGCATTCACTGCTCACAATGGTGGTCTGATCTATGTTAGGCAGTTTCAATGATTGCTTTGATGAACATCTGCTCTGTCAGCAAGTACGACTCTGAGTTTCCGATCTCCTGTGATTTTAATTTTCCATCTTGTCCTCACACTGACCTTTCTGTCCTCGGCATCCTGCAGAGTTCTAATGAATCTCAATGTAAGCTCGACGAACCGTTTCTCATCTTTAAATTGAGCACTTTACAACCTTCCATACTCAACACTGAGTACAACAATTTGAGAATGTAATCTCAATCCTCATTATGTATCTTTTCCATTGGATATTTTGGTTGAATTCACATTTTTCTCTTGGTTTTGCTTTTGGATGGCAGCAGTTCATCATGCCCTCATTCACACTTCCTTTAGACACATCTTTGGTTTTGTTACTTGCCCATTTACCTTAACCTTGCACCATCAACTCTCTTGTCATTTAACCTCTCCTGCCGTCCACCCTGATTTGGAAACCACAAGAGAAAAATGTTATATTAGATTTAGTAATAAGTAACGAGAGATAATTAATTCATATTCTGGCAGTATATGAGCATCTAGCAATGAGTGACAGCAATATTTTAGAGGTAGAGAAAGGTCACAGAAATGTTACAATTTTCACCTTCAGTAAGGTCAGTAAGGGCAGAATGAGCAGGAAGCTGAGCACATTAAATTCCGCACAGCTACTAACAGGATAAAGGAAACAATCAGAGGCTCTCAAAGGTGTTTTCTGTGTAAAAGGTATCTGGTGCAAGACCCAAGGAAGGAAACTTCACTATTCCAGTTTTAAACCAGTAATTAAGGAGGAACGCTGATATTTACCCAAATATTGATTAACTGCCTTTGACATGATGCTGTCTTCATTATGATGATTCTCTCTTCCTCGATGGTACATGTCGCAGTGTAGGAATCTGTTGTCCAAATTAGCATGGTGAATTATTGCTGCTTGTCATATAGGTCGGACAGACTGCATGTAATAAATATGAATTTCACTATATTTTCCCATCTCAGGAATTTCCTATTCAGGTAATGATGGGGTGAGAGTGAACGAGAGAAGAACATTCAGACTGTGCCAGCTCTTTGCGAGAAATGGGCTGGTCTCGGCTGGTGTGTGTTTGTAGCAATTGCAGCTAGTATCCTTGTGTGAATAAAAGCAATTTGAGATATTTTTTGCAGACTGAAGTGTTTACAGGAAGCGAGATGCCAATTCTAATACCTACAAATCAGATAAGTTTGTGGGTAGCAGCAAAATGTTTATTTTCGTGACTATATAAATAGCAGAGGATGGTTTCGATCCATCGACCTCTGGGTTATGGGCCCAGCACGCTTCCGCTGCGCCACTCTGCTGCATATTGTCACTAGTTGATGAATGTTAGTTTTGTGTATTAGGGAGCTAAATGGTCACTTGTTTAGTGCTTTTGAGCGAGAGAAGATGCGTTGGGTGGATCATCTTGGCTGCACAATTCCACTGCGTAACACCAGAAACAGACAGAAAAATACACACAGAAAGGCAGCTAGAGACTGTTAGGATACACAAGATGACAGAGAAAGACGCCGAGAAAATTAGCAAGACACTGAGGTGGAGAAACTAATCATTTCTGTAAACTGTTCCCAGCTGCACAGAGATGTCCCCTGTTTGTAATAATGACTCCTGTTGTGTAACTCTGCATCGTGTAATGTAATTGTGCACCCTGTTGTGTAACTGTGCACCCTGTTTTTTAACAGTGCGCTCTGTTGTGTAATTGTGCTCTCTGTTGTGTAACTGTGCACCCTGTTGTGTAACTGTGCACCCTGTTGTGTAACTGTGCTCTCTGTTCTGTTACTCCGCCCTCTATTGTGTAACTGCGTCCTATGTTGTTTCACTGCGCTCTCTGTTGTGTAATTGTGTTATCTGTCGTGTAAATATGCTCTCTGCTGTGGTACTGTGCTTTCTGTTGTGTAGCTGAGTCATCTGTTTAATTCTGGCCTCTGTCGTTGAACTGTGCCCTTTGTTGTTTAACTGTATTCACGATTATGTAATTGTGTACTCTGCTGTATAACTGTGCCCTTTGTTGTCTAACTTGGCCCCCTGTTGTGTAACCATGCTCTCCGTTGTGTGACTGTGCCCTCTGTTGTCTAACTGTGCTCTCTATTGTGTAAATGTGCTTTCTGCTGTTGGGAGATCTTCACCGTTGTGTAACGCGCTTCCCTGTCGTGCAAACCTGTTCCCAGCTGCGTAAAAATGTTCTCTGTTGTTTCAATGTGCTCCCTGTTCTGCAAAGATGTTCTCTGTTGCTCAGTGAGTGTGTTTTCTATTGGGTAATTATTTTCTTTCAGGGGCCTTAATTTTCCCTGTCATGTTAATGTGCTCCATGTTGTGTTCAGATGTTCCCTCTTCTTAAGTGAAAATCTGGTTAATTCACAACTGGACTACAGTCGTCAATTCTCAGCTGTAACTGTTACCTTCTAGTGATGAATGTGATTGTGTGATACATCCTGAGAACTCTGTTACTGAACTTGAGCGAGATTAGTTCTGTATGTGTCCATCACAGATAGTGTTTGTGAATGTAGGATTAATTCTGCATCTCAGTCTCTGGAACAATTTGTGAGCAGGGTTCCTTCTTTGTGGGTCAATGCCTGGTACTATATGTGAGGGTGAGGTTAATTCTGTATCAGGCACTGGTACTGAATGTGAATGTGGGGATCATACTGTGTCTATGAGTCCCCATTACTGCCAGGGGAAGTGGGATAATTTGTGTATCAGGCAGTGGTACTGACTGTGAATGTGGGAATCATTCTGTGTCTATTAGACACCATTACTGCCATGGGAAGTGGGGTTAATTCTGTATCGGAATGTCTCCGTTATTCTTACTATTATTCAGACCTTCGGGTTAGAGGATGATTTGCATCCACTCTCTCTCTCTCTCTCTCTCTCTCTGAACAGAGTCAGTGTCTGATTGCACGACAGTGCTGCAGCACCCAGCTACTGCAGAGCAAGGAATTGGATCATTTTACAACAATTTCCTGCCCTCCAGAAACAATCCACTGCTCCATGGATGGGACTGAGTGACAGAGCAGGGAGTTCTGTACAGTTCAAATTACTACTTCCCACTCTCGGGATCCACTTATGTTTTTATTTGTTCACGGGCTGTAGGAGTCGCTGACAAGGCCAGAATCTGTTGCCTCGCTTTAATTACCCTTCAGATCAGGCCCTGCTTGAGTTGCTGCTTTTAATTTTCTGTTTTTTCAGATTGACTATTAATTGAAACAAATGCATTGGTCTATTTTGTATTTGCTACATCACCTCTCTTTGAATTATTATAAATACCTTTTTCTTCCTACAGGCAAAAGTTTGATAGCAGCAGAATCGAAATAGTGATTCCGTGACAAAAGTAGAAGTGCAGCCAGCTCCTTCTCACACAGTAAGTACAGTATCACTCACAGAGAGCAGAGACATCAGTTCCACAAGCACCAACAACACAGTAAGATAAGAGCTAAATAGTGCAGATGCTGGAAATCTGAAAGAAAAATAGAAAATGCTGGAAAAACTCAGCAGGTCTAACCGCATCTATGGAGAGAAAGACAGAGTTAACGTTTAAGAGTCATACAGACATGAAACGTAAACTCTGTCTTTCTCTCCACAGATGTTGTTAGACCTCCTGAGTTTTTCCAGCATTTTCTGTTTTTGTTAGCACTAAGTTAGTCCAGCAGTGAGCCCAAGTCTCAAGAATGTTTATTCGTTCAAACGGAGCTGGAGAGTGCGTGAACCAGATGGGTTTTTTATCAACGTGACTTTCAAGGTTTTTTTGAATTATATGTCACCATGATTTGATCCCTCGCCTCCATAACATTATTCTGAGGGGGCCCTGATGTTTCTTGACACGGTAGGTGTGGAGAGGATGGTTCCTCTTGGAGGAGAATCTAGAACTCGTCGTCACTGTTTAAAAATAAGGGGTCGTCCATTTAAGACAGAGATGAGGAGATTTTTTTTTCTCGCTGAGGGTCTTGAGTCTTTGGAACTCTCTTCCTCAAAAGAGGGTGGAAGCGGATTCTCTGAATACTTTTAAAGCAGGGGTAGACTCTTGAAAGCAAGTGGGTGAGAGGTTATCGAGGGTAGACAGGAATGTGGAGTTGAGGTTACAATCAGATCAACCATGACCTTACTGAATGGTGGAGCAAACTCGAGGGACCGAGTGGCCTATTCCCTCTCTTTATTCCTTCTGTTCTTCTGTTCATTAGCCTGGAACTCTAAATTCCCGCTACACCACCATCTCCACTAATAATACAGCCACCGAAACCAAACTGCCGCTGTTTAAAAAGTGCCCGTCCTATTTCTCATCTGGTGCCTGCAATAGCTGCTCCTTGTCTGACTCCCCACGTCCTGACTGTCCGGCTCTGTTCAAACTCCTCACTGTCCAATATCAACAAACCTGGGGAGTGGGAACTCAACCAGGAATATTCACAGTTGCTTTGTGGGGAGAAAGCAGCAATGATTTTCAATAACAGCTTCTTGCCATTCTGTCTCCCTCCTCCCAGGAGGCTGCTGTTTGTTCCATTCCCCCAGGACCGGGGTCTCTCCATTGGCGGCTCTTCCTGTCCCAGGTGGAGCTGGGGGAGAGCAGCGGCCATGCGCTCCTCCGCTCCCACCCATTGAGCTCTGGTGGGTCGGAATGACGCAGAATTCTACAACATTCCATGAAACAATTTTGTTTTGAAAAGTTCTACAATTCACTTATAATCCGAGATCAGCAAAAGATGTGGAGCTCCCGAGAAAGGGAACGATGAAAATTAGGACTCGACCCTTAAGAAACTCAACTTGGGATCTTTCTGTGCATCCTATGTGCTGTTCAGGGGCCCGTCTTCACAAAGCAATCCTGCAGAATCACTGGAAGAAGCCGGGAGTCCGGGTGTTTGCTAGGACCGTGCAGGAGTTAATATCTGTCAGGAACTCTCCCAGATTCATTCAATCCGAGTGAAACAGTCACTCACTGAGAGTGATACCCAACGGCCCTGAGCTGCAGGGAGTACAACAGGGAACCGAGGGTGAAACATGGGCCACTGTTTCTCACTCACTGACACTGTCATAGGGAAAGAGAGACATAGAGTCATGGAGACATTGCTGCTCAGAAGGAGGCCATACCCCCCATCCAGTCTGACTGTCTGTAGAATAATCCAGTCAGTCCCATTCTCCTGCTCCATTCCTGCAACTTTATTTCCCACAGGCGCCCACCCAATTTCCATTTGAAATCGTTGACCATCTCCGTTTCCACAATGCCCAGAGGGATCAAGATCCAGGTCATTACCCGGAGTGAGACAAATTTCTTGCACACATCCCCTCTGTACATCTTGTCTTAAATTTTAAATCCATGCTGCCTAATCCTTCTGCTCTCACCTCATGGGAACAGCTTTCCTTTGTCTACCTGATCTAAACCTGTTATAATCCTGTACACCTCTCTCAGACCTCCCCTCAACCTCGGTTGCTTCAAGGAGAGCAGCTCCGGATTCCGCAAACAAACCTTGCAGCTGTAATCCCTCATGCCTGGAACTATTCTGGTAAATCTCCTTTGCACTCTCTCAAAGACTCTCACATCCTTCCAAAAACGTGGTGACCAGGCATGTAGGCAATATTTTAGTTGCAGCCTAACCAGAGCTTCATAAATGTTAAACATAATGTTCCTGCTTGTATGCTCAGTACCTCTGTTGATGAAACCAAAGATCCCATCTGCTTTCCTAACTACTCCCTCAAAATCTCCTGTCACCTTCAAAGATATAAAGACTCTTGGTCCCTCTAACCTTGCACAATTTTTAGACCTGGACCATTATGTTCATACTGCTTCATTTCTGTTAAAATACAGCATTATTCCTGCGTGTGGGATTAATAATGTTTCTCTGTTACAATATCATTAATATCTGAGACTGCAGCTTCTGCCTCTCCATGAGAATCTTTCTGGATAACACCAGAATTTACAAGGATTTCTGCAACTGATGCATTGTCTGTGTCTCACCGCCCTCACTCACTCTGTCTCTGTCTATCCCTCCACGCCCTCTCTCTTGAACTCCACATGAAGGCGCGATACTGTTGTTTAGTGGCTGAGTGCACACAGTCTATCTTCAAATCACAGAATCACAGAATCACAGTGCAGAAGAGGCCCTTCAGCCCATCGAGTCTGCACCGACACGTGAGAAACACTTGACCTACCTACCTAATCCCATTTACCAGCACCTGGCCCATAGCCTTGTATGTTATGACGTGCCAAGTGCTCACCCAGGTACTTTTTAACGGATGTGAGGCAACCCGCCTCCACCACACTCCCAGGCAGTGCATTGCAGACCCTCACCACCCTCTGGGTAAAAAAGTTTTTCCTCACATCCCCCCTAAACCTCCTGCCCCTCAACTTGTACTTATGCCCCTTTGTGACTGACCCTTCCTTAAAGGGGAAAAGCTGCTCCCTGTCTATGCCCCTCATAGTCTTGTACACCTCGATCAGGTCGCCCCTCAGTCTTCTCTGCTCCAACGAAAACAACCCAATCTATCTTACCTCTCTTCGTAACTTAAAAGTTTCATCCCAGGCAACATCATGGTGAATCTCCTCTGCACCCCCTCCAGTGTAATCACATCCTTCCTATAATGTGGCGACCAGAACTGCACAGTGGCCTCACCAAGTTCTATGCGACTCCAACATGACCTCCCTACTTTTGTAATCTATGCCTCGATTCATAAAGGCAAGTGTCCCATATGCCTTTTTCACCAACCCACTAACATGCCCCTCCGCCTTCAGAGATCTATGGACACAAACGCCAAGGTCCCTTTGTTCCTCAGAACTTCCTAGTGCCATGCTACTCATTAAATAATTCGTTGTCAAATTACTCCATCTAAAGTGTATCACCTCACACTTTTCAGGTTTAAATTCCATCTGCCACTTATCTGCCCAATTGACCATCACAGCTATATCTTCCTGTAGCCCAAGGCACTCAAAATCACTGTTAACCACTCGGCCAATCTTTGTGTCATCCGCAAATTTAGTAATCCTACCCCCCACATAGTCATCTATGTCGTTTATATAAACGACAAACAATAGGGGACAGAGGACAGATCGTTGTGGTACGCCACTGGATACTGGCTTCCAGTCACTAAAGCATCCTTCTGTCATCACACTCTCCCTCCAACAACTAAGCCAATTTTGAATCCACCTTATCAAATTACCCTGTATCCCATGTGCCTTTGCCTTCTTTATAAGTCTCCCATGTGGGACCTTGTGAAAGGCTTTGCTGAAATCCATATAAACTACATCAACTGCACTACCCTCATCTACACACCTGGTCACCTCCTCAAAAAAATTCAATCAAATTTGTTAGGCATGGCCTCCCTCAGACAAAGCCATGCTGACTATCGCTGATCAAACCTTGCCTCTGAAAGTGGAGATAGATACTCTTCTTCAGAAATTTCTCCAATAGTTTCCTTACCACTGACGTGATACTCACTGGCCTGTAGTTCCCTCGTTTATCTCTACAACATTTCTTAAATAGCGGAACCACATTAGCTGTTCTCCAGTCCTCTGGCACCTTCCCCGTGGCCAGCGAGGAATTAAAATTTGGGTCCGAGCCCCTGTGATCTCCTCCCTTGCCTCCCTCAGCAGTCTGGGACACAAATCATCCGAACCTGGAGATTTGTCCACTTTTAAACCTGCCAACACCACCAATACCTTCTCAATCGCTATATCAATTTGCTTAAGTACCTCGCAGTCTTTCTCCCCGAGTTCAATACATTCATCCCCATTCTCTTGGGTGAAGATGGACGTGAAGTATTCATTCAAAACTGACGTCCTCTGACTCCACCCATGGAATGCCCACTTGATCCCATATAATATTCCCCTGGTTATCCTCTTCCCATTGATATATTTATTGAATATCTTGGGATTTTCCCTAATTTTACCAGCCAGAGCTTTCCCATATCCCCTCTTTGCTCTCCTAATTGTTTTCTTAAGTTCCACCCTGCACTGTCTGTAATCCACTAATGCCTCTGCTGATTTGCTTCCCTTGTACCTGCTAAAAGCCTCTATTTTCCTTTTCATCGTAACCCGAATATCTCTGGTTATCCATCGTTCTCTGGGCTTGTTAATCCTTCCTATTACCCTAGAGGGAACATGTTGAGCCTGTACCCTCCCCATTTCCTTTTTGAACACCCCCACTGTTCCTCTGTAGATTTTCCCACAAGTAACTGTTCCCAGTCTATCTTGGCCAGATCTTGCCTTATTTTACTAAAATCCACTCTCCCCCAATCCAAAACATTTTTTGCAACTTGTCGATTTCTTTGTCAATAACAAACTTAAACTGTACCATGTTGTGGTCGCTATCACTAAAATGCTCGCCCACCATCACCTCAGCCACCTGTTCAGCTTCATTCCCCAGAATTAGGTCCAGCAATTCAACGTCCCTTGTTGGACCCTCTACATATTGACCTAAAAAGTTCTCCTGTACACATTTCAAGAAATGCACTCCATCCAAACCCTTAACACTATGTTTATCCCAATTAATGTGGGGAAAGTTGAAATCACCTAATATAATCCCCCTATTTTTATTGTTTTTACCCACCTCCAAAAATTGTGCACACATTTGCTCCTCAATTTCCCGCTGACTATCTGGGGGTCTATAATAAACAACTAATAATGTGGTTGCCCCTTTTTTATCCTAAACTCTACCCACAAAGCTTCATTCGATGCCCCCTCCAATGATCAAAAGTAAATTTGCCTGTGAACAAGATAATGATTTAAACCAGTTACGGGTTAACCCAGGCACAGCTGTGATTGGCTGCAGTCTCCTGAATCTGGGGAACAGACACTGTGAGCAGCTCCGGTCTCAGAGGGTTTAACAGTTACTGAGCTGGGAAACTACAACTAATCCCCGAGAATCCACAGCACAGGCTGAGAGGAGAGGAAAGCCTGTCCTGGGAGCTGTGAATCTGAGACACAGTTTGTCCTGTCAATGTGTAGATGTGAACAAAAATAAAAATACCTGGAAAAACTCAGCAGGTCTGGCAGCATCTGCAGAGACGAACACAGTTAACATTTCGAGTCCGTATGACTCTTCAACAGAACTAAGTAAAAATAGAAAAGAGGTGAAATAGAAGCTGGTTTAAGGGAGAGGGGGTGTTGGACAGGTAGAGCTGGATAGAGGGCCAGTTATCGGTGGAGATAGACAAAAAATGTCATCGACAAAAGAACAAAGAGGTGTTCAAAGTGGTGATATTATCTAAGGAATGTGCTAATTAAGGGTAGAAAGCAGGACAAGCAAGGTACAGGTAGCCCTAGTGGGGGTGGGGTGAAGGGACAGGATCGAAATAGGCTAAAAGGTAGAGGTAAAACAATGGACAGAAATACATTTAAAAATAATGGAAATAGGTGAGAAAAGAAAAATCTATATAAATTATTGGGGAATAAAAAGGGGGATCGGAAAGGGGGTGGGGATGGAGGAGAGAGTTCATGATCAAAAATTGTTGAACTCAATATTCAGTCCAGAAGGCTGTAAAGCGCCTAGTCGGAAGATGAGGTGCTGTTCCTCCAGTTTGCGGTCAGATTCACTGGAAAAATGCAGCTGGCCAAGTATGGGTATGTGGGCATGACAGCAAGGTGGAGTGTTGAAATGGCGAGTGACAGGGAGGTCTAGCTCATGCATGCGGACAGACTGAAGCTGTTCTGCGAAGTGGTCACCCAGTCTGCGTGGTCTCTCCAATGTATAGGAAACCGCATGGGGAGCAATGAATGCAGTAGACTAAATTGAGGGAAGTGCAAGTGAAATCCTGCTTCACTTGAAAGGAGGGCCCTTGGATGGTGAGGAGGAGGGAAGTAAAGAGGCAGGTGTTGCACCTTCTGCGGTTGCATGGGAAGAAGCTGTGGGAGGGGGTTGAGGTGAAGGGGTTGATGGAGGAGTGGACCACGGTGTCCCGGAGGGAACGATCCCTGCGGAATGCCACCAGGGGGTTGAAGGGAAGATGTGTTTGGTGGTGGCATCGTGCTGGAGTTGGCAGAAATGGTGGAGGATGATCCTTTGAATGCAGATACTGGTGGGGTGATAAGTGAGGACAAGGGGGACCCTATCATGGTTCTGGGAGGGAGAGGAAGGTATGAGGGTGGATGCGTGGGAGATGGGCCGGACACAGTTGAGGGCCCTTTCAACCACCGTGGGTGGAAAACCTCGGTTAAGGAAGAAGGAAGACACGTCAGAGGAACTGTTTATGAAAGTGGCATCATCAGAACAGATGCGCCGGAGGCGAAGGAACTTAAAGAACGGGATGGATTCCTTACAGGAAGCGGGGTGTGAGGAGTTGTATTCGAGGTAGCTGTGGGAGGCGTTAGGCCTGTGATGAATATTGGTGGACAGTCTATCACCAGGAATTGAGACAGAGAGGTCAAGGAAGGGAAGGGAAGTGTCAGAGATGGAGCATGTGAAAATGATGGAGGGGTAGAAATTGGAAGCCAACTTAATAAAATTTTCCAGGTCCAGAGGAGAGCATGAAGCAGCACTGAAGCAATCATCGATGTACCGGAGAAAGAGCAGTGGGATGGGGCCGGAGTAGGACTGGAACAAGGAATGTTCCACGTACCCCATAAAGCGACAGGCATAACTGGGGCCCATGCGGGTACCCATAGCCACACCTTTTATTTGGTGGAAGTGAGAAGAGTTTAGGAGAAATTGTTCAGTGTGAGAACAAGTTCAGCCAGACAGAGGAGAGTAGTCGTGGATGGGGATTGTTCGAGCCTCTGTTCGAGGAAGAAGCGGAGAGCTATCAGACCATCCTGGTGGGGGATGGAGGTGTAGGGGGATTGGACGTCCATGGTGAAGAGCAGGCGGTTGGGGTCAGGGAACTGGAAATTGTTGATATGATGTAGGGTGTCAGAGGAATCACGGATGTGGGTGGGAAGGGACTGGACAAGGGGAAAGAAAATGGAGTCAAGATAGCAAGAAATGAGTTCCGTGGGGCAGGAACAGGCTGACAGTGACATTGTATCATCGAGAGTGTGTTAAAGGGGCGGGCGGGTTAGACTAATGTCACTGTGTTTGTGTGTCCGGCCTCAGCGCCAGGTTTCCGAGTCCTTCTAGTGTAAAATCACAAGATTTCGCTGTCATAGGATCGCGCTGCTCCCCTGCTCAGCCCTGAAGAGAGAACTTAAGGCCAAGTTTTCGTTAATTTCAAGATTTCAGTGGAAACACAGAGAAGAAGTCAGCGCTCGGCTGAGAGGGCGCGATCAAAGCCGCAAAGAAACGGGTTTAAATCGAAATTGCTGCCTTTAATTCGGATGGAACTTTCTCGACAACAAACATTCGGATTTTGTTAACAGAAGGAAGCGAGTGTGGGAATCTGAAATGTCCAATTTGAAGTGGAATTGGGGAGTTTATGAGGAGAGAGAAACAGAGAGAGGCTGGAGGAGCCGGGAGCTGACAGCAGGTTGTCTCTGCCCCGTCCGCTCTCTGTGTTTAAGTTGCTCTGAGCCGCCGCCACTGGTTTCATTTCTGATCCAGTTCTGACTGTCAGAGAGATTTTCCACACAGTCTCGGATATGACTGATACTGCAGCCGCCGAAACGGCTCCTCCAGCCGCTGCCGCTCAAGTCAAACCTCCCAAGAAGAAGAAGGCGGCTTCCCGATCGAAGGCAGCCGGTCCCAAGTTAGGCGAACAGATCCTCAAGATTGTGGCGGGTTGCAGCGATCGCAAGGGGATGTCCCTGGCCGCGATAAAGAAAGCTTTGTCTGGCAGCGGTGTCGATGTGGGGAAGCTCGGCTCCCAGATCAGGCTAAGTATCAGGAGGAAGGTGGAGAGCGGCTCCCTGGTGCAGGTAAAGGGACAGGGCGCCTCCGGCTCCTTCAAAATCCCTAAGAAGGAATCCCAGGGGAAAGTGGGAAAGAAGGAGAAGAAACCAACAGCCAAGAAATCTTTAGTAAAGAAACCAGCGGCCAAGAAGGTGAAAACAAAGAAACCAGCAGCTAAGAAATCTCCAGCCAGGAAAGTAGCAGCCAAGAAATCCCCAGCGAAGAAAGCAACAGTCAAGAAAACAAGCAGCAAGAAGGCGGCAACTCCAAAAAAGGCGGTGAAGAAAGCAGCGCTGAAGAAAAAATCTCCCGCCAAGAAGGTGACGGGCGGAAAGGCTTTAAAAAAAGTGGATAAATCGAAGGCCAAGCCCAAAGTGAAAGCAGCAAAGGCTAAGAAAGCAGCGCCAGGAAAGAAATGAAACCAGCCGAGCAAATTGTAAACCTCTGAACACAAAGGCTCTTCTCAGAGCCGCCCACGTCTCTCAGGAAAGAGCTGATCCCCGAATCAAATGTCCCTGTCCCGGCGCTGGGAGCAGGTTTCACACTGGAATGATTTATATTAAATTGAAATTTCCCGGTATCTCACTGACATGCACTATACCCAGCCTCTCCCCCACTCTGCAATAAAACAGAGCGGGGTCCGTGCCCCATTGTAACTGGGGATTTGTTCAGCTGCTCTGTCAGTTTCTGCTCGTTCCCTTTTCACAGATTCAGGGTGAGAGTGTGTAAGACAGTTACCCGGGTGGAGAAACCCCGCGTTACAACTCAAAGCCCAACACATGAGTTTGTCTAGTTCAGCTGGAGTGAAGTGTCGATAAACTGCTCAACCCGCCTGGAGGGGAGGTGTGTGGGGATAGAACTGAAGCTGGGAGTGAAGCGGAAACAGACGGATTTGACAGGGTATGTACTTGGGCGGGAGTAGTACTGAATTTTCTTTGTAAAGCTCTTTATTTAAAAGCTGCGGGTTTCTAGCACCTTTGAACATGAAGCTCCAATCTATAAGTTTTGTGCCGAGCGCTGTGTTAACTTCCATTGTCGATAATCGAAAAAGAAACGTCGGTTCGAGCAGGCAGGGGGCGGAGCTGAATTATCAAAGACATTCCTCAGTTCTGTCTGTCACTCAGTCTCCTCACTGCCCCTCCTCTCTCTCTTTGCTCCTTTCTCAGTCAGGTCGGGGCGGGCTGTATAAAAGAGGAACGTGAAGCTGCTCTTCTCTCATATTCTGCAGCGATCTGAGTGAAGAATCATCATGTCTGGCAGAGGGAAAGGAGGCAAAGGACTGGGTAAAGGCGGAGCAAAGCGCCACCGCAAAGTGCTTCGTGATAATATCCAGGGCATCACCAAACCAGCAATCCGCCGCCTGGCTCGCCGTGGCGGTGTCAAGCGGATCTCGGGTTTGATCTATGAGGAGACTCGCGGGGTGCTGAAGGTTTTCCTGGAGAATGTGATCAGGGATGCGGTCACCTACACTGAACACGCCAAGCGCAAGACGGTCACTGCCATGGATGTGGTGTACGCTCTGAAACGCCAGGGCCGCACTCTCTATGGCTTCGGCGGCTAAAAAACTCGACCCTTTCTACCAAACACACAACAAAGGCTCTTCTCAGAGCCACCCACCGCCTCACAGAGAGAGCAGAGACCTGGGAACGGGAGCTGGGATGGGCTGTGATCGGGAATGTTAGTGCCTGATTTGTTCTGGTGGGGAATGTACTGAGAATCTCAGTTTGCTCGTTGTTTATTTACCCGGATGGCACATTCTGCACTGACACTGAAAAGTCTCTCCACTGCTTCATATTGTCGAAAGGTTTTGTTCTAGATGAATAATAGGTCGGATAGTAATGACAGGATCCGGCGGTTCCTCTGATATCAGCCGTTCAATCCGTCAGTGGAGTTGAGTTTACAATCAGATCAGCCATGATCTCACTGAATGGCAGAACAGGCTCAATGGGCTGAGTGGCCTCCTCCTGCTCCTAATCCCAATATTCGCACGGATGTCCGTCAAGACTCAGACCGGGAACAGGGGGAGCTTCAAGCCGCTCCCGTTCCCGCTCTTTATCGGAATGAACAGCCCAGAATGAGGGCAATGGGACGGGGTCTGATGCCCCCAGCACCGTTTCTATTTTATTACCCATTACAGCCCTCTAAGCGAGCGGCGATTTTAAAGGTTGGTTGTGCTGTATGGAGCAATGCTCAATTATTATTATGTTAACAATTCAGTTATTGCCTGGGAAATTCAGCACTGACTTTACACAGTTCAAACAACAGACTGGTGTTTCTGTCCAAAAATGAGCAGATTCACCAGGATGATGCGGGGTTTACAAATTGCAGGGTCAGGTTACATGAACTGGAATTTCATTGGGGTTAGGAAATAGTGAGTGATAGTGAAAAATGGTATTTATAATTTTCCAAAAAGGTAAGAACGAAGTCTATTGTCGAGACGGGAAACGGCTGCAAAAAAAGGCGGAATTTTTAAATGGACAATTAAAAACAACTCGACCAATGAGGACCAGAGTTGCAAGGGATTAATTCATTGGTTCGATTTTGGACGCAACTGCCTGGGCGTAAGGCTGCAGCCAATTACTGTTCGGGGCGGTTCCTCACAGAGTCTAAAAAGGCTGATTGTCGAGCAGATTGTATTAATAGTCCTTGTAACTCTGACTGGTGAATCTGTTCAGAAAATGGTCAGGAGTAACTCTCCTTCCTCGACTTTCGCCGCTTCTTGCCGCCCTTTGCTACCGGTTTCTTTAAGGATTTCTTGGCTCCCTTCTTGGGAGCTGGTTTCTTCTCATCAACCATCTTCAGTTTCAGACACAGAAATAAACCAAACCTCTTCCGAGCGCCGATTAAATAGACAGTCTCCCAGATCTATGCTAATGAAGGATTGGGAAAAGATGACTCTGAATGGACAGTTTAAAGGCTAAACCAGCCTCTAAGTATATAATTTCAGGATTGGATATGGAAACAGGCCAATCAGATTGTGATTTCTCGCCCTCACTCCTCCTCCCAACTCGTGCCCATTTACTTTGGTCAGGAAATACATTTTACAAAGACTCTCTCCAGCCCCAGTTCCTCAGTGTTTTACTATACATCGGGGAATGTCGCCTGATTGTTTTGCGAGGATCCGTTCTCCACAGAGAGAGACTACACGGGAAAGCGGGATGCCATCTGTAACATAGAGCCCCTGATAATGTGTGCGAGTTTGGGATTTACTCACTCTGATACTGTGAATGAGTTTGAGATTCATTCACTGTTTGTCAGGCCGTGCTACAGTGAGAGAGTCTGGGATTCATTCTGTGTTTGTCAGTCTCTGGGGCTGAAAGTGATTGTTGATGTCGTTCTGTGTCTGACTGTGATAGTGTTTGAGACTCATTGTGCATCTGTCAGTTAGCGGTGCATGTGAGTGAGTGGGGTTTTCATTCTCTTCCTCTGACAGACGCCAAGTCCGGAGAGGAGAGGCGGACCCTCAGGGCCTCCAGGCGGTGGAGTTCAAAGTGACATCACTATTCAAAATATGACGCAGTAAGTAAGTCAGGTAAGTACTTCTACTTATTCTATTAATTAAACTGCTGCAGTCCATTAGTTTAAACAAAATAAAGTGAGGACTTTGGTCTGTAGTAGGAGAGGTTGGAGTGGAATAAGTACCCTAGTGTAATTAGTATTCTTTAAAAGGGAGTAACTAACAACTTTAAATTAAAGGGAACAGAAGGCAGCAGCGCTCACACCCGCGATATGCTCCTCCTGTGCTATGTGGGAATTCATGGACACTTCCAGTGACCCTGGTGAGCATGTGTGCAGGAAGTGCGTCCAGCTGCAGATACTGGCTAACCGCATTTCGGAGCTGGAGCTGCGGGTGGATTCACCCAGGAGCATCTGCGATGCTGAGATTATCGGGGACAGAACATTCAGTGAGGCGGTCACACTGCAGATAAAGACTGAACAGGCAGAAAGGGAATGGGTGACCACCAGGCAGAGAAGAGGGAGGCAAGTAGTACAGGAGTTCCCTGTGGCCGTCCCCCTCTCTAACATATATACCGTTTTGGATACTGCTGGGGGAGGCAACGTCTCAGGGGAAAGCAGCAGAAGTCCATGGCATCACGGGTGGCTCTGCTGCAAAAGAGTGGAGGAAGAGTGGCCGGGCTATAGTGATAGGGGATTCAATAGTAAGGGGAACAGACAGGCCTTTCTGTGGCCCACAAAATAGACTCCAGGATGTTATATTGCCTCCCTGGTGCCACGGTCAAGGATGTCCCAGAGAGCTGCAGGGAATTCTGAAGGGGGGCGGGGTGCGGTGTGAACAGCCAGTGGTCTTGGTGCATATTGGTACCAACAACGTAGGTAAAAAATAAAACAATGAGCTCCTACAAGCTGAATATAGGGAGTTAGGATGTGAACTAAAAAGTAGGACGTCAAAGATAGTAATCTCAGGATTATTACCAGTGTCACGTGCTAGCGAGAGTAGAAATAACAGGATATATCAGATAGATACGTGGCTGAAGAAATGGTGTTGGGGGGAGGGATTCAGATTCCTGGGACATTGGGACCGGTTCTGGGGAAAGTGGGACCAGTACAAACAGGACAGGTTGCATCTGGGCAGGACCGAAACCAATGTCCTTGGTGGTGGAGGGGTTGGGGGTGGGGGGTTGGTGGGAGTGGAGCGGTTGGGTGTGGGGTGGTGGTGGTGGAGGAAAGTGTTTGCTAGTGCGGTTGGGGAGGGTTTAAACTAGAATGGCAGGGGGATGGGAACCTGAGTAGGGAGACAGAGGAGGGGGAAACAAGGATAGAAACACAAGGCAGAAAAGTAAGGAGCAAAAGTGAAAGGCAGAAAAAAAAGTGAAAAACAAATGGGGTCAGAGTGCAAAATAAAGCGAAGGTGGTTACAAAGTTAAAGAAAAGTTGAAAGGCATTATATTTTAGTGTGTAGAACATTTGTAATAAGGCAGATGAATTAACGGTGCAAATATTTATAAACGGTTATGATATAGTTGCAATTATGAAGACATGTCTACAGGGTGATCAAGGATGCAAACTGAACATCCAGGGGTATTGAATATTTAGGAAGGGCAGACCAATAGGGAAAGGAGGTGGGGTGGCATTGTTAGTAATGGAGGAAATCAATGCAATAGTGAGGAAGGATATTGGATTGGAAAATCATGATGTGGAATCTGTTTGGCTGGAGATAAGAAACACCAAGGGGCAGAAAACATTGGTGAGGGTTGTCTATAGACCTCCAAACAGTAATGGAGATGTAAGGGAAGGCATTAAGCAGGAAATTAGAGATGCATGCAATAAGGATACAACTGTAATGTGGGTGACTTTAATCTACATACAGATTGGACAAACCACACAGCAATAATGCTGTGGAGGAGGATTTCCTGGAGTGTGTATGTGATGGTTTTATGGACCAAGACATTGAGGAACCAACTAGAGAGCAGGCGATCATAGACTGGGTGCCATGCAATAAGAAATAATTAACTCCCTTGGGGAAGAGTGACCATAAAATGATGGAATTGTTCATTAGGATGGATAGTGAAGAAGTTGAATTCAAAACGAAGGTCCTGAACCTAAATAAAAGGAGCTACGAGGGTCTAAGGCGTGAGTTGGCAATGATGGACTGGGGAACTGTACTTAAGGGGTTGACCAGTGGATAGGCAATGCATGAATTACAACAATTATTCATTCCTGTCTGGCACAAAAATAAAACAGGAAAGGTGGCCCAACCATGGCTTACAAAAGAAATTTGGGATAATATTAGATCCAATGAGAAGACATATTAAATTGCCAGAAACGAGAGCAAGCCTGAAGATTTGGAGCAGTTTAGGATTCAGCAAAAGTGGACAAAAAGATTTGTCAAGAAGGGGAAAATGGAGTATGAGATGAAACTTACAAGGGACATAAAAACTGACTATAAAGGCTTCTATAAATATGTGAAGAGAAAAAGATTAGCAAAGACAAATGTAGGTCCCTTACAGTCAGAAACGGGGGAAATTATAATGGGGAACAAAGAAATGGCAGGAGAATTGAACACATATTTTAGTTCTGTCTTCACAAAAGAGGACACAAATAATTTTCCAGAAATGTTAGGGAACCAAGGGTCTAGCAAGAGGGAGAAATTGAAGAAAACTAGTATTAGTTAAAAATTGTGGTCAAGAAATTAATGGGGTTAAAGGCTGAGAAATCCCCAGGACTTGATGATCTACATCCCAGACTACTAAAGGAAGTGGCCCTGGAAATATTGGATGCATTGGTGGTCATCATCGAAAATCTCTCGACTCGGGAGCAATTCCTACAGATTGGAGGGTGGCAATTGTAACCCCGCTATTTAAACAAGGAGGGAGAGATAAAACAGAACTACAGGCCAGTTAGCCTAACATCAGTAGTGGGGAAAATTCTAGAGTCTATTATAAAAGACATGGTAACATGGTAACACTTGGAAAGCATTAATAGGATTAGACAAAGTCAGCATGGGTTTATGGAAGGGAAATCATGCTTAACTAATCTACTGAAGTTTTTGGAGAAAAGATAAGGAAGAACCAGTGGATTGTATCGAATATTGATGTACAGTCTATCACCAGAAAATGAGACAGAGAGGTCAAGGAAGGGAAGTGTCAGAGATGGACCATGAAGGTGATGGAGGGATGGAAATTGGAAGCAAAATTGATAATTTTTTCCAGGTCCAGGTGAGAACATGAAGCAGCACCGAAATGGTCATCGGTGTACCGAAGAAAGAGTTGCGGGAGGGGGCCTGATTCGGACTGGAACAAGGAATGTTCCACATACCCCATAACAATGTTTCAGTGCTGCTTCATGGTCTCGTCTTCACTGAGAGGGTGGTCAGCCTGTGGAATGCTCTACCACAGAAGGCTGTGGAGGCCGGGTCACAGAGTATATTCAAGAAAGAAATTGGTACATTTTTGGATATTTGGGGCATCAAGGGATATGGAGAGAAAGAGGGAATATGGCGATGAGATAGAGGATCAGCCATGATCATATTGAATGGTGGAGCAGGCTCAAAGGGCCGAATGGCCTACACTTGATCCTTGTTTCTATGATATACCAGTTTGGGATAAATGCTGTATGTGTCATTCTAGACCACAATATGAGAGTGTTGGATTGATTCTATACCTGTTAGTCCCTGTAAATGTCCGTAAATGAGATTCAGCCTGTGTTTGTCAGTCTCTGGCACGGTAAGTCAATGTGGTATCGATTCTAGATCATTCAGTCTGTGGTACTATCTGATTGTGCACTTCTCATTCACTGTCGGAGCCTGGTTCTGTGTCTGAAGGTGGGATTAATTTTGGACATTCCAACATCTGCTGCTCAATGTGAGTGTGGAATTCAGTCTGGATCTGTCAGTTTCAAGTGTTGAACAGGAATGTGAGAGTCATTCTCAATATCTGGGAATCTTTGAAACATATTTTGCATCTGTTAGTCTGTGATGCTGTATGTGAGAGTGGGATTCATTTTGTCTGTCAGGCTCTGGTAATCTGTGCGAGTATTAGATACATTTTGTAACACTCAATCCCTGATGCTGTGCACAACTTTGTCCATCCCTAATTGCCCTTGTTCAGAGGGTATTTAAGAGACAACCACGTTACTGTGGGTCAGGGGCCTGGAGTTACCAGTCGGATCATGTAAAAGAGGCAGGTTTTGCATGGTTTTTGACGACAATCGACAATCAGAGTTTTGATTTCAAATTTCACAATCTGCCATGGTGGGATTCGAAACTGGGTCCCCTGGGTCTCTAGAATACTCGTCCAGTGACAATAACACTGTGGCACTACCTCCCCATCTAGCAGAGTGGCTCAGCGGAAGCGTGCTGGACCCATAACCCAGAGCTCGATGGATTGAAACCATCTTCTGCTATTTTCATTTTCATTAATGACTGTGGGATTCATTCTGTCTCTATCAGACTTTGATTCTGAACGTGTGCTTATGATTCCTCTGTGTCTCAGTGTTTGGCACTGTGTGAAAGTCTGATTCATTCTCAACTTCTGAATGTCAAACGGTCTCAGGTGTATTCGGTATCTACTGGTCAGCTGTACTGTGTGTGACGTGGGATTCATTCTGCATTTGTCTGTCTCCGTTACTGTAGTGAGTGGGTGATTTATTCTGTACTGGTCAGTCACTGGTGCTGTGAGTAATGGGCTTCATTCTGTATCTGTCAGACTCTGGTGCTGTGTGTGTGTATTGTGCAGTTTGTCAGTGCCTGGTAACATGTTGGATTTGTTCAGTAGTTCACCCTGTCCGATTTTCTGTGTGAATGTGAGGTTTATTTTATCGTTCTCAATCTTTGATGTGGGTTATGATTCTAGGGTTAACTCTGGATCTGTACTCAATAGTTATTGGAGAGAACTGAAACGAGGTGCAGCCCTGTCCAAATTTGTTGATGCCATTATTCTCTCAATATTGAAAATCTCCAGTTGAGAACTAGAATCCTACACACAGCGCAGCTCCCAGTAAATGTTGCAGTATCCTATCCAAGCTGCATTTCCCAGATTTTACTAGCTGTGAATCCTTTGATCAGTATTTGGGTATTTTAATGCAGGAACATCTGCCTGTTGACCCAATTCCATGGTGTTTTTGGGAATAGTAGCCAGAGGAGTGGAATTAAAATCCAGCTGTTTCCCCCTCTCGAATATTATCTCAATGAAATCGGTACTTAATACAGAAAGCATTAGTCCATCACACACTCTGATCAATTAAACCGTCTATCCTTTATTACTAATGCATTGGTTGTGATTTTGAGTCCCACCTGAGTTGAGTTTTCGGTCACATTTCATGTGTTATTTGTGCAAAACCGAAACTCATCCAGGGAAAAGGAACAGACACTTTCTGTCAGAAAGAGGCAGCTAATATGCACATAGGAAACCTCCAAAGGCGCCAATGTGACCATGTTTTGGGCTGTTGATTGAGACATAAATATCAGCGACTGCGCAGGCAGCGGGGAGGAGGAGAATAACGCCACTGCTCGTGTCTTTGGCAGAGCACCATGTAATCACTTACAACAAAATGAGAGGCTGGAGGGAGCTTCGTTTTAATACGTCTTCTGAAGGATAGCACCTCGAATAGTGGAGCCCTCCCTCAGTGCTGTACTAGAGTATCAGTCTTCTTTGTTACACACAAATTCCAGTGTGGGATTTGAAAAAAACACCTTTGTGTTCCAAAGGCGACTGTGACCAGGTCAGTCCCAGTGAAAGTGTTTAAGAAATCGACCAATCAACAGCTACATGACTGAGACAATTATGATGTCATCCCCTGGCAGGTCACATGACAGCTGGAGCCACAAGGCATCACAACCAGATTTGTGACTGGATTCAAACCCAAAATCCTGTCACAATGATTTTTCAAATTAAGCTGTCAGCTGCTTGAAAATGCAGCAGTTAAACTTCCTGCCTGATCATGAGGAGAGCTAGGGAGCTAGAGCTAGTTACAAAACTAAATCCTTTAATAAAACAGTTCAAAAACCATCAAGATTGAAATCCTGTGAGGAAAAATCAAATTATTATTGAGAACTCTGCTGGGAGAACTTCATTGGACAGCAGAGAAATCAGGTGAAGAATCCAAGTAAATCGACACCAGCGAACAAGTTAAAATCAAAAGCGGAATAACTCCTGTCAAAAGCTGAGAGTTCTGTGCATCATCAGTTCATCAGGTCGAGATATTATTTGGATTTAGCTTTCTGTTTAGAACAGGGTTTAATGAACTAAGTGGAATAGACACGTCATTGCACAACAAGTAAGTCAACTCTAGATTTTCTTGAGTTCCAATTTATTGAAACATTAAATTCTGGTGAACTAGAATTACAGTGCAAATGAATTGATAAATTAAAAACAAACTGTTTTCGAATAAATAAAGTCGAACAATTATTTTACAAAAAGTACCAGTGACCTGCAAGCTCAAACACAGTGAGAGTGAATTGCAGAGTGAAGGGTTTAAAATGTGGATTTTGTGGAGAGTGGGGATTAGGTGCAGACGGGGAAGGAGCTGATGTGTAATTGAAACCGAGAGACAACAGCAAAAGTAGAAGAGAAAAAGAGAGGAAAATTCGAAATAACAAGGACTTTAATTAAATAGCTCATTTCAGTGAAGTGTTGGGACAGCTGAGAGCTGTTGTCTACACATCCTGTGCTCTGTGGGAACTGCAAAGAAGCATGATGATAATTGTCAGATTCATAATACATTAGAGAACCAAGCAGAATATAGAAAGCACAGAGGAGAGCTGTAAAAGGAAATGAGGTCAGCCAAGAGAGTGTATGAGAAAAGATTAGAAGGTAACCTAACCAAAAACAGAAGTCTTTTACCAATGTATAGACAGTTACTGAAAAGGTCAGCTGATTAGGAGATCCTGTGGCGGCAGAGGGCTGAGGTACTAAATGAGAACAGTTCATCTGTCATCACGAAACAAGCGGATGCTGCTAATCTCACAGTAAAGGAGGAGCTGGTGGAGAAATTGGATAGGATGCAAACAGATAAAGAGGAGGCCATCACAAGGTTGGCAGTGTTCACAGTAGAAACGTCACACAACCTGGATGGGATACATCCTGGATTCATGAGTGAAGGAAGGGGGAAAATAGAGGAAGCTCGAGCCACAATCTTTCAAACCTCCTTGGATATGGGAGTGAAGCCAGAGAACTGCAGGTTGTTAATGTTACATCCATGTTTATAATGGAGAGGGATAAAGCTAGGAACAACAGACCAGTTAGTCTAATGCTGGTGGTGGGGAAACATTGAGACACAATCATCCAGGACAAAATTCATTGTCACTTGGTAGAACATGGGTTGATAAATGACAACCAGCACAGATTGGTTAACAGAAAACCATGGCAAATACTTAATGAAGTTCTTTGATGAAGTTTCAAAGAACATTGCCCAGGGTAGTGAGGTTGATGGTGTTTGTCAGGATTTCCAAAGGGGTTTGAAAAAGACTTGTTAGTAAAATTCAATCAGATGGGACTAAAGGGGCAGGTGCAACATGGATGTAAAATTGAATAAGGGACAGAAAGGAGAAAGTAGTGGTGAATGGCTGTTTTTCAGCGTGGAGAGATTTATACTGAACTGATTCTCTGCAAGAAACTTTTTCTCTTTCTCTCAAGTGCTAAGGAACGCAAGCTCCAACAACTCATCGACTCCAACACCCATCGGGGACCCTCCACCCCTGCTTGTCCCTCCGTCCTCACCCCATCTTCCAATCCCAGCCCCAGCCGCGTATTCACTATACCCCCTGACCTTCCCCTCTCCGATGCTGAATGTTCAGTGCTCAGCAAAGGACTTAGTTTCATACCCTTACGCCCTCATCTCAATGAATTTCGGGCTCGGCATGATGCTGAACTCTTCTTCCGCCGTCTTCGTCTCCGTGCTCACTTCTTTGGGCAGGAGTCCTCTCCCCGTTCAACGGATCCTTTTACCCACCTCCAATATTCTCCCTCCACTTGGACCCCTCCCTCTGGATTCTTACCTTCTCTTGATCTTTTCATTGAGAACTGTCGGCGTGACATTAGCCGTCTCAATTTCTCTGCTCCTCTCACCAATTCTAACCTGTCTCTCTCTGAACTCACTGCACTCCGTTCTCTCAGGTCCAACCCCAACATTGTCATCAAACCCGCTGACAAGGGTGGTACTGTTGTTGTCTGGCGCATTGACCTCTACCTCGCGGAGGCTGAGCGTCAACTCGCAGACGTTTCCTCCTACCTCTCCCTGGACCATGACCCCACCACAGAACATCAAGCCATTGTTTCCAGGACTGTCACTGACCTCATCTCCTCTGGAGATCTTCCTCCCACAGCTTCCAACTTGATAGTCGCCCAACCTCGGACGGCCCGCTTCTACCTCCTACCCAAAATCCACAAACAGAACTGTCCTGGCAGACCGATCGTGTCAGCCTGTTCCTGCCCCACGGAACTCATTTCTCGTTATCTTGACTCCCTTCTCTCTCCCCTTGTCCAGTCCCTTCCCACCTACATCCGTGATTCCTCTGACACCTTACGTCACATCAACAATTTCCAGTTCCCTGGCCCCAACCGCTTCCTCTTCACCATGGATGTCCAATCCCTCTACACCTCCATTCCCCACCAGGATGGTCTGAGGGCCCTTCGCTTCTTCCTTGAACAGAGGCCCCAACAATCCCCATCCACCACTACTCTCCTCCGTCTGGCTGAACTTGTTCTCACACTGAACAATTTCTCCTTCAACTCCTCTCACTTCCTCCAAATAAAAGGTGTGGCTATGGGTACCCGCATGGGCCCCAGCTATGCCTGTCTCTTTATGGGGTATGTGGAACATTCCTTGTTCCAGTCCTACTCCGGCCCCCTCCCACAACTCTTTCTCCGGTACATCGATGATTACTTCGGTGCTGCTTCATGCTCTCGTCGGGACCTGGAAAAATTTATTAATTTTGCTTCCAATCTCCACCCCTCCATCATCTTCACATGGTCCATCTCTGACACTTCTCTTCCCTTCCTTGACCTCTCTGTCTCAATTTCTGATGATAGACTGTCCACCAATATCCATTACAAGCCTACCGACTCCCACAGCTACCTCGCCTACAGCTCCTCACACCCCGCTTCCTGTAAAGACTCCATCCCATTCTCTCAGTTCCTTCGCCTCCGTCGCATCTGTTCTGATGACGCTACCTTCAAAAACAGCTCCTCTGACATGTCCTCCTTCTTCCTTAACCGAGGTTTTCCATCCACGGTCGTTGACAGGGCCCTCAACCGTGTCCGGCCCATATCCCGCGCATCCTCCCTCACGCCTTCTCCTCCTTCCCAGAAACATGATAGGGTCCCCCTTGTCCTCACTTATCACCCCACCAGCCTCCGCATTCAAAGGATCATCCTCCGCCATTTCCGCCAACTCCAGCATGATGCCACCACCAAACACATCTTCCCTTCACCCCCCTTGACGGCATTCCGTAGGGATCGTTCCCTCCGGGACACCCTGGTCCACTCCTCCATCACCCCCTACTCCTCAACCCCCACTTATGGCACCTCCCCATGCCCACGCAGAAGATGCAACACCTGCCCCTTCACTTCCTCTCTCCTCACCGTCCAAGGGCCCAAACACTCCTTTCAAGTGAAGCAGCATTTCACTTGCATTTCCCCTAACTTAGTCTACTGCATTCGTTGCTCCCAATGCGGTCTCCTCTACATTGGAGAGACCAAACGCAAACTGGGCGACCGTTTTGCGGAACACCTGCGGTCTGTCCGCAAGAAAGACCCAAACCTCCCTGTCGCTTGCCATTTTAACACTCCACCCTGTTCTCTTGCCCACATGTCTGTCCTTGGCTTGCTGCATTGTTCCAGTGAAGCCCAACGCAAACTGGAGGAACAGCACCTCATCTTCCGACTAGGCACTTTACAGCCTTCTGGGCTGAATATTGAATTCAACAACTTTAGATCTTAAACTCCCCCTCCCCCCATCCCCACCCCGTTTCTTTCCCCCCCCCCACCCGCCTTTTTTTTTCAATAATTTATATAGATTCTTCTTTCCCCACCTATTTCCATTATTTTTAAATCTAAAACTAAAACCTTTAGTCTTTCCACCCCACCCCCACTAGAGCTGTACTTTGAATATCCTGTCTTGCATTCTTAATTAGCACTTTTCTCAGACAAAGACCACCACCTTCAACACCTCTTTGACCCTTTTGTCTCTGACATCTTTTGATTATCTGCTCACACCACACCCTCAATGTGTCTCTTCCCCCCCCACCCACCTTAAACCAATTTATATTTCTCCCTTGTTGAAACTATGCTTCAGTTCTGCTGAAGGGCCATGAGGGCTCGAAACGTTGACTGATTTCTTCTCCACCGATGCTGCCAGACTTGCTGAGTTTTTCCAGGTAATTCTGTTTTTATTTTGTTTTGATTCTCTGTCACGTCAGCTGGCTGTTGTGTTTGCATTCCCAGAGCTCTTACATTTCAAATACTTCCAGCCTATATCCAAGTTTGCTGATGGCACTAGGGTAGGTGACATGGTTAGTAGCGTAGGTGGGAGCAGCAAGTTTCAAAGGCTCATTGACAGATTCAGTGAGTGAACAAAACTGTGGCCGATGGTGGTCAACATGGGGAAGTGTGAGGTCACCCATCTTGGAGCAAAGAAAGATCAGAGAATTTCCTAAACAGTCAGAAACTTGGGACTGTGGAGGAGCTGAGGGTGAGTGAGAGTGAGAGCTGAGTGAGACTGGAGGGTGGATGAAGAGCAGCGGCAGAGCAGCCCGAGAGCAGCAGTGAGAGAGAGAAGGAGAGAAGAGTGAGAGCGGTGGGGGGGATAAAGAGCTGTGAGGGAGGGGTTGGAGCAAACCGGCCATGTTTGTACTAAATAGTCAAAGCATGATATCAGGGGAAAGAAGGGAGCTGGTTGGTTTGTGCAGATTTCTCAAAATGAGGTATTGATTAAACGAGGAGCTGGAAAATTATACATTTCAATCAGGGCAATTATAAGAATATTAGTGCAGAACAGGTCTTGAGGTATTTAATATAAATAACAATTTAAATAAGGTACAAACTGGATTCTAAAAGAGGGAATAGAGGTTTGTTTTCGATCATGGAAGGGCAGCTGAGACCTGTTGTTTGCAGTTACTGCCCCATGTGGGAACCTCAGGACACTTCATGTGTCTTGGGGGCCACATGTGCTGGAAGTGTCTCCAGCTGCTTGAGCTCGAGCTCAGGATGTCCGAGCTTGAGGGGCAGCTGGAGTCACTGTGGAGAATCAGGGAGGATGAGAGATCGCTGGATCGTGCATTCCAGGAGCTGAACACCTCACAGGGAGAGAGAGCGAGGTCAGGATAGTAGATGGGTGGCCATCTGGGAGAGTAGGAAGAGGCAGGAAATGCAGGAGTCTTCGGGGTGTGTGCCATTGTCAAACCGGTACTCAGCATTGGAGACTGCTGGGAATGGTGACACCCTGAAGGAGTGCAGTCCAGACCATGGCATCAATGGGCAAGAAACTGCACAGGAGGGAACAGCAAAGAGTAGAAATGCAGTCATTATTGGAGATTT
The DNA here is from genome assembly GCF_964194155.1 of Cetorhinus maximus. NCBI lineage: Eukaryota > Metazoa > Chordata > Chondrichthyes > Lamniformes > Cetorhinidae > Cetorhinus > Cetorhinus maximus. The sequence goes on from NC_135909.1 coordinate 21,221,803, forward strand.
CATAGTCAGGGGGACAGACAGGCATTTCTGTCACCGTCATTGACAGTCCCACATGGTGTGCTGTCTCCTTGGTGCCAGGGTAAAGGACATCACGGGGAGGGTGCAGAATATTCTGTAGGGGGAAGGGAGTGAGCCAGAGGTTGTGGTACACGTCAGTATCAATGACACGAGGAGGACAGGTATTGAGGTCCCTCAGTCAGAATTCCAGCAGCGAGGGAGGTAGTTAAAAAGTAGGACCTCAAAGGGAGTAATCTCGGGATTACTGCCAGTGCCACGTGCTAGTGAGAGTAGAAATGTGAAGATAGGGAGAATCGATATGTGGTTTGAGGCTGGTGCAGGAGGGAGGGATTCAGATTCTTGGGACATTGGGACCAGTTCTGGGGCAGGAAACACCTATTCAAAAGGAACAGGTTGTACCTTAATAGGACTGGGACCAATTTCCTCATGGGGAGGGTCACTTGTGTGATTCGAGAGGGTTTGAACTAAATAGGCACGGGGTGGGCATCAGTATATAGAAGCAGAACTGAGGAATAACTGTGGAAGAAGTGGGAACATAGAAGATAGGAGTAGATGAAGAAGGAATCTAAGAGAGATACAAGGACATGTCTGTTATCGCATAAAGTGTGGTGAATAATGTTGATGAGGTAGATGCACAAATAGCCATGTGGGAATATGATGTCGTGGCAATGACGAAAACTTGGTTTAAAAATGGTGAGGACTGGGTGCTTAATTTTCACTGATGCGAAGTGTTCAGAAAAGATAGAGAAGGGTAAAGGGAGGTGGGATGGCAGTACTAATTAAGGAAGTCACTGTAATCTTGGTAAGAGACAATATCCTCAAAAGGACAAGGGCAGAATTTATTTATTGGAGCTGAGGAATAATAAGAGGATGATCACACTCATGGGGATATTCAATTGGCCTCCAAAAAGGTGAGAGAGGGAGATAGAGGAGCACATCTGCAGGGAAATCACAGATGTATAAGAACATAGGAAGATATAAATTAGGAGGAGTAGGGCCACTCCTCCCCTCGAGCCTGCTCCACCATTCAATAAGGTCATGGCTGATCTGATTGTAACCTCAACTCCACATCTGTGCCTATCCCTGATAAGCTTTGACCCCCTTGATTATCAAGGATCTATCTCTGCCTGAAAAATATTCAAATCTCTGCTTCTTGAGGAAGAGAGTTTCAAAGCTTCCAATTGGGAAAAAAAAAATTCCTTATCTCTGTCTTAAATGGGCGACCCCATATTTTTAAAAGTGATAAGAACTATAGAGTGGTGATGTCTGGAGATTGATGAAATGTGTTCAGGAGAACTTCCTCGACCAGAATGTTCTCAGTCCAGTTAGGAAGGAGGCATTGCTGGATCTGGTGCTGGGGAAGGAGGTGGGCCAAGGTTGGCCACGTGAACCAAGTGTCTGTGGGTGAACCCTTGGGTAAGAGTGATTGGAAGGGAGCGAACTTCAATGGGGGGAGAGGGGATTTAGCCAGGGTAAAATGGAACTAGAGACTGACAGGAAAAACTGTAACAGAACAATGGGTGATCTTTCAGGAGGAGATATTTCAGGTACAGAGTCGGTACTTTCCAATAAGGGGGAAATGGAGAGGAACCAAAGCCAGGGCTCCTTGGATGATGAGGAAGATAGAAAATCTCATGAAACAATGAAGAGGCCGTATGACGCACGTCAGATGAATTCTTCAAGTATGAACCAGGTAACTGTTATTGTACGAGTGGGTGGAATTAACTTTATATCTATCCATCTCTCCTACTGTATGTGAATGTGGAATTAACTAATCCCCAGTATCTGTCATCTGTACATGAGTGCATGATTAACTCTCTATCCGTCAATCTCTGTTACTGTGTTTCAGGGCGGAAATACAGTAACTTTCGACCTGTCATTGACCATTAGTCTGTCTGAGTGTGGAATTAATTCTGTATGTGTCAGCCTCTATTAGTGCATGCGAGTGTGGAATTAACTCTCCCTCCATCTCTGTTACTGTATGTGAGTGCACAATTAACTCCCCATCAGTCTCCGTTACTTTATGTGTGTGTGGAATTATTTCTGTATCTGTTGGTCTCTGTTACTGTGTGAGAGTGTGGAATTAACTCGAGATCTTTTTGTCTCTGTTACTATGTGTCAGTGTGACATGAACATTCTGTCAATCTCTGTAACTGTGTGTGAGTGCAGAATTAATACTCTGTCAATCACAGTTATTCTGAGTGTGTGGAATTCACTCTGTCAATCTATAATAATGTGTGTAATTAACTCTCTGTCAGTCTCTGTTATTCTATGGAAGTGGGTCACTTTCAGGTTAACAAACTGCAACTAGCAGAGGGTCACAGGGATCAGTGCTGGGTTCTCAGCTATTTACAATCTATATTAATGACTCAGATGAAAGGACAGACTAGACAAAGTTGCTGACAATACATGGATAGGTGGGAAAGGAAGTTGTGAGGAGGACACAGAATCTACAAAATATATATATGTTAAGTCAGTGGGAAAAATGTGGCACGTGGACTATACTGTCAGAAAATGTGAGGATTTCCACTTTGGTGGGAAAAATAGAAAAGCAGATCATTATATAAATGTGAAGTGATTTAGGTTCAGACAGATCCTGGACATGAATCACAAAAAGTTAACATGTAGCTCGATCAAGTAATTAGGAATGCAAATGGAATGTTGGTCTTTATTGCAAAGACGATGGAGAATGAAAGCAGAGATGCCTTGCTGCAACTGTACAGGGCATTGGTGAGACTACAGCTAGAACACTGTGTACAGTTTTGGTCATCTTGTTGAAAGAGGGACATATGCCCATCATCGCCATCATTCTGATGGCCACCTTTGTGTGTGGCTGCATCAAGCTGTGCGTAGACCCCTGGTTCACAAACACCAAGTGTCACTACGTGCTGAGGTTCTACCTGTCCCCGGTGTTGCGAAGGATGGGTCTGGCCACGCTGCCACGGAACGCTCCAAGTAGTTGGACCGTGCCGTACCACCTGCCCCTTGTGGAAGAATTTATGCAGAGAAATACTTTTGACCACAAGTCCTTCAGGCAGTGGTCGGCACGTAAAGTCCTAGAGGCCCTGCGGGCAAAGGAGATGGTGGATCCAGTCGGGTGGTTCCCCGAGCAGACTGTCAAAGACATTTGGCCGAATGCCTCATCACCAGAACTTTCCAACAAGCACCAAGAAGTAGCTTGGCTGGTGGTGAGAAAGTCCCTCCCTATCAGATCCTTCCTATACGCCAGGAGTCTCACCCCCTCCGCACACTGCCCTTGAGGTGGCTGTAGTGGGGAAGAGACCATTGTTCACCTCCTTGTGAAATGTGCCTTTGTGGAAAGTCTGGGGAGAGATGCATCAGTTTTTGTCGAGGTTCATCCGGAGCAGCTGTGACACAGGACTCTGTGCTCTATGGGCTGTTCCCAGGGACACACATCGAGACAAACATCAACTGCAGCTGGAGGATCATCAACTTGGTAAAAGATGCCCTTTGGTCTGCCCGAAACTTGTTGATCTTCCAGCGCAAAGAGTTGCCCCCGACTGAATGTTGCAGACTGGCACATTCCAAGGTCCAGGACTACGTGTGGGTTGCACTAAAGCTTGAGGCAGCCGCCACAAAGGCGCAATGGGGAAAGGTCGCTGTCTAAGACCTTTCTGCCATAGTGCACCGAGGGGCTGGGAATTGTATGGATCCCTCGGCTGTATGACTCACAAGGAATGTATCTAGTGAAAGCTACATGTGTTTCAATTATATTGAAGCACTTCAGAGTGCAACATGTTGTATATCGATAACTCCAATACCATTGCAGTGTCTGACTGTCTGTGATGACCATATTGAAAATACTGTAATGTTCATTGCTGGTATTAATTGCTCCTCATGATCCATGTGGAAAAGTTGAATATGATTGCACTTTTTGTGATGGCCATTTGGAAATGTTTTGTAATGTTCTTTCAGATATTTTATGAATAAAGCATATTTTTCCAAAAAAAAGTAGCTCAGAGAAGGTTCACTCGGCTTATTCCTGGGATGAGGGGTTGTCCCTTGAGGAAACATTAAGCAGTTTGGTCCAATAGTCATTTAAGTTTAGAAGAATGAGAGGTAATCTTATTAGATCTTAAAATGTTCTGAGGGGGAAAGATGCTGAGAGGATGTTTCCCCTCATGAAGGAATCTAGAACAAGGGGGGGGCACAGTTTCAAAATGATGGGTCTCCTTCTTAAGACAAAGATGAGGAGGAATTTCTTCTCTCAAAGGATCTTTAATCTTTGAAATTCTCTACCTCAGGGTCATTGAATATGTTCAAAGCTGAATTAGACAGATTTTTGAATGACAAAAGCCTTGTTATTATTAGTTAAACAGGTGATGGGTATTGATTATCCCACCTAAACAGAATAAAAAGATACAGCTGAAACACTTTGTGGGGAAGCTACTTGGAAGACTGTAGCACTGAGGAGCTGTCTTGAAAATAAACCAGCTTGAACAAAAAGACCATCCTGGATTAATTCTTCCACCACAACCTCTTATTGTGAATAACAAAGGCTACAATCATATCATCCATGATCTTATTGAATGGCATCGAAGGCTAGAGTGGACAAATGGGTAACTCTTGCTCCTATTTCTTACATTCTTATGTAGTGTGATGGAGGCAGGTTCAAACAATGTCTTCAAAAGAGATTTGGATCAACTGAAAAGGAAAAATGTGCAGAGCTACAGGAAAAGGTGGTGAAGTGGCACAAGATGAGTATAACCAGCACAGACATGACAGGCTGAATGGCCACCTCCTGGACTGTGACCGTTCTATGATTCTATGAATGAACTACCTGTCAATCTCTCTTACAGTATATGACTCTAGGTGAAATTAACTCAGACTGTCACTCTCTGTCACCAAATCAGAGTGTGGAATTTACTTTCTGTCAGTCTCTTACAGTACAGGAAACAGCTAATGACATTTGCTTGTGTCCTTTTATCAGAAATAGATAGGCTCTACTGACCTCAAAAGTACTAAAGGTTAAACATGTCAACTTTTCCTCCATCTACACTCCAGCTGGAAGTCAGCCAACAAGAACATACCTTCACAGAAAGCGAGAGACCGACTTCCATATCCAACATCCACCCTGATTCAAAAGGACTCCTCATTTGTCAGTTTTTGTTTCTGGCCTTGGGTTTGTGAGCAACACCTGCAATAATTCACTGTCAAAATCATGTGGCCGCTGGGAGTCTTAAATAAAGACAGGAAATTCTGCAAATATGCAGCAGGTAGGCATCATCTGTGGAGAAAGAAACAGAGTTAATATTTCAGGTCACTGACAATCAGCCTGTAATAAAACACTTACTGACATCTGCTCATGGTGGATGCAACTCCCACAATTCTGTGCCCGAGAAACCGCTGTATCCAATGCATTGATTTTCCCAGGCACAAAGTGTGCATGTTCCCCAGGGTCGGCCCCAAGGCATTCTGATCCCAAACTTTTACCACTGCCACTTGTCTACCCATTCCATCAACCTGCCTATATCCTGTCTATATCTTTAGCTCTTAAGAAGGGTCAAACAGAATTGAAAAGTTAACTCTGTTTCTCACTCCACAGCTGATGTCAGAACTGAGTTTTTCCAGCATTTTCTGTTTTTACACTTATATCCAAGTTGAAGTTTAACACTATCTTCCTCACTGTTCACAATACCTCCAAGTTTCATCAAGCCTGCAAATTTTGAAACGTACACCAAGGTCTAGGACATTTATTTATATCAGGAAGAGCAGGGTCCTCACACCGACCCCTGCGGAACTCCGCTTTAAATCTTCCTCCAACCTGAAAAACAACCATTCACCGCTACCCTCTGTTTCCTGTCACTCAGCCAATCCCATATCCATGTTGCTCTGTCCCTTTTATTCCATGAGCTGTAACTTTGTTGACAAGTCTGTTGTGTGAGACTTTATCAAATGCCTTTTGGAAATCCATGTAAACCACATGAACAGCATCACCCTCCCCAACCCTCTCTGTTACCGCATCAAAGACTCGGTGCAAACGGGAGAATCCGGGAAGCGGCGGTGAGGATGGGGGAGGCGCTGAACCATCGGTTTCACGGCGCCGACCCGCTCCCCGTCCCCGCGGCGGCGGCGCTGAGAGTCGGTGTTCATGAGGCGACGATCACCCACATTCAGCTTCCTGGTGCCGCACCGCGCATGCTCCGCGCAGCAGGCGTTTTCCGGTGGCTGGGCCTTCCCGCAGCTGCGCAGTGAGAACCTTCTGATGGAGATAGGGCGTATTCCCAGACGCATGGAATTCTGGGTTACATTATTCACCATTTCAAGAATAATATTATCGCAGTCGGTGATATTTGGACTCATAGCATCTGTGCCACCTCTTTCGGAGTGAATCAGTCCAACTCCTCTGCTTGCACTGAAAATATCTTCATTTCTGTATTTGTCCAATTCCCTTTTAAAATTTACTTTTGAATCTGATTGAACCAGTCTTTCAGGCAACACACTCCGGATCACAGCAATTTGCTGCTGAGAGAAAAATAACGCGTTCACACACAGCACTTTTACATTTTTTAATCACATGATTCTCCCACTTTCCTGCACTTGGTCCATAGTCTTGCAGGTTTGGCACTTGAGAAGCTTATGCAGGCACCTTTTCAATCAGTTGAAAATTTCTGCCCCTGATACCAGTTCAGACAGTGAGTTCCAGACCCTGGCTAGGCACTGAGTGAAAATGACATCCTCAGCTCCTCTCTAATCTTTCTACCAATCACTTGAAATCTGCACACCCTGGTCACTGACCTCTTTGTGAAGTTAAATAGGCCCTGCCCATTCGCTCTATTCAGGCCGCTCACAATTATGTACATCTCAATCAAATCTCCTTTCAGCCTCCTCTGTTCCATGGAGAACTAATGCAGCCTACCTGACATATCCTCATTGCTTCATTTTTCCAGTGCTGGCAACATCCCAATAAATCTCCTCCGTATTCTCTCCAGAGCAATTACATCCTTTCTGTAATAAGATGACCAGAAGGCACACGGTACTCAAGTTGTTGCCTAATAATTAATACTGTTCCAGCATTACCCGCCCTCCCCCCGATCTTATATTCTATAGTCAGCTAATAAAGGAAATGATTCCACATGCCCTCTGAACCACCTTATCGACCTCTACTGGTAAATTCAAGGATCTGTGGACATTCACTTTAACTCCATCACTTCCTCTACAACTCTGAGCATTCTCCCATTAACAGTGTAGTTTGTTTTTCATTGCCTTGTTTGACCTCCCTAAGTGCATCACCTCACACTTCCCCAGGTAGAATTCCAGTTGCCACTTTTCTGCGCACCTGATCAGTCCATTGATATGGGGGACTGAGCAACACAGAATGAATCATACTTTCCACACAATACCACTCACTGAAACAGAATTAATTCCAAACACCCACAAAGTATGGGAAACTGAGCGCTGAATAATGCTGCCAAAGCTCACATAGAATACCAGAGACATTCAGATATAGAATTAATCCCATTTTCCATAACAGTAATGAGAATTTATAAATACAGAATGATTCCCACATTGACGTTTTGTGCCACTGACTGATACAGAATTAATCCCACCCTCACATACAGTTCCAGACATTGACCCATAAAGAAGGAATCCCACTCTCACAAACTGTCCAAAAACAAAACGAAAAACAAAAACTGGAAAGACTCAGTAGGCCTTACAGCATCTGTGGAGAGAAAGACAGAGTTAACATTATGAGTCCGTCTGACTCTTATTCAGCTCTGAGGAACAGTCATACAGACCCGAAACGTTAACCCTGTTTTTCTCTACGCAAATGCTGTCAGGCCTGCTGAGTTTTTCCAGCATTTTTTGTTTTTGTTTCAGATTTCTAGCATCCACAGTATTTTGCCTTTATCTCACAAACTGTTCCACAGACTGAGATACAGAATGAATCCTACAATCAGAGACACTACCTGTGACTGACAGATACAGAACAAATCTCGCTCACATACAGTGACAGAGTTTGATGGATATGATATGTCTCCCACAGTCACATTCACGACCAGAGGCTAATTGATGCAATTTAGATTTGACAACTGTCCAGTTGTGGCATATCACGATTTTAACATAGGAAATGGGAAATTCTAAACATAACACGAGGCATCTTAACACGACTGGGGGACATTATGAGACTAGGAAGAAAATATTTACCCACAGAAAACGTCTTCAAAGAACAACAGGTAATATCTTCGGACAACTGGGGACACCTTCTGATCAGGTCACATTTTACAGAATGGAGAAGAAAAAAAGTACAAGGGGGATCGTATTTAAACAGCCTGGAACAGATTTGCACGACAGGAAAGTATTTTACACAACAGAGAATATCTCTCAACAGTTCCACAGCAGAGAGCACAGTTCCACATCAGACAGGACAGAACTGCAGCAGAGAGCACAGTTCTACAGCAGAGAGCAGAGTTCTTTTCTTCTATTTGTCCATGGCACGTGGACATCGCTGAATCGGCCAGCATTTATTGCCCATCCTTAATTTCCCTTGTTCTGATTGCATTTAAGAGTCAAACACATTGCTGTGGGTCTGGAGTCAAATGTAGGCCAGATAAGTTAAGGGCGGCAGATTTCCTTCCCTAGAGGACATTGATGAACCAGATGGATACTTACGACGATCGACAATGGTTTCATGGTCATCATTAGAATATTAATTCCAGATGTTTTATTGAATTCAAGTTCCACCATCTGCCGTGGTAGGATTCGAACTCACCAGTGAACACAGTTCCAAGCAGACAGCAAAGTTGCACAGCAGGGAAGATATTTAAAAAAAAACGGGAAAGCACTTTAAACAGCGCAACACCTTTCAACAAGAGTACACATGCACAGGGAGCTAATTTAGGCAACAGCAAATTCGTTACGAATGTGGGGCATATTTATGCAAGAGAGAACGCCTTTACATAAATGGTGATTCACTCCATGCTCCTTTGCCTTCCTATCGTCGTGTGTGCGGACAGTCTCTTACTGCTCTTCTGTATCGTGCTCTGTCTGTTACATTCTTGGGAGTGTTACAAAGTGGAATTGAGTCGCCAGGGGGAGCCGCCGAATACATGTGCTCTTGTTGAACAACAAAACAGGAATGAACGTTGCTCGAACACAACAAGACCCAGCAGGACGGAAACAACAGGCAGCAGAGTGGCGCAGTGGAAGCGTGCTGGGCCCATAGCCAAGAGGTCGATGGATCGAAACCATTCTCTCCTATTTATGTTTTCATTAAAAGAAGAAAGCAACATTTGGCCTCTCCCCACAAATTTCCCTGATATTTCTTTACCGTAAACAGGAATTTTAATCGACTTCTCGCTTCCAGTAACCACTTCAGTCTGTAACAAATTTCTGTCATGTTTTTTATTCACACAAGAACACAAGCTGTAAATGCGGCAAACACACACAAGCCTAGATTTTCCCTCATCCCATTTCTCCCAAAGAGCTGACACAGGCATGATGGTCCGAGTGGCCTTCTCTTGTTCTCTAACACGCTATTATTGCCTGTAGAGCAAAAGCTATTCCCTTAAATGGATAAAATGTCTATAATGAAGTTTATACGTATAAGCTGCAGTATGTCCGATCTACCGGACACCCGGCAGTAATTCACCATGCTAATTTGGACAACATGTCCCATTGAGAATATCAGCATAACGGAGACTGCATCACGTCAAAGACACAGTTAATCAATATTTGGACAGGTTCCTTCTCAATCGCTGACTCAAAACATGGAATTCTGTCCCCCAAATCATAATGAACCAAAAACGTGAAATTTCATTCCCTCGGACTTGCATTCTACATATTGTGCTAAATAATTCTTTGAGTGTCTGATTGTTTCCTGTCTTGTTTTATCTGTTTTAATCACCGATCGAATTTTAACGAGTTCAGTTTATTGCTCATTCCCTCCTTATCGGACTTGCTTAAGATGAAAACTGTAGCATGTGTGTGACCATTCTCCTCGAACTGAATGCCTGCCACTAACATTTGTGAGATTTTTAGATGCTCATTTACTGTCAGATTATTAATTAATTCTCCTTCGCTACTCGTTAGTGAATTTAGTAAAAACCTTTTGTCTTGTGGTTCCAAAACAGCGTGGAGGGCTGGAGAGATTCAATGACAAAAGAATTGGTGCTGCAAGGCTACAGGGAATGGTAAAGGAACAAGTAACAAAACCCAGAGATGAGTCTAAAGGAGTGTGAATGGAGGAACGATGAACAGCTGCCATCCAAAAGCAAAAACAATAGAAAAATGAGATTAAAATCAAACGCGCAAAGAAAAAGGAACCAGAATGGGAAAGAACTTACAGGCATAAGAAAATTAGAGATAGGAGCAAGAGGAGGCCTTTCAGCCCCTCGAGTCCACTCTGCCATTAAATAAGACCATGGCTGATCTGATTATGGCCTCAACTCTACTTTCCTGCATGTCTCCCTCATTCCTTGATTTCCTTGTAAAATCTGTCTATTTCAGTCTGGAATATATTCAATGATCCAGCCTCCGCTACTCTCTGGGAAAAGGAATTCCAAAGACTAACAATCATCTGAGTGAAGAAATTCATCCTCATCTCCATCTTGAATGGGAGATCCCTTATTTTTAAAACTCTGCCCTTCTAGTTCACACTGCAAGTGTAATTCTTAGCTCAATCAGGATTGCTTAGTAAGGATCATCCTCTGCCATTTTTGCTGACTCCTGCATGATGCCACAACCAAACACATCTTCCCCTCAACCCACTGTCAGAATTCTGTGAGGACCTTTCCCTCTGGGACAACCTGGTCCATTCCTCCCACCCCCAAAACCTCAGCCTCCTCCCACGGCACCTTCCCATGCAAGCGCAGAAGGTGCAACACCTGCCCCTATACCTCCTCCCTCCTCACCATCCACGGGCCCAAACACTCCTTTCAGATGAAGGAGCGCTTCACTTGCACTTCCTTCAATTTGAGCTACTGCGTTCGCTGCTCCCAATACAGTCTCCTCTACATTGGAGAGACCAAACGTAGGCTGGGTAACCGCTTTGTGGAGCACCTTCAGTCTGTCCGCAAGCATGACCCAGACCTTCCTGTCGCTTGCCATTTTAACATCCCATCCTGTTCTCATGCCCACATGTCCATCCTTGGCCTGCTGCAATGTTCCAGTGAAACACAACACAAACTGGAGGAACAGTACCTCATCTTCCAATTAGGCACTTTACAGCCTTCCAGACTTAACATTGAGTTCAGCAACTTCAGACCATGAACTCTCTCCTGCAAGGGATTTGTTCTATCAGTCACCTTCTGGGATTGTAAGTGAATTTGCGACTCGTTCTGAAAATCTTAAAAGTGATGTGTGTGAACACACAAATTGGGAGCATGAAGAGACCACTCAGTCCCTCAAAACTGCTGGATATTCAAGAAGATAATGGCTGACCTGATTTTAGCCTCAACTCCAAATTCCAGTCTATCCCTGATAACCTTTCACCCTTTTGCTTATCAAGCATCTATCTACCTCTGCCTTAAAAATATTTAACTACCCCATGTTAGTTTGAATGTGTGTTTGACTCTTTATCAGCCAGTGCTATTGCATGTGAATGTGGAAATCATTCTGAATCTGAAATCTCTGATATTGCATGAGAGTGCAGCAATCAGTCTGCATCTGTTATTCTCTGGAGCTGTCTATGAGTTTGGCAGGCATTCGGATCTGTCACTAGGATTTATATATAAAGCTCTCATACTGGGAGTGAATTGATATTCACTCTAGTTCAGTCAACTGTATTCTATGTCTGTGATGCTATGTCAGTGTGGGAATCATATTTGTCTTTCAGTTCCTCGTGCTTTTTGTGAGTATGGGATTAATTCTCTATCTGTCAGTGGGATTAATTCTGTATCTATAATTCTCTAGTACTGTATGAAATTGTGGGATTCATTTATTGCTTTTCAGTCAGTGTGTGTGTGTCTGTGTGTGTGGTATTCCATTTGCATCTGTCAGCAGCTGTTAGCATATGTGAGTCTTGGACTCTCTCTAAATCTATCAGTGGTACAATTGGCGTGTCATCGGCAGTGCTGGCGTGGTATTGCTGCTGATCCAGAGTAATATTCCAGGGTTTCGAATCCCACCACGAGAAATGGTGAAACCTGTTCTGGTACCTAAACTCCATTGTGTTGTGTGGCACTGCCACTGTGCTAAATGGGATAGATTTCAAACAGATCAATAACAATGTGCTTGATTTTAAAATGGCATCAATCCACTCAGTTTCATTAAAGGAATAAAACCGAATAGGCCACTTAGCATCAACTGGAATCCCTGTCAATCCTTACTAACGTTTTGGCACTAGTCAAGCAACAGCCTCACATAGTCATACTCATGGGAACATTCCTGACAATCTCCCAGATACCACCACCACTGAAAGGACAGACCACCAGCCGACATAACACTTGCCCTGGGAGTCCTCATAATCGATTCCAGTCTCATGGCATCAGGTCAACCTTGTTCAAGGGAACCCTCTAAAGACTACTACGTGCTGACGTCCACTATCCACTCTTCAGCTCATGAAGCAATACTCCTCCACCTTGAACACCACTTGGAGGACGCACTGAGGATGGCAAGGGCACAGAATGCAAGCTGGGTGTGTCCGTCACCAAAAATATCCTTGTAGCACCACCGCACACCGTGTCTGCAGCAGATGGTGAGGAGAAAATCATTTTTGAACTCATCCTCAACAACCTGCCTGTGGCAGATGTATCTATCCATGGCAGGAGCGGTAGGAGTGAACACCGAACAGTCCCTATGGTGATGAAGACACATCTTTACATCGAGGATACACTCCATTGTGTTGTGTGGAACTACCACCGTGCTAAATGGCATATATTTCAAACAGATCGAACACCTCTAGTCTTGTCATCCATGAGGTGCAGTGGGTCATCAGCTGCAGAATTGTACTTAGCCACAATCTGTAACCTCATGGCCTGGCATATTCTCCACTCTACTATTACCATCAAGTCAGGGGATCAACCCTGGTTTAATGAAGAGAGCAAGAGGGCATTCCAGGAAGAGCACCAGGCATAACTAAAACTGAGGTGTCAACCTGCTGAAGCCACAAAACAAGACTAATTTCGTGCCAAACAACATAAGCAGCAAATGATAGTCCGAGTTGAGCAATTCCACAACCAACGGGTCAGATCTAACTGTGCAGTCCTGCCACATCCAGTCATGAATGGAGGTTTCACAAATAGCCCCATCGTCAAAGTTTGAGGAGCCCAGCACATCAGGGCAAAAGATAAGGCTGAAGCATTCGCAACAACCTTCATGCAGATGTGCTGAGTGGCTGATCCATGTCGGCCTCGTTCGGAGGCCCCCAGCATCACAGATGCCAATCTTCAGTCCATTCGATTCACTCCACGTGATACGGAGAAACGGCTGAAGGCACTGGGCACTGCAAAGGTTATGGGCCCTGACAATGTTCCAGCAATAGCACTGTAGGCATGTGATCCAGAACTTGCTGCGCCCCTGGCCAAGCTGTTCCAGTATGGCTACTACACTAGTATCTATCCAGCGATGTTGATATTTGCCCAGGCATGTCCTCTATAAAAAAAGCAAGACAGATCCAACCTGGCCAATTACTGCCCCATCAGTCTACTCTCAATCATTAGTAAGGTGATAGAAGGGACCTTCAACAGTGCTAACAAGTGGCAATAACCTACTCACTGGCGCTCAAATTGGATTCCACCGGGGCCACTCAGCTCCTGACCTCATTGCAGCCTTGGTTCAAACATGAACAGAAGAGCTGAGCTCCAAAGGGGAGGCGAGAGGGACTGCCCTTGACTTCAAGGCAGCATTTGACAGAGTGTGGCATCAAGGAACCTTAGCAACACTGGAGTCAATGGGAATCAGGGGGAAAGCTCTCCGCTGGCTGGAGTCATTTCTAGCACAAAGGAAGGTGGTTGTGATCGTTGGAGATCAATCATCTGAGTCCCAGGATGTCACTGCAGGAGTTATCCAGAGGATGTAGCCAAGGCCCAATCAACTTCATTTGCTTTAGCAATGACTTTTTTCCATCCACTGTGGGAAATGGGCATGTTTGCTGATGATTGAACAATGGTCAGCACCATTCTCAACTCCTCAGGTACTGAAGCAGTCCATGTCCAAATACAGCAAGACCTGGACATTAATCAAACTTGGCCTGACAAGTGGAAATTATCATTCGCACTACAGAAGAGCCAGGCAACGACCATCTCCAACAAGAAAGAAACTAATCATCGCTCTTTGACATTCAATGGCATTGCCGTTGCTGAATTACCATCAACATCCTGGTGGTTACCATTGACCAGAAGCTGAACTGGACTAGGCATATTGATACAGTGGCTACAAGCACAGGTTAGGGGCTACGAAAAATGCGGCAAGTAACAAACTTCCTGGCTCTCCAAAGCCTACCCGCCATCTGTAAGGCACATGTCGAGACTGTGATGGAATACTCTCCATTTGCCTGGATGAGTGCAGCTCCAAACACACTCAAGCAGCTAGACATAACCCAAAACAAAGCAGCCTACTTAATTGGCAACCCATTCAAAAACATTCACTCCCTCCACCACCGATGCACAGTCGCAGCAGTGTGTACTATCTGCAAGATGCACTTCAGAAACTCACCATTCCTCCTGAAACAGCACCGTCCAAACGCATGACCACCAGTTTTTAGAATGACAAGGGCAGCAGTCACATAGGAACACCACCACCAGGAAATTTCCCTCGAAGCCACTCACCATCCTGACTTGGAAATATACCACCATTCCTTCACAGTTGCTGGGTCAAAATCCTGAAATTCGTTCCCTTAACAGCGCTGTGGGTGTACCTACACCACATGGACTGCAGCGGTTCAAGAAAGCAGCTCACCACCACCTACTCAAGGGAAACTAGGAATGGCCAATAAATGCTGGCCTAGCTAGCGATGCCCACATCCCATGAATTAATATAGGGAGAAAAAAAAAACACCTGCCCCTTTCAGCATCTGGCACTGAACGTGTGTTGAGAATTATTGTCTATCTGTCAGTCTCTGTCATTCAGTATATGTGACTGAGTATGGGATTCATTATATAACATTCAGTCTCTGGGATTGTTTACGTTTTGATTCATTCGGTGCAAATTTTCAGCTCAGTTACAGACCACTGATGTGGTAGCTATTAAGCAAGCAATGTTTGTAAGTTATGGCCCATGTTAAATGTCTGTCACTGTGAACACATTTGTGAAAGATAATGTATCTTTCAACCTGCTACTCGCTTGGGATGCGGGTGTAACTCAGGTTATACTGATCGATTTGATCTGTGACACTCAGTCTGATTCTGAGTAAGAATTTTGATATGGATGTAAAATGGAGATCAGTCTGGAACTGGCACAGTATTCTCAATCTGACATTGAACATTTAGGATTAGTATGAAAGTTACAGCTCAGTTCATACTCATCGAATTGATATTGTATCTTTTTGTTTCATAAAACTGGAATTAAGGTTTGTATCTCAGGTTATACTCGCTTTCAGAATATCTCGCTCTGATAATGTACTTGAGTTTTGGATTTGCATCTAATGTATATGTCAGGACAGACAATGGGAATTGACACTGTAATTTATAAACCCGTGATGTGTGCAAATATTGGACTGGTACTTCACATGAATCTCAGAGTATATTATTCAGGTTAATTCTGTAAACTTGAAACTGACACCGTTGTGTCCGTTTTATCTGATATTTAAATGTTGAAATGGAAACAGCGTCTGTCTTTCCTGCTCTGTTTGACTGATGGATTGAAAATATCACTCTGGAACTGATGACATGCCTGTGTCTCTGTGCTCTGTCAGTTATAAAGTACGTACTGTGTGAGAGGATCTGGCGGGAATCTTCATTCTAACTTGGCTGGTGGTAACATCACATTTATTCCGGTTCCTTCATTTATTTGCCTGTACATTTTAGAATATATAGAGTATATTTTTGAACTCAAGTGCAACTGAGGTTGAAGACACCGATTCCTTTAGTGTAATCTGTCTATTAATAATCATTATGAACGGGTTGAGAGGCTGTAGCTCTAATTGGATACTCTGTTCTCAATCAAATTCCTAACCAATCGGAGAGTCAGGGAGAAGAAATTGGAAGTTTGGATTGGCTTACATTTTCAAATTCGAAATGCCCGCCAATTTCAGTACAGGAAAAATACAAAATAACTGAACGCCAGTTTGAATGTGTCAATCTCTTATCTGTAACCAGCGGCAATAAGACCCCATTCAGCAATTTAAATCAGCTCAAATCAGTGGAAAAGCAAAAACGTATAGATTACCAACTCCTTCACACAGACTTCAAGGGGACTGAGAAAAGCGGCTGATTTCTGATCCTCTCCATTAAAAGCGGCCGGGAATGTTACAACAGGGAGTGCGGAGAGAATCCCCGACACAATACCGCCTGGGACAGGCAGCTTTGTGTCCGGAGAATAGGGAGACCGGGGGGAGGGGGGCGGGTGCAGATCTGAAACCGCAGAAATGGACTCAGGTCCTGTGAGTGCTCAACTCTCACTGATTCCGGCCTCTGGGAAAACTGCGGAATAAACAGATCAGCCGGAAAATGTCCGCTCCGTTTCCGAGTTTACTCTGTTCCTGGAGCGGCGCTCAGATCACCCGAGAGTAAAAACAAAGCATTTAATGCACCAGTCGTTACATTTTTCATAGTTTTCATGAATGTACCGGTACAAACTCGATATTTATGACTATGAAATATTTGTGAAAATGTCGACTCTGACTCTGTCTTTCAATTCTTCAGTTCACTAAAGCGGGAGATGTGTGAACAGAGAAACAGCGCAATGCAGAGAGGGAACTGAAAACACAAGTAAACAAATCAGAAACAGATAAATCCACCGTTACAATAACTCCATCTCCTGAGAGTGAGCAGCCCTTTCAATGATCCTGTGAGTGGCTCTGAAAAGAGCCTTTGGGTTATTAGATTAAAGAATGGCCGCTTCACTTGGTCTTCGAGGCCGCAGCGGCGCTGGTTTTCTTGGGCAGCAGCACGGCCTGGATATTAGGCAGCACCCCGCCCTGAGCGATGGTCACCCCTCCCAGCAGCTTGTTGAGCTCCTCGTCGTTGCGGACGGCCAGCTGCAGGTGTCTGGGGATGATGCGGGTCTTCTTGTTGTCCCGGGCCGCGTTACCGGCCAGCTCGAGGATTTCAGCCGTCAGATACTCGAGCACAGCAGCCAGATAGACCGGGGCTCCGGCACCCACACGCTCAGCATAGTTGCCCTTTCTCAGGTGCCTGTGAACACGGCCCACTGGGAACTGCAGTCCAGCCCGGGAGGAGCGAGACTTGGGCTTGGAGCGAGCTTTACCGCCGGTCTTTCCTCTTCCAGACATTTCACAATCTCACAAACACTTTCACAGAGAATGAGGAAATCCGCTCACATTCGCTTCTCTTATAGGTTCGGGAGGAATGGTGCTGCGGGCATTGCTGATTGGTCACTTTGTGCTGCGTCTCATAATGTTGTTCATATCACCAATCAGATATCTACTGAACTCACCAATCCGGAGACTCCACGGATGAGAGGGCGGAAAATAACGGCGGCAAATTTTGATATTTCAACTGATCTATTTTCAATTTTAAAAAGCCCGCCAAATTTTTAAAAATAAATGAAAAAGAACGGACTTCTTAGAACATAGTACGAATTGGAAGTTATAAAAATACGCGTCCCTGATGGGACTATTTCACATTTTATCCCATCTTCCAAATCGCTTTTAGAATCCGTGATCCGGGGGGTCAATCTCGAGCCTTTATGAAACCCTGTCAGCAGCCGCAGAAAGTCCCATTTACATCGTTCTGCAAACGGACGGTATATTGTAGATATTTATGACAGACAAAACTGAACATTTTTGCCAGCGTTGAGACTGAAGGTTGCTGCACAACCGGGGCTGATAGGAAATGAACTGGTCGATTATTGAGACCAAACTTGACCAGAACTGCAGACTGACGCATTTGCTTCTATTCTCTCTCTCTCTCCAAAACCAGGGAAAGGGGCCGAATATTAACGCGTCTTAAAACAAAGCGCCGAGGGTAATCGGCAAGTCATTAATTTATGAGGCATTATTAACCTGACTCAATAATTGAACGAGGGTTAAATCTACATTACCGAGAATCGCTGTGATTCAAAGAAAAAGAAAATATTTAGATTATTCAAAATTCTTCATAGTAAAAATCATAACTTTAGAAGTGGAGCAATCGTATAGCTTTTTCAGAGAGATTGTGGGTGGCTCTTAAAAGAGCCGTTGTGTTTCGGGTGTTGTTCAGTCCGTTGTGGGGTTTTACTTGGAGCTGGTGTACTTGGTCACCGCCTTTGTCCCTTCCGACATGGCGTGCTTGGCCAGTTCCCCGGGCAGCAGCAGGCGCACGGCGGTCTGGATCTCCCGGGAGCTGATGGTGCTGCGCTTGTTGTAATGGGCCAGGCGGGAAGCCTCACCCGCGATTCGCTCGAAAATATCGTTCACGAACGAGTTCATGATGCTCATGGCCTTGGAGGAGATGCCGGTGTCGGGGTGAACCTGCTTCATCACTTTGTAGATGTAGATGGAGTAACTCTCCTTCCTCGACTTTCGCCGCTTCTTGCCGCCCTTTCCTGCCGGTTTACTCACCGCTTTCTTGGCGCCCTTCTTAGCAACTGGTTTCTTCTTCTCATCAACCATCTTCAATCTCAATTTCAGCCACAGAAATAAACCAAACCCCTTCCGTCCGCTCATTAAATAGACAGTCTGGCAGATATATGCTAATGAGGAATGGGAGAACAATGATTCTGATTGGAGATATTTAAAACAAAACACGTCATCTATTTTTGTGAATTTGTGAATGGATAGGTCAATGGACCAATCATATTTAGCTTTATTCACCAATCATAAGCCTCCTTACTACAATCAGGAAATACATTTTACAAAGCCCCTCTCCAGCCGGAGTTTCTCAGTGTGTAAAGATACACCGGGAAATGTCGCCTGGCTGTCGGTGCGAGGGACTGTATAGGAATGTGGGGTTCCTTCAGGAATTTTGAGGCTCTGGTAATGTGCGTGATTTACTCACTGTCTGATGCTGTGTGTGAGTGTGGGGTTCCTTCACTGTTTGGAAGGCCGTGGTACAGTGTGCGAGGCCTGGATTTATTCTGTATCTGTGACTTGATGGGACCATGTCTCAATGTTGGATTCATTTGATATCCTGAGGCTCATTGTGCATCTGTCCGTTATTGGTGCATGTAAATGAAATCATTCGCTTCTTGGGACTACACGCCAGTGCGAAATTAAATCAGTATGTGTTTCTCTCCGCCACGAAAATTATTGGATTTATTCTGTATCTGTCAGTCTCTGTAACTGTATGTTAATGATTTTTTTTTATTTGTCAGTATCTGGCATTGTAGGTCAGAGTTGTATTGATTCGATGTCTTTCAGCCAGTGGTACTATCTCTGAGTCTAAACTTCTCATTCACTGTCAATGTCTGATAATGTGTGTGAATGTGAGATTAACTCTGTACCTGTCAACATCCGTTGCTGAATGGGAGTGTGAAATTCAGTCTGTAACGGTCAGTCTCTGGTACTGATTCAGAGTGTGTGATTCATTCTCAACAGGCCCATCTGTTGCAATTTTTGACAGAAGTAATCCCACTGTCACATAGAGCACCAAAGACTGTTAAATGTAGAATTTGCCTCAATGGATAGTATTGGATATGAGTGAGATCAATTCTCTCTCAATCAGTGGCACT
This sequence comes from Cetorhinus maximus, assembly GCF_964194155.1. Lineage (NCBI taxonomy): Eukaryota > Metazoa > Chordata > Chondrichthyes > Lamniformes > Cetorhinidae > Cetorhinus > Cetorhinus maximus. The sequence continues at coordinate 21,241,552 of NC_135909.1, forward strand.
GTATGGGAGCTTGCAATTCATTTTGTTTCTGTTGGACTCTGGTAACCTGTGTTAGCGTTGATGCCTTTTTGTAACTCAGTGCCTGATGTCTTCAGAAATTAAGGATTCATTTTGTCTCTATTAGTCCTTGGCTCTGAGATTCCTCTGTGTTTCTTAGTCTGTGACATTGTGTGAATGTCAGATTCATTCTGTATCTCTACATCTCTGGGACAATTTGAGAATCAACCTGTATCTATCAGTGAGTGTGCTTTGTGTGATGTGGGATTCATTCTGTATCTGTCACTCTCTGGCACTGCGGTGATTGTTGGGATTATTTTTTTATATATGTCTTTTAATCTCCAGTACATTGTGACTGTGGAATTCATTCTGTATCTGATAGTCTCTGGCATGTTGTGCATGCTGGGATTCATTCTGTGTTAGTCTCTTTTTTACTGTGCATGTATTGGTCTTCATACTGTATGTCTCAGTGTCTGGTGTGTAAGATTTGCTGAGTAGTCTCTGGTGCTGTATTTTTTTTTATTCATGGGATCTGGGCTTCGGTGGCTGGGCCAGCATTTATTACCCATCCCTAGTTGCCCTTGAGAAGGTGGTGGTGAGCTGCCTTCTTGAACCGTTGCAGTCCATGTGTTGTGGGTGCACCCACAGTGCTGTTAGGAAGGGAGTTCCAGGATTCTGACCCAGCAACAGTGAAGGAAGAGCGATATAAATCCAATTCAGGATGGTGAGTGACTTGACTGTATGTGAGAGAGACAGTTATTGTTTAGTTCTCAGTCTTTGATGCTGCATGTGACTCTGGGATTGATTGTGTATCTGTATGTAATATTTATCTCAGGAATAGTGTTATAAATGCTAAGTTTAACACCTTCAAATATTTAGGAAAGTAGATTTATCATCCCCATCCTTACCTGGTCTGGCTTATATTGGATCCTAGGACCAAGCACAGCAATGAAGTTGACTCTGAACTGCCATCTGCAATTGCTGAGTAAACCACTCAGTTGTATTCAAAAAGGCAGCGCACCACTACCTACCCCAGGGCAATTAGGAATGGGCCCATATCGCATGAATGAATAAAAAAGCTCACATCTCCAACAATAACCAGTTATCACTAACACTCTAGGTGATTGTCAGAATTGGGCCTACCTGAAAATATCTTCACTTCAGAGTTAAGTTCATATTTTCATATCAGGCTGACTATCTTTATTTTTAATCGAGCAGTCTAATCAAGTGGCCTTTATATGCATAAATGTTAAAAAGTGTCAGAATTATCAACTGCTCTTTAGACCTGTAATTATCTGACCTTGTGTTGTGAGTGAGGAGATACCCCACTGGGTCGTGCAAAACAGGAATCTGGATGGAAATTAATTCCAATGCCTGGAAATCAGGTAGAATACAAGTCTGAATTGCTGGTTTACATCCTCAGTAGATCTGGCTTCTCGCTGGGAGTATGAATTTGCAAAGTGGTGTTTAAAACCGAACAAACCACGGTAGATCCCTCCTCATTTGCTAAGGTAAATCCAATGAAAGCAGTTATACTTCAGTCAAAGAATTGAGATGGGTACCAGACACAGCTCAGGGCAACTAAACCTGCTATCAGAGAGTGTAAAGGGTAATGGAGAAGAGGATGGCAGATAAGTGAATCCCAATATGGAGTTATCCATATTGCAGTTGAAACCTCATCAGTAATAAGCGTTGCCTTAGAATAGCTGTGTCTATTAACCTTGGGAAAGGATGGATGTTGAGTTGATATGGTCGATGCCTATAAAGAGAAACAATTGTGTCCATGTGAATAGATAATTTGAGCTCATTGGACAAGAGAGAAATAGAAAAAGAACAGAAGGAAAATTAAACAGGCCTGTGGGGAAGAATATGTCAGTGGGAGCAGCTCAGCTGCTCTCGAAGAGAGCTGGCACAGATACTATGGGCCAAATGGCCTCCTTCTGCTGTATCAATTGTGAGATTCTGTTCTATGTATTATGAGTGTAAGTCTGACCTATGTTTAACATAAAATGTGTTTTAACTGGAGTTAATGGAGATGCGGGTATTAGTCAGCTATTATGTCAGAGTTTTGGATTAAAATTCCATTTCTGTGAACACAATCCTGAATGTCTGTATATCATACAATCTGATACATTGGCCGGTGTGTAAGATCTGCTTCATCTAGTTTGTTGATACTCTGAGGTTTGGGGAGTGATCTGCAATGCATAGTTCAATCTGCAGTCTGGGTACAATATTGGGAGTCATGCAATATCTTCCAAGCAGGTACTGTTTGCCTGTTCTCTTTGTCATTTAATGTGAATTTAAGGTTCTCCTTTTGTTTTGGTAACACAGGGCCTTGTAATCTGAGGGGGTGTGTAATTATGCTCAGCGATTTGCAAAGGTCCCACACAGGAGTTTATTACACAAAATTAGAACTTGTGATTGGGGATCAAACATTAGCACGGATCAAGGATTAGTTAATGGACAGAAAACAGTGTAGGAATAAACAGGACACTTTTGAATTGGTAGGCTCTAACTTACTCTTGATAATACATGGCCATCAGTTAGTTACAATATATATTGATGACTTAGATGGGTACTGAATGGAACATATTCAAGTTTGTTGATGATACAAAATTAGGTGGAAAATTAATCTGTGAGGAGGACACCAAAATGCTGCTAAGGCAGATAGACAGGTTGTCTGAGTTGGCAAGAACATGGCAGATAAAATACAATATGGTGGTGTGAATGTGCCCAGTTCGTAGGGGTAAAAAGAACATGTGTGAATGTGAGAGACTGGAACATGTTTGCACTCAGAGGGAGCTGGGTGTCCTTGCACATGAATTACAGAAAGTTAATCTGCAGGTACAGCAAGCAGATAGGAAGGGAAGTGTTATGTTTACGTTTGTTCCAAAGGATTGGATTATAGGAGTGAAAAAGTGAAAAATCTTCCAATTATACAGGACACTAGTGAGACTACACCTGGAGTACTGTGTGCAGTTTGGTCTCCTTACATAAGGAAGGGCATGGTTGCTCTTGAGGGAGGGCAATAACTGTTCACTAGATTGGTTCCTGTGACAAGTGGATTTTTTTATGAGGAGATAGAGTAGACTAGCTCTATATTCCCTGGAGTTTAGAAGAATGAGCGGTGATCTAAATGAAACATTTTAAACTGTTAAGCGGATTGTCAGGGTAGATGCTGAGAAAATGGTTCTCCTGGCTCTGGAATCTAGAACATGTGGTCACCATCTCAGATCGCAGCATTGGCTATTTTGGAATGATATGAGGAGAAATTTCTTCACTGAAAGTGTTGGGAATCTCTGGAATTCTCCACCCCAGAGAGATTTGGAAGCTCAGCCATTGAGTATGTACCAGACAGAGGTCAATAGATTTCGGATACTAGGGATGTAAGGAGAGTGCGGCAAAGTGGAGCTGAGGTAGAATATCTGTCTTAATGAATGATGGAGTAGGTTGAATGGCCAGAAACCCAACCCCAGCTCCTATTTCTGAAGGCTTTATGCATCAGTCCATCTATTCTGCTCGATGTGAGATTCAGGTTCATTCTGTACCAGTCAGCCTCTGGTACTATATGTAAAGGTGGGAGCAATTGTATGTCTGTCAGCACCTGGCACAGGATGTGAATGTGTGATTCAATCTGTATCTGTGATTCATTCTCAATTTGCCATTCTATTAGTATTCAATTTGAATATGTTATTTGTATCTGTCAGCATTCAGTACTGTACATGTGAGAGATTCATTCCATATCTCTTGGACTTTGTAATGTGTGACTGTGGAATTTACTCCATATTTACCACTCCGTGATACTGTGAGTGTTTTCTCCTAATGTTACTGTCAGTCTTTGGTAATTCGTGTCTGATTATATAACTGTGAAGCTTTGGTCTGTCTGTAAGGCATTTTTTCTGTATCGATCAGGATCTGGTACAGAATGAACGTTTGGGACTCAACCTGAAATGTTCAGTGGTACTGGAAATTCGTTTTCTACCTGTTAGTCTCTGGTAGTGTTTCTGTGTGGGGGTGTGTCTGAATGGGGATGTGCTTGTCTATCTTGTTTGTACGTGTAACTAATTCTGTATCACTCAGCCTCTGGTACTGAGTTTACATGTAGGACTCTGGCTGTATTTGTCAGTCACTGGTGATGCGTGTGACTGTGAATGGAGGATTCTTTCTATAGCGGTCAGAATATTGTACAGGGTTTGAGTGTGGGATTATATTAATATAATTCAGTGGTCCTGAGTACAAATATGGGAATCATTCTGAAACTCCCATTCTTTAATAGTGTGTGTGTGTGTGTGTTTGTGTGACTGTGAGTGTTTGTGTTTGATGTGAGTTTGTGACTATCTTTCACTGTCAGTGCTACTTTATGTCTGTGTCAAATAAATGGAATATTATTCAGACTCAGGAATTTTGAGTGTAATATTTAGTATGTATCTGCCAGTTTCTGGTACTGGACATGTCGTTGATAATCATTCTGAATCTGTCAGTCTCTACTACTCTGACAGTGTGGGATTCATTGCATAACCTTCAGTTTCTGAGACTGTTTACAAGTCTAGGTTCAGCCCATGTTGAAATATCAGAACAGAAACAGGCCACTGATGCTGTAGGTTTTAATACAGTAATTGTGAGTTTGACCTAGTATTAAATCCCTTTCTGTGTGCACACAATTGTGAAAGCTCAGGTATCTTTGGATCTAACACTCCATTGCTGTGTAAGTGTAATTCACTCTGTAATAATCAAATTGATACATTTTCATTCAAGCAGACTGTGAGAATTTTAAACTTGCCTGTTGTGCTCAGTTGCTCTGTGAGACTGAATACAGTATTTGCCATTCTGATACTCTGAGCTTTTCAAACTTTTCAGCTTTTCAGATGTGGTCTCTATCTCAGTCTGTACTAATCAAATTGTTATCGTACCTTGAGATTAATGGTCTAGGTGAGTTTCAAACTGGAATCTGAGTTTGCAGCTGAGGTTATACTATATTTCAATGGCATTTCAACACTCCACCCTGCTCTCATGCCCACATTTCCGTCCTTGGCCTGCTGCATTGTTGCAGTGAAGCTCAACGCAAACTGGAGGAACAGCACCTCATCTTCCGACTAGGCACTTTACAGCCTTCCGGACTCAATATGGAGTTCAACAATTTTAGATCATTAACTCTCTCCCACATCCCCACCCCCTTTCCGATCCCCCTTTTTTTCCAATAATTTATATAGATTTTTCTTTTCCCACCTATTTCCATTATTTTTAAATGTATTTCCATCCATTGTTTTATCTCTACCTTTTAGCCTATTTCGATCCCTTCCCCCCACCCCACCCCACCCCACTAGGGCTATCTGTACCTTGGTCGTCCTGCTTTCTACCCTTAATGTCACCTATTAGCACATTCCTTAGATAATATCACCACCATCAACACCTCTTTGTCCTTTTGTCTATGACACCTTTTGGCTATCTCCTCCTATCACTGGCCCTCTATCCAGCCCTACTTGTCCCACCCCCCTCAACCAGCTTTTATTTCACCTCTTTTCTATTTTTCCTTAGTTCTGTTGAAGAGTCGTACGGACTCGAAACGTTAAGTGTGTTCCTCTCCAAAGATGCTGTCAGACCTGCTGAGTTTTTCCAGGTATTTTTATTTTTGTTCTGGATTTCCAGCATCTGCAGTTTTTTGCTTTTATCCAAGGCCTTTCTGTTGTTTGCAGGCCCTTAAGGCTGTGCAAGGTTCATCTGGTAACCTTCTACTGCCAATGTGCTTGGAGATTTTAAGTAATTCATTCCCTTTCAATAAGTTCTTACTGTGCCCCTAGATTCCCCCTAATAATTACTGTATCCCTTTATTTCCCCCTAACATCCCCGTTAACACATCCTTTAGATAATATCACTACCGTCAACACCCCTTTGTCCTTTTGTCTATGACATCTTTGGCGATCTCTTCTTGGCCTCCACCTACCACTGGCCCCCTATCGAGCTCCACCTGTCCCACCCCCCTCAAGCAGCTTATATTTCATCTCATTTCTATATTTTTTAGTTCTGATGAAGGGTCATACGGACTCGAAATGTCAACTGTATCCCTCTCCGCAGATGTTGTCAGACCTGCTGAGTTTTTCCAGGTATTTTGTTTTTGTTCTAGATTTCCAGCATCCGCAGTATTTTGCTTTTATCAGAAATGTTCATTGTTGCTTTGTGGAGAGAAAGCAGCAATGATTTTCAATAACAGCTTCTTGCCTTTCTGTCTCCCTCCTCCCAGGAGGCTGCTGTTTGTTCCCTTCCCCCGGGAGCGGGATCTCTCCATTGGCGGCTGTTTGAAACCATCTTCTTCCAGTCCCAGGCAGAGCTGGGGGAGAGCAGCGCATCACTGCCTTTAACAAACACTTGGATCTGCACTGAGCTGCTGGGACCGACAGGACTCACGGAGCAAGAGCCGGAAAGTGACGTGAGGCTGGATCAAACTATTTGTGGGCTGGTGCAGACGAGATGGGCCGGTGCAGACGAGATGGGCCGAATGTCCTCGTTCTGTGCCGGAAATTTTCAATATTTGTGTTTCCGGAACTTGTGCAGCATTCTGCGCATGCGCGCTGCCCTCCCCAGCACTGCCTGTGAGTGGAAGAAGATGGTTTCAAACTGCCGCTAATGCAGAGACACAGTTTAAACAGCGGCTGTTTGCTTTCACTTGAACGGTTAGTCCATGGGAGCGGCAATTAGAAATCTGACCTACACAATAGTCCCTGCTCCGTCACTCAGTCCCACTCCTGGAGCAGTGGATTGTTTCTGGATGGCAGGAAATTGTTGTAACAGGAACAAAGTCCCTGGTGTTTAGCAGCTGAGTGCTGCAGGACTGCAGTGGATTCGGACACTGACTCTGTTTGTCTTATCTTTTTTTTTTATTCATTCACGGGATGTGGGCTTCACTGGCTGGGCCAGCGTTTATTGCCCATCCCGAGTTGCCCTTGGGAAGGTGGTGGTGAGCTGCCTTCTTGAACCTCTGACTTTGCGGTTGTTCGGAATGATTATTAATTTAATAATTGTTTTGGTTTCTTTGTATCTTCGACCTCACCTCTGCATAAATTATAATAAACATTTTTTCTTCCGATAGGCAAATACATGAAAGCAGCAGAATAAATGTTGTGATTCTACAACACAAGGGGAAGTGCAGTCAGCTCCTCACACACAGTAAGTACAGTGTCACTCACAGGGAGCAGAGGTGGCCAAGAGGTTAACTTGTTGGAGTTTTGATCCATTGTACTTTGCAAGCACAGGCACGAAGTCCAATTTTAGTTTATGGTTCACTAATCTGGTTGGTGAAGATTTAATTTAAATTGGCAGGGGGTTGGTCATCAATTTACAGCAGAACCAGAAAGTAATAAGGACAGACAGGAGGGAGAGTGATGGATAATACTGCAGAAGGAAGCAATGCCATATTAGATAGGGGCAGATTAAGAAGCACTATGAGTAATGTAAAGACCAGTTTACAATGCATGTATGTAAACACACAGTGTGATAAATGAGGTTGATGAGCTTGAAGGACAAACAGCAATGTGGGAATATGATGTAGTGGCAATGAAAGAAACGTGGTTTAAAAAGAGGGAGGACTGGGTGCTGAATATTTAGAATATGGTTTTCAGAAAAAGATTGAGAAGGAAAAAGGGTAGGTGATGGTGGCAGCATTGATCAGGGAATCAGTCTTAGTTGCAATTATATTATTACCAGATAAAACTGAAAGATACAAACTCAGTTTCTAGTTTGAAACTCACCCAAATTATTAAACTAAGGGATACTATATCAAAATGATTAGTACAGATTGAGATACCAATCACAGAGCAATCCGAAAAACCCAGTGTCAGACTGATAGATGTTGTATTAATTCTATCACTGCAAACTGAGCTCAACAGGCAAGTTTAAAATTCTGACTCAGAAACAGATTAAATGACACAGCGTTAATTTGTTTAGTATAAACTGAGTTACACTGGCATAACAATGGAGTTTCACATTAAAAAATTACACAGAACGGGATTTCATATAAGGCGAAACTCACAATTATTCCATTAAACCAAGAATATCAATGGCCTATTCCTGTACTGAAATTTCAACATGGAATGAATCTAGACTGGTAAACAATCCAAAAGACTGAAGGCGATATAATGAATCCCACACTGTCACAGAGTTGCAGAGACTGACAGATTCAGAATCATTATTGAGCAGATGTCCATTACCAGACACTAACAGATGCAGACTGTTACTACACTCACTCACAATACCTGAGCCTGAATGACACCAATCAACCTGACACACACATATGGTACCAAGGAAAGTCATAAATTATCACAAATACACATGGAATGACACACACACACACAGACACTATTAAAGAATGCTACTTACAGTCTGATTTTCAGATTTGCACACAGGACGACTGAACTGTCTTAACATAATCTAGATAATCCCACGTTCAGACCCAGTAGCACTCCTGACAGCAACATAAATTCCACATTCACATGCAGCACCAGAGTTTGACAGAAGGATAATCAAGTGCACCTAAACTTGCATGCACATGCGCGCACACACACAGTATTACTGTCACAGCACACAATGAGATTCAGCCCTTTGAGTCTACATCAGGCCTGGAAATGAGTAATACATCTAGTGTCATTCCCCACCTTTTGCCCACAACCCTGCACATTCTTCCTTTTCAGATAATAATCCAATTCTCTCCTGACTACCTTGATTGCATCTGCCTCTAGCAGTGTCAGGACCCACATGTGAGATTTTAACCACTCGCTGCATGAAAGTTACTCCAAAAAGTATCCATTGCTTCTGTCAATTACCTTAAATCTGTGCTCTCTGGTCTTTGTCCCATCCAGTGGTTGGTACAGTTTTTCTCTATCTGTTGTGTCCAGACTCATCATAACTTTGAATACCTCTATCATCTCCTCTCAACCTTCACTCCTCTGAGGAAAATGATCACTGCTTCACCAACTAAGTAACTGAAGTTCCTTATTCTTCACAATGTGGCTCACTTACACATGCTAGAGGCTACATATATACATGTGCAGGGCCCTGTTATCAGCAGGCAAAAGGAACATGTCCATTGTGCCGACCTTGAATTAAACAACAACATGCAGGGCAACAGTTTCCTGGTGAATTCTTCATGGCAACACCTTCAACAATTGGAATCAACTTGCCAACAAATCAGCACCCCTTTTCTCATGCAGTAAAACTTCTTCCTCCTTTACTCATTTTATACTTTTTTGTTAATTTCTCTTTTTTTCTCCTAGAAACATAGAAAATAGAAGCAGGAGTAGACCATTCGGCCCTTTGAGCCTGCTCCACCATTCATCATGATCAGGGCTGATCATCGAGCTCAATAGCCTGCTCCCGTTTTCTCCCCATATCCTTTCATCCCTTTCACCCTAAGAGCTCTATCTAACTCCTTCTTGAAAACATCTCCCGCCTATCCCACTCAAATAATCTATCCACGTTGTACAGGATTGGCTGCCTTCACAGACATCAATCATTTCCACTGAAAATGAATGCTTCCCAGGGTTAATTGTCTCAGACAATGCTGATTACTAATGGGGTTTCAACCACAATAGGGATAACTCGGCATCAGCTTCAGTCTGCAAAACTGTTACAAAGCAGCTTTATAAACCCTCAGTTTTATCATGGGATCCACCCCACTGCAGTCAGCTCCCATTCTCTTCTCTATTACCCTGTACATTCTTTGATAACAGATATGGTTGCCCTCAGCTGTGTCTGTTCCCTATTCCAATCCTCCTACTAAAGTATACCTGCTTTTATTTGATTACTCTTCTGAAATGAGTAATTAACTAGTTTGGTTCCAGTTTAACATGTTTCCTTCTTTGAAATCTAGGGAGCTACTGTTGTTTGCTTGGTTTAAAACATCATTTTCCAAGTTCACACTTCCAGTGAGAAGCATGATCTGTCCAGGATGTAAACGACACACACACTCTACCTGATTTCCAACCATTGAATTCAATTTGCATCCAGACTTCCATTTTGCACTATTCATTAGTGAGACTCCTCATTCACATCATGAGGCCAGATAATTACAGGTTTAAAGTTCAGTTGATAAGTCTGACACGTTTAAACATTTATATGCATCAAGGTCACTTGATAATACTGACAATCTTTTGTTGTATTGTTGAAAAGAAGGAATGGATCATGAAAATTTGAATTTAAAACTGGAGTGGTGAACTTTTCAGACTGGTGGCTGTCGGAGATGTGAGCTTTCTTCTATTAAATCACCGGATGTGGTCCCATTCCTAATTGCCCTGGAGAAAGTATTGGTGAGCGGCCTTCTTGAATAGAACTGAATGGTTTACTTGGACATTGTAGATGGCAGTTCAGGGATTAGTTGATAACTGAGGTTTGTTCTGAGATCACATATAAACCAGACTGGGTAAGGATTTGGATGGTAGTTTTACTTCCTAAAAGGTTTAAGATGTTAACTCATTTCCGACACCATGCCTGAGATAACCATTGAATATAGATACATAATTAATCCCAGAGTCACAAGCAACGTCAAAGATTGAGAGCAACAGAATAAACTCCACATCCACAAAGAACCGGACACTGTGAAGTACCCAACAAATCCAACACGTTTCCAGGCACTGACACATACAGAATGAAGTCCAAGGCACTCACAGCACCAGAGATACACAGAAACAGAATAAATTGCACACTCACCGACAGTGCCAGAGATAGACAACTGCAGAATGAATCCCATGTCTCACACAGCAGAACTGACTGATAGGTACAGAATGAACCTCAAACAGTCCCAGAGATGTAGAGATGGAGAAAGAATCTGAAATTCACATGGTACCACAAACTTACACACACACAAAAAATTCATGAACACGCGTTCAGAACTAAGGTTTGATAGAGACAAATGAATCCCACAATCGTGCACAGCATCAGGAATTGAGAGTTACAGAATGAATCTAACACTCGGACAGAGTCCAGGAGCCTGACAGAGACAAAATCAATCTTATTCTCACATACAGTATCGCCACCTGGTAGAATTAATCCCACTGTCAGAAACATACTACCGATTTACAGAATGAATCCCACTCTCACGTACAGTACCACAGACTGACAGAATTAACCCGACATTCACATGTGGTATCAAAGACTAACAGAATGAATCCTGCTTTCACTTACAGTACCACCGCTGGACAGAATTAATCCCACTCTCATTTGCCGTACCACAGATAGGCAGAACTAATCCCACTCATACATACAGTACCAAACAGAGTGCAGCTGATCAAGCTGGCTAAAGACTTGAGTTTGGTGAGGGGGGAGATGTAAGTGTTAATTTTGTTCTTAAATTTTGCTCTTAAAATCTAATCTAGTCTGTAATTAGCAGTTACTGGAAAGTGCTGTGTAAACAGGCTAAATTCTTTCTTTCAGTTTAGACAGGGCAAGCTCACTCTCAGCTGTCGGAGTTGAGTACTTAATTAGCTAACTGGTTCAATCTGGTAAACGTTAACTGTGTTCCTCTCCACAGATGCTATCAGACCTGCTGAGTTTTTCCAGGTATTTTTGTTTTTGTTTTCAATCTTGTTACTGTTTTCCCAGTTCAGTTTACTATACATTCAGGGTTCTTTAGTGCAGCCAAGGCAAACCGAGTGCAGCTGAGCTAACTGAGTGAAGACTTGGAGTTTGGTGGGATGGGAGCTCGGTGAAGGGTGGGGGAGGAAAGCAGGTAATTGTTCCCTTCTTCTATCCTTCTCACCCCATAGGAATTGGTTCTTGCTCTACTACAGGGAAAGGAGCTAGCTGTTTGATGAATATCCGGTACGTGTGTAAGGTCGATTCTATCCCTAAGGTTTAAAATAGTACACAAACTTTTGGTAAAGTAAATAAAATATATAAGAATGTAACATACATAACTGAATAACATAATTAAGTAATTATTTAAAACACATTAAGGATGGCAGGATAGGTGACGTGTCCAGCCTGCAGCATGTGAGAACTCCTGGATAACATTGTGATCCAGAGCAAACGTCTACAGTAAATGTTTGCGGCTGGAGGAAATTCAGCTCAGATTCATTGAGCTGCAGACTCTGTGACACATCAGCGAGAGGGGAAGTTTCTTTGATGCTTTATACCAGGAGGCAGTCACACTTCTTAGAGTAGGGTCTTCTGATATGGTCAGGGACAGGAGGGTGTGACGACGAACGAGGCAGGTAATGGGACCCAGAGGACAGGAGTGTGAGCCTCTGCAATGGTCCAATATGTTTGATGTTCTCTCAGCTTGTTTGGATGAGGGCAGTGGCTGCAGGGTAGATGAGCAAACTGACCATGGCACCGTGGTACAGGAAGCCATTCAAGTTGGGGGAACATTAAAAGGAATGTAGTGGTAGTATGGGGCAGTATATTGAGTGGGAATGGCACTGTTCTCTGTAGCAAAGAGCGAGAGTCCAGACGGCTCTGTTGCCTGCCTGGTGCCAGGGTTTGGGACATCTGTTCAGGGCTGGAAAGCAACTTGCAGTGGGAGGCGGAGGATCCAGTGATCATGGTCCATGTAGGGATCAACAACATGGGCAGGATGAGGAAGGAGGCTCTGCATAGTCAGTATGAGGAGCTAGGCACAAAATTAAGCAGCAGAACCTCAAAGGATTATTACCTGAGCCATGTTCAAACTGGCATAGGACAAATAAGATTAGAGAAATGAATGCAAGGCTCAAGGACTGGTGTGGGAGAATTGGGTTCCAGTTTATGGGCCACTGGCACCAGTTTTGGGTGTTTTTTCAGATTTTTCTGTACCGTTGGGATGGTCTACACCTGAACTGTGCTGGGGCTGGTGTCCTGACAAGCTGCATAACTAGGGAAGTAGAGAGGGTTTTAAACTGAATAGTGGAAAGGATCACATTTTCAAAGAGTAGAGACAAGGCAAGAAAGAAAGTTATTAATATGGGAAGTGATAAACAGACAATGACAGGAAGGGACAAATAGCATAAATCCAAGAGTAAATCAGCAGATAAGCCTTGTAGCGACAGAGACAATAAAAGGACAAAAACTAACGGCTCTGTATCTAAACACATGTAGCATTTGAAACGTAACAAATTAACTGGTAACATAAATAAATAAGAATGATCTGATAGCCATCAGAGAGGCACGGCTACAGGGTGACATAGTTTGGGACCTGAATATTGAAGGGTGTGTGATATTTAGGAATGAAATATGTCAGGAAAAGGTGTAGGGGTGGCTCTGTTAATTAATGATGGTATTAGCACATTAGAGAGGGATGACCTAAATTCAGAAATCCAGGATGATTCAGGTTTGAGTTGAGACATGAAATGACAAAGGCAAGAAGTCACTCGTGGGACAGGTGACTATTTTACTGCACGGTAGAACAGAGTATAAAAGAAGAGATCATGGGAGATTGTCAGACAGGTACAGCAATAATGATGGAGGATTTCAATCTACATATCGACTGGGAAAATCAGATGGACAAACGTAACGTAGATGTAGAGCTCATAGAGAGTTTTTAGGATACTTTCTTAAAACAGCACATTCTGGAGCCAACCAGAGAGCAGGGTATCCGAGACCTGGTATTGAGCAACGAGACAGGATTAAATGAGAGCCTCATAGTGAAGGTACCTCTAGGTAACAGCATTCATAATATGATTGAATTTTACACTCATTTTGGATGGAGAAATGAGTGTATCCATGACGAGTATTTTCAACTTAAATGAGGGCATGAAAGCAGATTGAGCTAAAGTGAACCTCACCCCCACATTTCTGTCCACCCCCGATAGCCTTTCACCCCCTTGCTAATCGAGAATCCATGCAGATCTACCGTTAAAATATACAAAGACTCTGCGTCCACTGCCTTTTGAGGAAGAGAGTTCCAAGGCTCACTGCGCTCGGAGAAATAAATTCTCCTCATCAATGTCTTAAATGAGTGACCCCTTATTTTTAAACAATGACCCCCTAGTTCTAGCTTCTCCCAGAAGAGGAAACATCATCTCCACATCCATCCTGTTAAGACTCCTCAGGGTCTTAAAGGTTTCAATCTAATCCTCTCTTATTCTTCTAAATTCCAGTCACAAAGATAGGCTAACCCGTCCAATCTTTCTTCATAAGACAACCTGCCCATTCCTGGTATTAGTCTAATAAATATTCCCTGAACTGCTTCGAACACATTTAAATGTTTCCTTTAAATAAAGAGACCAATACTGTACACAGGGCTCCAGATGTGGTCTCTCCAGTGCCCTGTATAACTGATGTAGAACCTCCCTCTTTTTGAAATCAATTCCCCTCACAATAAATGCTAACATTCTGTTAGTTCTCCTAATTACCTACTGTACATGCATCATAACCTTTTGTGATTTATGCTCTAGCACACCCAAATCCCTCTGAATCGCAGAGCTCTGCAATATCTCACCATTTAGATAAGGAGCTTCCTTTTTATTCTTCCTGCCAAAATGAACAATTTCACATTTCCCCACATTATACTCCATTTACCAGAGCTTTGCCCACTCAAACTTTCTATGTCCCTTTGTAGCCTCTTTAAGTCCTCTTCACAATTTACTTTCTAACTATCGTTGTGCCATCATTAAATTTAGTAACCATTCCTTCAGTCCCTTCATCGAGTCATTTATATACATTATAAAAAGTTGAGGGCCCAGCAATGATTTGATGTCCGGCATGGGCACGATGGGCTGAAGAGCCTGTTTCTGTGCTAGTTAACTCTATGACACTGATCCCTCTGGCACACTACTCACCATATCCTGCTAACCAAAAAAGGACCCATTTATGTCAACTCTCTGCTTCCTATTAGCTCACCAATCTTCCATCCATGCCAATATGTTAGCCCCGACACTGTGATCTTTTTATTTTCCACAATTACCTTTGATGTGGAGCTTTATCAAATGCCTTCTGGAAATCTAAGTACAGTGCATCCACCGGTTCCCCTTTATCCACAGCACATGTGACTCCATCAAAGAACTCCAATAAATTAGTTAAATATGATTTTCCTTTTACAAAGCCATGTTGACTCTGCCAGATTGCCTTGCATTTTTCTAAGGGCCCTGCTATCTTTAAAAATAGCTTGTAACATTTTCCCTATGACAGATGTTCGGCTAACTGGCCTTTAGCATTCTACTTTCTGTCTCCCTCCCTTTTTGAATGAAGGAGTTACGTTCGCTATTTTCCAATCTATTTGAACCTTCCCCATATCTGTGGAATTTTGAAAATTAAAACAAATGTACCAACAATCTCACTAGCCACTTCCTTCAAGAATTTGGGGTGAAATCCATCCAGACCTGGGGATTTCACAGCCCGAAGCCCCAACAGTTTTCTCAATACCACTTCCCTGGTGATTGTAATTTTCCACGAGTTCCTCCCTCTCTTCCATTTCCTGATTTACAGCTTTTTCCAGGGTATTACTTGTGTCGTCTATGGTGAAGACTGAAGCACGATACCTGTTTAGTTCATCCACCATCTCCCTATTTTGCATTTTCAATTCCCGAAATGCTCTTTCTATAGGACTGACTCATTTCTTATTTAAACATCTACATAAACTCTTCCTATCCATCTTTATATTAATAGCTCGCTTTCTCTCGTACTCCATTTTTTTCCCTTATTAATATTTTTGTCATCTTTGCTGCTCTTTATGGTCTTTATAATCTTCTGACCTGCGACCCATCTTTGATTTTACTTTAAGTTTGATACTGTCTTTAACTTTCTTAGTAATCACGGATGGTAGGCCCTCCCTTTGGAATTGTTGGTTCTGATTGGAATGCATGTATTTTGTGTATTCTTAAATATCCCTTTAAATATCTGCCACTGCCTATCCCTCGGCCATGATCTTATTGAATGGCAGAACAGGCTCGAGCTGCTGAGGGGCCTACTCCTGCTCCTGGTCCGTATGTTCATATCTATTTTAGTACCACCGACTGAAAGAATTGATCCCACTCTCACATACAGCACCACCGAATGACTGAATTGATCCCACTCTCACATACAGCACCACCGAATGCCTGAATTAATCCCACTCTCACATACAGCACCACCGAATGCCTGAATTAATCCCACTCTCACATACAGCACCACCGAATGACTGAATTAATCCCACTCTCACATACAGCACCACTGAATGACGGAATTAATCCTACTCTCACATACATCACCACCGAATGACTGAATTAATCCCATTCTCACAGACAGTATCACTGACAGAATTAATCCCACAGTCACATACAGTATCACTGACTGACTGAAGTAATCTCACATTCAGCATTGAAGACAAACAGATGCAGAATATGTTCAAAAGATTCCCAGATATTGACAATGACTCACATTCCCATTCAATACCAGAAACTGACAGATACAGATTGAATTCCACACTCACATTGCGGATCAGATGCTGGCATGTCCAGCACTAATCTCACATTCAAACACAGTCCCAGGTTCTGAGAGTGAATGAGAAGTGCACACTCGGATAGTAGCACAGGCTGAAAGATATACAATGAATGCCACACTGATCTACAGTGTCAGAGACTGAGAAACACGGTGTGAATCTCATTTGTAGTTCAATAAACTGACAGGTACAGAATAAATCCTGCACTCACAAATTTAAGCTGCAGGTGACAGATACGGAGTTCATCCAAAATAGCATATATTCCCAAATTGAGAATGGACACCCCTGCTCACTCACATTCATCCTGAATTGACAAACGCACAATGAGTCTTAAACACCCCCAAAGACAGGTACAGAATAAATTCTACACTCACACAGCATACCACAGCCTCAACCCCCTACCACTCACACACACATACTCACACAATATCCCAGTCAGTAAGTCGAACACGTTACAAGAGTTCCAGGAGGAATCCCGCATTTCCGTTCAGTCCCTCTCTGGAGAAGGGCCCCTCACACGAACAACCAGACGACAATTCCCGGTGTAACTCTTTTGAGTCAAAACAATAAACTAAATTAACAAAAACAAGGGAGAAATCAAGCACAGCCCCTAAGTCAGGTCAGCTGTAAAATCAAGGAAAAACTTTAAAGGAACCTTACAAACATCAAACTAAGATGTGATTAAAGGGGTCAACAAAACACCCCAGTCCCCGCAATTCCCGGTGTATCTTCACAAACTGGGACTGGAGATAATCCTGATAAAATTTCTTTCCTGATTGTAGTAAAAGGGCTAATGAGGGTGGAGAAGTCGAAATTTGATTGGTGTCTTTAAATATGCAATCAGAGAAAAGTACAAAATAAGTGGCTGTTGTATTTTTTTAAATGTCCAATCAGAATCATTGTTTCCCCATTCCTCATTAGCATAGGTCTGTCAGACTGTCTATTTAATCGGCGCTCGGAAGGGGTTTGTTTTATTCTGTGTCTGAAAGTGACGATGGTTGATGAGAAGAAACCAGTTCTCGGCCTTTTGGCTAAGATCAAGTGTGGTGCAGGGGCGACACCATGGTCCTGCCAAGGCAAGGTCGGGATGGAAGGGCGATAACCAATCGCAATCCGAATTCATACCGTGGGTTACCTATCACCGTCCGAGTCACGGTGAACCACAGCGACGAAGGAGGATCACCTATGGATCGGGGCTTCTTCACCAGGAGGATCCTGTTGAAGGCGTGCGGCTTCCAAGCTACGGAGATCTTCACCCTGCACGACTCCCGCAAAGGTGGTTATTTCGACGTGACTTTCAAGCGAGTGGCAGACTGCGTCCGGCTCCTGAGGGTGTTCGAGGAGAAGAGAGACCTGCCGGAGATGAAGATCCTGACGGCGGAGCCGCACTTCTCTCTGCCGTTGCAACGGGAACGTGAGGTGATGGTGCATGTGTACAACCCCTTCGTCCCTGTCGCCGACGTGGTCACCTTCCTCACCAGGTACTTCGATAAGGTGGGGAGCGGCACCGAGATTCGAGACGACTTGGGGATCTGGACAGGCAAACGCCTGTTTAAGGTCACGCTAAAGACCGATGGTAAGGGAGCCATTTTCCACCCTCCTTCCAGTTTCGCTATCGGGGGAAACCGTGGCTACCTGGTCTACGCTGGGCAACCCAAGCATTGTCGCTCATGCGGCAAGGCTGGTCATGTGGCGGCCAACTGCAGCGCCTCCCTCTGCAAGATCTGCAAACAGGAAGGGCACCAGACAAAAGACTGCAAACAGGCCAAGTGCTGCAACCTGTGTGGCGAGGCAAGTCACCTCTACAGGACCTGCCCCAAACGCTGCCGTACTTACGCACAGGCAGCCAAAGCCGACCAGGGGGAAGCAGAAGAAATGTTCCGTGTCACTCCAACCACCAAGGCCCCCAGGGAGCTCAACGGGACAAAGGAGGACACAGAGAGAGACAAGGTGGAGAAAGAGATTGAGGCAACAGAGAGCCAATCAACAGCACTACCCCCTGAACCTTCCAGTCCTCAGGACAGCGAATCAATGGAGGAGGAGGCAGCAGTGGAAAAGCAGCAGGGGGAGTGGCGGACGGTGAAGAACAAGAAAAGTAAGAGGGAGCGAAGAAGAAGCAAAGGCGTTTCCCAGAGAAGCGGCAAGAGGCGTCTCCCATCCGACACGGATGACAAGGGCAGCAGCTCTTCGGATGAGGAAGTGCCAGAGCGGCACCGACAGAAGAGGCGGCAAAGCTCCAGGGCGTTGGAGGACGAGACACCCGAGCTCCAGAAAATTGGAGACAACAAGGAGCCCAGCGCACCCCAACATTGCCTGCAACCTGAGGAGGCCAGTGCACCACAGCCCCTGGAATCTGGGAGCAGTGAGGCAATCATCGCACCCCAGCTCCAGGAAGCCGGGAACAGCAACCCCCCAGAGGGGGTGAGTTTTGGAGAAGCTTCTCCAGCAAAGGTCATCTCAAAATCCGCTCACTACGTGAACCTCCAGATGCCACTGGAGCAGAACACGGCAAAGGAGATCTACCTCAGCCCATCCAAAGTGAAGGAATTTGAGCTCACTACGGGTATGAAGGAGCAGACTAAAGGTCTGGGACTCTCAGAGACAGTGGGTTTGGTAGGAGAATAAATGCTTTAATATGGGTTTAAAGATTGTATCCATAAATGTGCGTAGCATTAAATCTACTACGCGATGTGTTGCGACCTTGGACTACCTAGCCAAGGTCAAAGCTGACCTGTTGTTTCTGCAGGAGTGTGCGATACCGCACCTCAGCTCCTACAGGCAATGGTCACGATGGTGGTCCCACGGGCCATCGATCTGGTCGGGCGGAAACGACTCTCGTTCCTCCGGCCTGGGTATTCTGCTGCGGGGAGGCAACTTCACCATCTCCGAGGTCAAGGAGGTGGTGGGCGGGCGACTCCTGGTAGCAGACGTAATGTACAAGAACGCTCCACTCCAGTTAATTAACGTGTACGGCCCGGCACAAGGGGCTGAGCGGCTGGAGGTTTTTCAGCAGCTCCCACTGCTGCTGGCGACCTCCAGGCCGGTCATTCTGGGCGGGGACTTCAACTGCATCATCGATGCGGCTGGACGATCCGGCAGGGCCGGAAGCAGATTGGACGCTACGTCCAGATCCCTGATGGAAACAGTTAAGGATGCCAAGCTGCACGACGTCTTCAGCAACCCTGCAGACGGAGCGCAGCGTAGATACACCTGGTCGCGGCCAGACGGGTCCATTCGTTCCAGGATAGACTTCCTGTTTGTGTCCCGTGCATTCACAGTCAGATCCACCGAGGTCAAGCCGGTGTTCTTCTCTGACCACTGCCTCCTACTGGCGGACTGCCACTTGGAGGAAGACCTGAGGGTGGGCAGGGGGGCATGGAAGCTAAATGTGCAACTGCTGACCCCAGAGAACATTGAGGAGCTCAAGAGGGATTACAAAGGTTGGAGAACCGTGAAACCCCTCTTTGAGTCCCTGACACACTGGTGGGAAGTGATCAAGGGAAGCATCAAGAGGTTTTTCATCCTCAAAGGCACCCAGAAAGCTAGAAAGGAACAGAGGGAAATGTCCCGACTCCAGGAAAAGATGCAGAATCTGCTCCGGCTGCAGTCGATGGGGGTCGATGTCAAGGAGGAGCTCCAAGAGGTGAAGGGCCAGCAAGCCTCGCACTTTGCCTCGGAGGCCTCCAAGATCATCTTCCGTTCCAGAGTCCGCTCCGTGGAGCAGGATGAGACGTGCTCACGTTTCTTCTTCCAAAAGGTACACAGAGAGCGCTCTGTGATCAGCAGCCTGAAGGAAGAAGACGGCTCAGTAAAGTCATCACGGTCCGACATTCTGAGGATCAGCAAATCCTTTTATGCCGGACTGTATGACGTGAAGCCCACGGACAGCACGGCCTCCCAGTCCTTCCTGTCCTCTATCACGGAGGTCCTAGACCACAGTACGCGGGAGAGCCTAGACAAACCGCTAACTCCTGACGAACTGACTAAGGCCCTCGAGTCCTTCGAGAAGAGTAAAACCCCCGGAAGCGACGGCCTGCCGGCGGAGTTGTATTCGGCTCTGTGGGACTTGATCGGCCCAGACCTGCTAGAAGTGTACGAGAGTATGCTCCTGGCCGGCAGCATGTCAGAATCCATGAGGAAAGGCATCATCACCCTCATCTACAAGCACAAGGGGGAAAGGGAGGAAATTAGAAATTGGCGACCCATTTCACTGTTGAATATGGACTATAAGATTCTGTCCAAGGTCATCGCCAACCGGGTCAAATCCGCTCTGGAATTGGTGATTCACCCTGACCAGACCTGCTCTGTGCCAGGCAGGAAGATCTCTGACAGCCTGGCGCTGCTCAGGGATACGATTGCCTATGTACAGGACAGGGGTGTGGATACCTGCCTCATCAGCTTGGATCAGGAGAAGGCCTTTGACAGAATATCGCACACCTACATGGGGGATGTGCTCTCCAAAATGGGCTTTGGGGAGGGAATTCGAAATTGGATCCAACTGCTCTACACTAACATCAGTAGCGCAGTCTCAATCAATGGGTGGGAAACAGATAGCTTTCCAATTAAATCTGGAGTCAGGCAGGGCTGCCCTCTCTCGCCTGTCCTTTTTGTGTGCTGCATAGAACCCTTTGCCGAGTCCATCAGGAAGGATCCGGGCATAAGAGGAGTGACGATCCCAGGCAGTGGAGGCACTCAGGTAAAAGCCTCCCTGTACATGGACGACGTCGCCGTCTTCTGCTCGGATCCGCTGTCGGTGCGCAGACTGATGCACGTCTGCGACCAGTTCGAACTGGCCTCGGGAGCCAAAGTAAATCGTGGGAAGAGCGAGGCCATGTTCTTTGGGAACTGGGCTGACCGATCCTTTGTCCCCTTCACTGTCAGGGCTGACGGCCTGAAGGTGCTGGGGATATGGTTCGGAGGGACCGGGGCATGCGTTAGAAACTGGATGGAGCGAGTGGCTATGGTGAAAAGGAAACTGGGCATGTGGGAGCGACGCTCCCTCTCCATTGCGGGTAAGAACCTGGTCATCAGGTGTGAGGTACTCTCGCTGTTGCTGTACGTGGCGCAGGTCTGGCCCATTCCACACTCCTGCGCGATGGCGATCACTCGAGCCATCTTCCGCTTTATCTGGAGGTCGAAAATGGATCGTGTCTGCAGGGACGCGATGTACAAGCCTCTAGATAAAGGGGGAAAAAACGTGCCCAACATCGCCCTCATACTGATGGCCACCTTTGTGTGTGGCTGCATCAAGCGGTGCGTAGACCCTCAGTACGCAAACACCAAGTGTCACTACGTGCTGAGGTTCTACCTGTCCCCGGTGTTGCGAAGGATGGGTCTGGCCACGCTGCCGCGGAACGCTCCAAGTAGTTGGACCACCTGTACCACCTGTCCCTGGTGGAAAAATTTATGCAGAAAAACACCTTTGACCACAAGTCCATCAGGCAGTGGTCAGCACGTAACGTCCTAGAGGCCCTGAGGGATAAGGAGAGGGTGGACCCTGTGGGATGGTTCCCCGAGCAGACTGTCAAAGTCATTTGGCAGAATGCCTCATCGCCAGAACTTTCCAACAAGCACCAAGACGTAGCTTGGCTGGTGGTGAGAAAGGCCCTCCCCGTCAGATCCTTCCTACACGCCAGGAGTCTCACCCCCTCTGCACGATGCCCTCGAGGTGGCTGTGGTGGGGAAGAGACCGTTGTTCACCTCCTTGTGGATTGTGCCTTTGCAAAGAAAGTCTGGAGAGAGATGCAGTGGTTGCTGTCGAGGTTCATCCCGAGCAGTTCTGTGACACAGGACTCTGTGCTCTACGGGCTGTTCCCAGGGACACACACCGAGACAAA
Source organism: Cetorhinus maximus (assembly GCF_964194155.1). Lineage (NCBI taxonomy): Eukaryota > Metazoa > Chordata > Chondrichthyes > Lamniformes > Cetorhinidae > Cetorhinus > Cetorhinus maximus. The sequence continues at coordinate 21,263,764 of NC_135909.1, forward strand.
CATCAACTGCAGCTGGAGGATCATCAACTCGGTGAAAGACGCGCTTTGGTCTGCCCGAAACTTGTTGGTCTTCCAGCACAAAGAGTTGTCCCCGACCGATTGTTGCGGACTGGCACAATCCAAAGTCCAGGACTACGTGCTGAGGGACGCACTAAAGCTTGGGGCAGCTGCCGCAAAGGCGCAATGGGGAAGGGTCGCTGTCTAAGACCTTTCTACCACAGCGCACCGAGAGACTGGGAACTGTTTAGAGCCCCTCGGGCTGTACAGATCAAAATGAAAGGCTGTAAATGACTGCAATATTGTTTGTATTGATGCACCTGGTGATACATTTTGTAAAAGTTTAACCTGGATTGTACCCGTGTAATGTTGTTTTTGAAATGGTTTTGAATGTGATTGAAGATTTTTATGAATAAAGTATATTTTTACAAAAAAAAAAAAAAAAACCAGTTCCCAAGAAGGGAGGCAAGAAAGCCTTGAAGAAACCGGTAGTGAAGGGCGGCAAGAAGCGGCGAAAGTCGAGGAAGGAGAGTTACGCCATCTACATCTACAAAGTGATGAAGCAGGTTCACCCCGACACCGGCATCTCCTCCAAGGCCATGAGCATCATGAACTCGTTCGTGAGCGATATTTTCGAGCGCATCGCGGGTGAGGCTTCCCGCCTGGCCCATTACAACAAGCGCAGCACCATCAGCTCCCGGGAGATCCAGACCGCCGTGCGCCTGCTGCTGCCCGGGGAACTGGCCAAGCACGCCGTGTCGGAAGGGACAAAGGCGGTGACCAAGTACACCAGCTCCAAGTAAAACCCCCGAACTGACTGAAAAACACATTCACAACACAACGGCTCTTTTAAGAGCCACTCACAATCTCTCTGAAAAAGCTATATGATTTCTTTACTTTTAATTTATCATTTTACTATGAAGCATTTAGAATTATGAAATTGTTATTTTGATCACGTTTCAGTCACAGATTCACAGCAATGTAAATCAAACACTCGTTCAATTGTTGGGCCTCGTTAATGATGCCCCATAAATTAATGGCTTGCCGCTCCCCTCTGCACTTTGTTTTAAGACGCGTCATATTCGACCCCTTTCCCTGGTTTTGGAGAGAGCGCGAATAGAGCGCAAATTCTTCTGGTTCCAATTCGGTTCAAGTTTGGCCTCAATAATCGATCAGTTCATTTCCTATAAGCACCGGTTGTGTAGCAACCTTCAGTCTCAACGCTGGCAAATTTACTCCAAGTATGTTCAATTTTGGCTGTCACAAATATCTACAATATACCGTCTATCAGCAGAACGATGTAAATGGCACTTTCAGCCGGCTGCTAAGAAGGTTTCATGACGGATCGAGATTACCTCGAATTGATGCCGGATTCTTAAAGCGAATCTGAAATTTAAAATGGATAAAATGTGAAATAGTCCCATCAGAGAAGGACATTTGTAAAACTTTGTCGTCAGACCGTGTTCACTATTAACTGGATTTTCTATATGAAATGTATTTCTTGTTTTATAAATATATCGGCGGTAATTTCGACGTCCAATAAAAAAATAGATTCCGTAAATTTGCGCCGTTATTTTCGACTTGTTTTCAGATACACATAAACCCAGACAGAAAATCAGAAACTGAAATATACAAAAAAACTAATCCAGGGAAAGAGAGAGAGATGAAGTGAATGTAACATTCGAATACTAAATACTGAATAACCATTTCCAATTAGTACTCGAAACGTCAACTTTCTTCCTCTCCGTAGATGAGATTTTCCAGGTATTTTTGTTTTTGTTTTAGTTTCAGATTTCCAGCATCAGCAGTATTTTGCTTTTATCCAATTAGTACTACGTTTGATCCGTTCCTTTTTGGCTTTTTTTTAACAAATTTGGCGGGCTTTTAAAATTTGAAAAAAAAGATCGGTTGGAATCTGATAATTTGGCGCCGGATTTTCCGCCCTCACTCCGTGGAGTCTCCGGATTGGTGAGTTCAGTAGATATCTGGTTGGTGATATGAACAACATTATGTGACGCTGCACAAAGTGACCAATTAGCAATGCCCGCAGCACCATTCCTCCCGAAGCTATAAGAGAAGCGAATGCGAGCGCATTTCCTCATTCTCTGTGAAAGTGTTTTTGAGATTGTGAAATGTCTGGAAGAGGAAAGACCGGCGGTAAAGCTCGATCCAAGGCCAGATCTCGCTCCTCCCGGGCTGGACTGCAGTTCCCGGTGGGCCGTGTTCACAGGCTCCTGAGAAAGGGCAACTATGCTGAGCGTGTGGGTGCCGGAGCCCCGGTCTATTTGGCTGCTGTGCTCGAGTATCTGACGGCTGAAATCCTCGAGCTGGCCGGTAACGCGGCCCGGGACAACAAGAAGACCCGCATCATCCCCAGACACCTGCAGCTGGCCGTCCGCAACGACGAGGAGCTCAACAAGCTGCTGGGAGGGGTGACCATCGCTCAGGGCGGGGTGCTGCCTAATATCCAGGCCGTGCTGCTGCCCAAGAAAACCAGCGCCGCTGCGGGCTCGAAGACCAAGTGAAGCGACCATTCTTTAATCTAATAACCCAAAGGCTCTTTTCAGAGCCACTCACAGAGTCTATGAAAGGGTGAACTATTGACTACCCTTTTGCCGAATTTCATTAATGGTGAAGCGTTTCTAATGTTCCGCAAGGACAACCAACTCGCATTAAAAGAGAAATTACATTTCCATCCGAGTGGTTCGGGACTGGAATGCATTCCCTGGAAGTAGAGGAGGCAGGTTCAATAGAGGCATTCAAGAGGGTATTAGCTGATTATTTGAATATAAACAACGTGCAGGGTTGGGGCGGGGGGAAAGCTTTCGGTCATAACACTCTTGGAGAGCAGATGCAGACACCGAAGGGCCGAATGGCCTCCCGTGCTGTGCAAATTCTTTGATTCTATGATAAATCTGTGCACCGGAGGGATACACGTTTGTTGCTCAGGGCGTTGCCTTTATTGACTTCATGAGCACTGACTTGTAACCCGCAGCTCACTCTTTACCCGGGATTGATGTCTGCTCGCAGTATTTAATACATTATCAGCGCCACACTTATTGGAAGTATCCTAGAGCACTAAGGTGACCACATTCCCAATTTTATGCTTAAATTAAGACACCATCTGCGCTACAACTTACAACTGCATTGTCTGTGATTATCAATCCCACAAGAGGTTTGTAGACAAGAAAAATTAAACTGATGCAAGGAGGTAAATGGTAACTTCGCGATGTCTAAGTGCTGGAGTGGTCAACAGGAGATCACAGCTTTCATTTGTCGATTTAGTGGCTCTTAAAAGAGCCTTTGTTGTACTTGGTGCTGAAGCCGGGTTTTAGGCGCGTTCCCCGCGGATGCGGCGGGCCAGCTGGATGTCTTTGGGCATGATGGTGACTCGCTTGGCGTGGATGGCGCACAGGTTGGTGTCCTCAAAGAGCCCCACCAGGTAAGCCTCGCTGGCCTCCTGCAGGGCCATGACGGCCGAGCTCTGGAAGCGCAGGTCTGTCTTGAAGTCCTGAGCGATCTCTCGCACCAGGCGCTGGAAGGGCAGTTTGCGGATGAGCAGCTCGGTGGATTTCTGGTAGCGGCGGATCTCCCTCAGAGCCACAGTGCCGGGTCTGTAGCGATGAGGCTTCTTCACGCCGCCTGTTGCTGGAGCGCTCTTCCGGGCTGCTTTGGTAGCCAGCTGTTTGCGGGGAGCTTTCCCTCCGGTCGATTTGCGCGCTGTCTGCTTGGTCCTGGCCATTTTCTGAAGAATCTCTTTCGAGTTATCAACAGTCACAGATTGCAACTCTTTCGAGTACAATCACAGTTCTTGGTTTCCGGGAGTGGGACATGAACCCAGAACCCTCTGATTCAAAGGCGAGGGTGCTATGAACTGAGCCACAGCTGACACCTCCCCATTTCTGAAGATATTCACCACAATGTCAGCTGCAAAAACTATTAACACAGTCTGCACTGCAACTCGCCTTTTTAAACTCTGTGAGGAACCGCCCCGAACAGTAATTGGCTGCAGCCATACTCCCAGGCAGTTTTATCCAAAATCTAACCAATGAACTAATTCCTGGCTGAGTTGCCAGGTCTCCATTGGTCGAGTAGTTGTTAATCGCTCATTTCAAAAATTCCGCCTTTATTTCCAGCCGTTTACCGTCTCGACATCAGGAGACTTTGTTCCTTCATTTCTTAAAATTAAAAATACCATTTTTACTGCAAATCATTATTTCCTAACCCGAATGAAATTCCTGTTCATTTAACCTATTCCGACAATTTTTAAACCCGGCATCATCCTGGTGAACCTGCACATTTTTGGACAGAAACACCAGTCTGTTGTTTGAACTGTGTAAAGTCAGTGCTGGATTTCGCAGGCAAAAATTGAAGGACTGTCCATTGCTCCCTACAGCACAACCAACCCTAAAAATCGCCGCTCGCTTAGAGGTCTGGAGTGGGTAATAAAATGGAACCGGTGCTGGGGGCTTAAGACCCCTTCCCATTGCCCTCATTCTGGGCAGTTCATGACTATAAAGAGCGGGGAAAGGGATAATAAACAACGAGTAAATCGAGTCACTTAGTACATCCCCCAGAACCCCGGAACAAATCAGGCACTAAAATAAATGAAAAATACTGCGGATGCTGGAAATCTGAATTAAAAACAGAAAATGCTGGAAACCTCCGTATGTCTCACAGAATCTGTGGCTATAAAATAGTTAGCGTTTCTAGTCCGTTTCACTCTTCGTTAGAGCTCTCTTTTCTGTTTCAGACACTAACATTCCCGATCACAGCCCATCCCAATTCCCGTTCCCAGGTCTCTGCTCTCTCTGTGAGATGGTGGGTGGCTCTGAGAAGAGCCTTTGCTGTGTGTTTGGTAGAAAGGGCCGAGTTGTTTAGCCGCCGAATCCATAGAGAGTGCGGCCCTGGCGTTTCAGAGCGTACACCACATCCATGGCAGTGACCGTCTTGCGCTTGGCGTGTTCAGTGTAGGTGACCGCATCCCTGATCACATTCTCCAGGAAAACCTTGAGCACCCCACGAGTCTCCTCATAGATCAAACCCGAGATCCGCTTGACACCGCCACGGCGAGCCAGGCGGCGGATTGCTGGTTTGGTGATGCCCTGGATATTATCACGAAGCACTTTGCGGTGCCGCTTTGCTCCGCCTTTCCCCAGTCCTTTGCCTCCTTTCCCTCTGCCAGACATGACAATTATTCACTCAGATCACTGCAGAATATGAGACACGAGCTGCTTCACGTTCCTCTTTTAAAGAGCCCACCCGGACCTGACTGAAAAACGCGGTTTGAGAGCAGGGAGGGGAGGAGACAGAGTGAAGATTAAACAGAGAGCTGAAGGGGGGGAGAGAGCCGGAGTGACAGACAGAGAGAGAACAGCCCCTGATCTTTCAGCTCCTCCTCCAGTTTCTGCAACCGCCAATTTCAACCCGTTTATTAACAATGGAACCGAGACACAAACCCGGACAGACCCGGGCTTCACAGTCAGGAGTTTCCGCAAACCCGGGGCTTTGAAATATGCTCTCGTTATAATTAACACTCAGTAATATTCCGACCTAAACACAGTCTATTCTAAAACAGGAATCATCCTCAGTAACATCACCATCCTCATACACACACGGTTCCAGCATTTTACAATCTGGGGGAATCTCGGGTTAAAATTGATGTTGTAAAGCGGCCTTTACCCACCAGTGTACCCCCGACACACGTCCACTCGCGCCCAACGCCCCTTGCCCCCCGCGCCGACACAGGTTCGGAGATTTTGTTCTCTCTGTGATGAGAGTAAAATGGGGAAAATTCCCATTGATTTTTGCGTTTGAATTGTGGCCGCGGATATCTGCGCATGCGCTATTTAAACAACGTCCCCAGTGTCGTCACAATGAGGATAACAGCGCATGCGCAACCCCTCCCCCAACAATGGCCGAGAGCGTCATTCACTCAGTGAGCGGAATAGGGTTTAATTCAGCAGCGATCGGAGACATCACCGCCCCAGAGGGAAGTGAACAAACAGCATCTGCTTAAAGCAGCGCATCGGTTTGGAGCCGCGTCCGCAGATATGCTCAGAGATTGGCATTGAGTGTCCGGGCAGCTGAGGCGGAGGTGGCGGCTGTTTTTAATGGGCTCCCTGGAACACGAGCTGCTCCCGGAACATGGAGTGAGCGGGGGGAAGGGAGAGGCCATTCTCGAGCAGTGTCTGGACAGAGTGAGAAGAACTCGCCATTGAAGATCATTGCTGCTTTCTCTCCCCAAACCCGAGTGAAGCTTCCTGGCTTAGTTCCGGCTCCCACTGTCCCTTGTTATTGGACAGAGAATGGCGGGGGAAATAGCCGCACAGTAACAATGTTTCCAGTTACACAAAGAAGATCAATTTCAGGCACCAGGTGAGAAGTGTGAAAGAGACATTTTAAACTGTGTCTGCTTGTTTCCAGGTGTACTGTTAGTTGAAAGGGAGCAGCAAATAGAAATCTGACCCTTGCGAAAGTCACTCCTCCATCGGATAGTCTAATTCAAGGAGCAGTGCACAGGACAGGTTGTTTCTGGATGTCATAAAATTGTTGTAAAACCGCTCAAAATAGCAGATAAGCAGAAACAGATTGCTCCAGTACCGTGGTGGGATCAGACACTGAGGTGCTGCTAGTTTTGCTTTGTTGATTGTTCATTATAATAACAGTTATTTTAAAAATACATTGATCTCTTTTGTATCTTCTACTTCACCTATTCTTCAGGTGAAGGAGTTATGTTTTCTGTGTGCACAGAAAGAATTGAAGGACCAGATGGTACTTCAAAACAAGGAAAAGTGCAGCCTGATGGTTCCAACTCACAGTAAGTACAATATCACTCACAAAGCACAGAGATACTGCCAGGTCTTTAGGCCAAAATGAAGCAGATAGAGACTGACATAGATCCCAAGATTGAGAGGCGCCCTTTCAATATAAGAGTCAAACAGAGCATTGGTGGGAGAAGTTGTTTACATTAAACCAGTGCACCTGAGGACTAGATACATCAATCCCAGGGCAAAAGCACAGCCACTATTCGATTTAAATACACGATGTCATCTTGGCCACAAATTAAATACTAATTATTAACTACGTCAGACAGCATTTACCCTATTGTAATATGCAGGATGAATTGCTACTAAGCACCTCAGAATTTAGTGTGAGGTATACATTAAATACCAGTTCCATAATCTCACTAAGTGTTAGACCAGAATATTAAAGTATGAATTCTGTTTTTTTTCAAACTGCAGGCATTAAATAATGGACCAGGTTTGAGATTGATGCATATGTTATCACTCGAATTTGTTCTCACAGAGATAAAAATTAAATACCACTACACAACTCGCACAGAACTACTGAATGTATCCTTAGATCCTGCCTGAGATGCAGGTGAAGGACCAATACAGAAAACCCGCACGGTTGCATTCGATGACAGAGACACATAGATCGAGAATGAACCCCAGACTCACATGAAAATCTAGAGACAGACATAAGAACAACAAATTCCAAATACCACATTCAATCCAGGGACTGACAAATACAGAATTAAAGCTACTTTCATATCCATTGCCATTGACTGAAAGATGTAGAATGTAGCCCAGTGTCACATACCCTACCAGAGACTGGCAAAGGTATAATAAATTCCAGAGTCTCTTTTTGTACCTGAGACTGACGGCCAAAAATAAACACATTCACATTGAGCAGTAGAGATTGAAAAATACAGAATGAAACTCATAATCTCATTCGGTATTGCACAGTGACAGGTACAAATAAACCCCTCCCACTCACACCCTTTACAAGGTAATGACACAGAATGAGCAGCACATTCACATACAATACCTGAAACTGACAGATATTGAATGATTCCCACCCTCAGGGTCTGCCAGATGCTGATGAAAACTGAATTAATGCACACTCACATTCAGTTTGAGAGACTGACTAACACAGAAGTATGTCCACACTCACCAGAAACTGACATACACTGCATTAATCCCACTTTATACAGGGGACCAAACCCTGAAATGCAGAAAAAAAACCCCACAGGCCTACACACAGAAAAAGACAATAAGGCATAGACCAAAAGCAGTCAATTAAAGTGCCACCGACTGACAGGCATAAGACAAATCTCATTCACAGACAGTAATAGATGAAGATAAAAGTAAAATCAACTTCACTGACACAATTATTTCCAGATATGGACAGCTAAAGACTGAATGCCACAGTCACATATATTAGGGTTAGAGTTAATCTCATTCTCATGTAAATTATCTGGGACCGACTGATACAGAAAAAATAACACATCCACGTGCAAGACAAGAGATGGACACATACAGATTGAATGCAACAATATTGCACTTCACGGGTAACTGAAAGGAAGCACATGTTTTTAATATTTCACAAGCGATATATTGAAGCAGATCGAATCCCACTGATATAGTATCAGAGAATGACATTCATATAGTTCATCCTGCACTCATACACAGTCCCACAACTAACAGATACAAACAAAAATCAACATTTGGATACAGGACCAGAGACTGATACTTGCAGAATGAATAAATTACACATGTAGTCAAAGACTGATGACTGCAGAACTAAAGTCAAACTCACACTCACTTCCAGATACTGTCAGCTTCAGAATGAGTTCCACATTCACTTGTAATTCTGGGGACTGACAGTTGGAATGGATCACAAAATCACATTCAGTTCCATGACTGACAGGTACATAATTCATCTCATGCTCACACACAGTACCATAGGCAGACAAATACACAATTACAAATTATTTTGCATAAAGACTGACAGATACAAAGTTAAATTGATTGTCACATTCAGTACCAGAGTCTGTCAGATATGGAATATGTCCCAAATCCACATCCCAAACCAGAGGCTAACAGATGCAGAATTAAGGCCATAACAACACAGCTCCAATGAATGTCAGTTACAGAATTAACCTGACAATGGATGAGAGATGGATAGATGCAGATTGTCTCTCACACTGGCTGAGTCCCAAAGGCTGATGATCACAGAATGAATCCCACAGTCACATAGAACAATGACAGACAGTGAATGTGACCACACTCACAGAGCAGAGCAGAGACTGGACAGTACAGATTGATATCAGCACTTGCATATAGAAGCAGATACTGACACATAATAAATCTCTCACACACATGCAGTTCAGCAAGTGACAGATGCAGAGAGAATCCTACACTCTCACATGGTACAAGATTAGCAGATAGAGAATGAATTCAACCATCACAAAAAGAAAAATGGAGATTGACAGATACAGAACAAACCCCTCTCATGTACAAGTCACAGAATTAGAAGGTACAGCATTAATCCCAAAGTTGCATTCAGTACCAGAAATTGCTGGAAATAGAATTATCCCCACATGATCTGAAATTGGCAGGCTTTTCAAATATGAAAATATAAGCCGGTCAGAACTTACAGTTTCTTCTACCTGGCTCTCTGATTAGTTGAGAATTGGATTGAGAAGAGTCTGTCCAATAGAAGCTAGAATCTGGCTACAGCTCACCAGCCATTCATAAGAACTAGGAGCAGGAGTAGGCAATTCAGCCCCTCGAGCCTGCCCCGCCATTCAAAACGATCATAGCTGATCTCATTTCGGCCTCAACTCCAATTTACCACCCTCTCCCCATAACCTTTCAACCCGTTACTAATTTAAAAATCTGTCTATCTCCTCCTTAAACTTATTCAGCGTCCCAGCATCCACTGCACTCTGAGGTAGTGAATTCTACAGATTCACGACCCATTGAGCAAAGTAATTCCTCCTCATCCCTGATTTAAATCTACCACCCCTTAGCCTAAAATTATGGCCTCTCGTTCTAGAATCCCCCACAAGGGGAAACATCCACTCCACATCTACTTTTTCTATCCTCTTTAGCATCTTCTATACCTCAATTAGATCTCCTCTCATCCTTCTAAACTGTCGTGAGTTTAGGCCTAAACTGCTCAATCTCTTCTCATCAGGCAAGTCCTGCATCTCTGGAATCAATCTATCGAGCCCCCTCTGAACTGCCTCCAATGCAACTACATCCTTTCTCAAGTAAGTGGACCAAAACTGTGCACAGCACTCCAGCTGCGACCTCACCAATGCCTTGTACAGTTGCAACAACACTTCCCTATTTTAACACTCTATTCCTTTAGCAATAAAAGCCAAAATTCCATTCTCCTCCCTTATTACCTGCTGTACCTGTATACTAGCTTTCAGCGATTCATGCACGAGGAAACCCAGTTCCCTCTGCACTGAAGCATTCTGAAGTTTCTCTCCCTTTAAATAATAATTGGCCATTTTTTTTCAAACCAAAATGGATAACCTCACACTTATCCACGTTAAACTCCATCTGTCAAATTTTGGCCTATTCACCTAACCTGTCCATATCCACTTGAAAATTTCTTATTTCTTCATTACAACTTACTTTCCCACCTATTTTGGTGTCATCTGCAAATTTAGCTATAGTACCTTCTATCCCTGAATCCAAGTCATTGATATAGATTGCAAATAGTTGGGGTCCAAGGACCGAACCCTGTGGCACCCCACTCGTTACAGCTTGCCATCCAGAAAAAGACCCATTTATCCTGACCCCCTACTTTCTGTTGGTTAGCCTATCCTCTATCCAAACTAATATATTACCCCTAACTCCGTGTGATCTTACTTGTGTATTAATCTTTTGGAAGTCAAGATATACTACATCTATACAATCCCCATTATCCATTTTGCTTGTCACATCTTCAAAGAACTCTAGCAAATTAGTCAAACGTGATTTAATCTTCAGAAAACCATGCTGACCCTGATGAATTGCATTTTGTCTTTCCAAATGCCCCATTACTACTTCCATAATAATGGATTCCAACAATTTCCCAGTGACAGATGTTAAACTAACTGGTCTATAGTTTCCTACTTTCTGTCTCCCCCCCTTTTTGAATAAGGGTATTAGATTAACATTTTTCCAATCCACTGGAACCTTTCCAGAATCCAGGGAATTTTGGAATATTATTACCAATGCATCCATTATCTCTGCTGCCACTTCCTTTAAGACCCTGGGATGTCGGCCATCAGGTCCTGGGGTCTTGTCACTCTTTAGTCCCAATATTTTGCTCAGTACTTTTTCTCTAGTGATGGTGATAGTTTGAAGTTCCTCCTTCTCTATACTCTCTGCTCTACCTGTTACTATTGGGGTGGTACTAGTGTCCTCTACCGTGAAAACTGAGGGAAAATATTGATTTAGTGTCTCTGCTATTTCTGTGTTCTCCACTATTAACTCCCCAGTCTCATCCTCCAAGGGACCAACATTCACTTTAGCTACTCTCTTTCATTTTATATACTCGCAGAAACTTTTGCTATCAGCTTTTATATTTTGCGCTGGTTTTCTTTCATAATTTACCATTGCTCTTTTTATTATTTTTTTAGTAACCCTTTGTTGATCTTTAAAAGTTTCCCAATCTTCCAGCCTGCCTCTGACCTTTGCAATTTGGTATGCCTTAGTTTTTGCCTTTATGTTATCTTTAATTTCCTTGCTTAACCATGGATGCTTTTTCCCCCTCTTACAATCTTTCTTCCTCTTTGGAATATATTTTACTTCAGAGGAATTGAATATCTCCTTAAATATCTGACACACTTCATCAACTATCCTACATTGTAGTCTTCCTGCCCAGTCCACTAGGGCCAAATCTGTCCTCATGCCTACGTAGTTACCTTTGTTTAACTCCAGAACACTAGTGTGGGACTCAAGTTTCTCGCTTTCAAACTGAACTTGAAATTCTAGCATGCTATGATCACTCTTCTGGAGTGGATCCTTTATTCTGAAAACATTAATCTCATTACACAAAACCAAATCTAGAATAACCTGCTCCCTGGTCGGTTCCACAACGCATTGCTTCAAGAAACAATCTCTAATACACTCTATGAACTCTCCCTCGAGGCTACCCTTGCCAATTTGATTAGCCCAGTCTATATGCATATTAAAATAACCCATGATTATTGCAGTGCCTTTCTTACATGCTCCCAGTATTTCAAGGTTTATAAAGTGCCTTACTGCTGAACTACTGTTTGGGGACCTATTGATTACTCCCACGAGGATTTCTACCCAGACTGACTCTACGTCTTGCTCTCCAGTGCCTACATCATTCCTCACTATAGCACTGATCTCTTCCTTTACTAACAAAGCTACACCACCTCCTTTTCCTTCCTGCCTATCCTTCTGAAACACTGAGTACCCTTGGATATTCAACTCCCAAACCTGCTCTCCCTGTAACCACATCTCAGAAATCACCACCAAATCATACCTATTTATCCCTATTTGTACTTTTAACTCATTAGTTTTATTCCGAATGCTACACACATTCAGATACAAAACCTTTAAGTTTGCCTGATTGTCAATTTTCCCTACTCTTATTTGATTCTTTGGTGCAATATGGCGTTCACACACTCTGTCCCTTGCTTTCACTTTTTGGGAACAATCAGCCTCATCCCTAACCTGCACTCTTACCCTCTCCTTAAACTTTGATCTTTTATATTTCCATGCAACTGAACCCTCCCCCCTCACTATTTAGTTTAAAGCCCTATCTACAACCCTGGTTATACAATTCGCCAGGACACTGGACCCAACCTGATTAAAGTGGAGCTGATCCGAATGGAATAGCTCCCTCTTTCCCCAGTACTAGTGCCAATGTCCCATGAATTCGAACCCTTTTCTCCCACACCAAACTTTGAGCCACACATTCACCTCTTTAATCTTATTGACCCTGTGCCAATTAGCTCGTGGCTCAGGTAGGAATCCGGAGATTATTACCTTTTTGGATCTGCTTTTTAATTTAGCCCCTAGCTGCTTGTATTCTCTCAGCAGAACCTCTTTCCTTGTTCCACCAATATCGTTGGTACCTACGTGGACCACGACAACTGGATCTTTCCCCTCCCACTCCATGATCCTCTGCAGATATCCTTAACCCTAGCACCAGGTAGGCAACACAGCCTTCGGGACTCTCGATCCTGGCTACAGAGAACAGTATCTATTCCCCTAACTATACTATCCCCGAGTACAACTACATTTCTCCTTTCTCCCCCCACTTGAATGGCTCCCTGTGCCATGGTGCTATGGTCAGTTTGCTCATCCTCCCTAGAGTCCCCGCTCTCATCCACACAGGGAGCAAGAATCTCAAACCTGTTCTATAAGGGCAAGGACTGAGGCTCCTGCAGTGCTACTTCCTGGACCCCTCGACCTGCCTCACTCATAGTCACACCCTCCTGTCCCTGACCACTGGCCGAATTTATGGTAGTTAATCTAAGGGTTGTGACTGTCTCCTGAAACAAAGCGTCCAGGTAACTCTCCCCCTCCCTGATGTGTCGCAGTGTCTGAGGCCCAGACTTTAGCTCATCAACTCTGAGCCGGAGTTTCTCGAGCAACCAACATTTGCTACAGATGTGGTCATGCGGAACCACAATGGGGTCCAACAGCAACCACACCACACAGCTGCAACACATCGCCTAGCACTGCATCTCTATTTTATTTAATTAGTTTTTCAATTTGTTGTTAACTTTCCTACTGGTCTTTAATTTATCAATCTGTAACATATTTTTCCTATTTACCTTTCACCTGAAAGCAAGTTAGAATAGAGAATCAAAATACACTTTTTAAAATCAACTGGAACTCGCTCTCTCTGCTGAGTTGAAGCTGAAGTGTTAGACCTCCAATCCTGGGCCCCAGTAGTTACCTTTAATCTGAAATCAACTTAGAATAGGTAGTTCAAACTAGCAGTAACTCACCAACCAATGAACTTACGGTTTTCCTGTGATGTCACTCTTTGTTTTTTTTTCACTCGACGACGGTGACTGCAGAGGACATTCTTCCCAGACTGCTTCCCGGCGACGGTGACTGCAGAGGACACTCTTCCCAGACCGCTTCCCGGCGACGGTGGCTGCAGAGGACACTCTTCCCAGACTGCTTCCCGGTGACGGTGACTGCAGAGGGCACTCTTCCCAGACTGCTTCCCAGTGACGGTGACTGCAGAGGGCACTCTTCCCACACTGCTTCCCAGCAACGGTGACTGCAGAGGACACTCTTCCCAGACTGCTTCCCGGCGACGGTGGCTGCAGAGGACACTCTTCCGACACTGCTTCCCGGCGATGGTGACTGCAGAGGACACTCTTCCCAGTCTGCTTCCCAGTGACGGTGACTGCAGAGTACACTCTTCCCACACTGCTTCCCGGCGACGGTGACTGCAGAGGGCACTCTTCCCAGACTGCTTCCCAGTGACGGTGACTGCAGAGGTCACTCTTCCCAGACTGCTTCCCGGCGATGGTGACTGCAGAGAGCACTCTTCCCAGACTGCTTCCCGGCGATGGTGACTGCAGAGAGCACTCTTCCCAGACAGCTTCGTGGTGACGGTGAATGTAGAGGACACTCTTCCCAGCCTGCTTCCCGGCAACTGCAGATGACACTCTTCCCAGACTGCTTCCCGGCGATAGTGACTGCAGAGGACATTCTTCCCAGACTGCTTCCTGGTGACTGCAGAGGACGCTCTTCCCAGACTGCTTCCCACTGACGGTGACTGCAGAGGAAAACTCTTCCCAGACTGCTTCCCGGTGACTGCAGATGACACTCTTCCCAGACTGATTCCCGGTGACGGTGACTGCAGGGGACGCTTTCCCAGACTGCTTTCCAGTGACGGTGACTGCAGAGGGCACTCTTCCCAGACTGGTTCCTGGTGACGGTGACTGCAGAGGGCACTTTTCCCAGACTGCTTCCCGGCGATGGTGACTGCAGAGGACGCTCTTCCCAGACTGCTTCCCGGTGACGGTGACTGCAGAGGACACTCTTCCCAGACTGCTTCCCGGCGACGGTGACTGCAGAGGACACTCTTCCCAGACTGCTTCCCGGCCATCGGGACTGCAGAGGACGCTCTTCCCAGTCTTCCCAGATCATTCATATTAATAATTATAGAAAGATTAAACTAATAGAATCAGTATCTTCTACCTCACCTGTACTTAAATTCTAAGATATACTTTTTTCCAACAGGCAAATAATTGAAGGAACCAGAATAAATGTGATGTTTCCTCCAGCCAAATTAGAATGAAGGTTCCCACCAGCTCCTTCTCAGACCCAGTGCATACATTATCATGGACAGAGCACAGAGACACAGACAGGTCATCAGTTTCACAGTCTCACACAGCATAAATACTTCCAGAGTCATTTTCCATCCATGAATCAAACAGAGCAGGAGAGATAGACATTGTATCCATGTCACCCAAACTCAGTCCTGCAGATGGGAGTGTCCATAAATCCCAGTCCAAATTCTCACCCGCTATTAAATTCTCACTGGGTCAATCCCACAGTCGTGCTGCCTTCGCTACAAATTAAACATCTGATAAAACTGACACGTTTCCAGTTACAAGCTTACAGGCTTAACCTTAATGATGTGCACTGAGATTCATGTTAATTGCCAGCCCAATATTCACACACATCATGGACTTATAAATTGCACCATTAATTCCCATAGTGTGTCCTGACATATACCTGAGATACAAGTTCAAATCTCAAGTACATTATCAGTTTGAGATATTCTGAAAGCTAGTATAACCTGAGACAGAAATTCAGATTCTAGTTTAAAACTCACCCTTATGAAACTAAAAGAGACAATATTAATTTGATGAATATGAACTGAGCTATAGATTACATACTAATCCTCCATCCTCACACAGTGTCAAATAGAAATACTATAACAATTCCAGACCATTTTACATCCATGTCAAAGTTCTTACTCAGAATCAGACTGAATGTCACAGATCAAATCGATTAGTATAACCGGAGTTACACTTGCACACCCATCCAGCATCAGATTAAAGGATTCATTATCTTTCCCAATTGTGTTCAAAGTGACAGATTTAATATTGGGCCAAAACTCCCACATATCGTTTGCTTAAGCTGACCACATTAGTGGTCTGTGGCTGTGCTGGGAATTTATATACAATTAACCCAATCTTACAAACAGTCCCAGACACTGAAGGTTACACAATGAATCCTCTACTCACCCAGAGTACCAGTGAGCGATTATCAAACACATGTTCAGTGCCGGATGTTGAGAGAGACAGACTGTTTACTGCACTCACTCACAATATTTCAGTGTGGGTGATACCAAATTATTCTGACACATCAATTATGCCACTAAGAGATTGTAGAAAGGGTCCAAGAGCCGCATAGATAACAGGTGCTGACAGAAACAAATGGAAGTCTACATGCACATGCACAGACACACACACACATGCACATTGTTATGTAAGTTGGGAATCATATGTATATTTCAGTCCCTCATGCTGTTTGTGAGCATGAGATTCATTCTGTATCTGCCAGTGGGATTAATTCTGTATCTGTCAGTGACTGCTACTGTATGAAATTGTGGGATTCAATTGGTGTATTTCATTCACTTCCACATACAATACCAGTGAATGAAATATACCAATTGAATCCCACAAATTCTTACAGTAGCAGACACTGACAGGTACAGAATTAATCCCACTGACAGAGACAGAATGAATCTCATGCTCACGAACAGCATGAGGGACTGAAAGATTCATATGTTTCCCAACCTACATAACAATACAACAGGCATAGAATGCTATCGACAGACCCAGAATTAAACCCAGGCTCACACATTAGGAGAGCCTGACAGATATATATGATTGCCATGCTCATAAACAACACCAGAGACATTCAGATATAAAATCAGCCCCAATTTCTTTATAGTGCCAGAGAATGAAATGTGCAATATGAACCCTACACTCACCTACTCCCCTAGTGACAGACCAGAATGCCTGTCAAACTCATACACAGCTCCAAAGAATAACAAATGCAGACTGAAGCTACACTCCCACGGAATGCAAGAGACATTCAGATTCAGAATGGTTTCCACATTCACATATGGTAGCACTGATTGGCAAAGAGTGAAACACAGGCACACTCACAAACCACCATCACCATTAAGAAATTCAGATTGAGTCCCGTTCAATACCAGAAAGTGACTGATCAAACACATCCATTGCATACGTCCCATTCCCCTGTCAGGCTCAAGGCGTGACCCAACACTCATGCAGTACCTGGAAATGAAAGATACAGGCTGACTATGACACATATATATTGTACCAGGTATCGACAAATGCAGAATGAATGCAACATTCACCTACAGTTTCACGGAGAATGTATCCACACTCACATACAGTAACGAAGACTGACAGGTCCAGCGTGCCTTTCACACAGCACCAGTGAGTAACAGACACAGAATGAATCCCACATTCACAAGTTGGATCAGAGAAGGGCCGATAAGAATGTATCTCACATTCACACACATGTTGACGGCTTTAGCACAACATTATTATTACTGCTTGTATAGCAAAATGGAATAAAAGTCATATCCACCGTTAGTAATTCTAAGACCTTCCCTTCCCCTCTTAATATAATGTGAACAATTCTTGCCTGTTTTGTCCATCTCTGATCTGTAAACTTCGACCTAGCAGAGTGTGCTGACATCTACTGGCCAGAGCCGAGAACTACAACAGAGCGGAGGGAATTAAGATGAACTGTTGGTGTTGCAGATTCAGGTCAATGTGAGGAAGTAGTGATGGGATGTGACAGGGTCGACATAGAGTTGTAAGTATTAAATCCAATGAAAAAATCAATATAACTTATTTCTCATGGAATCTGTAGAATGTGGGACTTGTTGTCGTCTTGAGCATTTAAATCAATGAGCACAGCTGTATTTAAGGGAAAGCTAGGTAAGTACAGGAGGGAGAATGGATTTCATGGACCAGCAGATAATGGTACATGAAGTATTCTGGGTGGAGCATCTTGTGGAATAATGTACCAATTAGACCAGATGGCCTAATGAAGTATATTCTGGGTAGAATGAATACCGATTTCCAAAGTGCCTCAGAGACTGACAGATACTTAATGAATCTCACACTCATAGTGCACCACAGACAGCAACACAGAGTGAATCATACACTCACACACATCCATAGATACTGACAGATATATAATGAATCAGACACTCAAATTCTTTGCCAGAGGTATAGTGAGACAGAATGAATCCTACACTTAAATACATACAAGCTTAGAATAGTTACAGCGCAGCAAGAGGCCATTCGGCCCTTCGTGTCCGTGGTCTTTCTCCACCAAAGCCATTCAGCTACTTCTGATCCCCAGCCCTCTCACTACAGCCTGGCAAACCTTTTCCCTTCAGGTGCTATCCAATTCCCTTTTGACAACCCCAAATTCTCCTGTCTTTAGCATACTCTAAGGCAGTGAATTGCAGATCCTAATGGTTTCCTGCATTAAAAAAAAAATCCTGATGCCTCCATTAGGACTTTTGCCAACCACCATAAATCGATGCCCACTGCCCACAGGATAATTTTATCGTTATCTACACTGTCTAGAACACTTAATATTTTGAACACTTCTACCAAATCTCCTCACAGCTTTCTCTTTTCGAAGGAGAGTAACCACAACTTCTTCAATCTATCCATGTAACTAAAGCCCCTCATCCTTACAAACATCCTTATAAACCTTTTCTGCATTCTTCATAAAACCTTCACGTATTTCCAAAGGTTTGGTGCCGAAAATTAGACTAATACTAGTGTCTGTGTGACATCTTTCTGTATGTGTGCAAGGGGGCCTGTATCTGTCTGATCTCACTTGGTGTGGGAGGAGTTGTAAGGATCAGGGTAGGTCTGCACAGGCAGTCCTTTTCCATAGGCACACATGTATGTTAGAGACCGACATGTACACCTCATATCCAACACAGACATAGTGCAAGGGCCAGGCAGATATAAAATTTATCCCACAGTAACAACCAATAATACAATGGAAATATAAAAGCACAATATTCTGGATGCTGGGAATCTGAAATAAACACAGGAAATGCTGGAAATGCACAGCAGATCTGGAAGTACCGGTTGCTTCAGGTCATGACACTTTGTTGGAACTGGGAACGATGAGAAATGTGACAGATTTATGATGAAATTGTCACTTAGGAATACAGAACTTGAGTATTCCTGAAAAAAAGAGACATGATGTCGATTCTTTTTGTCTTTCCCTCTTCAGTGTTAATGGGATCCAATCCAGTTGGTGAAGCCGAAAGCAAGACACAGAGTTTGTACTTATCAAGAGATTTTATTTGCTTGTTTAGTCTCACAGCTCTGCTGCTTCACAACCCTATTTCCCACCTAACCCCTATGTATATGTGCTCAACGACAAATAATACTTTATTTTCTTAAGCTAAGCAATGTAATTGATATTATGTTAACAAACCTTAAATAACTCATTGAAAATACATTAACTTATGGAGCAGATACAATTATACCAAATATACGCATCCATCAGCCATGATCATGTTTAATGGCAGAATAGGCTCGAAGGGCTGAATGACCTACAGCTGCTCAAATCTCTAATGTTCTTCAAACTGTAACTTCTGTCCCCATTTTGACTCCTTTATTTCACATTTGGTTTTAACCTCATTTTTCTGTTGCGTTTGCTTTCGGGTGGCAGCTGCTCCTCATTTTTCCATTCGCACCTCTTTTCGACACATCTCTGTTTTCTGTTACTTGTTCCTTTACCTCTCCCTTTTGCCTTGCAGCAACAATTCTTTCGTCATTTAATCTCTCCTGCCATGTAGAGCTTCAGCCATCCCGTCTGCCTCCACAGCCTCCCTTTCAGTGACTGTCCATTTGTTGTTAATAGCCTTCAGTGTTACCTTGTGTTACCTGCTAATCTTTTCTCATGCACTCTCTCTGCTGTTCAAGTTTACTTTTTGAGCTCTCCTCTGTACTTCCTGTATTCTGCTTGGTTCCCTAATTTATTATGAATCTGACATTTATCATCAGCCTGTTTTTGGATTTCCAACAGAGCACAGGATGTACAGTCAACAGCTCTCAGCTTTCCCAAAATTACACTGAAATGAGCTGCCTGTTTAATTAAAGTTTTCATTATTTAGAATGTTCTGCTCCTTCCTGCTTGTATCTTTGCTGTTGTCTCTCGGTTTAATTTACACAGCAACTCATTCCCCCTCTACACCTAATCTCTACTTTCAACAAATCCACATTATAAACTCTTCACTCTGCAATTTTCTGTGTTTGAGCTCCCAGGTCAATTGAGTTCTTGGTTGTAATTTCATTGTCCCACTTAATTTACCTGAAAGCAACGTTTGTGTTTGAATTATCAACTCATTTGTACTATAATTATAATTTATATGAATTCCATCTTGCAACAAACTGGAAATTTTCAAATTAAAATCTAGAGATGACTGACTTGTTGTGCAAAGACCTGTCTATTCGACTCAGTTCAATAAATCCTGTCCTGAACAGAATGCTTTATCCAGGCAATATCTCTACTTGGTCAACTGATGGTGCACGGAGCTCTCAGCTTTTACTCATTGATCTTCACAGGAGTTGATCCAGTTTTGATGTCAACTTGTTCGCTGGTGTCGATTTACTCGGATTCTTCGCCTGATTTCTCTCCTGTCCAAAGAGGCTCTCTGAGCAGAGTTCTCAATAATAACTTGACATTTCCTCACAGGTTTTTAGTCTAAA
Organism: Cetorhinus maximus; assembly: GCF_964194155.1. NCBI lineage: Eukaryota > Metazoa > Chordata > Chondrichthyes > Lamniformes > Cetorhinidae > Cetorhinus > Cetorhinus maximus. The sequence continues at coordinate 21,284,354 of NC_135909.1, forward strand.
TGATTTTTGAACTATTTTATTAAAGGATTTAGTTTTGTACATGCCTCCCTAGCTCTCCTCATGGTTAGGCAGAAAGTGTTACTGCTTTGTTGGCAAGTAGATGACAGATTTATTTGAAAAGTCATTGTGACAGGATTTTGGGTTTGAATCAAGTCACAAACCTGGTGGTGATGCATTGTGGCCTCATCTGTTACGTGACCTGCCAGGGGATGACCTCATAATTGCCCCAGTCCTGTAGCTGTGGATTGGCAATTTGTTAAAAAAAACTTTCAGTGGGGCTGATTTGGTCGCATTTGGCTTTGAAAGATAAGTGTATGTCCCCAAAACCCGTGCCAGAATTTGTGTGTAACAAAGAAGGTTGACACTCCAGTACAGTACTGAGGGAGGGCTGCACTATTGTAGGTGCAGCCCTTAAAAAATGATGATAAACCAAGGCGCTGCCCAACCTCTTATTTTATCCAAAGTGACCCCACTGCGCTGTACCGAAGACACACGAGCAGTGGAGTTATGCCCCCGAGCACTCAATCATCATCCCAAAGCATGTTCACATTGTTGTTTGTGGGTTTTTCTTGTGCAGAAATTAGCTGCCCCTTTCTGACAGAAAATGTCTGTTCATTTTTCCTGAATCAGTTTCAGTTTTGCTCCAGAAAACATGAAATCTGACTTAAAACTCAACTCAGGTGGGACTCAAAATGACAAGAAATCCATCAGCAATAAAGGGTACAGGCGTTTATTGATCAGAGTGTGTGAGGGACTGTTATGACGTTGCAGAAGATATGGACCAAATCCAAGAGGGATAGTTGGTCGTGTTGTCACAAGGGTTTTGCATTTGTATTTATTACGAGATGTGTGCACTGAATTCAGAAGCAACATGCCTGCCAGAGCATTTAGAATTTAAAAAAAAATAATATTTTATTAAAAATAAAAGATGTCAAGCACATACATAAGACTACAAATAGCACTATAATAACTCCTCAAGTTACTAATTAACCTGACCCCCTCAGTTACACACCCTTTAAGGTCCGAAATAGATTTTAGAATTAAAGCAGACTCAGCAAGTTAACACAGTATCTGGACAATGGAATGCCGTATGGCTTTTCCTCAACTCCCATTTAGTTAGACAGCAGACTTACACAAAAATGCTGGAGGCTTCATTGACGCCATTTCACACACTCCTGTTAGATCTTAAATGGCCTTTTTCAACATAACCTTTCATTCTCCTTTATATATGTTTCTCTCTTCTTGATATGTAAATTCTATAGACCCAGATGTCGATGAAATTGTATCTTCTTCACAATCTAAAAAACTCCCATGTCGCCACTATTTCCAGTAACCTTTGGGAAAAATAAACATGTTCCTTAGCCTTGCTTATCTGGCTAGTTGAAAACTTACTGAGATACCATTGAAATCCAAATATCCCTTCATTTATCTAAAAATGCAAATTCCCTTTACACCTTACATGCTAATCCAGGTTCCATGTTTACTCATTAGCATGTCAAGCACCCAGCTTCTTTTGATGAGTTAAACTTGATTCCAAATGTAATTACATTACACACAGACAGACCCAACTATACTTACCCCATAAAATTACTTCGCAATAAACCAGAAAAACATTATGAAACTGTTATACTTGCTTGACAGGAACTAATGCTTTCTGTGAAAAGCATTGATTTCAATAAGTGAATATCCTCGGAGTACCACTCCTGGCTAATTCTGAGCAATAACTGGTGGCAGGTTTTTAAAGAGATGAAAGATTTCCCAGCACTATTGAAGAAGCACAGTGATTTCTCTTGCTGCCCTGATGAACATCCCTGACTCAATAACACCACCAAAAACAGCTGCACATAAAGAACTAACGGAAGGGTCAAAGTTTAATATAGAAAACCATACCCATTCCAGATTTCCAAAAGGTCACATTGATCTTCAGAAAACATTCTGCATCAACTCCAATATCTGATCATTGAGAAACAGGTGTCTCCTCCCGCTTGGCTTCATTATGTGTGGAAATTGGAATTGTCTTGTTTCACAAGCTCATGAAAGTACCTGGGAGCAGTTTACTGTGTTTCAATGAGAAATTGTCATCTGATATTTAAAAAATAACACAGAAAATGCTTGTAACATGGAGCAGGTTTGTTCATCACAGGGTTAATACAAGCTCACTTCCCCATCCAATGAATAAGGCATGTCGACATTGAGAGAATATTAACGGAGAGGAAAATAACTGCTTTCTAATTCTGCTCCCCTGCTGACTATTCCCAAAGTCACCATGGAAGTGGGGCAATAGACCGATTTCAATTTCCAAATGCTGATCAAAGGATTGGCAGCTGGTAAAATGTGGGAAATGCAGGTTGGAGAGGATAATTTTCTTCCTGCAGGATTTCCTGGGAGACGAGTTGTGTGTGGAATTGTAGCTCAGCACTAGAGATTGTCAATGTTGAGAGAATAATGGGACCAACAAGTGATGACACCTCATTTCAGTTCCTTCCAGATTTAGTTTTTCTTTATGAATTCGGGGTGAAGGAACAAAAGTAAAGTATTCTCTCCCAAGTTTGTCCTACCATTTAATGAACTCATGACTGGTCTGTCTTTTTGCCCATTTATTCCTCTTCGTTTTGTAATCCTTAAAACACTTAACAAACAAGAGCTATTGATTTCAGTTTGGATCTTTTCGGTTGACCCCCAGCGTTTACAGATGTTTGGGGGAGGGAGTTTCCACCATCCTTTGTGTGAAGACGTATTTCCTGAAATTACCTCTGAAGGGCTTCATTCTAATTTAAAGGTTAAGCCCCCTTGTTGAGGGCACCACCCCCACCCCCGGCCCCCACCTCCCGTCCCACCAGAGGTAATAGTTTCTCTCTATTTACCCTGTCAAATCATTCAAGCACTGTAAACATCTCAGTTGGATCACCCCTTAGTCTCTGATATTCACGGCATTACAATACTAGTATTTACAATCTGTCCTCGTCATTTGAATCTGGTATCATTCTGATGAAATTCTGCTGCCCCCACTCCAAGGCCAATCTAACATCCCTCAGCTCTGTCATCAGGAACAGAACGCATTGATCTAAACAGGGTTTTATACAACTGTAATATGATTCCCAATACTTTGTATTCTATTACTCTTAGATATTATATTTATCTTCCTGTCCACGAGCTTTTAATGATGTCTGTTCATCTCTCTTGGCTCCTCTGCAGTTTCGAGAATCTCACCACAAAAATAAACAACCTTTTCTATCTTTCATAGGTTTAATCAGATGGCCCTTCACTTTAAAGCTCATTTGCTAAAACTTGCTCATACACTAAACTTATCAAGGAAATGTCAAACTAAAGTGTTCCACAAGGACAATGTTATTTATTTCTGCCCCATCGCCATTAACTTTTCCAGCTGCTCTTTCAGCCACTGTAAATCCGGAGAATGAAAGGGAAGGAAAAGTCCTGTCCCCTTTCCTGAATCCTATTTGTTCATCATTCCAATAAAACCTGGGTAAAGATCTGTAATAGCTCAGTATCAATTTTGATTAAGTTTGAAATATTCCATTAAAAAAAATCATTCTAGGTATTTGGCCTTCGCTGGTTTGGACAGCAATTATTGCCCATCCCTAATTGCCCTTGAGAATGTGGTGGTGACCTGCCTTCTTGAACCTCTGCAGTCCATGTGGTGTAGTTACATCCATAGTGCTGTCAGGAAGGGAGTTCTAGGATTTTTACCTGCGACATTGAAGGAACAGCGATATATTTTCAATTCATGGTTTGAAGGGGAATTTCCTGGTGGTGGTGTTCCCATCGATCTGCTGACCTTGCCCTTCTACATGGTAGTGATCCAGGGTCTGGATGGTGCTGTCGAAGGAGTCTTGGTGAGTTCCTGCAGTGCACCTTGAACATGGTACACACTGCTGCTACTGTGCTTTGGCGGTGGAGGGAATGAATGTTTTTGGATGTGGTCTCCATCATTCGAGCTGCTTTGTTTTAGATGGTGTAAAGCTTCTTCGGTGGTGTGGGAGCTGCACTCATCCAGGCAAGTGGGGAGCATTCCATCACACTCCTGACTTGTGCCTTGTAGATGGTGGACAGCCCTTGCGGAGCCTGGATGTGAGTTACTCCACGCACAATACCTAGCCTCTGACCTGCTATTGAAGCCATAATATTTATATGGCTATTCCAGTTCAGTTTTTTGTCAATGGTAACTCCCAGGATGTTGATAGTGGGGGATTTAGTGATGGTAATGCCATTGAAAATCAAGGTAATAGTTGGATTCTTACTTCTTGGAGATGATTATTGCCTGACACTTGTGTGGCGCAAATGTTATTTGCCACTTGTCATCTCCAGTGAGACATTGACAACCATCCGATTCCAGGCCTTTTTTATGCAAAACCTACTCAAACAGGAAGAAACTAAAAATATCCAATAACTTGATTCGAACCCACGTGTGAAAAGCACAATGGTTTCACAATCCCTCATCTTAACATCCCCTCAGAGCCGATCCTAGCTTTAAGTTATGGTCTCGTATCCTTTTTTCCAGCCGTGAAGAGTTTGCAAGAAGGTTCTGAAAGTGCAGCCACGTGTGCAATGTTGGAAATGCGGCTCCAGTAAGCAGAAAAAAAATCTATCACGTCAAGTCAGGAACTGTTTGGAATGGAGCAGTGTGAAACATTTCCTCACAATTTATTTTTTTTATCTAATCATTGGTTTTCAAACATTCCATCAATGGGAACAATATTCCTTAATGTGTATAAAAAATGAATACCTGGGCTGATATTAAATACATCGGCTAATCTTAAATATCTGTACCACATCTCCCCTTAACATTCTCTCTGATAAGAGCATCTCCAGTTTGTATTTTTCTGTCCATCCACATACGGAATCCCTCACCACTGAACCCATTCCAGAAAATTTCCAATGCGTGCTCTAAAGGACTTGGTGTTCTTCCTAAAGCCCTCACCAAGATCTTATATTCCACATTACAACGTGATACCTCTCCAATTCTTTTAATCCTATCGATCCGCGTTATTTTTATAAACTTAGCTTATGATTCCTTATAGATGAAGACAGGCTTCCTTCAACATTAATCTCCTTAAAGATTTGGAAAAATGACCTTCCAATCTCCAATGAATAAATCCTAATGAAATTCTCCAGTCAGCCCATGAACAGCCCGCCCCCTTCATTCCACTTATTGTGACTTTTATTTTCACTGATCCCACTTCTTCAGCACAAATGCTTCGCTCCTCTCCTTTAAACCCTCTTCAATAAGAGGGCACAAATCCTCCATCGACAATTTGCAAATGACTTCTTTAACAAAGAACTCATGTTAAAGAAGATATACGAGAAGTTCTGGCTGTGCTAAATGTTGATAAGTCAGTGGGACCAGATGGAATGCATCTGAAAATGCTGAGGGCTGAAATAGTGGAAACTGTGGAGGTATTGGACTGAATCTTCCGAATTTTATTTATTTTTTTACAGTTATAAACCACTTTGTTACTCTAGGAACCAGAAATGAATAAAAATGAATCAGTGTTGAACAGATTCTGACATCCCACATCTCCATTTTATTTTTCATAGAGCAACTTGTCCTCGGTGTAAGTGTGTTGCTCTAAGAATGAGATCACCACGTCCTGGGAATATAGCAGCAATCCCGCCAAGGTCTGATCTGCAACCTTGAAAGTCAGTGAAAGGTTGTCACCCTCTCCTCCGAATTTGATCGCCACCTCAAGCCCAACATTCAGCTTGGGTGGGCAAACAAAACAACCTGATTCCCCTCGTCCTCCAACGCAAACTGAACTCCAGAGGTGAGGTGAGAGTGACTGCCCTTGACATCAAGGCAGCATTTGACTGTGTGGCATTATGGATCCCCAGCAAAACTGGAGACAATGGGATTCGGGGGCGGGGGGCGGGAGCTCTCTGCTGGTTGGAGTCATACCCAGCACAAAGAAAGATGATTGTGGTTGTGGAGATCAATCATCCCAGTTCCAGGACATCACTGCGGGAGTTCCTCGGTGTGGTGTCCTAGGCCCAACCACCTTCAGCTGCTTCACCATTGACCTTCCTTCCAGCAGAATTGGGAATGTTCGCTGATGATTGCTCAATGTTCAGCACCATTTTCAACACCTCCGATACTGAAGCAGCCCATGTCCAAATCATCACCCACACTCTGTCCAGAAGACTCAGGACTTCAAAGAACTCTAAGAAATCTCCTCTCAAATTCCTCGTCTCCAAGGTAAATATCCCCTACCGCTACAATGTATCGAGGAAATTTAAGTTCCTCGCCGCGAAATATTCTCGTGAAACTTTACTGCTTCCTCTCCAATACCTTCACATCTTTCCTAAAGTGTGATGCCCGGAACTGGGCGCAATACTCCAGCTGTGGCCGAAATACTGTCTTTTCCAAGTTCAAAACAACCGCTTTGCTCTTGTAATCTATGCTCCCATTCATAAAGCCGAGGATATTGTATGCTTCATGAACGATTCTTTCAGCCTGCACAGCCTCCTTCAATGATTTATGCAGATGTACATCATTTCCCGCTGTTCCGGCACCGTCTTTGGAATTGTAAACTTTATTTTGTCTTTTCTCCCCGTGTTCTTCCTACCAAAGTGAATCACTTCACCCTTCTCTGGAAAAGATTCAGACGCCTTATTTTACAATCTGAATATGTCCTTTTGAAGGAAATTGCTCTTTCACTCGAATTTCTATCGCCCTTTTCACAACCACAGGACGTCCAAAACACTTCACAGGCAATGAGTGCTCTTGAAATGTCGTCATTGTTCAAATGTCGGAAATTGCTGACCGTTTGAACGTTTTGTTCTACAATGTCAGAAATTCCCTTATGTGGAATAGGAAATGAGCGCTACCTGTGCTGGGCTCTGTGGCGCAACGGATAGCGTGTTGGACTTCTAGCTGCTGTTGTAAAAGAGATTCAAAGGTTGTGGGTTCGAGTCCCCCCAGAGTCGATCTTTTAGACAAAAGCAAATCAGCAACTGGTTCATCGGAGAAGGGAAACTGCCGTCACCAACCCCTCTCTGTACAGGTGAATCCAGTCACACCCCACTTTCCAATCTGAACCACTTCACAGAAGAAAACTCGCCACCGAATAGTGAAACAGGTGGCAAAAGGAGTAGAGCCGCTTCGCCGCTACAAGGATACAGAATTGGCTGAGTGGCAGGAAACAGAGTTTTGTGTTAAATGGATGTTTTTCGGCCTGGCGGAAGGGTTGGGACCTTTGCTGTTCCTGATAAATATCAATGACCGAGACCTTTGTTCCCAGGACAAAATTTCAACGTTTGCGGAGGATACAAAGCTTGGAAACATTGTGGAGAGTGTGGAGGATAGTGTAGAACTTCAAATGGACTTGGACCTGTTGGTGGAAATGGGGAGACAGGTGGCAGGTGAAGTTCAATGGAGAGAGGTTTGGCAGGAAGAACTTGCAAAAACAATGTAAAATGAAGGGTACAACTCTAAGGGAGGTGGAAAAGCAGTGGGACTTGGGTGTTTCTGTGCGCAAATCATTGAAGGTGGAAGGACAGCTTGAGAGAGTGTTTCATCAACCATACAGTATCCTGGACTTTATTGATAAAGCGATAGAGTACAAGAGCAAGAGGCTATGTTGAGTTTGTATAATTCACGAGTTCGGCCTCAAAAAGAGTATTGCGTCCAGTTCTGGGCGCCACTCTTTAGGGAGGATGTGGAGGTGCTGGAGAGGGTGCAGAAAAGATTCACGTGAATGGATCCAGGGATGGGGAACTTCAGTTATGAAGATATATTGGAGAAGATAGGGCTGTTTTCCTTAGAGAAAAGAAGATTTAGAGGAGATTTGATAGAGGTGTTCACAATCATGAGAATTCTGGGCAGGTTAGATAGGGAGAATTTTTTTTTCACTCGTGAGAGGATCGAAATGATATGTGATTAGTAAAAGAAGCGAATTTTTTTCAGAAGTTGTTTTTTTAATTATTATTTTGAAGCGAGTGGCTAGTGTCTGGAATGCACTGCCCGAGAGTGTGATGGAGGCAGCATCAACTGAAGCATTAAAAAGTCAATTATAATGTTATCCGAAATGGAAAAATGTGTAGGGTTACGGGAAGAAGGTGGGGGAATGGTTCATGAGTTATTCATTCGGAGAGCCTGTGAAGACATGATGGGCCAAATGGCTTCTTTCTGTGCCGTAACAATGCAATGATTCTGTGATATTTCGCCAACGAGCATCAGTGACATGCAGCATAACACTACTTCCCATAACTGCTCCGTCATCTTTCCAGACTGTTTCTGACAGACAGCTCGAAACAAGAATGATGTGAGTCTACAGTCCTGAACATCAAGACCAACACGGTTATCACAGCTGTAAGGAACACCCCCTGTTACAGCTTTAGATCAGATACTGGGAAGATTATCACAGGCGGTCTGCATGATCTTTCAGACACGTTTCTTATTGGACACATGGGATGAGCGGCTGTGTGCACATTAGTAGCCCAGGGATAGATTTCTCTATTGCCAGACTAGATTCTCAGTTCCTTTCCCAGACATTTCCCTTTCTCTTTCTAAATCCAAACTTGGTCTCTTATTCATTTCCGCTTGTCATTGTTTCATCAATGTTGGCCTCGTTTCCATCTGTCTGAGCATTTAGCTCTTAAATTCCTTCTAGAAACGCCCCCAATTGCCAACAACCACCCTCCACCCCGCTTAAGACCCTCTTAAAATCCATCCCTTTGACCAAGGTTTTGATCAGCTGCCCAAATTTGTGACTCAGTGTCGAATGTTGCTTGACTGAGCTCCTTCGAAGTGCTTTGGGAAGTTTTATTCAATTGCGGTGCTGCTGATGAAATTGTTCAAATTTGGATAAATTAATATTCGGAATCAATTTTGTTAAAATTTTCCTCGAATTTTCTCCAATTGTTTCGCGTTGCGAAACTCCTGCCATGAGGTGGTCACATGATGGCCAGTTTGATAGAGTAAATAAGGAGAAACTGTTTCGACTGACAGAAAGTTCGCTAACCAGAGGGCACAGTTTGACGCTGATTGGGAAAATAGTCAGGAGAGAGATGAGGAGAATGTATTTTAAACTGAGTGTTGTTGTGAAATGGAAGCTTTCTGGACGGGTGGTGGAAGCAGATTCAATAATAACATTCAAAATGCATTTGTAGAAGTATCTGAAAGGAAATACAATACAAGAATATGGGGAGAGAGCATGGATGTGGAAGTAATCATATCGCTCAACCAAAGACCCAGCACAGGCGGAATGAGCTCTGCCTGTCCTGTATCCTTCTATGATTCATGGATAGAAATCAGTCCTACATTCTGTAGAGCATGAAGGGCGTGAGAAACTGGCATGAGAATTGATCCCATTGGCGCAGAATGGAAACGGTAAAATATTTATTCTTTCAGGGAATCGCAATTGAATTGCAGGTATGACTATGTCTGTTCAAATGTGGTTTGTTACCAGATCCATATTATTGAATTTAAAGGGATGTGTTATCAGGCAAGGAGCTTACTATGATACAAAAACAGAAAATGCTAGAAACACTCAGCAGCAACTGTGAAGGGAGAATGAATTAATGTTTCAAGTTAACGATACTCCAGCAGAACTGAGGAAAGGTAGAAATGTAATAGGTTTTGAAAAAGTGAAATGGTCGGGGGCTGGGAAGACGTTGAAGAAAAGCGCAGGTCTGTGATGGTGTGGGTGCCCGGAGAGATGAAATTACAAAAATAAGTTTCACGGGGCAAAAGCCACAGGGAGTTCTATTGGAACAGGGTAATAAACAAGCGATTGGCCCAGATGAGGTGTGAATGGCTAGATAGCAGCCGTCCAATTGCAAAGAGAAAGAATAGAGAATGAGGGAAAAGACGAAATAGCAAAAAAAAAAACACATGAAACAAAATAGGGACAGTCTTTATAATCTAAAAATACTGAACTCAGTGTGAGCCCTGAAACCTGTAGGGTGCCGAGTTGAAAGATGACCGTGTTCTTCCTCGGGCTTAAGTTAATCTTCATTGGAACGGAACAGCAGACCAAGGACAGAAAGGTCAGAGTGGGAACAAGGTGGCGAATTGAAATTACAAGTGGCAGGAAAGTCGGAGTCAGGCTTGCGGACTGAAAGGAGGTGTTGGCAAAGCGGTCACTCAGTCTGTGGGGCCTCATCAAGTAGCGGAGGCCATATTGTAAACACCAAATATATTATCTTAAATTGAAAGCAGGGCAAGTGTATCATTGTTACACTTGGAAGGAGTGTTTGGGGCCTTGAATGTTGAGAAGGGAAGAGGTAAAAGAGGAGTTTCAACTCATGCACTTGCATGGGATTGTGCCCTAGAAAAGGGAAGGTGTACTGGGGGAGCACCAGCTGTCGCCGAGTGAATGGCCCCTTTGGAATGGTGATTGTGGAGGAGAAGGGAGGGTGTTTTTGGTGGTCATATCATGCTGGCTGTGGTTGAAATGTCGGAGGGTAATGTGTCGAATATGGAAACTGGCGGGCTGGACGGTGAAAACAAGCGCCACTGAATCAGCTCCGCTAAATTTACACAGGATACAATGGTCCGCAATTTCCGGTCAGCAGCAATTACCACCTTACCCAAAGATTTTGCCTCCCGGATGTTCCTGCACATTTCTCCAGGGATCTTCTCGTCCTGATGTCAGAGAAATGCGCTGCACCGCCGCTATCTAACTCCCCCATCTCAACCCAGCGGCAGAGTCATGGAACGAAAGTACATGGCACCTTTTAACAACATTAACTGCCATATTCTGGTAGTTTAAATATCGAGTCATTGACTGTGCGGGATCTAATAGATGACTGACTGGGTGAGCTAGTGACTGAATGAATGGTTAGGTTGGTGACGTGTGCACTTAGATAGCTGGGTTGACGCACTCTGGAGGACAATGAATACACATAGCAGTTATCTCGCTTACCTGTGGGAGGCTCGTTGGTCTAGAGGTATGATTCTCGCTTCGGGACTTTAGTTAAACGATCGTGCGAGAGGTCCCGGGTTCAATTCCCGGACGAGCCCTCGCATTTTACCACTTGCAATCCACATTTCTTGACGAGCGAAAAGGCGGGTTTTACTTAAACCCGGGCGAGTTTTTTGAACCTGAGAAGTCGTGATAACGAAATTATCACTGCAAAACAGGTGGAGTAAATGAAGAAACTGTTGCTCATGTAATCGGACGGTTAATTTATCCTAATAAGAGAATGAGTGTAACTGAAACTTGAGATTTTTTGCCGTCTCCATGGATACAGCCTGGCCGAGACACTGCCTGGTGTATTTCTTCAATGTTCCATTTTACCTAGAGCGCTCTGAAAGAATGGCTGATATCTTTTGGGTGCCAATGAATGTCTATATTGGTTGAGTTATATACATACAGTTACATTATTGGTCTCGCCGTGTGATTCTCGCTACGGGACGTTTCATAAGTGAGAATGTGAGCGGTCTCTGTTTCAAATCTCAGGCGAGCTCACACGTGTTGTTATTTGTCGTGTAAGTCGCCCACTGCATTGTCTAAAACTCACTGCGGTCTAGGTGGTGCGGTTTACTTATACCAGGGGTAAGTTTGAGAACTGGACCCACCATTGCAGAGAACTCATCGATGAAACACGCATGAAGGAAATGAAGGCAGTTTGAAAAAAATAAACAATTGCCCACTTAATCGCACTGTAATGTTACCCGAACTAATTAGACAACCCCATTTTCTGGATGAATGCATTCGGCTGTTGTATTCTCTGAGAGAATTGTAAACTTCTCTGAGACGGCCAGGTCTGGTAGCCCCATAGTGTGAATTTGATTTGATCATATTTCGTTTGTAATCTAGGAATTGTACTGAGCAGAAAGTGAGCCGTTTCACCTCGATCGATATTTTAGTGTAAAGGTAATAAACAATTTCAGGAGAAGGTATTTGATAGGCGGTGTGTGCTTAAAGTTGTTTAGGACCGGACGCAGACGAGGTGCATCCAGAATACTGAGGGAGGAGAGCAGGAATTGCAGGGACACAGGACACAATTTTCCAATATTCCTTAGACTCGGGGTGGTGACAGCGGAGTGGAGAATTGCTATTGTAACATCCTTGTTCAAACAAATGTGTAAGGATAAGCCCAGAAACTACAGGGCAGCCAGTTTAACCTGGGTGGTGAGCTACCTTTCAGAAAGGAAAATTCTCGACAACATGAAAATTACCTCGGGAAAATGCACATTAATAAGTAAAACCAGCATGGATTATGTTATGGTCCCAGCTGTGATTAGCCCGGGACAATCCTAAACCCAGAGTGGAGCCCAGCTTGATAGATCCTAACTTTTATTTGTTTGTTTAAATACATGGAAAGTAGCTAATGAACAGAGTCACAGGAGTCAGCTGATCAACTTTTAGCAAAAATAAAATAAAACATTTATTCAACGAGAAAAGTTGAACCATGTTACAATACTCTTTCGCCCACTACTATAACTTTACAGGTGGAGACAGATTTGTAAGGATAACGCAAGTTGCAAAATCTATTTTCTTCTTGAATTTCCACAGTAACTACACAATCCATGTATCAATAAACACCCTGTGGTAAGGCACACCAGACCCTGAAACCAAGTGACAGATACCACCTTAACCAGGTGCTATGGATCTCTCCTCAAATCCCAACAGAAGCTTGTCAAGCCGTGAGTCAACCAATTTCAATGCACTCCGCCTTTCACACGAGGATTTCCAATCTCTGCTCTCCATACGTTGCCTTGGAATCTTCTCCCAAACCAATGCTTTCACTCAGACGCCTTCCACAAGAGTTCAGCTCCAGGGTTTCGAACTCCCCTTGCAATGTCCCTCTCGCCTAGGTCACCACATGCATACAAGCAGTCTTCCACGAATTCTCTCTCACCGACTCAGCTGTCAACAGTACACTACTACTTCACCTGTCCATGGCAAAGATTTAAAGACCTTCAGTTGTCTCTTTGTTCCTTCTTGCCCCTTGCCAGTTGTTCTCGCTTTAAACCTGGTTTCTGCAGGTTTTGTGCATTTAACTCTGAAGCTTGGAGCCATTCCCTCTGCCCCTCACTCTTAAATTCATTAACAGGACCTGTTTGAGGTTCCAATCATTCCTTTGACCAGAAGGTCTGTTTTGGACTTTCCCCTCTTCCACTCCCCTGGATTTTGGGATTTTTCTTTCGCTTGGGACTAAGTATCTGCCCCCTTTTCCACTCTCTCTTGACAGCAACTTTCAAAAACCAACCGAGGTCCACAACGCCCAAATCAAAACTGCAATTTCTCTCCTTCTGTGTGTGTGTCTGTGGGAGAGACCTGCCTCTCTGCCTCCCTGTTGCTAGGCAACAGCCCAATTCTTCTACTGATGTGTTTGCTTCACTTCTTAAGTCGTAAACCTGATTAGAAATGCAAGAACCTTTTTAAAACGAAACTAAAACTCCTTTTGACCTTTCTTAACACACATACAGAAATACACATCAATCTTAAACTTTAAAGCTAAAACTCATTCCTAACAGTTGCAAATACCAGTGTAACTTACTTAAACCACTCTACTTCCTAACAATTTGGTAAGAAAAATTCGTGTTATTTAACTTCAGTTAGTTTTTTTTTGATGCGACAGCAAAGAATTTTGATGAGGGTGAAGCCCTTGATGTGATTTACATAAACTTGCAAAAGGCATTTGATAAAATGCTGGACAAAAGACTTCTGAGGAAAGTTAGAGCTCATTGAATAGAAGGGACAATAGCAGCACAGATACGAAATGAGCTGAATGACGGGAACCAAAGATTTGTGGTGAACTGTTGCATTTTGGACTGGAGAAAGTTATCTTCTGGAACTCCCCAGGTCTCTCGGGGACTTGTGGGATATCAGGAACTGGCGGAAAAATAAAGTTGAGGCCCAAGGTCAACCATGATATCATCGAATGGCACGGTAGGCGCGATGAGCCGTGTGGTCTACTGCTGTACCTATTTCTTTTGTCCACTGTCAGGGCCCCTGCCCTTCCTGCAATTCATCAGCCAGATCTTGTTGCAAGCTCGCAATTCCAACATTTGCCGATGATACAAAAGTTAGAAGCACTGTGAACTGTGAGGAGGATAGTATAGAACTCCAAAGGCATCTAGAAATGTTGATGGAATGGGCGGATAATTAGCAGATGAAATTTATTGTAGAGTAACCTGGCGTCATTCGTTTTTGTAGGAAGAACAGGGGGAGGCAACACGAAATGAAGGTTACAATTCTAAAGGGATTGCGGGAACAGAGGGATGTGGGTGTATATGTGTATAAATCATTTATCGTCACAGGACAGGTTGAGAGAATGGCCAGTAAAACAGACAACGTCATGGGCTTCATCAACATAGCATGTAGTACAAAAACAATAAAGTTATGTGAAGCCTGTAGAAAACACTGCTTCGGCCTCAACTGGAGTATCGTATCTAACTCTGTGCACCACAATTTAACAAGGATGTGAAAGTATTAGTGAGGTTGCAGAAAAAATTCACAAGACAGATCCAGGCATGAGGAACTTAATTCGCATTGAATGATTGGAGAAGTTGGGAATGTGTTTCTTGAAGATAGGGAGTTTGAGAGGAGATTTGATAGAGGTATTCAAAATCACGTGGTGTGTGGACAGAGTAAATACGGTTTAACTGTTCCATTGATGGAATGATCCAGAACAAGAGGACACAGATTTAAATTAATTTACAAAAAACGCAATTACCACATAAGGAAATTTTTTTTTCATGCAGCATGTGTTTAGGATGTTTAATGCAGTGTCTGTGAGTGTGCTGGAGGCAGGGACAATTGAGGTTTTCAAAAGGGAATTTGATCTTGATCTGAAAAGAAAAATGAGCAGTGTTACAGGGAAAAGGGTGCGGAGTGGCAGCAGGTGAGCTGCTCGTTCAGAGGGCCAGCCGAGTCCAGACGGGCCGAATGTTCTCATTATGTTCTGTAATTCAAAGATCCCATAAAGAATAAGGGACGTTAGTGAAGATTATGATCAATTGGTGAGCAGCAAGTGTCTAAGTGAGTTTCTCAGGGCAGTAAGTGTTGGAATTTCCTGGGACAGGATGTGACTAAGTGGTAGTTTCCTGGAACAAAACATTCATAGGAATAGAACCATAGAAAAGTTACAGCACAGAAGGAGGCCATTCAGCCCATCTTGTCCATGCCACCCCGAGGACACCCAGGTGCTCTTTCTAATCCCACCTTCCTATGGCAATTGACCATCATTTAAAGGAATTATTTATCAGCTCATAATGCAACATCCATCTGAACCTAATCGATGTAGTTACTTAGTTCAACTGACAAGTGCACTCAACAACCTCCAATCTTCTGTCAATAGTATAAGACAGGCACTTGAATCATTTGACAGAGAAATTGGGAGACATGGATTCGTTGGTTGCTCCATGAAAGTTGCTGATGTTGAGATTGATTCATGGTCATTTCACATAGAAATCAGTTTCAACTCAATGAAATCAAACCACCTTCCCACTCATTCAGTGAAAGTGTTGTTTTCTTTGCAAACATTGCAGAGTTATTTATTGAAATGCTTCATCTTGCTGTTTTGAAACTTTGTTCTCAGTCATCTTTGTATTTTTAGTTCCTAACAAATCAACAACTGCTATTCATCCTGATAAATTACTTCTGCACAGGGTGTCTCGGTTGGTGACATTCACACCTCTAAGCCGCACGTTTATAGAGTAAAATTGAAATCCATGGCTTGAGGACCAAAGTCAATGTCAACACTCCCAGCAGTGGCTCAAGAAGGCAGCTCAGCACCATCTTCTCAGGGCAAATCTGAACTCTTTAAAATGTAAGTATATTGCCCCTTAAGGAAGGGGACCTAAACAGGACGCAATACTCTAAGTTATGTCCCATAAACCTCTTCAGTTATCACAAGAATGTCGGAGTTTATACTCCATTCCCCTTGCAATAAAGGCCAACACCTCATTAGCCTTCCTAACAGCCTGCTGTACCTGCAACCTAGCTTTGTTTTGTGATACCTGTACAAGGACACCCAAGTCTCAGTGCAGCACAGCATTCTGCCATCTCTCTTCATTTAAAGAATATTAGTATTTTTTTAGCTATCCCACCAAAGTGGTGATCCTCACATATTCCCACATTATTGTGTCTACCAAACTTCTGTCCACCATCTCAACCTTTCTTTATTCCTTTAAAAACACTTTACATTCTGCTCACATTTTGCTTGCCTACTAATTATTCTTTAGCACTATGAATTGTAAACTTGTGTAAGGGGAGACGGAAAGACAGTATTTGCTAGTCTTTTACCAATTATCTTAGATCTGTAACACCAAGATGAATCCAGTTTTAAGATTAAAAACATGAATGAGTCATAGGCCAGAAATGGATACAGAAAACTAAAAAATAATGTTAAGCAACTGAACCATGAGTCCAGTCTGGCCAGTGAGGAATCTACCCCTGAACCACAAACGTTCACAAATCTGCTCACTCCATGTGTCCAGATGGAAACCTGTCTGAAGGAACATGCAGCCTGACAATGTGAAACAAACGGTTGGAAATTTCAGCAATTTCCTACCTTAAAATGCCGAACACACTTGAGAAATTCTCCAGTGGTTGTCACGCGTCGTTCTGAAATCTTGTGGTTGTCAAAACGGCTGATGAAAAACAAAGCTTTGTTTTCTTTCAGAGAAAACCTATCCAACACAGGATGTTCCCTCCTTCTCGCTCTTCCTCATTCCCTGCATACGTTGGAGTCTGTTCTCGCAGGCTTAATAGACGCAATCTCGGCTGTTTGTCAAAGGGCTGATCAGAACCTGTTTCCTTATCCAGCTAAACACCTACACAGAAATAACAACAACAAAATTATTGTGGGTTCTGATTTATTTATTACAGGATGTGGGCGTCGCTGGCTAGGCCAGTATTTATTGCCCATCCACAATTGCCCTTCAGAAACAGGTGGTGAGCTGCCATCTTGAACCGCTGCAGCCTCTGTGGTGTAGGTACACCCACTGTGCTGTTAGAAAGGGAATTCCATGGTTTTGAACCAGTGACAGTGAAGGAATGGCGATCTATTTCCAAGTCAGGATAATGGGCGGATTGGAGGGGAACTTCCACGTGTTGGTGTTCCCATGTGTCTGCTGCCTTTGCACTTCCAGATGATAGCAGTCGTAGGTTTGCCTGCCGATTATGCAGTCCATCCAAATGCTCACAATTTATGACGAGAATATTGTTTCCACACGTTATCTTTGGTTCCTTTTCGAATGAATTAAAATCTGCCCTGTTTGGTTACTGACCTTTGAGGCAGTGGGAACAGTTCATCTTTATTTACTTTCTCTAAACCCTTTTGACAGTTCTGTCTGTGGAGTGATTAAAAATACCGAAAGCCAGACGTGGGATTTGAGCAATGAGGGACTGTAGATCAATGATAAGGGAAGTGATACTTTGATAATCAGATTAGGAAATAGTTTAAAAGTTATGAAATCCGTCCAAACCTGTGCATTGCTGGTTCAGGAGCACAATGCGTCACTAGGGCGTGGGAAACTCGGATTAGATTCCCGAAGTTGCTGATTCTGTAACAGCGTCACAGTCCCTAAATTATTTTCTTTTCTTCAGGTTACTTTCAGTTTGCTTTCTGATTTAGTGCAGTGATCTTGTAGTTAGGGAAATAAATTGATTTCAGCATGATGGGCGGATTGGTGATTCAGGGGTAGAATTCTTATTTTCCATCAAAGAAACCTGGGTTCGATTACAGTGAATGCATAACTCAATGTCTTCAATAATGTTTCAAGGATCAAAGTTCCGGGACAGATAAATACCCATTTTCTCACTGATCCATCATATATTTGATGAATACAAATCTATCAAACTGAGATTTAAAATTAAAGTGCTGATTCCCGATGGGATCTCTGAAATCCCAGCACCCTTTGCTGAGAGAGATGTTTCCTAATTTCACTCCGGAAACGTCTTGTTTTTTGACTGAGCCCCAACGCCCCCACACCCCTCCCCCTCCCCCAATTCCAAAATTCCCACCATCGTAGAAGTTTCTCTCACTGACACCATCGCCTTAACATGTCGGAAACTACGATCAAATTGCTCATTAATTCGGGACTAACGGCTTCCTTTGTTCGTGGTTTATGTGAAGGGGCTGTTCTGTGCTTTATTTTCCGGAATTTAGCAGCGGTTGAGGTGAGGCCACGAGGCAGAGTGTGAGAGAGATTCAAAACACTGCAGGAGAATGATGAGGAGAGGGTTCGGACAATAGGAACTGAGTTCATGATCTCCCAATTCCATCCGCAATGTCTCCGCGGCACCCTCCAGATTCCGTGGGAGCACTGCCGAACAAACTGTAGTGTCGTTCTTGAAGGCAGCTCCACCAGCATTCAGGCCAAGCTCCTGAAAAATAAAGATAAAAGCAAAATACTGCGGATGCTGGAAATCTAGAACAAAAGCAAAAATACCTGGAATAACTCAGCAGGTCTGACAGCATCTGCGGAGGGGAATACAGTTAACGTTTCGAGTCCGTATGACTGTTCAACTGATGAACAGTCATACGGACTAGAAACGTTCACTGTATTCCCCTCCGCAGATGCTTTCAGACCTGCTGAGCTTTTTCAGGCATTTTTGTTTTTGTTCCTGAAAAATTAACTTGGATGGACTGCACACTGTGTCCGGATAATCGAAAAGAGTCGCATCCGCCAAGACCTGTTTTCTCAACTCTCAAATGGACAACATTCCAGGGGAGGACAAAGAAAATGTTTCAAAGACACTCTGAAACGTTAATTCAAACGCTGCAGCATTTATATTAATGATTGCGAGGAACTTGCTTCTCACCATTCAAAATGACCAAAACCTGTCCCCCAAGCTGCAGCGCGCTGTGAGTCCCCAGGTCTTAATGATGAGGCAGAACGGCGGCTAAGAAGTAACAGGAAGCAAATCCTGCACTCTGGATCTCACTACCTCGTGGGACATCCTGTCCCCATGTGTCCAAAGGTCTGTGGGCCGAGAATTGACCTGTTCACTCACATGAAGACCCATGGCAGAAACTCAGGGCCCTCAGTGGATGTCATCATCGTATCGAGGGACAGACGATAACCACTGCTTGTTACATAATACATGTAAGAAGAGGTCATCTCCATCCATAGTATTTCTACAACTGTCCCTTCCCGAATAATATGAACAAGTCTCCTCTGTTGTCTCTGATCTGTCAACTTCACTGTATCAGAATGTGCTGCCATCTACTGGCCGGAACGGAGCGGAAGAAATTCACATTGTCGGTGTCGCGGAAACAGGTCAATGTGAGGAATTTGTGATGTGATGGAGCAGACATAGAAATGCAAATATGAAATATAATTTAGGAAACACAATTAATTAATTTATTCCCATTGAATCGGCAGCAGTTACAGGCCAACTATCGCCTGGAGCAACTGAGACGATTAGATAAACTAATGAAATATAACATCTTCCAGACAGTGGAGATATAATATAGGCACCAAAAATACTCACACACCACCGCGGATGTTGCCTTTTTTCCCAGGAAGACTCGGTTGAAGAGTTTCTCTTTTTTGTTATTCTGAGCTTCTCAATGTTGTAATGCTGTCTGCTTCATTCCTTCGTTCAACTGTGGGTGTCTATCTCTCATTGTCTGTGACATCTCTTTAATTAACAATCTACTTCTGCTTCTCCTTACAGAGTGTAATCTCTTCTGTCTTTTTTCCCTATGCAGTGAACTATGATTCAGTCAGCTGCTCCCTTGCTTTTTACAATGAGGAGGTTGTGAGTTCAAAACTCATTCCCGAATCCTGAGTACAAATTCAGGCTCACGCTCCAGTGAATTCTTTGCTGTTACTGGTTTTAGTTTTTAGCTTTTAGACGATATGTTGAACTGAGCTGCCATCTGCCTTCTCACGTAAAATATACCATGGCATAATTGTGGAGAGGGGCGGGGGAGTTATTCCACGATGTCGGAGCCAGAATGTGTCCCTCAATTGATATCACTTCAAAACAGATCATATTGCCTTCATCACATTGCTGTACCTGGAAGCTGACTGTGTGCAAATCCTTTGAGAAATTGTTGAAAAACATGATGACTGAATTCCTGTTAGGAAAAGACAAGTTATTATTGAAAACTCTGCTGAGTGAACTTCATTGGACAGCAGAGAAATCAGGTGAGGAATTCGAGTAAATCGATACCAGAGAACAAGTCACCGTCAAAACTGGATCAACTCTTGAAAAGATCAATGAGTAAAAGCTGAGAGTTCCGCGCATCATCAGTTCATTAACCAGAGACACTCACAGACTGTTTTGTACAATGTGTCTCTTATGCAAACCTGCAGGAACGAAGCCTTAACCGTTCATGGTGATGTTGGGGATGGAGCTCCATATACTTAATTAGTGAGTAAGAATGAATAAACATAGGACTCCAAATAATGATTAACGGTGTCTTTGACGTGATGCTCTTCCCGTTATGCTGATAATCTTGTCCTTCTCGATGGTACATGTATCAGGGAGGACGCTGCTGTCCAAATACGCATAGGAATTAATGCAGGGTGTCCTGTAGATCGGACATACTGCAGCTAATATGTATAATCTCCGCAACAATGTTTCCGCCTAAGAGATTTGTTTTGTTATTTTTTTTCTATTCAGATCATCTTGGGGTGATTGAGAACAAGGAAAGGCCATTCGGACCATGGCCTGAAATGGGCTGAGAGAAAGAGGAAATACTCGGCTGGTGTATTTTTGTAGCATTTACTACTTCTGTCTGGTGTGTGAATAAAAACGATTTGAGAGGTTGGTTGCAGATTGAAGTGTTTACTGGAAGTAAGAAGCTGATACAAATTCACTGTATAGAAAAAGCCAGGTAAGTTTTTTCGGTCGCAGACCGCTGGTTATTTTTGGTGTGAATAAGAACAAAAATAGCAGAAGATGGTTAGGATCCATCGGCCTCTGTGCTGTGGGCTTCGCTGCACCGCCCTGCGACGGAGCCGTAATTCCTTCCTGCCGCTGAATACTTTACGGTAGCCAAGCAAATATTCACTTCTTACTTAGTTTTAATCAAGAGCACACGTGTTGGGAAGCTCACCCTGGCTGCGCAATTACACTTCACACCACTCCGAATGCAACAGACAGAGAAAGACACACAGAAAAGCAATAGAGACGATCAGGACACACACAGTGACAGACAGGAAAAGGTGCGCAAACCAGCAAGATCCCGCCCCCACCCCACAAACTCAACCCCCCGCCCCCTCACAGCTGGAATCGGGAGAAAACAAGCCCTAAAGAGACATGGGGACCACCCGTTTTCTCAGCCACTCACTTTAGCCATCACCATCCCAGCGGGACCAACTGGGAGGCGCGACTCCCTGTGGGATAGAAGTGGCAGAAATTCCCACAGCTCCAGTCACTAGACCTCCTAGTGGATCTGGAAAGGACACCAACTTCCGTCCATCTTAAGAGAGTCGCAGTTCCCTGTATGTAAATGTGGATTAACCCCTTATATTCCCTCACAGACTCTGTGATCCCCGGGCCCTTTGAATTCCGGAAAAAAAAACGCTAAGGCGACCTGAGACCTGAACAGGCGGGAGGGGGGATGGGAGTGGGGCGTGGGACTGGGGACAGAGGGAGGTGCGGGGTGTGGGTGTGGTGGAGGTGTGGTGGTGGGGGTTGAAAGCCATGGCGCTGAGTGATGAGTGTGAATACAGCCGACTTTAAAGGTCACAGGAAAGCGGTGCCTGGAGCTGCCCCGAGAGACAAGCTTTGGGTTGTCAGTAAAAAGATCTCCTGTAATGAAGGCACAAAATCAGAAACAGGAAATGCGGGGAATATTCAGCAGCTCCGAAAGCAGCTGTGGAGAGATATTCCTGTCGCCAGGATGTAACTCTCCAATTGGATACTTCACGTGGCTCAGATCTTACACTCTCAACACCTTCGTGTGAGGAACAGGTCGGGCGGGAATTGGGTCTTTGTTGATTTGAGCAAACAGAGCAATGCAGCAATGAGAAGCTCCTCACCCCCCGGCGGCTTGGGGAAGGATGAGACTCAGATACAGGAACCTGACAGGTGCTGAAAAAAGGAAAATCACATCGAGTTTTTGAAAGCAGTGACGATAAATGTGGAATTAAAAACCATTTATGCAGTGACGCGTGTTAGAGTCAGGATGGCCGAGCGGTCTAAGGCGCTGCGTTCAGGTCGCAGTCTCCTCTGGAGGCGTGGGTTCGAATCCCACTCCTGACATTATTTTTTCCTTCATCACCTTCCAAACCCGAGGTCTCCACCACCTGGGAGGAAAAAGGCAGCAGATGCATGAGAACAGCAGCAAGCTCCCCTCCGAGCTACACACCATCCTGACTTGGAACTGTATCGCCCTCTCAAATCCTGGAACTCCCTTCCTAACAGCGCTGTGGACGGACTTACACCATATGGACTGCAGCAGTTCAAGAAGGCAGCTCACTGCCAGCTTCTCAAGGGGAATTTCGGTCGGCCGAGCCAGACTCTAGGCAACCGGATCCCCTGAAAACAGCTCATAAAGTAAACTGGATACAAAAGCAACATACTGCGAATGCTGAAAATCAGAAATAGTAACAATCAGAAAGTGCTGGAAATACACAACAATTATACAGCATCTGTGGAGAGAAATATAGAACTAGCATTTCAGGCCGGTGAGATCATCATTTTCTTCTCTCTCAGTGTGAAATCCTTGACTCAGTTAATATCCCCTCCCCTTTTAATGACACCTTTCTATCCAAGACCTCAAATACTCCTTCCAAGTGAAACAGTGATGCACTTGTTCTTCTTTCAGTTTAATGTGCTGCATTTGCTGCCGTAATATGTTCTCATCTGCTTCAGGTGGGTGAGCGCTTTGAGGAATCTCCATTCAATCCGCAAGCCTGACTCTGAGCTTCCTGTCACCTGTCATTTCAATTCTCCACCTTGCTCCCACTCTGACCTTTCTGTCCTTGGTCTGCTGCAGTGTTCCAGTGAAGAATAACATAAGCTCGAGGAAGAACACCTCACCCTGCACATTTCTGGCCTCAAAGTCGAGTTCAATATTTTTAAATTATAAACTCAGCCTCCCTCTTGTTTCATGTGTTTCTTTCAGGTTTATCATTTTATTTTCTGTTTCTTATTTAATTCCTTCACTTTGCAATTGGGCGGCTGATCTTTAGCCATTCTCACCTCATCTGGACCCACATTTTGTTTTTTGCCTGTTCCAGTCCTTTGGCTTTGGCGCCGTGAAACCTTTTGTAATTGAATCTCTCCGGAACCCCAAACCATTACAAACCTGCGCTTTTGTTCAACCTCTTCCCAAAGCCCGGACTGGTCCCTTGCTCCAAGCCTATTACATTCCTATATTCCCTCCGTTCAGATGAAGGGCCACCAACCTGAAACAGTAATTCCTTTTCTCTCCACAGTTGCTGCTGAGTATTATCAGCATTTTCCGTTTTTATATTATAGCCTGTTCATTGACTGATAACACATCCCTATTAAGCAAAGCGTCAGTTATCAGGAATTGGTAACAAGCCACTTTTAAACAGACAGAGTCATATTTACACAGTTTCGATTCCCTGACAAAATACAGAATTTTACCGATTCCATTCTGTGCCCACGGGATCAATTCTCATGCCGGCTTCTCACACCCTTCCTGCTCTACAGAATGTAGAAGTGATTTCTATCCATAAATCATTCAATGATAAAGGACAGAAGGAGCTCATTCCGCCTGCGTTGGTTCTTTGGTTGAGTGATATAATTACTCCGAGATCCGGGATCTGTCCCCATTGTCCAGTATTCCCTTCCTTCAAGTTTTTTTCTCCAACTCTCTTTTGAAAGTTAATAATTAATCTGCTTCCATCACCCTCCCAGGTAGTTTCCATTTCACAATGAGCTCACTGTGTAAAATACATTCTCCTCATCCCGTTCCTGGTTCTTTTCCCAATCAGCTTCAAACTGTGTCCTCTGGTTAGCGACCCTCCTGTCAGTGGAAACAGTTTCTTCTTATTTACTCCAGTAAACTGGTCATCATTTTGATCACCTCATAGGAGATGTTTTTTTGTTGCAAAGCAAGTGGAGGGAATAAAGGTGAATCTTTAAGAAGATTGAAGCTGTTTGTGAATTTCTCCAAATTCGAGCCATTTCCGCAGCAGCGCCGTGATTTAACAAAACTCCCCAAAGCGCTTCAAAGGAGCTTGATCAAGCAACATTCGACATCTAGTCAGATATTTGGCCAGATGAACAAAACCTTAGTAAAACTGATAGATTTTAGGAGGGTATTACGGGGGAGAGTGAAGTGGCGATGTTTCTAGAAGGAATTGCAGCGCTAAAGGCTCAGACAGCTGAAAACGTGGCCGCCAATGATGAAACAATGCAAAGTGTAAATGAGCAAGAGGACAGAGATGGATTCAGAAAGAGAAATGTCTTGGAATGGAACTGTAGCTCCAGTCCGGCCAGTGAGAAATCACCCCTGAACGATTAATGTTCACACAGCCGCTCATTCCATGTATCCAGTTGGAAACCTGTCTGAAGGAACATGCAGTCTGACAAAGCGCCTGTGATAATCCTCCACTGTCTGATCTAAAGCTGTAACAGGAGCTGTTCATTACAGCTGTGATAACCGTGTTGGTCTTGATATTCAATGGTGCAGGTTCACATCATCCTTGTTTCGAGCTGTCTGTCAGGAACAGTCTGGAAAGATGACTGAGCAGTAATGGGAAGCAGTTTCCGCGGTGGCTGTATATGTCCAATTTGAAATCATTCTGAGGGCTGATCAGACTGACTCTGGTCAGCATCTTTCAAAGGTTTTTGTTTTGTCCTGAGACGGTGATGAGATTTCGCCTGTTCAGTGGTTCAGATGGGAAAGTGGGGAGTGATCTCTATAGAAGGAAGTTCGGGACGGCAGTTTCCCTTTTCTGAGAACATTGATAAACCTCTTGCTGATTTTCTTCAATGCTTATCTAAAGCATTCCAACCCACAACCTTTGAGTGTCTCTGTTTATACCGACTGCAACTCCAACGCGCTATCGGTTGCGCCACAGATCTACGCTAATGATACTTGTTTCCTATCCCAAAATGGGAATTTCTGACATTGACGAGCAGATGGTTCAAAATTTCAGCAATTTGAACAGTGACTACATTTCAAAAGTGCTCATCGTCCGTAAAATGTTCTTGGACGTCCTGTGGTTGCGGAAAGAGCTACAGAAATTCAGTAGAACTTGAAAACGACATGGGCAGGTTGGTGGAATGGGCGGTTAAGCGGCAGAGAGAACCACATAACCCTACAAAAGTGGCGGTGCAGAAAGAAGTGATTCAGCCCATCATGTCTGTGCTAGATAGAAAAAAGATGAAGAAGCAACTAGCCGCTCATTTTAAACCCTCTTCACAGCACTTGATCCGTAGCTTTGCAGGTTACAGCGCTCCAGATGCAGATCCAAGTGCATTTTAAATGAGTTGATCCGGTTGAGGCAGTTAAATCCAAGTGCTCGCCATCCACTGCGTGAAAAAGCTTTTCCTCGTCTCCCCTTTAATCCTTCTAACAATTACCTTTGATCTATGCTCACTGACAATTGACCGTTCAGCTAGGGGAGACAAGTCTTTATTGTCCACCCTATCTAGGCCCCTCATTATTTTGTACATCTCAATTAGGTCATCCCTCAGCCTCCTCTGTTCTAAGGGACACAACCTTCGCCTATCCAATCCTTCCTTGTAGCTGCAATTTTCAAGCTTTGGCAGTATTCTTGTAAATCTTCTCTGTGCTCTCTACAGTGCAATTATGTCCTTCCTGTAAGGTGGCGACTTGAGCTGTACACAAAATTCCTGCTGTGGACTAACCAGCGTTTTTGCAGTTGATTTCCTTTTCCAGGGAAATGTGAAAAGATTAATTGTGGTCGGAAGAAAGCAAAGAGGGAACATAAAATAAAGCGTGTACACCCAAAGGGCGTGCAAGAGCAGGGGGAAAATGTGGGCATGTTAATAAATGTTTGAAGGTTACAGGAAAACTTTTATTCATTCAAGGGATGTGCGCTTCACTGGCTGGGCCAGCATTTATTGCCCATCCCTAGTTGCCTTTGAGAAGGTGGTGGTCAGCTGCTTTCTTTATCCGCTGCAGTCCATGTGGTGTAGGTACACCCACAGTGCTGCTGGGAAGGGAGTGCCAGGATTTTGACCGATCGACAGTGAAGGAAAGGCGATATATTCCGAAGCCAAGATGGCGTGTGACTTGGAGGGCAACTCTCAGGTGATGATGTTCCCAGGTAGCTGCTTCCCTTGCCCTTCTCGGCCGTAATGGTCAAGGTTTTGTAAAGTGTTGTTTAAGGAGGCTTGGTAAATTCCTGTATGCATCTTGTAGATGCTACACACTCCTCGACTGTGCGTCAGTGGTGGAGGGAGTGAATGTTTATGGATGTGGTACCAATCAAACATTCTCCTGGATGATGCCAAGCTTCCAGAGTGTTGTGGGTGCTGCACTCCACCAGGCAATTTGCGACCATTCCATCACACTCCTGACTTGTGCCTTATAGATTCTGGACAAGGTTTTGGAGAGTCAGGAGGTGAGTTACTCGTCGCACAATCCCTCGCCTCTGACCTGCCCTTTTAACGACAGTGTTTATAAGGCTAGCCCAGTTCAGCTTTTGGTCATCTGTAACCCTCAGTATGTTGAGAGTGGGCGATTCAGTGGTGGTAACGCCATTAAACGTCAAGGGCCAGTGGTTAGATTTTCTTGTCGGAGATGGCCATTGCCTGGTACTTATGTGGCGCGATTGTTACTTGTCATTTTTCAGCCCAAGCTTGGGTATTGTCCAGGTCTTGCTGCATTTGTATATGGACCGCTTCAGTATCTGAAGAGTCACGAATGGTGCTGAGCATTGTGAAATTATAAGCGAACATCCCCACCTCTGACCTTTTGATGGAAGCAAGGTCGTTGATGAAGCAGTGGAAGATGATTGGGCCGAGCACATTACCCTGAGGAACTCCTGCAGTGATATCCTGGAGCTGAGATAACTGAACGCCTTAGGCATGACTACAAACTAATGGAATATTCCACCTGATTTCCATTGACTCCAGTTTTCCTAGCGCTCCTTGATGCCACACTCAGACAAATCCGGCCTTCTTGTTAAGGGCAGTCACTCTCACCTCTCCTCACGAGTTCAGCTCTTTTGCCTATGTTTGAACCAAGGCTGTAACGATGTAAGGAGCTGAGCTGCCCTGGCGGAACCCAAACTGTGCGTCAGTGAGCAGGTTATTGTTAAGAAAGTACCGCATGGCAGCACTATTGATGACACCTTCCATTAGATTACTGATGATCGAGAGTAGACTGATTGGGAAGTAATTGGCCAGTTTGGATTTGGCCTGCTTTCTGTGTACAGGAAATACCTGGGCAATTTTCCACATAGCCGGGTAGATGCCAGTGTTGTAGCTGTACTGGAAAAGCTTGGCTCGGGGCGTGACAAGTTCTGGGGCACAAGTCTTCAGTGCCATCAGCTGTTTCTTGATATCACATGGAGTGAATCGAATTGGCTGAAGACTGGCATCTGTGATGCTGGGGACCTCTGGAGGAGGCTGAGATGGACGATCGTCTCGGCACTTCTTGTAGCAAATGCTTATCGATTGTGCTGATGTGCTGAGGTCCTCCATTATTGTGGATGGGGATGTTTGTGGCATTTCTTCCTCTAGTGAATTGTTTAATTGTCCACCACCATTCCCAACTAGATGTGGCAGGACTGCAGAGTTTATGTCTGCCCGTTTGTTGTGCGATCGCTTAGCTCTGTCTATCACTTGCTGCAGATGCTGTTTGGCATGCAAGTAGTCCTGTGTCATAGCTTCACCATGTTGACAACTCATTATTAGGTAAGGCTGGTGCAGCTCCTGGAATGCCCTCTTCACTCTTCATTGAACAAGGGTTGATCACCTGGCTTGATGGTAATGATTTAGTGGGGAATATGCCGGCCCATGAGTTTACAAATTGTGTTTGAGTAGAATTCTGCTGATGCTGAAGGCTCCCAGTGCTTCATGGATGCCCTGTTTTGAGTTGATAGATCTGTTCGAAACCTATCCAATTTAGCATGGTGGTAGTGCCACACAACATGATGGAGACTATCCTCAATGTGAAGGCGGGACTTCGTCTCCGCAACTTCTGTGCGATAGTCACTTCTACCGATAGTGTCGTGGACAGATGCATCTGCGGCAAGCAGATTGGTGAGGATGAGCTCAAGTATGATTTTCCCTCTTGTTGGTTCGCTCAGCACCTACCACAGACCCAGTCTGGCAGCGATGTCATTTAGGAATCATCCAGCTCGGTCAGTAGTGGTGCTACCGAGCCACTTTTGGTGATGCACATTGAATCCCTCCACCCAGAGGACATTCTGTGCCCTTGTCATCCTCAGTTCTTCCTCCGAGTGGTGTTCAACATGCAGGAGCACTGGTTCATCAGCTGAGGGAGGGCGGTACGTGGTAATCAGCAGGTTTCCTTGCTCATGTTTGACCTGATGCCATGAAACTTCAGCGGGCCCAGAGGCGATGTTGAGGACTCCCAGGGTTACTGCCTCCCGACTGCATACCACTGTGCCGCCACCTCTGCTGGGCCTGTCCTACCGGTGAGCCAGGGCATATCCAGGGATAGTGATGGTGGAGTCTGGGACATTATCTGTGGGGATGACAATGTCAGGCTGTTGCTTGCCTAGTCTGTGAGGCAGCTCTCTCAATTTCGGCACTAGCCCCCAGATGTTAGTAAGGGGGACTTTGCAGGGTGGACAGGGCTGAGATTGACGGTGCCGAGGTCGATGCCACGTGGTCCGTCCGGTTTCATTCCCTTTTTTGTGACTTTGTCGCAGTTTGTTACAACTGAGAGGCTTAGTAGGCCATTTCAGAGGGTATTTAAGAGTCAACCACATTGCTCTGTCTTCGACAGTGCGATTAATTGGCGCTAACTCACCAATCACCTGCTCACTGAAGCTCAGTTTGCTTTCCGCCAGGGTCACTCAGCTCCCGACCTCATTGCAGCCTTGGTCCAAACATGGACAAAAGAGCTGAACTCAAGGCGTGAGTTGCAAGTGACAACAGTTGACTTATACAGAAGCATTTGGCAGATTGTGGCATTGAGAAACCCAACAAAACTGAAGTCAAATTATACAAGGAGGGAAACACTCCACTGGTTGGAGTCGGCCCCAGGGTTTCTAATACATTCCAAAAGATTTCCAGTATCCACAGTATTTCGCATTTAGTTAATTTCCTGTGGGTGGCAATGAAATGATATGTTGAATGCTTTGCGTGTGGCAGCTGGCTCGTTGGTCTAGGGGTATGATTCTCGCTTTGGGTATTTGTGGTGAATTAATATGCGGGAGGTCCCGGGTTCAATTCCCGGACGAGCCCCCCCAGCATTTTAATACATTAATTCGTGTGCTCGAGGGGGTGCCAGTTGTGGAAATCAGGACCAGGTTTGAACATCCGGGAAATCATTGCGGAAAATAAATCACAACACAGAAAACCAACGCAAAGTTTCTCCTAATGCATCGAACACGCCAACTCTCTCCTTGTGGGTTCAGTCGGAGGCTGATTGCAGTCAGTTACAGTCTTGAGTGAAAAACCACATTTCAGTTGTGTTCCGGTACTTGCAGTGAGTCGGAAGGAGTTTCTTTATTCTTCCAGATGAATGTATGTTTCAGTCTTTCCGCGGTGGGTTTTCACACTGTCTAGAAACATGTTGAAGTGTTGAAGTGATTCACATCAGTCGATTTAGAACAGTTTCTACCTGATGTGATGGAAATTTATTTTATTGACAAACTACATGAGACACCTGGATGATTATTCAGGACCTGAAACAAGCAGTTCATGAATGCAAAAAAGTACGGAAGGAGGAAGTGCCCGTGACGAGGTGTCCGAGAGGTTAAGGCGATGGACTGCAAATCTATTATCCTTTGCACGCGTGGGTTCGAATCTCACCTTTATCGTCAGTTTATTAGCTGGTTCTTCGTGAACGCTGTGCTTTTTTTCAGAAGGCATCTCTGAAATCACTGATGTAATCGTTCCGAGGCCTGTTTTACAGAGGAGGTGCCGTCGGGATAATGTCGCTAATCACTCCATGATTATCTGAATTTAAGGCTGCTCATCCAATGTGCTTCCCACGCGTGAGTTTTAATCTTGTTTTTGTATGGGACGGCGTTATGCAGAAAGGAAATCTGAAATTACCATTGTGATATCAGACCCAAGTTATGACGTTTCCTGTATTACCGTGAATATCAATGTTTCAGGGTCGAACTGATTAAAAATTTTACGATGATTAAATAACATTCTAGTTTCGTTTTTTAGTCTAGCAGGCAGTGTGCAAACCATTTAGCTTGTACTGGGGTGTTGACAAGAACCACTGGGAGTCGAAATTCCTGCTACAATCTCTCTCCCTGCCGTGAGAAAATATCGGTCTCTTTCAACTGTGGGTGTTTATCTCTCATTGCCTGTAACATTTATTCAATTAACAATCTACTTCAGCCTCTCCTTGGAATGAAATGTCTTCTGTCGTCTTTCCTTTGCTGTGAATTATTATTCAGTCATTTGTTCTCTTGCTTTTTACAATCAGGAGGTTGTGAGTTCAAAACTCACTCCGAAATCCTGAGCACAAATTCAGGCAGATGCTCTAGTGCAGTAACCAGTGAATGTTTCACTGTTAGTGGTGCCAGCTTTTAGATGATATGGTAAATTGAGGTGCCCTCTGCCTTCTCAGGTACAGTATGCCAAGCAGCATTTCAGAGAGGGGCGGGGGTGTTATTCCATCGTGTCGGAGCCCACATTCATCCCTCAATTAAAATCATTTGATAACAGATTATATTGTCTTTATGACATTGCTGCTCCTGGAAGCCGGCTGTAAGCACTTTTTAGAAAAAACAAATTATTCGAAAACAGTGATTGAAATCCTGTGAGGAAAAAATCAAATTATTATTGAAAACTCTGCTGAGTGAGCTTCATTGGACAGCAGAGTAATCAGGTGAGGAATTCGAGTAAATCGGCACCAGAGAAAAAGTCAACGTCAAAACTGGATCAACTCTTGCGAAGATCAATGAGTAAAAGCTGAGATCTCGGCGCATCATCCGTTCATTAACCAGAGACACTCACAGAGTGTTTTGTACAATGTGTCTCTAATGCAAACCTGAAGGAACGAAACCTTCCCAGTTCATGGTGATATTGGGGATGGAATTCCATATTTTGAATAAGTGATTAAGAATGAACGATCATATCTGTCCAAATAATGATTATCTGTGTCCTTGACGTGATGTTGTTTCCGCTATGCTGATAATCTTGTCCTTCTCATGGTCCATATCTCAGGGAGGGCGCTGCTTTCCAAATAAGCATGGGAATTACTGCAGGGTGTCCTGTAGATCGGACAAACTGAAGCTAATATATATAAACTTCACTGTATCAGGTCCAAATAAGATATTTGTTTTCTTTTTTGTTACTCAGATAATCATAGAGTGATAGAGAGCAAGGGAAGGCCGTTCGGATCATGGCCTGAAATGGGCTGAGAGAGAGGGGAAATCCTCGGCCGGTGTATTTTTGCAGCACTTCTGCTGCGTCCGTGTGTGAAATAAAACGATTTGAGAGATTGGTTACAGATTGAAGATGTAAATTTACTATGAAGCAAATTCAGAGGTGATTTTGTGTCGCAGACAAATGGTTATTTTTGGTGTTAATGAGAGTTTACATAAACTGAGTATGGTTTCAATCCATCGATCGCTGGGTTAGGAGGCCAGCACGCTTCTGCAACGCCAGTCTCCTCCGAAGCAACATTTTTCTACTCCCTATTACTGTTGTTTGGTAGCCAAATACCTATTCACTTCCTCATTACTTTTTAAACAAGAGCACAACTATTGGGAAGCTCACCCAAGCTCCACAAATCCACTTCCGCTACCACGAATGTATTAGACAGAGAAAGACACGCAGGAAAGATGCTGTAAGACCTGCTGATTTTTCCAGCACTTTCTGTTTTTGTTTCAGTTTTCCAGCATCTGCAATGTTTGGTTTAATTCCCCCTATTTCTCTTTTTTTATCTCATAGTTTTCTATTATGTGTGTGAGAGAGAGAGAGAGAGAGAGAGAGACTGTGTGTGTGTGTGTGTGTGTATGTGTGTGTGTGTGTGTATGTGTGTGTGTGTGTGTGACTTATGGAATCTCGAAATATCAATTCATATAATTTCATATTCCATACTGTATGTTGATGCACAAGCTTTACATTTCTATTCGAGAAGAGTTTTTCTTTATAATAAACAAACACATTTGTTGTTTATCGAAAGAATCCACGCCAAGTCTCTTTTATTGTCGGTTGCAGTAGTGAAAGTAAATAATTGGCCATATTGGTGAGTGAATTGAACATTTAAACTAATGTTGCGACCTGTGGAGTAGTGGAACTAGACGAAGGGCGCACTCCTCCAATCCCTCTCGTAACAGGGTGCTCCCTCAGAAACTTAGCTCCAGGTTACTGTCGACTCCTTCTGTAAAGCAGATGACATATTGGGCTTCCCACTAAACATGCAGAAAACTAAGATCCGATTCCAATATTCGTAACTGAGGAAGACCCAGAAAATGCTGCACACAAAGAGCTTACTGAAAGGTCAAATTATGTTGTTTCAGTGAGACATAGAAGTGCCTTGGAGCAGGTTAAGCAGCATTTCCCGTGTTTCAATGATAAATTCTGATCTGAATTTAAAAGGAAAGGATATTTATTTGTAATACTTATGAGATCCGTCCGCCACATGACTGAGGCGAGCTCACTTCTCGGTCTTAACACTGAGAGACACAGACACGAAGAAAGCATAATAAACAAGAGGGAAACAATGGATTTCATTTCTGCACCCCTGGTTAATGTTATCAAGAGCACCATTGAAATGGATCAATGACTGAACGAGGAATCAGCAGCTGGGAACATATCAGAGTTGCACGACTGTTAGGATAGTTTAATGGGAGCTGGGTTGACCAGCGATTGTTCACATGTTTTTTTAAGAAAGTTACACTGATCTTTATTCCAGTAACGTGGGCCAGCGGGCACAGAGCTGCACACGTGCAAGGGGGGAGGGCACGTCTCCCATCCACTCAGAAATGGGACCGAGTGTCTCCAAAAACACATCCTCAAATAGCGAATAACGCATCCAGAAGCAGGAGACGCTTCGGCAAGTGGACTTACAATTTTTTGCCGGAACCCTGGATTGAACCAGGGACTTTTCGATTTTCAGTCTGCCGCGTCCCGACTGAGCCATTGCTGCTGACGAAAAAACAGTTCCAGCCATCAGCCCTCCGCTTATATTAGAGAACATGATGGCATAATGACAAATGACAGCCATCACCTCGTTTCAGTGCCCTCCAGGTTTCCAGTTTTTCTTGATAAAGAGGGGGTGCAAAGCCCAACGAAGCATCAGTTCATTGCTATAAGCTCTCGGCCAATCGCTACACAGGGATTGTCCTACAAACAGCTTTCTTCATCCTTTGAGTGAATTACTCCCTGACGTCACTGTTAAATGGCTTCACTCTCATTTTAAGGTAATATCCATTTGTTCTGTATTCCCCCACGAGAGGAAATCGTTTCTCTGCATTAAAACCTATAAATAATCTCAGTTACCTCAACAAGAGAGCGCCTACACCTTCTCAACTCACGGGTTTAAATACATCACAGCGGGAGCACATCTAACTGCAGATCAGAAATCTGTCAGTCTTCAGCCAGCTCCATTCACTCCAAGTGAAATCAAGAAATGGCTGAAGTCACGGGTAACTCTGCAAAGACTTTGGGCCTTGACACCATTCCTGCAGCAGTACTGAAAACCTGTGCTCCAGAAATAACCTCGCCCTTCGCCAAGTTGTTCCAGTGCAGCTACAAGAGTGGCATCTTCCCTGCAACGTGGGCAATTGCTCAGGACTGTCTTGTCCACAATAAAACAGGAAAATCCAACTGGCAAAAACCGCCCCATCAGTCTACTCTCGTTTATCAAGGAAATGAGGGAAAATTTCTTCGACAGTGCGATCAAGTGGCACTTACTCAGCAATAACCCGCTCACTGAAGCTCAGTTTGTTTCCTGCCAGGGTCACTCAGCTTCTGAACTCATTGCAGCCTTGGTCCAAACATAAAGAAAACAGCTGAACTCAAGACATGAGGTGAAAGTGACTGCAATTGAGTTCAAAGAAGCATTTGACCTAATGTGGAATCAAGGAAACCCAGCAATACGGAAGTCAATGGAAATAAGGCGGGAAACTCTCAACTGGTTGGAGTCGTCCCCGGGGTTTCTAATACATTCCAAAAGATTTCCAGCAGGAACAGTAATTCGCTTTTGTTTGATACACTATGAGTGACAATGAAAGGATTCCTTGACTGCAATTTTCTGTGGCTCGTTGGTCAAGGGCTATGGTTTTCGCTCTGGGATTTTCATTGAATTAGTATGTGAGAGGTCCAGGGTTTAATTCCTGGAGGAGCCCATGTTAATGCAGCAGTTGTCTCCGCGCTCGAGGTGGTGGCAGTTCTGGAAATCAGGACCAGGTTTGAACACCCAGGAAGTCATTGCAGAAAATGCACCACCTCAACACACGTGAAGAACATGAATGCCAAACTTAAATGACGTTTTTCCCTGCCATGAGACTCTGAATTTATCGGGATGCATCAATTAAGGGAACTGTCCGCTTGTGAATTCACGTGGGAGGCTGATTGCACTCAGTTTCAATCTTGACTGAAAGGACAAGCAGAGCTGGGAACCCCAGTGTTTCGTTTTAATTTACCACATTTTAGCTGTGTTCCGGTGCTTGCATTGAGCTGGGAGGTGTTTCTTTTTGCTACCAAATGCTTGTATGTTCCGGTCTTTCCGCGGTGGGTTTTCACACTGTGTAGAAACATTTTGGATAACAGGGGTTCAAGTGATTCACATCAGCCAGTTTACAACAATCCCTGATCTGATGTGATGGACATTTATTTTAATGACAGAAAATACATTTCCAACTTTACACATCTGGCCAAATATTCAGGGCCTGTACCAAAGAGGAGCATTTATTTCAATGGTTCATGGATGCAAGAAATATAGAAGGGGGTTTAAGAGATTACATTTTGTGCGGAGGTGGCTGCGTGGTTAAGCTGATGGACTGCTAATCTATTGTTCGTCGCACGCGTGTGTTCGAAACCCACCTCCGTAGTTACTCTATCAACTGTTTCTGCCTTGGTACGGTGATTTTGCAGAAGCTATGCCTGGAATCACTAATATGATACGCCAACCCAAGTTCTGAGCAAAGATGGCATAGACTTTTCTTGTAACATCTCGGGTTCGATCTTTTTGTTAACATTAACATGGAGGTCCGATTTAGATTCAATACGATTTGATATTTCCATCTCTCTCTAAGTGGAGAGAGAGTACTCAGTGCAGGAGTGGAAATATTCCGGGGATTTGGGTTCATTTCCCACCATAGTTGCTGGTGGCAATTAAACTCTAAAATGAAAACCTGTAATTAAACGGTAATCTCAGTAATGGTTCACTGATGTCTTCGCTGACCTGGCCTACATATGTGGTTGACTCCTAACTGCCGGCTGAGAAATCCATTGCGTTCAAGGACAATTTGGAATGTGTAACAAAGACGGGCCTTGCGAACGACGCTCACATCCCCTGAAATAATGTTCTTAAAGGGTGAATGCGCACCTCACTCATCTTTCATCAGCCCCTGTAATGGACAGACGTTTTGAATAATAAAGCACTTTGTGACTTAAAAAAAAAAGATCATTTCAGAATATCTCAGTGAAATACCAGGAGTTCTGTTTATGCTACTCCAGGGGGACTTTCACGCCTCACTGGAACAATATAAATTCTCTGCCTTCACTGAATGAAGCCAGACAGGAGCAGATACATGTGTCTCAATGATCAGACAATGTAGGTCAGGAAGCGTGTGTTTCGATGGTCGATGGATTCCTCTGTGAGGAATCTCTGGGAGGGGTTTGTTTATGCTGCGGAATGTTTGTCTTTTTCAGTCTTTCCGCAGTAGGTTTTCACACTGTGGAGATACATGTTCGACACGGTGTTGAAATGTTTCGCATCCGTACATTCACATCAGCCCCTGAACTGATGCAATGGGAATTTCGTCTGCTGACAGAAACTCCATTTCTATTTTTGATCATCTGGCTGAATATTCAGGACCTGTGCCAAAGAGGATCATTTAGTTCAACAGTACATGAATGCCAAAACTACATGACATCGTTAGATAAGTGTCATGCATGTGGCGAGGTGGTCCAGAGTTTAAAGCTGTGACTCCATTGTGCTTCCCACGCGTGAGTCTGAATCCAGTTTTTGTATGGGACAGCGTTATGCAGAATGGAAATCTGAAATTATCATTGTGATATCAAACCCAAGTTATGGGGCAGACGGATTGTCTCGACGTTCCTTGTAATACCTTGAATATCGATATTTAAGGCTTGATCTGATGGCGATGCGCACAATGATTAAATGACTTGCTAGCTTCGTTATTTAACCTGGCGGACAGTCTGCAAACCAAGCGGGAATTTACCTTGTTCAGGGGCGTTGACAAGAAGAACGTCTTCACGCGAAGAGTATTGGAAATCAAGAAGTCTCCCCCACAGAAGCTACTGCAGCTGAGAGACAATGGAAAAATTACAAAAAGATGATTCACATTGTTTATTATTATTTATTCCTTCACCAGAATTGGCTCTTGCTGGCTAAGCCATCAGTTATTTCCCATCCCTAACTGTCCTTGACAATGTGAAACCGCTGCCGTCCATGTGGTGTGGGTACACTCACAATGATGTTAGGAAGCGAGTTCCACAATGTTGTGCCAGTGACAGTGAAGGAAAGGCGATATAGCTCCAAGTCAGGATGGTGTGCAGCTTGAAGGAGATCTTGCAGGTGGCTGTATTCCCATGCATCCGCTGCCCTTGGCCTCCTAGGTGGTAGATGCCACGGTTCTGGAAGTTGTTGTGGAAGGAGCCTTGGTGAGTTACAGCAGTGCATCTTGTAGATGGTATACACTGTGCGTCGATGTTGGAGGGATTGGATGTGAAAGGTGGTGCATTACGTGCCAAGCAAGCGAGCTGCTTTGTCCCTTATGGTGTCGAGCTTATTGAATGCTCTTGGAGTTTCAAGCATCCCAAAGCAAAAAGAAAGTATTCAGAAGGGGTCTGACCTGTGACTTGTGGATATGGGAAAGGTTTTGGGCTGGGAGGAGCTGAGTCCCTCTCCGCAGAATTCCCAACAACTTTTGTAAGCCCAGTATTTATATGTCTGGTCCAGTATAGTGTCTGCTCAATTGTAACACCCAGGATGTGAATGGTGCTTTATTCATCGATGTTAATTCCATTGAGCTTCAATGGAGATAATTGGATTCTCGCTGGTTGGAGATGGTCATTGCCTGGCCACTGGTGTGGTGCATTTCTTATTTGCTACCTATCAGCCCATGTCTCAATATTGTTCAGGCCTCGCTGTACATGGAACTGGCAACTTCAGAACCTCATCACTCGCAAGTGGTGCTAGACATTACACATAGCATCTGCGAACATCCCCAATTCTGAATCTATTTCTGGGGAAGGTCATTGATGAAGCAGCTGAAATTGCTTGGACATAGATCTGTAACGTAGAGGCTGCAGTGCAGCTTTGCCAGAATGATAATCGGATGAACTAGACTGGCAGGGGGATGAGGTCTTGAGAGGGGAGACACAACAGAGGGAAACAAAGATACGAATGAAAGACAGAGAAGCAAACAAAATCAGAAGTGGAAGGAAGAGGGAATGGAGGCTGCAGCAAATTGGGCCATAATATTTTTAAAAATGTGTATAAAGATAAGGCTAAAGTCACTCTAGCTGAATGTATGGAGCATTTGCAATAAGGTGGGCGAATTAACAATGCAAATAGATGGAAACGCGCAGGATATGATTGTGATTACACAGACATGGCTGCAGGATGACCAATGCTGGGAGCTGAATTTCCAATGTTGTTCCATATTTAGGAAGGACAGGCAAAAAGGCAAAGGAGGTGGCATGGCATTTTTAGTTAACGATGACATCAATACAATATTGAGAGAAAATCTAGATGCAGAATCAATCAAGGTGGAGCGGTGACGCAATATGTTGCGGGAAACGTTCGTGGGGTTTTATAAAGGCTTCTAAACAGAAGTGGTAAGGTAGGGGTCGGCATTAGACAGGGAATTAGAGATGCATGTAACAAGTGTGCTACAGTTGTCATGGGTGACTTTCATTTCCATATAGAATGGACAAACCAAATTATCAATAATACTGTGGTAAATGATGGAGTGTGCCTGAAATAGCTTTTTTGACCAGAACGTCAAGGAACCAACTGGGGAACAGGCTACCCTAGATTTGTTTATTTTTGCAATGATACGGGGTTAATGAATAAGCTTTTTGTGCGAAGTCCGTGAGGGAACAGTGACCATAACTTGTAAGAACTCTTTCTTAGGTTATAAAATGAAGTAATCCAATCCGAAACTATGGTCCTAAATCAAAACAAAGGAAACTGCGGAGGCATGAGGAGTGAGTTGGCTCAGGTCGATTGGGGAACTTCATTAATAGGCATGACGGTGGGTAGGCAATGGTTACTATTTAAGGGATGAATTCATGCATTGCTACAAGTATATATACCTTCTTGGCGCAAAAAGACAACAGGAAAAGTGGTCCAACCATGGCTAACAAAATAAATGAAGGATAGTATTAGTTCCAAAGTGCAGTCATATAAATTTGCAGGAAAAAGTAGCAAGCCTGAGGATTGGACGCAGTTTAGAATTCAATAAAGGAGAACCAAAAGGTTAATTAAGAGAGGAAAAAAAGAATATGAGAGTAAACTTGCAAGGAACATAAAGAGTATTGTAAAAGATTATAAGTGCGCAGAAGAAAAAGATTAATGAAGACAAATGTAGGGCCCTTGCAGTTCAAAACAGCAAAATTTACAATAGAGAACAAGTATCTAGCAAGGCAATTCAACTATAGTTCTATCTTCACAGAGGAAGGCACAAATGAATTCCCATAAATTCCAGCGAACCAAAGGTCAAGTGAGACGAAGGAATTGAAGGGAATTTGTATTACTAAAACTGCAGTGCTGCAGAAATTAATGGCACTGAAAGCCGATAAATCCCCAGGGCCTGACAATCTACATTCCGCGGTACTAAAGAACGTGGCCATGGAAATAATGGATGCGTTGGTTACCATCTTCCAAATTTCTGTACATTCTGGAACAGTTCCGGCAGACTGGAGGATTCAAATGTAAACCCACTACCTAAAAAAGGGGGGAGGGGAAAAACGGTATTACAGATGTGGCATCCTGTGACATCAGGGAAAATGCTAGAGTCTATTATAAAGGATGTGTTAACAAGAAACTTAGAAAACATCAGCGCGCTTAGACAAAATGAGCAGGGATTTATGACAGGGAATCATGCTTGACAATGCGACTGCAGTTTGTTTGAGGACGTAACTAACAGAATAGATACGGGAGAACCACTGGATGTGTTGTATTTTTATTTTCAGAAAACTGTTGTTAAAGCCCTACGGAAGAGGTCTGTGTGTAAAATTTAAGCACATGGAATTTGGGTAATATATTGGTGTGGATTGAGAATTGGTTGGCAGACAGGAAACAGAGAGTAGGAACAAATGGGTATTTTTCGGAATGGCAGACGGTGACCAGATGGATACGACAGGGATCAGTGCTTGGGCCAATGTTACTCACAATATGTATCATTGCTTGGATGAGAAAACCAAATGTAATATTTCCATGTTATCAGACGACAAGGAACTTCATCGAAATGTGAATGGTGAAGACGATGTAAAGAGGCTTCAACGCAATTAAGGGAAGTTGAGTGAGTGACAAAATACAGGATAAATGCAGTTTTAGGTGGATAAGTGTTGAATTTATCCACTTTGGTAGGATAAATACAATGGCAGAATATTATTTCAATGTTGATATATTGGCAAATGTTGATGTTCAAATGGACCTGGGTGGCCTTGTACACCAAACACTGAAAACAAGCACGCAGATGCAGCAAGCAGTTAAGAAGGCAAATGGTGTATTGGCCTTTATTGCAAGGTCTCTTGAACACAGTAGAAAGGGTGTCTTGCTGCAGCAGTGCAGGGCCTTGGTGAAGCCACTCCTGGAGTATTGTGTGCAGTTTTGGTTTCCTTTCCGAAGAAAGGATATACTTGCCATAGAGGGAGTGCAGCGAAGGTTCACCAGACTGACTCTAGGGATGGCAGTATCTTCGTATGAGAAAAGGTTGGCCAACTAGGCCTGTATTCACAGGAGTTTAGAAGAATGAGAGAGGATCTCATTGTAACGTATAAAGGGCTGGACAGACTAGATGTATTGTTGATAATTCCTCTTGCTGGGAGGTCCAGGACAAGGGGTAAGAATTACATGATACTGTGCAGGCCATTTAGGACTGAGATGAGGAGAAACGTCTTCACTCAGACGGTGGTAAAGCTGTGGAATTCTCTACCACAGAGGCCACGTCACTGAATATATTTAAGAACAAAATGGATTTCTAAACTCGAAAGGCATCAAGGGGCATGGAGAAAGAGCGAGAGTGTGGCGTTGAGATAGAGAATCAGCCATGACGATATTGAATGGCGGAGCTGGTTCGAAGGGCCCAATGGCCTACTCCTTCTTCTATGTTTCTAAAAGGCTTAAAGTATGGGGGTAGGTTGGAATCATAGCATCATAGAATGGGTATAGTACAGGAGGAGGCCATTCATCCAGCCGTGTGCATGTCAGTCGCCTCCAGTCTCTTTCTATTTCAGTGTTTATAAAGATTCTCCATAGCTGCCTTGCTTTTGTGCTCGATGCTTCTTTTTGTAAAACCCAGGTTCCTGCCTGTGGTTTGCTCAGGTTGTCGAATTGAGGCATGTGAGGTGATT
Organism: Cetorhinus maximus; assembly: GCF_964194155.1. Classification (NCBI taxonomy): domain Eukaryota; kingdom Metazoa; phylum Chordata; class Chondrichthyes; order Lamniformes; family Cetorhinidae; genus Cetorhinus; species Cetorhinus maximus. The sequence goes on from NC_135909.1 coordinate 21,325,117, forward strand.
AAGGGACTTGATAGTTTAGACACAGAGAAACAATTTTCCCTGTTTTGGAGAATCCAAAACAAGAGGACATAACATTCAATTTCAGCTAAGCCGTTTAGGGTGACGTCAGGAAACACTTCTTCACACAAGGGTTCATAAAAATGTGGAACATTCTTCAGAAAATTGCTACTGTAGCTTAGGATCAGCTGAAAGTTTTCGATACTGAAACTGGGTACAAGTTTAATTGTTATTAAGATGTAAGATATTAAAGGATTATGAAACCACAGTGGATAGATGAAGTGAAAATAGGGACCAGTCATGAGTTGAACACGATTGATGGAAGAACTGTCTCCTAATATTCCTATATTCCCAAATTCCTCATCCTGCTCAAACAGGCTTTTAGATGATCACCACTCTGTACTTTCCTCTCAGCATTCCCTTCTATAAGGAGAACAGCCCAGCTTCTCTAATGTATTCATTAAACTGAAGTTCCTCAGTGAAATCATTTTTCCCCTAAAGTTTCCTGCGCACTCCCTAATTTCGCCACATCTTTCTAAAGTGTGATGATCATTGTTCGACACATTGTTCTGCTCATGGCCCAACCATTATTTTATAAAACTGCAGCGCTTCTAGAAGGCAACTCACCACCTCAATCTGAGGGCAATTAGGGGTGGACAATTAACGCAGGATAGCCAGCGGCGCCCACATCCATGAATGGAGTAATATAAGGTGCCTCGGATGCTAGAAACCTGAAAGGAGAACATGAAATGCTGGAAAAACTCAGCAAGGGCAGCATCTGTAGAGAGTTAGAAAGAGTCTTCGATGAAGAGTCATACAAGGCTCCAAACGATAACTCCGTTTCTCTCTCCACAGATGCAGTCAGACCTGCTGAGTTTGTCCAACATTTTCTCTTTTTATTTTAGTGCTTGATAAAGATTCTCCATAGCTGCCTTGCTTTTGTACTCGATGCCACTATTCACAAACCCCAGGATTCCGCGGTCCCCACGGAGACCAACAAATCAGAAGAATCAAATTTACCCAATGGCCCCAACGAGAAAACCAATGGACAAGATTTCACTTCTTATGTTTTTACTTCTTACTTTGTTTTAACAAACAAACCAAAATCAACATCAGTTGAACATGAATTAACAGGCAGATTGCTGTCGATGCAAATTATAAATGACTTATTAGGGTTGATTTCACCTCGAAAAAAAGTAGTGCCTGTTCACTGGATTTGCTGATTTCTGCATTTGGAATCCTCAGTCTCTCAGCTCCTCCAGAGTTCCCAGCTTCTCACCAGACACAACATAATCTGATGCATCTACTTTAGGCCTTAAGCGGACGATCTCAGATTTCCCTACATGGAAACCCATCTGATCGCAACAACATTATTTACGGCTTCACCCAACTTGATGCCGCCAGTTTACTTCCGCAAGAACCAGGAGGCTCCTGCCCTTATTACAGCTTTGGTCCAAACACGGGGCGGTTGATTACAGAGAGCGGCAACGAGGAAGTATTCCGAATGTTACTGTTAAACAGAAGAGGGAAAAACAAAATTTTCATCTCCTCATTTTCGGACAGTTGGCTGTTCATCCGTCGCCACAACACAACAACCAGTACACCTTGGTCACCCTGAACACTGAGGTGCATTTCATTGCAGTGAATCAATATGAAGAGGAGTAGGACATTCAGCTCCTCCAATCAGTTCCGCCATTCATTTAGATTATGACTGATTTGTACATCAAATCCATCTGCCCGCTCTACTCTCATAACCTTTAATGCCCTGGCCCAACAACAATCCACCAGCAATTGTAGCAATCTATAGGTTGAAACCAGCTGTAATCGCGGATCCAGACAGGAAAGGCCTTTTACTGTCAGCCACCTATTAAATGGCTGAACTACATTTCAGATCTTCAGTCTGGAGGGTTTTGGTGATTCCTGCGTTTCAAACGGGTGAAATGATGAAATGGTCAACACTGTGGATCATTTTTCTTCTCAGTGAAGTAACATAAACTTCAATTAAGAACAGAGGAGCAGCCACTGCAACCCTTTCGACAGAGGGATGATGTCTCCCAAAGCTTGCTCACCATTAACAAGTTGAAGTGGACTATTTCCAACCATGAATCTTTCGCCTGTGAAAGTGAGTGTGATAACGGCTAGACAATGGCATCCTCTGTCAAGTTACTGACGGCTGAGTGGATCTGTCCTGTCAACTACATTAGTGTTGATTTTGAAACTGTCTGTTCACTTTAAACGGTATCAATTTTGCCCAAACGAAAAGCTCTCAAAACGTCCCCTCCGCTGCCTCTTACAAAATATGTCACTGAGCTAACAACAACCCAACGTGCTGCCTTCTACATCCATACATTGAGGCTGCTGAGTCTCCTACTATCACTTCCCAAAGCACAGTTTCTCTCTCCACAGATGCTGCTTGAGTTGCTGACTATTTCCACAATCTTACATTCTTTAGGGTATTAGGGTGAGCGATGCAGAATCAGTTACTCTCTCCTTCAGAACTTCCGAGTGCTGTTTATAGACTAGTGCTTAGCACGTTCACTTTACACGTTAACATCCCTCGCTTCATTCCTGGCGTTAGAGAGACACAAAATGGTGACAGCATAGACGATGGGCACTTGGCCCTTGTTCTCTGCAGGGAAACTCAGTTAGTCAGTTCTTCCGTAGCCTCTAAATTACTCTCTTCAGAAAATTATAGAATCTCCTCGGAAAACGATTGTCGAATCTGCCTCACAGACAGAGCATTCCAGATCCTAACCACACGCTGTCTTCTACGTAGTTCTTCCTCAGGCCCATTGTTGTATATCTTGCCAATCATCTTAAATCAGTGCGCTCTGATTCTTGGCCCTCACGACAATGGAAACAGTTTCTCTCTATCACTCTGTCCAGACCTCTTATGATTTTGAAAATCCCCATCTAATCTCCTCTCAACATTTTCTTCTCTGAGAACAGCCGCAGTTTTTTTTTCCAATCTATTCATCTCATTCAAGTTCCTCAGCAATGAATTCATTCTTGTAAATGTTTCAAATGTCGCCACCTTCTTTTTAATTTTGATAATCATTGTTGGGCACAATCTTCCAGTTGAGACCGAACCAATATTGTATTAAGATTCTCCATAGCGGCCTTGCTTTTCTACTTGATGCGTCTACTTCAAAGGCCCAGGATCCCGGATGTCACTTATTCAATTTAACATGAATTGACGTGCAAATTGCAGTCGATGTAAACTATAAATTACTTCTTGTTACTGAGATTGGCTTTAAGAAACGTGGTAATTGCTCACTGCACTTGGTGATTTTTCCATTTGGATCCCTCAACCTCTCAGTTTCTCCAGGGTCTCCAGCTTCTCACCAGAAACACAATAGTCTGATACATCTTCCCGAGGTCTTAAATTGATGATCTTACACTTCCGATATGCGACTCTCTCTGATCCCATCTATATTATTTATTGTGTTGCCCAACCTGATGACGCCAGTTTACTTTCACTGGAACCAGGAGGCTCCTGACCTCTTTACAGCTTTTGACCAAACATGGAGCGGGGGATTCCAGAGAGCGGGACCGAGAATGTATTCCGGATGTTGATGCTCAAACATCGAATTGTTATTTACGGAATACAAATGTTCTGATAAGTTCACAAACTTGAAACATTCACATTTAAAAAAATCTCTCTCCACAGTTAATACCTATTGGGCTCAGTGTTTCCAGCGTTTTCATTTTTAAAAAAATTAATGTGAACAACAGAGTCCGCGCTGGATAATTCTCTAATGATCTTTCACAAATGTTGCATCGTTATTTTTTTCTACCTGTCCGCTAACTTTCAGTTTTTTTTTTATTAGGGCCTCTGCTCCTACACCGTTTGCATCATCTCACCAGTTAAAAACAAAACGAGACGAAACTCGTTCATTCTTGGCCTCAATGAGATTAGGGTTCATTGTGAATCCAACTGCCAAGGTATTTCTCACTCACTTAAACTATTTATAAAATTTCAAAATAAACTTCTCCCACGGCTTAATGTTGCCAGTTTGCTCTCCCGTTCTTTGCTTTTCCTGTTACTCTTCCATTTGATATAAATCCACAGAAAGCAAAGAAGGCCACGGGGAAGGGAGGGAAAATCATGTTCCCTTTCATGATCCCGGTTTGATTTTCAATGCACTGAATTTGATCAGGATTTAAGGAAGTTAACATAGGACAAGCAAGAACTGATTTCTTACAGCCGGGCTTGTGGCGCAACGGTAGCGCGTCTGACTCCAGATCAGAAGGTTGCGTGTTCAAATCACGTCAGGCTCATGGCGTTTTACTACAGCTGAAGTTCCAGGATTTTATATCTGGACAAAGTTCATTGTGTGTGGAAATTCTCGAAATGATCCATTTGAAAAACATGATGAAAGTCATCTCTTCCGCCTACTTCAGCTCTTCCGGCTCAGTTTTCATTTTGCATAATTTTACATTGAAACAATGTTTCAGCGATGTGGGGTATCTACTGCTTTTTGCAATTGTTCTGTTACCCAGTTTGGCAAGTAAAACACAAAGTGTCCATCATGGGGTTTAAACCCACAGCCGCCTCCGTCCATACAGCTGCTTAGTTCCGTTAGCTAGAGTAGGTTATGTAAACTATAATCGCCCGACTTTATTTTATCTATAAATCAGGAGATTCAAACTCGTCCTTTTAAAGCAGAGCGACAGTGAGTTCAGTTAAAACAAATGTCTAAAAACAGCAGCAATTTCTTTTTGCTCACGGCATCCAGTTATAGCGACCTGCATTAAACAGCAGGAGCGGAAACCACAGCCCGACACCCGCCTCTTCACATTAACGGGCAGCCTGAATTTCAGTTTAGGGATTTTAGAGAGAGAGAGAGGATGTTTTTGTGGAAACTGAAGTCACTTTTCCTGTGAATGGAGCCGGTTAAAGAGCCCGGGCCGGCCTGAGAGTCCCCGAGCCCGGGGTCAGTGGGAGCCTGAGGAGAGGACAGATCCCAGGGAAAGGGAATGAGATTAGAGAGAAGGAAGGTTATTGCAGGGTGAGGGGGTGAGGAGAGTGAGGTGGCGGCGGGGGGAGGAAGATAGACGGGGGAGAAAAGGTGATGGGGTGTGGGAGACAGTGTCCGTCAGGGCGAGGAAGAGAGCGACGGAGTAAAAGAGGGAGGGAGCTGCAGGGAGGGCGGGAATGAGGAGGAACTTGCATTTCGCCAGCACATTTTGCAACTGCAGAAAGATCCAAAACCTCACAGCCAATGGGTGGGTAGTGTGGGCAAGGGGGTGGATGGGGGGTCTTGGTTAATGAGATTCGTGCTTGAATGTGTACAGCAGGATCCCACAGGCAGTAACCTGATCAAAATTTGAATATCCTGTTTCAGTGATTCTGGGTGAGAGGTTATTATTGATCCCAGGACTCCGGGTAAAACTCCGCTCCTCTTGTTGTAAATAGTCTGGTTGGATTGTTCACATCCCTCCGAGAGGGAAAAATGGGATCTCGGTTTCTAAGGTGATTTATTACTGGATATTGTCATATATCCTTATTACCCCTCTGAGGGGAATTACAGTTCATCGTGGTAAACTATTTGCCTCTTCGAGAAAGTTCAAGGGGTTGAAACACTGAGAAACTGCTCATTCTGGGATTACTAACTCACGTGGCCTGTGATAATAAAACATAAGCTCTTCCAGTCGGTGGAGATGTGATGTAGGCATACCTCAGAATAAAGCTCATACACCACAGCAGATGTTGCCCTTTGTCTTCGAAGACAGTAGATTGAAGAGTTTCCCTTCTTGTTTCGTTGAACTTCTCAATGTTGCAATGCTGTCTGCTTCATTCCCGGGGCAAATGTGGGAATCAGAAATCATCACTTCCTCCCTACGTGAATCCGACAGATAAGAGTTTTTATTATTAATTTCTCTCAGCCTCTGACTCCTTATCACATCCAATCTTTAAAACAAAGCTAACGTTTTCTGATTTCGACACTCGGATCGAAATTCCTGCAACACTTTCTCCCTGCCCTTCTAAAAAGTCCACCTCTTTCAACTGTGAGTGTTTATCTATCATTCTCTGTAACACCTCTCTAAATAACAATCTAGTGCTGCTTCTGCCCTATTCTGTGAACTATGATTCAGTCAGTTGCTCTCATGTTTTTACAGTCAAGAGGTTGTGAGTTCAAAACTCTCTCCAGAATTCTGAGTGGAAAGTCAGGCTTACACTGCAGTGCAGTACTGAGCGAATGTTTCATTGTTAGAGGGGCCAGCTTTGAAATGCTGTGGCAAACTGAGGTGCCATCTGCCTTCTCATGTAAAATTACCATGGCACAATTTCGGAGAGGGGCACGGGAGTTATACCATCGCATCAGAGCCAACATTTACCCCTCAATTAACAACACTTCAAAACAGATTCTCCTGCCTTCATCACATTGCTGTTCCTGGAAGCTGGCTGCTGCAAACCCTTTAATAATATAGTTCAAAAAACATCGTGATTGAAACGCTGCGAGGAAAAGACAATGAGAATTCTGCTGAGAGAGCTTTAATGGACAGAAAATCGGGTGAAGAATGCGAGGAATCGACACCAGAGAACCAATCAACATCAAAACTGAATCAACTCCTGTGAAATCAATGAGTAAAAGCTGAGAGCTCCGAGCACCATCAGCTCATCACCCAGAGACACTCACAGAAGCATTTAGCCTCCTGTCTTAGACGGTACCTCGTGACTGAGAATGACTTCCTTCCACTCCGGGGCTGTGGGTTCTGAGGTGACTAAAAAGTCCAATGCTGGCTCCGCACACTCTGCCACAGGTTGGGGCAGGTAGTGTTTGAGGAGGCGTGTGGGTGGGATGCTCGGATTTTGCTCCGCTCCTTCCGCTGTTTGCGCTTGGCCTCCACCTGGGCCTGTCGGAGACGTTCCAAATGGTTGGCACCTTCGCGGATGCTTCTTCTCCAGTTTGGGCGCCTCGAGCAAGAGATTCCCACAAATCGGTGGGGATGTTGCATTTTATCAGGGAGGTTTTGAGGACGTCACTGAAACGTTTCCTCTGTCCTCCTGGGAACCGCTTGCCGTGACGAAGCTCGGAGTAGAGAGCTTGTTTTGGGAGTTTTGTGTCAGGAATGCGGATGATGTGTCCCAGACAACGTGGCTGATTAACCATAACCAGTGCCTCGATACTGGGGATGTTGGTCTGAGAGGAGACACTGATATTGGAGCATCTCTCCTGCCATTGAATTTACAGGATTTCGTGGAGGCGCCGCTGGTGATATTTCTCCAGTGATTTAAGGTGTCTGCTGTACGTTGTCCATGTCTCTGAAGCATGCAGGGGGCAGGTAGCACTGCAGCGCTGTAGACCAGGAACTGGGGGCCGGGTTTGAGGTCCTTGCCATCAAACACTCTTTTAAACAGTCAGCCGAAGGCTGCGCTGGCAAACTGGAGGCGATATTCATTTTCAATTTCGAGATCTGCCCTCGCTGATCAGAGGCTCTCAAGGTATAAGGCCCAATGGTTCACCGTGGATCTTGATAGTCACGGGGGGCGGTGAGGGGGGGTGAGGTGTTGGGTGCGGGAGGCAGTGTGCGCAGCGGGGCCTGTCTAGTAGAGAACCTTTACCCTCCACATGTTTAGACTAAAGCCCATCCTATCACACGGCTCTGTGAATGTGTCGATGATAGTTTGGAGCTCTGGCTCTGAGTTTGCGCAGACACAAGTGTCGTCAGCGCGCTGCAGTTCGATGACAGAGGCTGGGGTGATCTCGGATCCGGAATGGAGGTGACGTAGGTTGAGTCTTTTCCTGCTCATCCTGTAGAGTAGCTCCACACTGGCGGGGAGCTTCATGGAGATGGGGTGGGGTGTTGCAGCGAGGAAGGTGGAAAAGAGCATCTGTGCGATGACACAGACATGCGTGACCCCAGTTTGCCCTAGTGTGGGTCAGCAGCAGATCCATTGGTAAGGATCACGGTCTCCATGTCATCCTGCAGCAGGCGGAGCATGGTGGTTAATTTCTGCGGCCAGTCAAATTTGAGGAGGATGCTCCACAGTCCCACCCGGTTGATAGAGTCGAAGGCCTTTGTGGGGTCAAAGAAGGACATGAATAGAGGTTGCTGCTGCTTTCTTCATTTCCTTGGGCTTGTCTTCCTGTGAAGATCATTTCCACTGTGCCGCTGGATGGACAGAATCCGCATTGTGGCTCTGGTAGGAGCTCTTCAGCCATGGAGAGAAGGTAATTGAGGAGGACTCTTGCAACAACCTTCCCTGTGATGGACAGCAGAGATACCCCTCTATAGTTACCACAGTCAGTACAGTCTTCTTTTCTGGAGCTGGTCACTATTAGGCATCTCAGAGATTCCCTGGCATGCTCTCCTTCCAGATGAGAAAGATGAGGGCATGCATTTGCTTTAAGGGAACTTCTCCAACCTATTTTAGCATTTCGGCAGGAACTCCGCCTGCGCCGGCGGCCTTGATGGTTCTTAGCTGTCGGATGGCCTTTCCAACCTCATGTCGGGCTGGGATTGTGCTGAGCTGGTGGTGGGTAGCATGCTGTGGAATGTGGTCGAGGGCACTCATGTCGAGGACTGAGTCTCGGTTGAGGAATTCGGAGAAGGGCTCCTTCCAATGAGCCCGACTGCATCTCTGTCCTTGATAAGCGCCGCTCCATTCCTAGTTCTCAGTGGGGTAGGTCCTTGGGTGCTTGGGCTGTAAATGGTCCTGACTGCACTGAAGAACCCACACATTCTGAGGCTGTCTGCGAGTTGCTGTATTTACTGCGATCCTTGCACCAACCATCTGCTCTTTGGTCACGGTTTTTTTTTTTCTCTTAAGATATTGTTTTTTTCTTTCTTTCTGCTGTTCAGGTAATCATGTAGCAACAGTAAACGCGGGAAGTCCATTGGGACAATGGCCTGAAGGAAGAGGGAAGCCCACGGCTGGTGTATTTTTGCAACACTTATTGCTTGCGTCTGTATGAATGCAAGTTGAGTGGTTGGCTGCAGATTGAAATGTTCACTCCAAGTATGAAGCTGATACAAATTTACTGTAAATGAAGTACCGAGATTTTTCATGAGGCTACCAATTATAACCGGAATAATTATTTCTGGAATCTTGCCTGTCACTGCAGTTAAACAGACTGGCTTGTAATTGCCGGGGTTATCCTTACAACATTTTTTGAACAAGGGCGTAATGTTTGCAATTCTCCAATCCTCTGGCACCTCTCCTGTCTCTAGGCATGAATGAAAAATTATGGCAGGTGCCCCTGAAATTTCTATGCTGACTTCCGTCAATATCCTTGGATGCATCTGATCTGGTCCCGATGTCTTGTCAACATTAATACCGACAGTCTATTCAACGCTTACTTAAAAGGATTTCAATTTTGAGCCTTCTCGTGACAGTGTTTCCTCGTCTGTTATCATGGCCTAGGTAGCATCTACCTCCTTGGTAAAGACGGATGCAAAGTATTCGTTGAATACCTCAACCTGGGCCCTTTTCGTCCATGTGCAAATTCCCTTCAGGTCCGTAAACGGGTTCGACTCCTCCTTTTATCACCCTTTTACTATGTATATGTCTTTAGAAGAATTTGGAATTATCCTTTATGTTGTCTGCCAGTATTTTCTCACAAACTCTCTTCGTTTCTCTAATATGCTTATTCACCTCCCCTCTGGTTCTTCTGTATTCCTCTTGGTTGTCAATTTTATTCTCTACCTGGTACCTGTCATATGCACACTTATTCTTCGTTATGTTATTTTCTATCGCATTTTTCATCCAGGGAGCTCTGGAATCATGAACTGCAGGACAAAGTAATTCTTGTTGATATAGGTGCTGAATATTCAGTCAGATGTTTAATGATGGAAGTGTAGGTCCTGTCACAAAATAAATTTCGATCAGTTCAGCTCAGGAGCTGTTGTGCATGGACCGATGTGAAACCCTTCAACAACATGTCCATCTCTGCACATTGTGAAAACCAACAGCTGAAAGAATGGAACAGACAATCATTTGGCAGCAAGAACGCGCCCCTCCCGGCATCATAGAGGAATCCATCGACAATGGAACACACACTTCATGACCTACATTGACTGATATTTGAGTTATGGGTGTCTATACTTGCCTGCCTTAATTTCGTGAGGAAATAGAGAATATATTGCTCAGTGATTCGTGAAAGTATTCCTGCAAAGTATCCCTAAAGTAACCTTGCGTTTCCCTGAAATACTCGTATTTGAAATTTAAAAATAGCAGAAACTGCTCTAATATTCAGCTGGTTGGTGCGTAACAGCATTGATGCAAGATCACTCTTCGATCTAGTCAGTGAGATAGTAACCTCGAGGGAGTATGAACAGAGAAGAGAACATCGGATTTTAATTCAGACCCCAGTTTTTGCTGAAAAAATAAACAGAACTGTATCGACAGGTGCATTTTTTTTTAGGATTTAAATTCGAAAATACTGACGTAGCAATTTTCAGCTGGGGAAATATAGAGAATGCAGGGGTGACAAGATTTCCTGTGTGGCAGCAGCAGTTGCTGGGAACTGATCGGTGGATGGGATTCTAGTATTGAACAGAAAGTTGTTAATCGTGACCGGTAAATGTTCTCAAAATGGAATGAACCTCGTTTCACTTCTCTTTAGATTTCGCTCCTTTTTATAAGGAGGGATTGGAAAAAAATAACTTTGACAGTGAACAATGTACAGAGTGAATGATCATCCGAAAACGTGTTTGATTCGGGATTAGAAATCTACTCTACCCTCAAGAATGAAGTAAAATACTGCGAATGCTGGAAATCTGAAACAAAAGCAGAAAATGTTGGAAAAAAACTCGGCAGTTCTAACAGCATCTGTGGAGATAAAAAAGAGTTAACTTTTCGAGTCCGTATAACTCTTCATCAGATCAATTCAGACACATGAGGATACCACCACTTGGAAGTTCCAGTCCAAACCTCCCACCGTCCTGACTTCGAAATATATCGCTGTTCCTTCACTGTCACTGGTTTAAAATGCAGGAACTCCCTCCCTAACATCACTGTGGGTGTACATACACCACAGGGACTGCAGCAGTTCAAGAAGGCAGCTCAGCACACCTTCTGAAGAGCAATTAATGTTGGACAATAAATACTGGCCCAGCCAGCGACGCCCACATCCAGTGAATTAATTGAAAAATGAATCGTCTCGACTGCATCTCACGATAGAGACTTGCAAATGCTACCGACTCAATGGGGAAATTGAGTTAATAGTGATTCTTACATTGGTTTCATTACTGACATTTCTATGTCAGCTCTATCAAGTCTCATCACTAATTTCTCATATAGACCTGTTTCTTCAACACGACTGCTCTGTTGCAGTTCTCGGTTGCTTCAACACGACTGCTCTGTTGCAGTTCTCGGTTGCTGCCAATAGATGTCAGCACACTCTGATAGATTGAAGTTTACAGATCAGGGACGGGCAAACAGCCAAGACTTGTTTACTTTATTTGGGGGCGGGGATTTACAAATTGTAAGCGTAGAGATGACCTTTAATGGGATTCATTTTGAGACAAGATGTAGTTATTCTCGGCTGTACTGGATTCGAGGATGACATCCACTCAGAGTCGTGATTTTCTGCCATGGGTCTTTATGTGAGTGAACAGGTCAATTCTGGGTCCACAGACCTTTGGACACATGGGACAGGATGTCCCACGAGGTAGTGAGGTCCGGAGTGCAGGATTTGCTTCCTATTACATCTCAGCCGCCGTTTTTCCTCATCATTGAGACCTTGTGATGCAGCTTGAGGGGTAAGTTTTGGCGATTTTGACAGACGAGTAGCAAGTTCATTCCAGTCATTAATATCAATGCTGCCGCGTTTGAATTAGAGTTTCAGAGCGTCTTTGCAGCGTTTTCTTTGCCCTCCCCTGGACCGTTGGCCATTTGAGATTTGAGAAAACAGGATGTGGCGAGGGAGACGCTTTTCGTCCATCCAGACACAGTTTCCAGTCTATCAAAGTTGATTTTGCACTAGTTTTCCCTGATTGCTTATGGAGCTGTTTTCAACAAGGTCACTTGGCATTTTTCGGCAGTCCTCCCTTTGAGTCCAGAGGACACCACGTAGACATTGTTAATAGATATTCTCTAGCACTCTTATGAAGCGGTTATACACAGTTAAGTAGTAATAACATTGTGCTGCAACCATCAACCTGTTGCCTTGTATATGAAAGTGAGATACATTCTTATCTGCCCATATCTGGTCCATTTTCCCTGCATAAAGTATCTCAAAGTCGTTCAGTATGTTAAAGACCAGTATTAGGCCACTCTTCTGCGTTCTATGATGAACACAAGAAGGAAAAAGCTAAAACTTAATTTTCAAAATGGAGATCGAGCCCTCGGAGACTGAGAACTACAGTTTCCAGGGGGTCGCAGTGGCTGGCTCCGAAATGGTCGCACTTGCGCAGATTGATTTTTTGCGATGTTGCTGGTACTGCGCATGTGCTGGTCGCCAAATACTTGCACATGTGCATTTGGTGCATTTTCTCGGCTGCAGGACGGAACACGAGTTTGCACACATGCGCAGTTCTTTCTCTATATTTTTTCAGGTTGGAAGTTACCTGTGCGCCTGCGCAAAACTGAAAGAAGGTCCAAAACCAAAGCAGCGAGATAAGAGGCGCAGGTGACTTAGAAGAGAACGCCATTAGGAAGAAAGTACCAGAAGAAGCTGGACACAGGAAACAGGTCCCAAAACAAAGAAGCAGTCCCAAACCAGGGACTGGGACACAAAGAGGTCTCAGGAAGACAATCATATTTAGGGACAAAGACAGTAATCTGAAACAGACCCTGTTCAATGAAGATGGAGGAGCGGAATCAGAGCTGCGCGGAGCAGGGTTAGAACGAGATGGACTTGTAAGAAGCCAGAAGATCTGAGTTGACAGCCAAAGGTTAGTGACTCCTTACTATGAACCTTTGGAGCAGTGTTGTTCTGTTTGGCGCGGCCTAATACCTGAGAGTGTCCGTGTGGAAGGTGAAGCTTGAGTGTACGGAGAGATCCAGGAGAAAAGAACCTTGAAAAGAGAGATTGAAACCCTGGAGGTGGATCCTTGTTGAAGACATCTGAGAGAAAGCGTTCTTTGGGGAAGAATTCTAAAGCGAGTTCTTCGAATGTGAAGATTGGAAACCTTTGTGAGAAATAGAGTTTCAGTGAGACTGGTTGGTTCACTGTGCTTTTGAGCATCTGGGGGGGTTAATGAAATCCGTAGAAATTTGGTTTTGGGGTGTGGTGTGTCCGACTGCAGCTCATCCATTAAGTTGCATGTACTGTATGCTTGCTGTGAACGTTAGAGTACGAGATAATTTTTATAACTTCTGTTATCTTCATGAGTTTGGGTATATCGGTAAAGGTATAGTTTTGGTAAAGAAGTAGTGCAATGTACTTCGTCTTTTCTTGTTTAATAAATGTTTCATTATTTTGTTAAAAGTACAGCGGACTCCTGTCATTCAATCTAGAAACCACCCTCCACGTTTCTTAGCAAAAAAAAAGTTAGAAGATATCAAGTAAGGTTCCACACTGAAAAAGAGCTCTGATATATTTGGAAGAAAAAGCTTAACATTCAAATGATGAGTTGATGGAACACCATCGCCTGAAAATTCAGTTGTTTCGCTTGGAAGAAATACTTGGATTTTGAGATGGTATAAAGAACAAGGAACAAAGTACAAAGAAAAATACAGCACACGGACAGGCCCTTCGGCTCTCCAAGCCTGCGCCGATCATATTGCCCGTCAACTAAAACATTTTGCACTTCCGGGGTCCGTATCCCTCTATTCCCATCCTATTCATGTATTTGTCAAGCTGCCTCTTAAACACCACGATCGCTCCTGCTTCCATCACCTCCTCTGGCAGCGAATTCCAGACACTTACTACCCTCTGTGTAAAAAACTTTCCCCGCACATCACCTTTATAGATTTCTCCTCTCACCTTAAATCTATGTCCCCTAGTAATTGACTCTTCCACCCTAGGAAAAATGTTCTGGCTATCTACTCTGTCCATGCCACTCATAATTTTGTAAACTTCTATCAAGTCGCCCCTCAATCTCCGTCGAACTAGTGAGAACAATCCGAGTTTCTCCAACCTCTCCTCATAGCTAATAACCTCCAGACCAGGCAGCATCCTGGTAAACCTCCTCTGCTCATCTCCAATGCCTCCATATCCTTCTGGTAATGTGGTGACCAGAATTGCACGCAATATTCCAAGTGTGGCCCACCAAGGTTCTATACAGCTGCAGCATGACTTCCCAGCTTTTATACTCAATACCCCTGCCAATGAAGGCAAGCATGCCATATGCCTTCCTGACCACCCTATCCACCTGCGTTGCAATTTTCAGTGACCTGTGGATCTGTACACCCAGATTCCTCTGCCCGTCGATGCACTAAAGGGTTCCGCCATTTACTGTGTAATCCCTGGTTGTATTAGACCTTCCAAAATGCATTACCTCGCATTTGTCCAGATTAAACTCCATCTGCCATTTCTCCGCCCAAGTCTCTAACCATTCTATATCCCGTTGTAATCTTTGACAATCCTCTTCACTATCTGCAACTCCTTCAACCTTGGTGTGGTCTGCAAACTTACTAGTTAGCCCAGTTACATTTTCCTCCAAATCATTTATGTATGCCACAAACAGCAAAGGTCCCAGCACTGATCCCTGCGGAACTCCACTAGTCACAGGTCTCCATTCAGAAAAGCACCCTTTCACTGTTACCCTCTGTCTTCTATGACCAAGCCAATTCTGTATCCATCCTGCCAGCTCACCTCTGACCCCGTGCGACTTTACTTTCTGTACAAGTCTGCCATGAGGGACCTTGTCAAAGGCCTTACTGAAATCCATGTAGATAACATCCACTGCCCTTCCATCGTCGATCATCTTTGTCACTTCCTCGAAAAACTCGATCAAGACCTCCCCTTCACAAAACCATGCTGCCTCTCACTAATACGCCCATTTGATTCCAAATGGTAGTAAATCCTGTCACGAAGAATCTTCTCCAATAATTTCCCTACCACTGACGTAAGACTCACCGGCCTTTAATTTCCTGGATTATCCCTGCTACCCTTCTTAAACAATGGAACAGCATTGGCCATTCTCCAATCCTCTGGGACCTCACCCGTAGCCAGTGAGGATGCAAAGATTTCTGTCAAGGCCCCAGCAATCTCCTCCCTTGCCTCCCTCAGTACTCTGGGGTAGATCCCATCTGGCCCCGGGGGCTTATCCACCTTAATATTCTTCAAGACGCCTAACACCTCTTCTTTTTTGATCTCAACATGATCCAGTCTATCTACAGACTCTGCCCTGGACAAATCGACCGCTAAGTTCTTCTCTTTGGTGAATACTGATAAGAATTATTCATTCAGTATCTCTCCCACTTCTTTTGGCTCCACACACAGATTCCCACCTCTGTCCATGAGTAGGCCCACCCTTTCTCTGGCCACCCTCTTGCCCTTTACATATGTATAAAAGGCCTTGGGATTTTTCTTAATCCTGGTTGCCAGTGACTTTTCATGACCCGTTTTAGCCCTCCAAAAGTAGGTTTGCTAGTGCTGCTCCGGGGCATTTAAACTAGATTTGCAGGGGGAGGGGAACCAGAGTGTTAGAGCAGATAGTGAGGTGGAGGAGGATAAAGGTCAAGCGAAGAATGCATGTATAGGCAGAAATCAAGGTTCGGTACGTGATAGAAATGTTCTCAGGTGCATCTATTTCAATGCAAGGAGTATTGTCGGAAAGGCAGATGATCTTAGGGCGTGGATTGGCACGTGGGATTACGACATTATTGCTATTAGTGAGACATGGTTGCAGGAGGGGCAGGACTGGCAGCTCTATGTTCCGGGGTTCCGTTGTTTCAGACGTGATAGAGGGGGAGGGATGAAAGGGGGAGGAGTGGCATTACTAGTCAGGGAAAATATCACAGCTGTGCATAAGCAGGACAGCCCGGAGGGCTCGTCTACAGAGGCCAAATGGTTGGAGCTGAGGAATGGGAAAGGTGTGACCACACTAATAGGGTTGTATTATAGACCGCCCAATAGTCAGAGAGAATTGCAGGAGCAAATCTGTAGAGAGATAGCAGACCGATGTAAGAAACAGAAAGTTGTGATAGTATGAGATTTTAACTTTCCACATATTGACTGGGACTCCCATACTGTAAAAGGGCTGGATGGCTTGGAGTTTGTCAAATGTGTTCAGGAAAGTTTTCTAAATCAATATATAGAGATAATAACGAGAGAGTATGCAATACTTGATCTCCTAGCAGGGAACCAGACAGGTCAGGTGACAGAAGTATGTGTAGCCGAATACCTTGGGTCCAGTGACCAGTATTTAAAATGTCCTTAGCCACGGGTGAGGTGCCGGAGGATTAGAGGGTAGCTCATGTTGTTCCGTTGTTTAAAAATGGCTCCAAAAGTAAACCAGGTAATTACAGGCCAGTGAGCCTGACGTCAGTAGTAGGTAAATTATTGGAAGGTGTTCTGAGAGATCGAATATATAATTATTTGGATAGCCAAGGGCTGATTAAGGATAGTCAGCATGGCTTTGTGCGTGGTAGGTCGTGTTTAACGAACCTTCTAGAGTTTTTCGAGGAGGTTACCAAAAAGTAGATGAAAGAAAGGCTGTGGATGTTGTCTACATGGACTTTAGAAAGGCCTTTGACAAGGTCCCACATGGGAGGTTAGTTCAGAATGTCCAGACACTTGGTATTCATGGAGAGGTTGTAAACTGGATTCGAAATTGGCTGTGTGGGAGAAGACAGAGAGTGGTAGTGGATGATTGCTTCTCAAACTGGAGGTCTGTGACGAGTGGTGTGCCTCAGGGATCTGTGCTGGGACCATTGTTGTTTGTTGTCTATATCAATGATTTGGATGATAATGTGGTGAATTGGATCAGCAAGTTTGCTGATGACACTAAGATTGGAGGCGTTGTGGACAGCGAGGAAGGCTTTCAAAGCTTGCAGAGGGATCTGGACCAACTGGAAAAATGGGCCAGAAAATGGCAGATGAAATTAAATGCGGAAAAGTGTGAGGTGTTACATTTTGGAAGGTCAAAAAATGGTAGGACATACACAGTAAGTGGTAGGGCACTGAGGAGTGTGGAGGAACAAAGGGATCTGGGAGTTCAGATACATAATTCCCTGAAAGTGGCGTCACAGGTAGACAAGGTTGTAAAGAAAGCTTTTGGCATACTGGCCTTCATAAATCAAAGTGTTGAGTATAGGAGTTGGGAAGTTATGGTGAGGTTGGAAAAGACATTGGTGAGGCCAACGTTGGAATATTGTGTGCAGTTCTGGTCGCCTAACTACAGGAAGGATATCAGTAAGATTGAGAGAGTGCAGAGAAGATTTACGAGGATGTTGCCGTGTCTTAAGGAGTTGAGTTACAGGGAAAGATCAAACAGGTTAGGGCTTTATTCCTTGGAGCATAGAAGAATGAGGGGTGATTTGATAGAAGTTTACAAAAGTATGAGGGGTATAGACAGAGTAAATGCGATTAGGCTCTTTCCACTTAGATTAGGAGAAATAAACACGAGAGGACATGGCTTTAGGGTTAAAGGGGCAAGGTTTAGGGGGAACATTAGGGGGAACTTCTTCACTCAGAGAGTGGTGAGAGTGTGGAACGAGCTACCTTCTGACGTGGTAAATGCGGGCTCACTCTTAAGTTTTAAGAATAAATTATATAGATACATGGATGGGAGAGGTCTGGAGGGTTATGGACTAGGTGCAGGTCAATGGGACTAGTGGAATAATATTTTGGCACAGACTAGAAGGGCCGAATGGCCTGTTTTCTGTGCTGTAGTGTTCTATGGTTCTATGGTCCTGACTCCTTGTTTAAGTTTCTTCCTACTTCCTTTGTATTCTCCACGGACTTCATCTGTTCCCAGCCTTCTAGCCCTTACGAATTTCATTTAAGGAAGGAAACCTGTCACCCTTACCTGGTCTGGCCTGCACGTGACTAAAAACCCACAGCAATGTGGTTGACTCTTAAGCTGCCCCTTGTAATAGCCTAGGAAGCCACTCAGTTGTAACAAACAGGTGTTGTATCTCCTGCATTTGCATCAAAGGGGGAGGGGATATTGGCGGTGGAGCAGCGGTTGCGGATGGGATTGTCTCTTCAGTCTGGTGAATGGGGAGGGCAGGGGACGATGTTTTGGCGGTGACATAAATGCTCCGTGACTGACGTGGTGATCTCCAGGGATGGAGATGGTCGTGTCTCGGACATTATCTGTAAGGTATGATACCGTGAGGTTTACTGTCAGGCTGCTGCTTGACTAGTATGTGAGACAGCTCTCCAAATCTTGGCAGTAACCCCCAGATGTTAGTAAGGAGGGCTTTGCAGGGCTGACAGGGCTGAGGTTGCCGTTGTCATTTCCGGTGCCGAGGTCGAAGCCAGCTAGTCCGTCCGGTTTATTTCCTTTGTAACCGCTTTGAAGCAGTTTGTTACAACTGAGTGGCTTGCTAGGCTATTACAGGGGGCAGCTTAAGAGACAACCACATTGCTGTGGGTCTGTCGTCACGAGCAGGCCAGACCAAGTTATGGTGACAGATTTCCGTCCTTAAATGAAATTAGCGAAAAAGATGGGTGTTTAGAGGAATCGACAATGCTTTCATGGTCACCATCAGACTTTTAATTTCAGATTTTTATTGAACTCAAACCCGGGCCAAGCACAGTTGATGCCCTGTCAAACTCGGAAGGGTGGGGAGGGGGATCATTAGTTGATGCATATAGTAGATATCTTAGACGTGCTCATATGGCATGCTGCATTTTCTCTCTTCACTGTTCAAGGCCCTAAACAACGTCCCAGTGAATTCGTGATGTATTTGAAATTATTTTTTTTATTTAGTATAATGTATTCATTGTTCTCAATGTGGCCTGTTATATATTGGGTAGATTGAGTGGCTGGCTTTGCGGGGCACCTCCATGTAGTCTACAGCATGACTCTGAGCTTCTAATGACCTGTCATTTTAATCCCCACAGTGCCCACCCACTGATCTTTCTGTATTCGGTCTCCTCTGGTGTTACAATGACGCTCAGCGTGAGCTCGAGGAACAACACCTCATCTTCTGATCAAACGCATTACAGCCTTCTGCACTCAACATTGAGTTCAACAATTTCAGATATAATCAATGTAATCGTAAGAGAAGCAGGCAGAATCAACTTGGTTTTATGAAAGGGAAATCGTGTTTGACAATTTTTTACAGCTCCTTGAGTGTGTTATAGGCAGGGATGATAAAGGGGAACCAGTTGTATTCCAAAATACATTCTATAAGATGCCAGGTAAAATGTCACTACACAAGTTAAGGGTATATGTTGTTAGGGTTAATATGTTACCAAGGACTGAGGACTGGCTAACTAACAGGAAAAAGAAAGTCAGGATAAATGGGTGATTTTGTGGTTGGCAAACCAAAGCTAGTGGACAGGTACAGGGTTCAGTGTTGGGGCCTCTACTATTTACGATCGATGTTAATGATGTTGATGATGGTACCCAATGTATTGTCACAACATTTGCTGACAATATAATGATAGGAAGCAAAGCAGATTGTAATGTGGATACAGAGAGTCTGCAAAGACATGTGGATGTTTAAGTGAGTGGGGATAAAATGGCATATAATGTAGGAAGATGTGAAGTAGCCCACTCCCGTAGGAAGCATTGGAGAGATGGATATTATTTATATAGAGAAAGGCTGCAGAATCCTATGGTACAGAGGGATCCTTTTACATGAATTACAGAAAAAATTAAGATGACACTGCAGAATGCTGCAGTACAGACGGATATGGGTGCCACTGTACAAGAATCATTGAAAAAAAGTTAGCATGCAGATGCATCAAATAACTAGGAAGGCATGTGGAATATTGGTCTTTTTCATAAGGGGAGTGGAATGGAAAAGTAGAGAGATTGTGCTGCAGCTGTGCAGGACTTTGGCGAGGCCACACCTTGAATAATGAGTGCTGATTTGATCTGCTTACTGGAGGATGGATATAGTTGCATTGGAGATAGTTCCCGGAAAATGTGACTGGGATATTTCCTCGAGTGAGGGGATTTTATAGGGAACGGTTGAGCAGGTTGGATGTAGACTCACCGGAATTTAGAATGGCTTAACAATATGATAGTGACTGAGCATCTGGCAATGAGTGGCCGCAAGATGATAGAGACAGACATTCAGTTCGAGCAGAAAGGACAGACACATGCTAATTTTCACCTCAAGTAAGGCCGATAAGGAAGGAATGAGTGGTAAACTGAGCACGTTAAATTCCCATCAGCTATTAACTGGTAAAACAAGGCAGGAAACAATCAGAGACACTCAATTAATAATTTAGTGTCATCTGTACTTAATGGAAGCTCGAAGGAATGAAGCTTCACTATCATTATGAATATTATTAATAACGAGGACAGAATTTCATCTTTTAAACCAGTTTGTAAATGGTGATGACGATTCCTGTCCAGATAATGATGAATTGTGTATTTGGTGCGATGCTGTCTCCAATATGCTGTTAGTTTTGTACTTCTCGGTGGTTCATGTCAGAGGGAGGACGCTGCTGTTCAAATAAACATGGTGAATTACTGCAGAGTGTCCTTTAGGTCGGAAAATCTGCAACTAAGTTCCCCTCCGAGTCACTCATCATCCTGACTTGGAAATATATCAACCATTCCTTCACTATCGCTGTTTCAAAATCCTGGAACTTCCTTCCGAACAGCAGTGTGGGTGTAACTACACCACATGGGCCTCAGCGGTTCAAGATATCAGCCCACCATCACCTTCTCAAGGGCAACTCGAGATGGGCAATAAGTGCTGGCCCAGTCGGCGAATTAATGCATTCCGTGAATTAACATTAAAAATATGACCTTCACTATATTGTTTCCAGTTTTTTTCTATTCAAGTAATCATACAATGAGATAGGTGGCCACTCAGGCCATTGCGCCTGTGCCAGTTATTTGGGGTCAATGGGCTGAGGGAAAGGGGAAAGCATTGGCTGGGATGTGTTTGCAGTATTCACAGCTTGTTTCCGCCTGTGAATAAACACCATATCAGAGATTTGTTGAAGATTGAATTTTTGTACTGGAAGCAAGAAAATGATGCAAATATCAGGCATCATTGCGGAAAATACTTCTTTGGTATTGATAAGAATGTAAATAGCAGAGGATGGTTTCGATCCATCGACCTCTGGGTTATGGGCCCAGCATGCTTCCGCTGCGCCACTCTGCTCCATGGTTATTGGCGTCTACTGTTGCATGATGGTGTTGAAGAGTTTCCCTTTTTAAAAATATATTTCCTGCTGTGGAACTGTGCTCTCTGCTGTTGAGAAATGTTCTTTGTTGTTGTGTAAAATGCTTCCCTGTCGTGCAATTGCGGTCCTGGTTGTGTAAATATAATTCGTCTTGTGAAAGAACATCCTCTGTTCTATAAAAATGTTCCCTGATCCGTAAAGGTGTCCTTTATTGTGTGAAGATATTCTCTGTTGTTCTGTGATGATGTTTTCTGTTGAGCAAATGCTTTCTTCCTTGTCTCGCGATGTTCTCCATCGTGTTAAGATGTCTTATGTTGTGTTTAGAAGTTTTGTGTTCTAGTGTGACAATCAGGTGAAGGGATTAATTCTTTATTGATCATTGATACTAAATGTCAATGTGGGAATCATTCTGTATCTCTCAGTCGCCGTTCCTGTTGGGGAAAGTGGGATTAATTCTGTATCTGAATGTCTCTGGTATTCCCTGCGAGTGTTGGCGAAATAATTCAGCTCTCAGACTCTGATACTTTGTGTGAATTTGGAATTCACTCTGTTTCACTCAGTGGTATTGTGAGGATAGTAGGATTCAGATTGCGTCGCTCTGTTTCCCACATTCTATGTGAGTATAGTAAATTTCTTATTGGCCAGTCTCTAGCACTGTATGACAAAGTAGTATTCATTCAGTATTTCTAAGTCTCTGGTACTCTATATCAGTGTTGAAAGCATTCTGTGGTGCTCTGTCTCTGATATTGTATGTGGGTGTGGGGTTAAGTTCGTTCCCGTCAGTCTCTGGAACCTTTTGAGAGTGTCAAATTCATTCAGCATCTTTCAGTCTCTGGCGGTCTATGTGAGGGCAGAATTCACTCTGCACTTATCTATCCCCAGAATTGTAATTGTTTGGGGAGCTCTTACTTCATCGGATGGTCTCTGTACTACTTGTGCATCTGAGATTCAATGTATCTTTCAGAGGTAGTGTATGTGCGTGGGGGGTGGGTGGAATCATTCTTTAACTATCAGTCTCTGGTGTCACACATGAATGTTGGACTTATTCGAGAACTGTCAGTCTCTGATATTGTGTGAGAGTGTGGAATTAATTCTTCATCAGTTCATGATAACCTATTTGAGAGTGGGAATAATTTTGTGTCTGTTGTTTTCTGTTCGTATTTGTGAGTTTGGTGGTAATTGTGGATCTTTGTCTCTTAGTGCGATACATGGATACAAAATTCACTCTGCATTTTATCAGTAGTATTGCATGTGAGTGTGGGTTCTATCTCATGTCTCCGTGTGACTGTGTTGTATCGTTCTGTAAATCTCAGTCTCATGCTGTATATGAATTTTGGGTTCATTCTGTAAATGTCAGTCTCTGCCTTGACTGTGTGACATATTTTATATCTGTCAGCACAAAAACCAAATAGTGCAGCATCTCGAAGTCTCTGCTACTGTGTTTGAGTGTGGGATACATTCGACATCTGTCAGTCTGTGCTGCTGAGTGTGTCTGTTACATTCACTTTGTATCTATCAACCTCTGAGACACTTTATGAGTTTGAGACTCAACCTGAATTGGGCCTTCGTACTGTCTGTGTGCATGAGGTTGACTTTGTATATGTTAAACTGTGATATGGTGCTTGAGTGTGAAATGCATTATGTTACTAAAAGAAAGACAGAAAATTCCCCTTCGTAACTGCCACTCTCTGATACAGTATATGTGTGTTATATTCCATTTCTATCTTTCATTTTCTGATACTGAGAGAGGTAGGTTACATTCTGAAACTGTCAGTGGAGCTGTATGTGTGGAAGGGCTTTGCTCTATAAGTCAGCTTCCGGCACTGAAAGTGAGTGCTGCAGGCATTCTGTGTCTGTCATTCTCTGGTACAATATATCTGCGTCATATTCAGACAGCATATTGCATTTTCTGGTACTGTATGAGCGTTGGGACACTTTTTTGAAGTCGAACTGTAGGTGTGCAAATGTCTTGTTCTCAAACACTTTCTGGTAATGCAAATGAGTTTGGGACTCATTCTGAATCTCTTAATTGTGCGTGTGTGTGTGTGTGTGTGTGTTTGTTTAACTCTATCAGTCAGTACTACTGTATGTGAACGTGGAAATCATTCTGAATTTGAAGTCTTT
The DNA here is from genome assembly GCF_964194155.1 of Cetorhinus maximus. Taxonomy (NCBI): domain Eukaryota; kingdom Metazoa; phylum Chordata; class Chondrichthyes; order Lamniformes; family Cetorhinidae; genus Cetorhinus; species Cetorhinus maximus. The sequence continues at coordinate 21,348,402 of NC_135909.1, forward strand.
GGTGCCCTCTTTTTATTCATTCACGGGGTGTTGGCTTTGCTGGCTGGGCCCGCAGTTATTGTCCATCCCAAGTTGCCATGGAGAAGATGGTGTTGAGCTACCTTCTTCAACTGCTGCAGTGCATGTGGTATAGTCACATCCTCAGTACTATTCAGAAGGGAGTTCCAGAATTTTGACCCAGCGACAGTGAAGGAACAGCGGTATATTTCCAAGTCAGGATTTTGAGTGTAGTATCCATTCTGTATCCGTTACACACATGTCAGATTCTCATAACGTGTGTGAGCGTAAGATTCAATACAGATCTGTCAATGGTACTCAGTATCTGTGATATTGTAAAGTAAGTGTGGGAATCATATGCTTCTTTCATTACTTGGCTCTGTTTGTGAGCATGAGATTCATTCTGTATCTGTCAGTGGGATTAATTTTACATCTGTCAAACTTTGGTATTATAAAACATTGTGAGATTCAATTGGAATTTTTCAATCATTGGTATTAGATGTGAAAGTAGAATTTATTGTGTGTGTTAGTGTGTGGTCTTCGATTTGTATCCGTCAGCAGCTGTTACTCTATGTGATGCTTGGACTCTTTCTCAATCCTTCAGCGGTACAATTTCTGTCTCATATTTCTTTAGTATCAGTCAGATTGAGCTAATGTGAGTGAGTGCAGCGAACAGCTTGTACCTTTCAGCATCTGGCACTGAAAATGTGCTCGGGAATTATTCTCTGGTTCTGTGTGAGTGTGAGATTCTTTATATAACCTTCAGTCTCTGGGACTAATTTTAAGTTTCGATTCATTCCACATACATTTCCAGCAGGGCAACAGGCCACTGATGTGGTAGATTTAAAGCAAACAATGTGTGTCAGCTTTGGCTGAGTATTAAATCTCTGTCACTATGAACACAATTGTGAAAGATAATGTATCCTTCAGTTTGATCCTGGATTGGTCCTCAAGCGTAACTCCAGCTTGTACGAAACGATTTGATATGTGGCATTCAGTCTGATTCTGAGTCAGAATTTCCACACAAATGGAAAATGAGTGTGGGGGATTCATTCTGTATCTGTCAGTCTCCGGGCCTGAATGTGATTGTTGGTGTCGTTCTGAATCTGACTTGGTGGTGTTTGAGACTCAATGTGCATCTGTTAGTTAGTGGTGCATGACAGTGAGTGGGGGGTTCATTCTCCCCCTAGGACTATGTGCCAGTTTGAGATTAACGCTGTATCTGTCATTCTGGACCACAATATGTCAGCGTTGGATTGAATTTTTTCCTGTCAGTCTCTGCAAATGTCTGGCACATTCTCTGGCACTAAGTCAGGGTGGTATTGATTCTAGATCTTTCAATCTGTGTTACTGTCTGATTGTGCACTTCTTATTCACTGTCAGATCCCGGTTATTTGTTTGAATGTGGGATTAATTCTGGATATGAAAACATCTGACACTCATGTTGAGTGTGGAACTCAGTCTGGATCTGTCAGTTTCTAGCCTTGAATGGGAATGTTGGAGTCACTCTCAATACCTGGGACTCTTTGAAACATATTCTGCATTTGTCAATCTTTGGTGCTGTATGTGAGAATGGGTGTAATTCTGTTACTTTCAGGCTGTGGTAATCTTTGTGAGTGTTAGATACATTGTGTAACTCTCAGTCCCTGATTTTGTCCACAACGTTGTCCGTCCCTAATTGCCCTTGTTAATACAGCATTTAAATGGGCTGTGGCTCTGGGGTCTGGAGTCAAATGTTGGCGAGACCAGGTAAAGGACATTAGCGATGGGTGGATTTTGACGACAATCGACAGTGGTTTTGCTAAAAGAAAAATACTGCGGATGTTGGAAATCCGAAATAAAAACAGAAAATGCTGGAAAAACTCAGCAGGTCTGATAGCATCTGTGGAGAGAGAAACAGAGTTAATGTTTCGAGTCTGTATGACCCTTCTTCAGAGATAAAGAGAGGGACAAATGTGATGACATTTATACTGTTAAAGGGGTGGAGCAGGTGAAGCTGGATAGAAGGTCAGCGATAGGTGGCGGCTAAGGAGAAATTGACAAAAATGGCATGAACAAAAAGACAAAGGGAGTGTTAATGGTGGCGGTAAGGGCTAAAGGAGGTGCTGATAGTGGCGTAAAGCTAAGAAAGCAGAATGTGTTAAAAGCAGAAAAAGTACACTGTGAAAGAATAACGGAACAAGTAACAGGTGGCCCTTTTGGGGAAGGGGGCAGGGATTGGGGAAAAAAGATGAATTAAGGGATTAAAAGGGAATATAACAAGGAATAAAAATGAGAATAAGTGGATACAAATATATATTTTTTTAAATGGGGAATGAAAGATGGGTGAAGATAGAAGAGAGAGTTCCTGGCCTATAGTTGTTGAACTCAATGTTAAGTCCAGGAAGCTGTAAGAAGGCTAATCGGAAGATGAGGTGCTGTTCCTCCAGTTTGCGTTGGGCTTCACTGGAACGTTGCGGATCAAGAACGCATATGTGGGCATGAGAGCAGGATGGTGTGTTCAAATGTTACTCTCCTTCCTCGACTTTCGCCTCTTCTTGCCGCCCTTTCCTGCCGGTTTACTCACGGCTTTCTTGGCGCCCTTCTTAGCAACTGGTTTCTTCTTTTCTTCAACCATCTTCAATCTCAATTTCAGACACAGAAATAAACCGTCCGCTCATTAAATAGACAGTCTGACAGATATATGCTAATGAAGAATGAGAAAACAATAATTCTGAATGGACATTTTTAAAAGAAAACAACTTCTTAATTTGTGATTTTTTGATTGGATAGATAAATCGACCAATCATATTTAGTTTTCTCCACCATTCAGAAGCCTCCTTACTACAATCAGGAAATACATTTTACAAAGTCCCTCTCCAGCCGGAGTTTCTCAGTGTGTAAAGATACACCGGAAAATGTTGCTTGGTTGTCGGTGCGAGGGACTGTATAGGAATGTGGGGTTCCTTCAGGAATTGTGAGGCGTTGGTAAAGTCTGTGATTGTGGGATTTATTCACTCTCTGATTCTGTGTGTGAGAGTGGGGTTCCTTCGCCGTTTGGAAGGCCGTGGTACAGTGTGCGAGGGCTGGATTTCTTCTGTGTCTGTGACTTGATGGGACCATGTCTCAGTGTTGGATTCACTTGACATCCTGAGGCTCAGTGTGCATCTGTCCGTTATTGGTGCATGTAAGTGAAATAATTCGCTCCTTGGGACTATAAGACAGTGCGGAATTAAATTAGTATGTGTTTCTCTCGGCCACGAAAAGTACTGGATTCATTCTGTACCTGTCAATCTCTGTAACTGTATTTTAATGTGATTCTTTAGTTGTCAGTCTCTGGCATTGTAGGTCGGAGTTGAATTGATTCTATGTCTTTCAGTCTGTGGTACTATCTCTGAGTCTGAACTTCTCATGCAATGTCTGATGCTGTGCGTCAATGTGAGATTAACTCTGTACCTGTCAACATCCGTTGCTGAATTGGAGTGTGAAATTCAGCCTGTATCGGTCAGTCTCTGGTACTGATTCAGAGTCCGCGATTCATTCTCAATAAATCCAGTTCCTACAATTTTTGACAGAAGTAATCCCACTGTCACATACGGCACCAAAGACTGACAAATGTAGAATTTGCCTCAATGGATAGTATTGGATATGAGTGGGATCAATTCTCTCTCAATCAGTGGTACTGTATGGGAGCTTGCAATTCATTTTGTTTCTGTTGGACTCTGGTACTCTGTGTAAGCGTTGATGCCATTTTCCACCTCAGTTCCTGATGCTTTGCAGAAATGAAGGATTCATTTTGTTTCTATCAGTCTTTGGCTCTGAGATTATTCTGTGCTTCTTAGTCTGTGGTACTGTGTGAACGTCAGATTCATTCTGTATCTCCACATCTTTAGGACCAGTGTTTACTAATTCTCTAGATGTTTGCAGAATTGGGTCTTCATGAAAATTTCTCCACTTCAGAGTAAAGATCACATTTTCATATCAGGTTGACAATCAATTTTTTCAATTTAGCAGTCTTATCAACTGGCCTTTCTACACATAAATGTTTAAAAAGTCAGACTTACCAACTGCTCTTTAGACCTGTAATTAGCTCACCTTGTGTTGTGAGTGAGGAGATTCCCCACTGGGTCGTGCAAAACAGAAATCTGGCTGGAAATTAATTTCAATGCCTGGAAATCAGGTAGAATACAAGTCTGAATTTCTGATTTACACCCTCAGTAGATCAGGCAAAGTGGTGTTTAAAACCTAACAAACCACACTCGATCCCTACTCATTTGCTAAGGTAAATCCAATGAAAGCAGTTATATTTCAGTAGGAGAATTGGGATGGGCACCAGACACAGCTCAGGGCAACTGAACCTGCAATCAGAGGTGCAAAGGGTAATGGAGAAGAGGGTGGCAGATAAGTGAATCTCAATATGGAGTTATCCATATTGCAGTTGAAGCCTCATCAGTAATCAGCACTGGCTTAGAATAGCTGGGTCCATTAACCTTGGGAAAGGATGGATATCGAATGGATATGACCACTGCCCATAGGAGAATCAATTGTGTCCATGTGAATAGATAAGTTGAGTTCATTGGTCAAGAGAGAAATAGACAAAAAGAACAAAAGGAAAATTAAACAGGCCTGTGGGGAAGAATATGTCAGTGGGAGCAGCTCAGCTGCTCTTGCAGAGAGCAGGCACAGATACTATGGGCCGAATGGTCTCTCTCTGCTGTAACAATTGCGAGATGCTATTCTGTGTATCATGATTGTAAGCCTGACTTACGTCTAATATAAAGTGTGTTTCAACTGGAGTTAATAGCTGTGGGTATTAATCAGTTATTATGCTAGAGTTTTGGATTAAAATTACATCTCTGTCAACACAATCCTGAATGTCTGTATATCACACAATCTGATACATTACTCTATGTGTAAGATCAGCTTCATCTAGTTTGTTGATACTCTGAGGTTTGGGGAGTGGTATCTAATGAATAGTACAGTCTGCAGTCTGGGTACAATATTGGGATCCATGCAATGTCTTTCAAGCGGGTACTGTTTGCCTGTTCTCTTTATCATTTAATGTGTATTGAAGGTTATCCTTTTGTTTTGGTAACACAGGGCCTTGCAATCTGAGGGGGTGGGGGGTGGGGGAGGGGGGGGGGTGGTGGTGGGTGGGAGAGAGAGAGGGGGTGCAATTTTGCTCAGCGATTTGCAAAGGTCCCTGGAGTTTATTACAAAAAATTAGAACTTGTGATTGTGGATCATACATTAGCATGGATCAAGGATTAGTTAATGGACAGAAAACAGTGTAGGGATAATCAGGACATTTTCGGATTGGCAGGCTCTAACTTACTCCTGATAATACATGGCCCTCAGTTCCTTACAACATATATTTATGAATTAATTGGGTACTGAATGGAACATATTCAAATTTGTTGACACAAAATTGGGTGGAAAATTAATCTGTGAGGAGGACACAAAAATGCTGCTAAGGCAGATGGACAGGTTGTATGAGTTGGCAAGAACATGGCAGATAGGTGTTGACATGGCTGGTGGTGTGAATGTGCCCAGTTTTGTAGGGGGAAAAAAGAACATGTGTGAATGTGAGAGATTGGAACATGTTTGCACTCAGAGGGAGCTGGGTGTCCGTGTACATGAATTACAGAAAGTTTATCTGCAGATGTAGCAAGCAGATAGGAAGGGAAGTGTTATGTTGACTTTTGTCCCAAATGGTTGGATCATAGGAGTGAAAAATCTTGCAATTATACAGGGCACTATTGAGGCTACACCTCGAGTACTGTGTGCAGTTTGGTCTCCTTACATAAGGAAGGGCATAGTTGCTCCAGTGGGAGGGTAATCAATAATTGTTCACTAGATTGGTTCCTGTGACAAGTTGATTTTTTATGAGGAGAGATTGAGGAGACTAGGTTTATATTCCCTGGATTTTAGAACAATGAGAGGTGATCTAAATGAAACATATAAAACTCTTAAGCGGCTTGTCAGGGTAGATGCTAAGAAAATGGTTCTCCTGGCTCCGGAATCTAGAACATGTGGTCACCATCTCAGATCACAGCATTGGCCATTTTGGAATGATATGAGCAGAAATGTCTTCACTGAAAGTGTTGGGAATCTTTGGAATTCTCCACCCCAGAGAGATTTTTAAGCTCAGCCATTGAGTATGTTCCAGACAGAGGTCAATGGATTTTGGATGCTAGTGATATAAGGAGAGTTGCGGCAAAGTAGAGTTGAGGTAGAACATCAGTCTTAATGAATGATGGAGTAGGTCGAATGGCCAAATAGTCAACTCCAGCTCCTATTTCTGAAGGTTTAATGCATCAGTCCATCTATTCTGCTCGATGTGAGATTCAGGTTCATTCTGCACCAGTCAGTCTCTGGTACAATATTTAAAGGTGGGAGCAATGATATGTCTGTCAGCACCTGGCACGGGATGTGGATCTGCGATTCAATCTGTATCTGTGATTGATGAACCTGAATGTGAGAAGGTGATTCATTCTGAATTTGCCTTTCTATTAGTATGACATTTGAATGTGTAATTTTTATCAGTCAGTCTTTGATACTGTACATGTGAGAGATTCAGTCCGTATCTGTTGGACTTATTGTGATGTTTGATTGTGCAATTTACTCAGTACTTAACACTTCGTGATACTGTGAGTGTTTTCTCCTTAAGTAACTGCCAGTCTTTGGTAATTGGTGTCTGATTATGTAACTGTGAAGATTTATCCTGTTTGTAAGGCATTCTTTCGGTATTTATCAGGCTCTGGTACAGAATGAACGTTTGGGATCCGACCTGAATTGTTCAGTGACACTGGAAATTCATTTTCTATCTGTTAGTCTCTGGTAGAGTGTCTGTGTGGGGGTGTGTCTGTGTGGGGATGTGTTTGTCTTTATTTGTGTGTGTATGTGTAATTAATCCTGTATCACTCAGCCTCTGGTGCTGAGTTTACGTGTAGGACTCTGGCTATATTTGTCAGTCACTGGTAACACGTGTGGCTGTGGATGGGAAATTCTTTCTATAACAGTCAGGATATCGTGCATGGTTTGAGTGTGGGATTATTTTAATATAGTTCATAGTTCCTGAATATATATATGGGAATCATTCTGAAACTCCCATTCTTTAAAAATGTGCGTGCGTGAGTGTGACTGTGTGAGTGTTTGTGTTTGATGTGAGTTTGTCACTATCTTTCACTGTCAGTGGTACTTTACGTCTGTGTCAGATAAATTGAATATTATTCAGGCTCAGGAATGTTGAGTGTAGTAGTTAGTATGTATCTGTCAGTTTCTGGTGCTGGACATGTCGTTGATAATCATTCTGAATCTGTCAGTCACTGCTTCTCTGTGACAGCGAGGAGCGCATTGCATAACTTTCAGTTTCTGTGACTGTTTACAAGTCTAGGTTCAGTCCATGTTGAAATTTCAGATAAGAAACAGGCCACTGATGCTGTATGTTTTAATTAAGTAATTGCGAGTTTGCCCTAGTATTAAATCCATTTCTGTCTGAACACAATTATGATAGCTCAGTTATCTTTGAATCAAACACTCCATTGCTGTGTAAGTGTAATTCGCTTTGTAATAATCAAATTGATACATTTTCATTCAATCAGCCTGTGAGAATTTTAAACTTGTCTGTTGTGCTCAGTTTGCTCCGTGAGAAAGAATACAGTATCTACCATTCTGATACTCTGAGCTTTTCAGACTGGTATGTGGTCTCTATCTCGTCTGTACTAATCAGATTGTTACTGTAACCTTGAGGTTAATTGTATGGGTGAGTTTCAAACTGGAATCTGAATTGGCATCTCAGGTTCTACTATCTTTCAGCTCTATCTTGGCCTTTAATTTAATTACAGCAAACTCTTGCACAATGTAGAACTGACACACAGATAATCTGATAGTGGGTGAGAATTTGGAGTGCGATTTATGTATCTAGCTGTCAGTGGTACTGAGTTGGGTGACATGGTTTCAATGACTGTCTCTCCTGCTCCGTTTGATTGTTGGTTTGCAAATGTACCTCTGGAACCAGTTCTGCTGCCTGAGACTGTGGAACTGATGCACTGTGAATGAGAACGTACATAGTGTGTGTGAGGACCTGTCTGCACAGATCACTGCAGCACCGGTGGAGGAAACATCACATTTATTCTGGTCCCGCCAATGATTTCCCTGTAGATAATTGTGCTTGGTTTACAACAAATACAGGTGAGGGAGAAAATACAAAGACTCTCAGTACATAATCATAATGAACAGCCACAAAGAAACTGCAGCAATACAAACATTGTCAATTGTCAGTTAGATGTAGGTATAACCGAAACCCTGCGCTGCTGATGGGAATCCCGGGTGGAACAGGGACATTCGTTCAGGTCGGATTTCCATTCATTGCTCCCATTGGATTAACCATTCAACAGACACCAAACAGTCACTCGTAAAGAAATGTGTCCGTCCTAGTTCTCAGCTGGTGCCTGTAATAACTCCTGTTTGTCTAACTCCCCAGATCCTGATTGTTCAGCTCTGTTCCCACTCTTCACTGTCGAAAAGGAAGAAACTGGGGAAGTTGGAACAAAATCAGAAATGTTCATTGTTGTTTAGGGGAGAGAAAGCAGCAATGATTTTCAATAACAGCTTCTTGCCATTCTGTCTCCCTCCTCCCAGAAGGTTGCTGTTTGTTCCCTTCCCCCGGGAGCGGGATCTCTCCATTGGCGGCTGTTTGAAACCATCTTCTTCCAGTCCCAGGCAGAGCTGGGGAGAGCAGCGCATCACTGCCTTTAACAAACATTTGGATCTGCACTGAGCTGCTGGGACCGACAGGACTCACGGAGCAAGAGCCGGAAAGTGACGCGAGGCTGGATCAAATTATTTGGGGGCGGGTGCAGACACGATGGGCTGAATGGCCTCGTTCTGTGCCGGAAATTTTCAATATTTCTGTTTCCGGAATGTGTGCAGAATTCTGTGCATGCGCGCTGCTCTCATCAGCACTGCCTGTGAGTGGAAGAAGATGGTTTAAAACATCCACTAATGCAGAGACACATTTTAAACAGCGGCTGTTTGATTTCACTTGAACGGTTAGTCCATGGGAGCGGCAATTAGAAATCTGACCTACATAATAGTCCCTGCTCCGTCACTCAGTCCCACTCCTGGAGCAGTGGATTGTTTCTGGATGGCAGGAAATTGTTATAACAGGAACAAAGTCCCTGGTGTTTAGCAGCTGAGTGCTGCAGCACTGCAGTGGATTCAGACACTGACTCTGTTTGTCTTACCTTTTGTTATTCATTCACGGGATGTGGGCTTCGCTGGCTGGACCAGCATTTATTGCCCATCCCGAGTTGCCCTTGGGAAGGTGGTGGTGAGCTGCCTTCTTCAACAGCTGACTTTGCGGTTGTTCGGAATGATTATTAATGTAATAATTGTTTTGGTTTCTTTGAATCTTCTACCTCATCTCTTCTGAAATTAGAATAAAATCTTTTCTTTTTCCTTCTGGAAGGCAAATACTTGAAAGCAGCAGAATAAATGTCGTGATTCTACAACACAAGGGGAAGTGCAGCCAGCTCCTCACACACAGTAAGTACAGTGTCACTCACAGGGAGCAGAGGTGGCCAAGGGGCTAATTTGGTGGAATTCTGATCCATTGCACTCTGTAAGCACAGGCACCAAGTCTAATTTTAGTTTATGGTTCACAAGGCTGGTTGGTAAAGATTTAATCTAAATTGGCAGGGTGCTGGTCACCAGCTAATAGAAATACCAGAAAGGAATAAGGACAGAGAGGAGGGAGAGTGATGGATAATACTAGAGAAGGAAGCAATGCCATATTAGATAGAGCTAGATTAAAAAGCGCTGTGAGGAATGAAAAGATCAATTTACAATGCATGTATACAAACGCATGTTATGAAAAATGAGGTTGATGAGCTTGAAGGACAAACAGCAATGTGGGAATATGATGTAGTGTCAATTACAGAAACATGGTTAAAAAGGAGTGAGGACTGGGTGCTGAATATTCAGAAATACAGTGTTCAGAAAAAGATAGGGAATAAAAAATGGCAGGTGAGGTGGCAGCACTGTTTAGGGAATCAGTCTTAGCTGCAATTACAATATTACCAGAGAGAACTGAAAGATACAACCTCAGATTCTAGTTTGAAACTCACTAAATTATTAAACTAAACGATACCTTATCAAAAGGATTGGTACAGCTTGAGGTACAAATCACAGAGCAGTCCAAAAAACCCATACAGTATCAGACTGTTAGATGTTGTATTAATTCTATCGCTGCAAACTGAGCTCAAAAGCCAAGTTAAAATTCTTACTCAGAAACAGGTTGAATGACACAGAATTAGTTTGATTAGCACAAACTGAGTTACACTTGCATATCAATGGAGTTTCACATTAAAAAAAATGACGCAGAATGGGATTTCATATGACGCCAAACTCACAATTATTCCATTAACCAACAGCATCAATGGCCTATTCCTGTACTGAAATTAACATGGAATGAATCTAGATTGGTAAACAGTCCAAGAGACTGAAGGTTATGTAATGCAACCCACACTGTCATAGAGTAGCAGAGACTGATAGATTCCGAATCATTATTGAGCACATGTGCATTACCAGACACTGACAGATGCAGGCAGTTACTACACTCAGTCACAATACCTGAGCCCAAATGACACTAATCAATCTGACACACACATATGTTACCAACGAAAGTCAGGAATAATCAAAAATTCACATAGAATGACACACACACACAGGCACTATTAAATAATTCTACTTACAGACTGATTCTCAGATTTGCATACACGACGACTGAACCATACTAACATAATTCAGATAATCCCACATTCAGACCCAGTAGCACTCCTGACTGAAACATAACAAATTCCACATTCACATGCAGCACCAGAGTTTGACAGAAGGATAATCAACATAATCAAGCACACCTAAACTGGCACACACATGCGCACACACACAGTATTACTGTCACAGCACACATTGAGGTTCAGCCCTTTGAGTCGACAACAGGCCTTCAAGTGAGTAATACATCTAGTGTCATTCCCCACCTTCTGCCCACAGCCCTGCACATTCTTCCTCTTCAGATAATAACCCAATTATCTCCTGACTGCCTTGATTGCATCTGCCTCGAGCAGTGTCAGGACCCACATCTGAGATCTTAACCACTCGCAGCATGAAACAGTTTCTGCAAAAATTATCCATTGTTTCTGTCAATTACCTTAAATCTGTGCACTCTGGTATTTGACCCATCAAGTAGTTGGCACATTTTTTCTCAAGCTGTTGTCACCAGACTCAGCATATTTTGAATACCTCTACCCTCTCCTCTCAACCTTCACTCCTCTGAGGAAAATGGCCACTACTTCACCAACTAAGTAACTGAAGTTCCTTATTCTTCACAATGTGGCTCACTTACACATGCTAGAGAATACATATATTCACGTGCAGGGCCCTGTTATCTGCAGACAAAAGGAACATGTACAGGTATTGCGCCTAACTTGAATTAAACAAAAACACACAAGGCAACAGCTTCCTGGTGAATTCGTCATGGCAACATCTTGAACAATTGGAGTCAACTTGCTAACCAATCAGCACCCCTTTTCTCATGCACTATAACTTCTTCCTCCTTTGACTTATTGTAGCTTTTTTCTTTGTTAATTTCCCTTTTTTCTATGTCCCTCCTAGAAACACAGAAAATAGGAGCAGGGATAGGCCATTCGGCCCTTTGAGCCTGCTCCACCATTCATCATGATCATGGCTGATCATCCAGCTCAACTGCCTGTTCCCGCTTTCTCCCCATATCCTTTCATCACTTTCATCCCAAGAGCTATATCTAACTCCTTCTTGAAAATATACATCTCCTGCCTAACCAACTCAAATAATCTATCCACGTGTACTGGATTGGTTGCTTTACAGACATCAATCATGTCCCCTGAAAATTAATGCTTTCCAGGTGTAATTGCCTCAGCCAATGCTGATTACTGATGGGGTTTTAACCATAATAGGAATAATTCACCATCAGCTTCAGTCTGCAAAACTGTTACAAAGCAGCTTTATAAACCCTCAGTTTTATCATGGGATCCACCCCACTACCGTCAGCTCCCATTCCTATTATCATTTCCATTCTTTGATAGCAGATATGGTTGCCCTCGGCTGTGTCTGTTACCTATTCCAATCCTCCTACCGAAGTACACCTGTTTTTATTTGATTTATCTTCTGAAATGAGTAATTAATTAGTTTGGTTGCAATTTAATACGTTTCCTTCTTTTATCTCTAGGGAATGACTGTGGTTTTCTTGGTTTAGAAGCTGATTTTCCAAGTTCACAATCCTAGTAAGAAGCCTGATCTGTCCAGGATGTAAATGACAGATTCACACACACGCTCCGCCTGATTTCCAATCATTGAATTTAATTTGAATCCAGGCTTCCATTTTGCACTATTCATTACTGAGACTCATCATTCACATCACGAGGTCTGATAACTACAGGTTTCAAGTTCAGTTGATAAGTTTGACACGTTTCAACACTTATATGTATCAATGCCGCTTGATAAGACCGACAATCTTTTGTTGTATTGTTGAAAAGAAGGAATGGATCATGAATATTTGAACTTCAAACTGGAGTGGTGAAATTTTCAGACTGGTGGCTGTCGGAGATGTGAGCTTTCTTCTATTAAATCACAGGATGTGGTCCCATTCCTAATTGCCCTGGAGAAAGTATTGGTGAGCAGACTTCTTGAATAGAACTGAATGGTTTGCTTTGAAATTGTAGATGGCAGTTCAGGTATAAGATGATTACTGAGTTTTGTTCTGTGATCACATATAAACTAGACTGGGTAAGGATTTGAATGGTAGTTTTACTTCCTAAAAGGATGTAAGATGTTAACTCATTTCCAACACCATGCCTGAGATAACTACTGAATATAGATACAGAATTAGTCCCAGAGTCACAAGCAACATCAAAGATTGAGAGCAACAGAATAAATTCCATATTCACATAGAGAACCAGGCACCGTGAAGTACCCAACAAATCCAACACGTTTCCAGGCACTGACACATACAGAATGAAGACAAGGCACTCACATCACCAGAGATACACAGAAACAGAATAAATCACACACTCACTAACAGTACCAGAGATAGACAACTGCAGAATGAATCCCATGTCTCACACAGTGGAACTGACTGATAGGTACAGAATGAACCTCAAACAGTCCCAGAGATGTAGAGATGGAGAAAGAATCTGAAATTCACACAGTGCCACAAACTTACAACATACAACTTTCAGGAACATACGTTCAGAATTAAGGTTTGATAGAGACAAATGAATCTCACAGTCGTGCACAGCATCAGGAATTGAGATTTGAAGAATGAATGTAACACTCAGGCAGAGTACTAGCGCCTGACAGAGACAAAATCAATCTTATTCTCATGTCACCACCTGGCAGAATTAATCCCACCCTCACACACAATGCCACCACCTGGCAGAATTAATCTCATTCTCACATAAAATACCACCACCTGGCAAGATTAATCCCATTCTCACAAACATGCTACCGATTTACAGAATTAATCCCACTCTCAAGTACAGTACCACGGACTGACAGAATGAATCCCACCGTCACATACAGCACCACCGCCAGACAGAATTAATCCCACTCCCATATGCATTACCACAGATTGACAGAATTATTCCCACTCACACATACAGTTCCAAACAGAGTGCAATTGACCAAGCTGGCTAAAGGCTTGAGTTTGGTGAAGGGGAGATGAAAGTGTTAATTTTGTTCTAATATTTTGCTCTTAAAATCTAATTTAGTCTGTAATTAGCAGGAACTGGAAAGTATTGTGTGAGCAGGCTAAATTATTTCTTACAGTTTAGACAGGGTAACCTCACTCTCAGCTGTAGGAGTTGAATAGTTAATTAGTTAACTGGTTCAATCTGGTTACTGTTGCCCCAGTTCAGTTTACTATACATCCAGAGTTCTTTAGTACAGCCAAGGCAAACCGAGTGCAGCTGAGCTAGCTGAGTGAAGACTTGGAGTTTGGTGAGATGGGAGCTCGGTGACGGGTGGGGGAGGAAAGAAGATAATTGTTTCCTTCTTCTATCCTTCTCACAGCATAGGAATTGGTTCTCGCTCCACTGCAGGGAAAGGAGCGAGCTGTTTGTTGAATATCTGGCACGTGGGTAAGGTCTATTCTATCCCTAATGTTTACAATAGTACAGAAATTTGTGGTGAAGTTAATAAAATATATAAGAAAGTAACATAAATAACGGAATAATATAATTAAGTAATTATTTAAAATACATTACGGATCGCATGATGGGTGATGTGTCAAGACTGCAGCATATGGGAGCTGCTGGATAACATTGTGATCCAGAGCAAACGTCTACAGTAAGTGTACATGGCTTGAGGAAATTCGACTCAGATTCATTGAGTGTGTGTGGGGCGGGGGGGGGGGGGGGAGGGGCGGGGGGGGGGTGGGGGGGTGGGGCGGTCAGTTGCAGACACTGACACATCAGGGAGAGAGGAAGTTACCTTGATGTTTTATACCAGGGGGCAGTAACACATCTCAGAGTAAGGTCTTCTGATTTGGTCAGGGACAGGAGGGTGTGACTGCGAATGAGGCAGGTAATGGGACCCAGAGGGCAGGAGTGTGAGCCTCTGCAATGGTCCAATAGGTTTTATGTCCTACCAGTTTGTTTGGATGAGGGCAGTGGCTGCAGGTTAGATGAGCAAACTGACCATGGCACCGTGGTACAGGAAGCCATTCAAGTTGGGGGAACAAAAAGGAATGTAGTGGTAGTATGGGGCAGTATATTGAGTGGGATTGGCACTGTTCTCTGTAGCAAAGAGCAAGAGTCCATACGGCTCTATTGCCCACTTGGTGCCAGGGTTTGGGACATCTGTTCAGGGCTGGAAAGCAACTTGCAGTGGGAGGCGGAGGATCCAGTGATCATGGTCCATGTAGGGATCAACAACATGGGCAGGATGAGGAGGGAGGCTCTGCATAGTCAGTATGAGGAGCTAGGCACGAAATTAAGCAGCAGAACCTCAAAGGATTATTACCTGAGCCATGTTCAAATTGGCAGAGGACAAATAAGATTAAAGAAATGAATGCACGGTGGCTCAAACACTTGTACGGGGAAAGTGGGTTGCAGCTTCATGTGCCACGGGCACCAGTGTTATGGAAAGTGGGATCGAGACCATTGGGACGGTCTCCACCTGAACTGTGCTGGGGCTGGTGTCCTCGCAAGCTGCATAACTAGGGAAGTAGAGAGGGTTTTAAACTGAATAGTGGAAGTGATCACATTTTCAAAGAGTAGAGACATGGCAAGAAAGGCAGGTATTAATATGGGAAATGATAAACAGACCATGACAGGAAGGGACAAATAGCATAAATCTAAGAGTAAATCAGCAGATAAGGCTAGATGCTGCAAAAACAATGGTAGGGCAAAACTAAAGTCTCTGTATCTAACCGCATGTGTCATTCAAAACATAACAGGTAAACTGTTAGCGCAAATATAAATAAATAAGTACGATCTCATTGCAGTTACAGGGGCCTGGCTACAGGATGACATAGATTGGGGCCTGAGCAATGAAGGTTTGGTGACATTTAGGAATGACACAAAGTCAGGAAAAGGAATAGAGGTGGCTATGCTAATTAATGATGGTACTGGCACATTAGAGAGGGATGACTTAAGTTTAAGAAGCCATGGATATAGACGTGGTTTGGGTTGAGATGAGAAATGATAAAGGCAAGAAGTCACTTGTGCGAGTGATGAACAGGCTCCGATATAACTACACAGTAGGTCAAAGTATAACAAAATGGATCTTCGAAGCTTGTCAGGCAGGTACAGCTATAATCATGGAGGATTTTAATCTACATGTAGACTGGGGAAATCAGATGGGCAAAGGTTGCATAGGTGAGGAGTTCATAGAATGTTTTCGGGATAGTTTCTTAGGACAGCACATTCTGGAGCCAACCAGGGAGCAAACTATACTAGACCTGGTATTGAGCAACGCGATAGGATTAATTGATGCCCTCATAGTTTTGGCACCCCTAGGTAGCAGTGTTCATAATGTGATTGAATTTTACATTCATTTTGAGGCAGAAACGAGTGCAATGACGAGTATTTTAAACTTAAGTGAGGGCATGAAAGCAGATTTCGCAAAAGTAAACCTCAACCCTAAATTCCTGTCTGCCCCCGATAGCCTTTCACCCCCTCACTAATCAAGAATACATCTAGTTCTACCTTCAAAATATCCAAAGACTCTGCTTCCCCCGCCTTTTGAGGAAGATAGTTCCAACATTCACTGCACCCAGAGAGAAAACAAAATCTCCTCATCCCTGTCATAAATGAGCGGCCCCTTATTTATAAACAGTGAGCCTCGAGTTTTAGATTTTCCCACAAGAGGAAACATCCTCTCCACCCCCACCCTGTTAAGACCCCTCAGGATCTTTAAGGTTTGAATCTAGTCGCCCCTTACTCTTATAAATTCCAGTCACAAAGATAGGATAACCCGTCCAATCTTTCTTCATAAGACAACCCGCCCATTGCTGGTATTAGCCTAGTAAATCTTCTCTGAACTGCTTCTAGCACATTTAAATTTCCTTAAATAAGGAGACCAGTCCTGTACACAGGACTCCAGATGTGGTCTCACCAGTGCCCTGTACAACTGATGCAGAACCTCCCTATTTTTGTAAACAATCCCCCGCACAATAAATGATAACATTCTATTAGCTCTCCGAATTACCCGCTGTACCTGCATACTAACATTTTCTGGTTCATACACCAGGGCACCCAAATCCCTCTGAACCTCAGAGCTCTACAATACCCCACCATTTAGATAATAAGCTTCTTTTTTTTTATCTTCCTGCCAAAATGAACAATTTCGGGATATCCCACATTATACTCCGTTTGCCAGAGCTTTGCCCACTCACTTAATCCATCTATGTCCCTTTGTAGCCTCCTTATGTCCTCTTCATAATTTACTTTCCTACCTATCTTTGTGTCATCAGCAAATTTAGCCATTGCTTGAGTCCTTTCATCGAAGTAATTTACATAAATTATAAAAGGTTGAGGGGCCAGCACTGATCCCTCTGGCACGCCTCTCGTCAAATCCTGCAAACCAAATAAGGACCAATTTATGCCAACTCTCTGCTTCTTGTTAGCTCACCAATCTTCTATCCATGCCAATCTGTTAGCCCCTTCACCTTGAGGTTTTATTTTCCGCAGTAACCTTTGATGTGGCGTTTTATCAAATGCCTTCTGGAAATCTAAGTACAGTATATCCATCTGTTACCCTTTATCCATAGAATATGTGACTCCTTCAAAGAATTCCAATTAGTTAAACATGATTTTCCTTTCAAAATATCAAGCTTGCTCTGCCAGATTGCCTTGATTTTTTTGTAAGTGCCCTGCTATAACATATTTAATAATAGCTTCTAATATTTTCCCTATGAATGATGTTCGGCTAACTGGCCTCTAGTTTACTGCTTTCTATCTCCCTCCCTTTTTGAATAAAGGAGTTACATTCGCTATTTTTCAATCTAATTGAAGCTTCCCCAAATCTGGGAAATTGTGGAAAATTAAAGCAGTTGCATCAACTATCTCATTAGACACTTCTTTCAATTTCCTCAACACCACTTACCAGGTAATTTTCCCCGAGTTCCTCCTTTTCCTGATTTACAGGGATTTCCTCCATTTCCTGATTTACAGCTCTTTCCAGGAGATTACTTGTGTCGTCTATCGTGAAGACCGAAGCAAAATAACTGTTCCATTCATCCGCCATCTCCCTACTTTCTATTTTCAATTCTGCAGACACACTTTCTATCGGACCAATGCTCACTTTGTTACCTCTTTTCTTATTTAAATCTCTGTAGAAATTCTTCCTATCCGTCTTTATATTACTAGCTAGCTTTTTCTCATACTCTAATTTTCCCTCCTCATTAATATGTTTGTCATTCCTTGCTGTTCTTTATATTATTTCCAATCTTCCGACCTGCCAACCATCTTTGCAAATTATACGATTTTCCTTTAACTTTGATTCTGTCTCTAATTTTCTCAGTAAATCATGGATGGTGGGCCCTCCCCTTAGAACATATACATTCCAATCAGAGCGAAAAATTCCATGAATTCTGAGATAACCTTTTAAATATCTGCCACTGCCTATCCCTTCGCCATGATCTCATTGAGTGACGGAGCAGGCTCGAGTGACTGAGGGGCCGAATCCTGCTCCTGGTTCGTATGTTCCGAACTATGTTAGTACCAGAATTAACCAAATTAATCCCACTCTCACATACAGCAGTGAAGATAAACAGATGCAGAATATGTTTCAAAGATTCCCAGATGTTGACAATGACTCTTACATTCCTATTCAATACCAGAAACTGACCGATACAGGCTGAATTCTACACTCTGATTGCGGATCAGATGTTGGCATGTCCACCATTAATCTCAAACATATTACCGGGCTCTGGGAGTGAATGCGAAATGCACACTCGGATAGTAGCACAGACTGAAAGATACACTATCAATGCCACACTGATTTACAGTGCCCGAAACTGAGAAACACATGGTGATTCTAATTTCTAGTTCCATAAACTGACAGGTACAGAATAAACCCAAAACACACACTGTACCACAGCTTAATGAACAGAATGCACCCAGTAGATTCGATGCCCCGACCTGTCCTCACACGGCATCCGAATGAGTAAGTCGCTCACGTTCGCAGAGCGTCAGAGTACCAGAAGGATTCCTGCGTCAGAGTACCAGAAGGAATCTTTGTGTAGAAGGGTCCCTCACATCGACGGCCAGGCAACATTTCCTGGTATATCTTTACACACTGAGAAACTGGCTGGCGAGAAGCCTTGTAAAATGTGTTGCCTGGCTGTAGTAAAATGACTAATGACTGGTGGAGAAATCGAAATCTGACTCCATATTGCTGTCCATAGACACCAATCAGGAAAACATCAAAGAAGAGGCTGTTTTAGGTTTTAAAAATGTACATTCACAATCACTGTTTTCTAATCCTTCATCAGCATAGATCTGGGAGACTGTCTATTTATTCGGCGCTCGGAAGAGGTTTGGTTTATTTCTGTGTCTGAAACTGAAGATGGCTGATGAGAAGAAACCAGCTCTCAAGAATGGAGCCAAGAAAGCCTTAAAGAAACCGATAGCAAAGGGCGGCAAGAAGCGGCGAAAGTCGAGGAAGGAGAGTTACGCCATCTACACCTACAAAGTGATGAAGCAGGTTCACCCCGACACCGGCATCTCCTCCAAGGTCATGAGCATCATGAACTCTTTCGTGAACGATATTTTCGAGCGCGTCGCGGGTGAGGCTTCCCGCCTGGCCCATTACAACAAGCGCAGCACCATCAGCTCCCGGGAGATCCAGACCGCCGTGCGCCTGCTGCTGCCCGGGGAACTGGCCAAGCACGCCGTGTCGGAAGGGACAAAGGCGGTGACCAAATACACCAGCTCCAAGTAAAACCCCAGAACTGACTGAAAAACACATTCACAACACAACGGCTCTTTTAAGAGCCACCCACAGTCTCTCTGAAAAAGCTATATCAGCTCAATGTTTAATTTGTCATGTTTCAAATTCGAAAAATTTTGAGCTATGTTCTTTTCATCTTATTTCACTCATATATGTTCGGGCTAATGTAGCTTTATCAGTCGCTTAATTCTTGGACCCATATCATAACGCCCCATAAATGAATGTCCGTCCGCTCGCCCTCTGCATTTTGTTCTCAGACGCATTCATTCGGCCTCTTTCCCTGGCTTTTAAAAGAGAGAGAGAGAGAGAATTGAACGCAAATGCGTCAGTTTCCAGTTCTGGTCAAGTTTGGTCTCAATAATCGATCAGTTCATTTCCTATCAGCCCCGGTTGTGTCGGAACCTTCAGTCTCAACGCTGGCAAATTTACACCAGAAATGTTCGCTTTTGACTCTCACGAATATCTACAATATACCGTCCGTTTGTAGAAAGATGCAAATGAGTCTGCCGGCTGGTTAAAGGGTTTCATAAAAGATCGAGATTAACCCAGAATAGATTCCATATGATAAAAGCGAATCTGGAAATCTGGAATTTGGGATGTAAAGTGAAATAATCCCATCAGAGACGGATAATTTTAAAACTTTGCCGTCAGACCATGTTAACTGCTAATGGGATTTCCTAAATGAAATGTATTTCCTATTTTATAAATCTATCGGCCGCCTTTTCGACGTCTAAAAGCGTAAATTTCGAGCTGTTATTTTCGGCTGGTTTTCAGGTTCAGATAAACCCAGACTGAAAATCAGAAACAGACAAATACAGATCAACCGTAGAATAGAGAAAGGGAGAGCGAGATTAAGTAAATCTAACATTCGTACACAAAATACTGAATTACCTATTTCCAATTAACACGATGTTCCGTCCGTTTTTTTTTACAAATTTGGCGGGCTTTTAAAATTTGAACAAAAATCGGTTGGAATTTGGCACCGTTATTTTCCGCCCTCACTCCGTGGAGTCTCCGGATTGGTGAGTTCAGTAGATATCTGATTGGTAATTTGAACAACATTATGACACACCACACAAATTAACCAATCAGCAATGCTCGCAGCACCATTCCTCACGAAGCTATAAGAGAAGCGAATGTGAGAGGATTTCCTCATTCTCTGTGAAAGTGTTTGTGAGATTGTGAAATGTCTGGAAGAGGAAAGACCGGCGGTAAAGCTCGGTCCAAGGCCAAGTCTCGCTCCTCCCGGGCTGGACTGCAGTTCCCGGTGGGCCGTGTTCACAGGCTCCTGAGAAAGGGCAACTAATTATTGTAACAGTGGAGTGATCTGTTCCTGAATTTTTGAAGTGTATTTTCAGTTCCCTCTTTGCATTGCGCTGTTTCTTTGCTCACACATCTCCCGCTTTGGTTAAGTGAAGAATTGAAGGCCAGGGTGTCTGAGTGGCTCTGTTATAAAGGGTCATTTCAGAGCCATCCACTTTATCTGTAAAAGTGTGACCTATTGCCTGTCCGCTGCGTGCTCAATTTGAAAGTGATTGTGCACCACTATTTAATAGGGAAGTGATTCTAATCAGCCATCAATTCTATCTGCACGACAGGGTTACTTAAAGGACAGCTGCTTGCTCATAGCGCTGCGTTAATATTGACTTGCAAAGAGTAGCTCACTCTGGGAACGGAATTTATCTGCACGCATTGTAAATACCGCAATTCATTGTAAAAAGAAAACATTTAGCATCAAGATGTTCGCAGTTCCAGTAAATTTGCGTTGAAAATGTATAATCTGCGCTGCAATTGACAACGGCATCATCTGTAATCTCGCAATTCTACAAGTATGTCGACAAAAATACCACATTCAAGGGAGGGTAAATCGTATTTTCGCGATGTGTAAGTGCTGGAATGGTTAACAGGCGATCGCAGCTCTTTCACTTGTCGATTTCGTGGCTCTGAAAAGAGCCGTTGTTGTACTTGGTGCTGAAGCCGGGTTTTAGGCGCGTTCCCCGCGGATGCGGCGGGCCAGCTGGATGTCTTTGGGCATGATGGTAACTCGCTTGGCGTGGATGGCGCACAGGTTGGTGTCCTCAAATAGCCCCACCAGGTAAGCCTCGCTGGCCTCCTGCAGAGCCATGACAGCCGAGCTCTGGAAGCGCAGGTCTGTCTTGAAGTCCTGAGCGATCTCTCGCACCAGGCGCTGGAAGGGCAGTTTGCGGATGAGCAGCTCGGTGGATTTCTTGCAGCGGCGGATCTCCCTCAGAGCCACAGTGCCGGGTCTGTAGCGATGAGGCTTCTTCACTCCGCCCTTAGCTGGAGCGCTCTTCCGGGCCGCTTTGGTAGTCAGCTGTTTGCGGGGAGCTTTCCCTCCGGTGGATTTGCGCGCTGTCTGCTTGGTCCTGGCCATCTTCTGAACAGATTCACCACAATCTGAGATGTAAGAACTATTAAGACAGTCTGCTCTGCAACCCGCCTTTTTAAACTCTGTGAGGAACCGCCCCGAACAGTAATTGGCTGGAGCCTTACGCCCAGGCAGTTTTATCCAGAATCTAACCAATGAATTAATCCCTGGCAACTCAGGTCCCCATTGTTCCAGTTGTTTTTAATTGGTCATTTCAAATGCCCGCCAATTTTTGGTAGCCGTTTCCTGTCTCGACAAAAGAAGACTTTGTTGCTCCCTTTTTTAAAATTAAAAATATAATTTTCACTCTTATTCACGATTTCCTAACCCCAATGAAATTCCAGTGCATATAACCTGTCCCGGCAATTTTTAAACCGGCATCATCCTGGTGAACCTGCTCATTTTGGGACAGAAACTGTTGTTGAACTGTGTAAAGTCAGTGCTGAATTTCCCAGGCAACAATGGAAGGACTGTCCATTGCTCCCTACAGCACAACCAACCCTAAAAATCGCCGCTCGCCTATAGGGCTGGAATGGGTAATAAAATGGAACCGATGCTGGGGGCTTCAGACCCCTTCCCATTGCCCTCATTCTGGGCTGTTCGTGTCGATAAAAAGCGGGGAAAGGGACCGGCTCGAATTCCCCGCTGTTCCCGGTCTGACAGATCTCTGTTCCTGAAAGGAGGTTGACAAATTCCGACAGTTCCTACAATAGCGCCAGGAGTTTGTGACAATATAACAGATCATAAAGTGAGAGAATAACAATTGGTGCCTGAAAATTAAGTTTTTCGGTTGTCTGGCATTTTCCAAAACTGTAATTGGCGGGCTTTTCGCATTCGAAGAAAGTAAACCAATCATAACTTTCAGTTTATTGTTACTGACTCTGCGATTGGTTAAGAATTAGACGAAGAAGAGGGTGACCAATGAGAGCTAGAGTCTGGCTGCAGCCGCTCAGACTGCGGGAATTCCAGGTCGCCGAGTGACTGAGCTGAAACTGTTCAGTTTCCCAAAATCTGTCAGTAACTTCACGAACATACGTGCGAATATTGGGATTAGGAGCAGGAGGAGGCCACTCAGCCCTTCGAGCCGGCTCCGCCATTCAGTGAGATCATGGCTGATCTGATTGTAACCTCAACTCCACTGACGGATTGAACGGCTGATAACAGAGGAACCGCCGGATCCTGTCATTACTATCCGACCCATTATTCATCTAGAACAAAACCTTTCAACAATATGAAGCAGTGGAGAGACAGTGTCAGTGCAGAATGTGCCATCCGGGTAAATAAACAACGAGCAAACTGAGATTCTCAGTACATTCCCCGTCAGAACAAACCAGGCACTAATATACCCGATCACAGCCCATCCCAGCTCCCGTTCCCAGGTCTCTGCTCTCTCTGTGAGGTGGTGGGTGGCTCTTTAAAGAGCCTTTGTTGTCTTTTCGGTAGAAAGGGTCGAGTGGTTTAGCCGCTGAATCCATAGAGAGTGCGGCCCTGGCGTTTCAGAGCGTACACCACATCCATGGCAGTGACCGCCTTGCGCTTGGCGTGTTCAGTGTAGGTGACCGCATCCCTGATCACATTCTCCAGGAAAACCTTCAGCACCCCGCGAGTCTCCTCATTGATCAAACCCGAGATCCGCTTGACACCGCCACGGCGAGCCAGGCGGCGGATTGCAGGTTTGGTGATGCCCTGGATATTATCACGAAGCACTTTGCGGTGCCGCTTTGCTCCGCCTTTACCCAGTCCATTGCCTCCTTTCCCTCTGCCAGACATGATGACTCTTCACTCAGATCACTGCAGAATATGAGAGACGAGCTGCTTCACGTTCCTCTTTTAAATAGCCCGCCCGGACCTGACTGAGAACGGGACAGAGATTGAGAGGCGGGGCGGGGAGGAGACAATGACAGACAGAACACGGAGAATGTCTTTGATAATCCAGCTCCGCCTCCTGCCTGTTAGAATTGATTTGTTTTCGAATTCTAGACAGCCCACCCTGACCTGACTGCGAAAGGCGGAGTGAGAGCAGGGAGGGGAGGAGACAGACTGAAGATTAAACAGAGAGCGGGAGGGAGGAGAGAGCCGGAGTGACAGACAGAGAGAGAACAGCCCCTGATCTTTCAGCTCCTCCTCCAGTTTCTGCAACCGCCAATTTCAACCCGTTTATTACCAATGGAACAGAGACACAGATCTCCACACAAACTCTTACAGACCCGGGCTTCACAGTCAGGATTTCCGCAAACCCGCAGCTTTGAAATATGCTCTCGTTATAATTAACACTCACTAATATTCCAACCTAAACACAGTCTGTTCTATAACAAGAATCCCCCCGAGCAACATCATTATCCTCATACACACACGGATCCAGCAGTTTGCAAACACATTATTGTAGCTGTTTGGGGGAATATCCTGTGTTCAAATTGATGTTATAAAGCGGTCTTTACCCACCAGAGTTAACGTCTCACACTGAATCTACCAAACATCTGCATTGGGAGAGAAAGTGGGTATTTAACAAATCTAATATTCAGCTGGAATTCAGCATCTGCGGTATTTTGCTTTTGTATGAATTTGAAATTATCTCTATTGAGAATGAGCGCGGCCGCGGGACAGGAATCATTTATTGCGGGATCAGCTCTGTTCAGAGAGACATGGTGGCTCTGAGAAGAGCCTGTTGGTTCCGAGGTTTACAATTAAACTTTATTTCTGTTTGGCCGCTGCTTTCTTTGCTGGTTTAGACTTGGCCTTGGCCCGAGGTTTTTCCACCTTCTTGTGGCTCTTGGGTTTCTTCAACGCCGCTGCTTTCGCCGCCTTTTTTGGTGTTGCTGCTTTCTTAACTGTTGATTTCTTCACTGTTGGTTTCTTCACTGTTGGTTTCTTAACTGTTGCTTTCTTCGCTGGGGATTTCTTGGCTGCTGCTTTCCCGGCTGGAGATTTCTTAGCTGCTGGTTTCTTTGTTTTCACCTTCTTGGCCGCTGGTTTCTTCATTAAAGATTTCATGGCTGTTGGTTTCTTCTCCTTCTTTCCCACTTTCCCCTGGGATTCCTTCTTAGGGATTTTGAAGGAGCCGGAGGCGCCCTGTCCCTTTACCTGCACCAGGGAGCCGCTCTCCACCTTCCTCCTGATACTTAACCTGATTTGGGAGCCGAGCTTCCCCACATCGACACCGCTGCCAGACAAAGCTTTCTTTATCGCGGCCAGGGACATCCCCTTGCGATCGCTGCAACCCGCCACAATCTTGAGGATCTGTTCGCCTAACTTGGGACCGGCTGCCTTCGATCGGGAAGCCGCCTTCTTCTTCTTGGGAGATTTGACTTGAGTGGCAGCGGCTGGAGGAGCCGTTTCGGCGGCTGCAGTATCAGTCATATCCGAGACTGTGTGGAAAATCTCTCTGACAGTCAGAACTGGATCAGAAATGAAACCAGTGGTGGCGGCTCAGAGCAACTTAAACACAGAGAGCGGACGGGGCAGAGACAGCCTGCTGTCAGCTCCCGGCTCCTCCAGCCTCTCTGTGTTTCTCTCTCCTCATAAACTCCCCAATTCCAATGAAATTCGGGCTCTCCGGAGACCCAGGCTACATCCTTCCTGTCTCTGACACACATGTTTGCTGTTGAAAAGATTTCACTCGAACTGAGGACTCCATTTTCGACGTAAACCCGTTTTCCTGCTGCTCTGATCGCGCCCCCTCACCCGATCGCTGACGTGTTCTCTACATTTCGATTGATATGTTCAATTGAACAACATAAATGGCCTTGGAATCTAACCATGGGGCTCAGCAGGGGAACAGGGGGACTCTTTTTTTTTGGAAAAACTCTTTATTTTACATAAAAGAGACTCGGAGATCACATGATCAGAACCGACACACATTGGATCAACCCGCCAATCCGTTTCATACACAATATTCACATCTGCACATTCACAGGCCAAAACGTTTACGAAATATAAATGTCCCAAAACAAAATTTTTCCTCGTTTCGGCATTTGCTCCAGATTCCAGGGGGTTAGTTGTCGTTTTCCTCCTCAGTAACTGTTAAACGCTCCGAGCGCTCGTCCGCACAGATCGTCTGTTAACTAGATTCCGCGTCCAGAGCCAATCAGATCAGTTTTTCGGTAATTATTGTGATTACACACATCAATTTGTTTCTTTACGGTGAAAATGATGTCCTCTCGGAACCTCCGCACTTTGCTGTTTTATTTTCTCCTCTTGCACTGACATGTAACTGTAAATCACAACATCAATAACCAGAGACAGCCAGTTCAATAATCGTTGCGTACTCGCTGATAGTGTAGTTTCTGACAGTGACAGACTGTTCCTGACCACCCTTTGATTCACATTGGAGAGAACCAGGTGCACTGTCAGAGCTGAACTTTCTGAGAGGAGAGGGAACAATGACTGTCTCAACTGCAACACGGCAGCAGTGTTCACAGAGCCAGTGTTACAGCTCCTAACAGTTTGTCCATATCACCCACAATAACACAACCAGAGAGAGCCCGCGGGGAGTGGTGGTGGGCTGCGGGTGAGGGGCGCGGTTGGGGGGAGAGGGAGGGAAGGTGAATGTGTATGTGTGTGAGAGAGATTTATTCTTTCAATAATAAACCATGTATCAATAGCACACTAAGCTGTAGTATTACACTTCCCCATGTATAAGCCAAGAGATTCAGATATGGCAAGTGTATGACAATAGAATACACAGATATTGCAATCAATAGTTGTGCCCATGGATATTTACAGTATCAGAGAGGGATATATTTGCATTGGAAACAGATCCGTGAAGGGTCACTGTTATGATTCCTGAGACGAAAAGGTTGCCTTAAGATGATGGTTTGAGCAGGCTGGGCCTATACTCATTGGAGTTTGGAAGAATGAGAGGTGACCTCATTGAAACATATAAGATTCTGAGGGGGGTTCGCAGAGTAGATGTGAAGCCAATGTATCTAGAACAGGTTAAAACATGGAGTCTGTCAACTGAGGTGAGGATGAGGAGGAAGTTCTTCCCCCAGAAGGTTGTTAGATGTTGGAACTATCTTGCTCAGAGAGCACTGGGTGTTGGTAATCTTCTAGGTTGAGTTAGAGAGATTTGTAATCTGCAAGGCAGTCAGGAGGGATGAGGAGCAGGCAGAAAAGGGGAATCATGATCACAAACAGATCAGCCTCTAAACCAGTTATCATGCAGGTAAAGCAAATGGATGGGAATAAGAACGGGAGAAAATCGGATCATGGGCCTGTAATTTAGTTTATTCAGTGAGAATTCGAAATGTTTTGCAAAGGTGGAAGCGGTCTGTGGTGAGTCTGAGAACTAAAAATGATCTAAGGGTGAAATTTAAACGTTTGTTATTGAATTAGTTGTAGCAAATCGATTATTTTAATGGAATTGTTGGTGCAGTTATTTCAGAGCGAGAACGTTATCATCGCTTCCAGGATATTAACATTTTTTATTGTACGGTACTTTGTGGATATCTACATGGAGCCGTTGTAGTTGGTCACTATCTTTGCCTATTTCACAACGACTTGCTTGGCCCGCTCCCCGGGCAGCAACAGACCCTTTCTTGTCTCATGTGTCCAGAGAAACAGCATGAGCCAATTTATTGCAGACTGGTGTGATCTGCTGGCTGCACGTGGGACGTGCGACGTGGCAACTTAATTCGGGAACATTTTGTATTGGATTGAAATAACATAAACATGGTGAGAAATATTGCAAAACAGTTTCTCAATCAAATATAAAATACCAAAGATATGTTGTGCGTCGTGCTTCAATAAATGCTGAGCGTTGGATTAACAAGGGAGCGATGGTGGTATATTGATGATTATAGCCGCCGTCTAAGCACTTAAAGCACCACTATCGCAGTGGTGACCTATTTGATCCTTGTCGCGGTTAGACCACAATTCCGGGGGTTAGGAAATCATCACCATGGGTATCAAAACGAGTAATGAAAGCAATACAAAGCGTGGAATTATTTCCATCATGCAAAGAAAAGTGGCTGCTAAATATACCAGGTTATGACGATTTTGCAAAGAATGGGGCAATTGGAAAATGAAGATGGCTAGCCTTCTTGCATCATTTGAAAGGGAGGATTAGAGATAGTCGGAATCAATCAGCAGGGATCCCAAGGCTAGAAATTTATCACAACAGAATGATTCGAGAAATTAAATGATCGCTTTGTACATGCCTCCTGGCACAAGCAATATGCTAATTTAGTGATTTTAGAAGATTGCAAATAAAGTTGTTTTAACGAGACTCTTATTCTGATAGATTGCATTGCTCCAGAAAGCAGTGAATGTTTTGGTTACACAAAAGATATATTCTTGGGACCATATGTTCCAGACTAGCAAAATAGTCGGCCATAATAAAGTTAGTATTGAGTAATTGGGTCGGACTTGGTTCATAATCCAACAAAAAGGGAATATTTAATTACGAGTGAGCATGATGGAATCAAATTCAATTACAACGTTGAAAACAAAGGTGAAATCTAAACAAACGCTAATATCCTAGATTGCAGGAAGTCAAATTTTTACGGGATGAGTGACAGTGTAATAACAAACAATCTGCAGGGGATAAACGCAACTTGAATATCGAAATGGGACAAACATAGAGCTTCAAACGCGAATGTCACCTTGGCCACAAATTAAATACTAAATATTAACTACATCAGAGAACGTTTTCCTGACAGTGCGATGCAGAATGAACAATAAGCAAACCAGAATGTAGATTGAGCTACACGTTAAATACCAGCTCCAAAATCTCACTAAGTATTGGACTAGAACATACAATTAAACTATGAATTCACTTTTTTCAAACTGCAGGAATTACATACCAGTCCATGTATCAGATTGACGCATATATTGTCACTTCAGCTTGTTTTCACAGTGATACAAATTTATACATTACTGGTCACGTACAAGAACATTGTTCGTATTTCAATCTCGTCAACATATAGGTTTACATTAAACAGATATCTCTGGTATCAGGAACATGCATTGTACATCTCTGTTTTCACCCAGATAGAGACCTTTCCTCCTATCTAAGCCAGGACCATCTGTTCTTCCCTTATCTGTTGAAAACAGGCTCAATCTTAATTATTTTTTAACCTGTGTCTCCAGTCTGACTCCTAGGACACCTAATCTACCTTATTTTCATTCCTCTATGCCCAGCCTGGCTCCCAGGATCTTACTGATGATCACAGGCCTCGAGGGTGTACAAGGTTCAGATTGTGGTTTTTAACTGTTTGTGTACTGGCTGGCACTCGCTGCTTGGAGATTCAAGCACTTTCATTCCCTTACAATAGATTCTTACTGTATTCCTATATTCCATCTAACAGTCTCCCCTTTTGGCGCTTGGCCTAGCCCAACTTAGTCAACTACAGTGGTACTGTCATCCCCCCTTTACATACCGAAACCCATTGATACTGGCCAGGTATCCAGTTTTGGCACGTAAAGAAATTCTGGTCAGATCATCTGGCTCTTTAATTCAGACCTCTGACTTGCTAAATTCCTTTTCCACCTGTTAAAGCTCCCTCCAGCGCCACCGTTTTTGTGACCTTCGGGTGCGGTGAATCAAGTACGTTAGGTATATAATTAATATCAGTTGAAGCAGAACTAGGGCATGAGAGATATTCCTAATCCAGGGGTGTATTCGTACGTTTGAGCCCCAATTCCACAGATCCTCCCACCACGTGGAGGAATCTATTTGCTCGATATCCTCTTTTAAAGCTCCAACCTGTTGCTGCAGTGTATAGTAAGTTCTATATATCTGCTGAGCCTGTGCCCGAATTGCGGTTAGGTGCTCTGGTAATAATGGAATTTCATAGGAGAACTGGTTCAAATACTGTGTCAAGTTATCCTTAAGGCTCTCCCTGACCTGAATAGTAGCCGTTCCTCTCTTGTATATTTCGACCAGTTCCACCTTCCCCACCCTTGCTGGCACCTGCGGGTGTAGGCACACTGAATGATTGTGGATGGGGCAGATCCGGTTGCTTCCGTATTGGATCTTTTGCTGCCACGTGGTAATACAATATCTCCCATTCCCCATATATGCAACATGGGTTGGTTCTTTTGCAGCCAATATTGTTTCCATTGTACAATTTGCTTCTGCTTTAAATCCGCACTTAGCTTCTTGTGTCTCATATATTGGATGTGCGCATACTACTGCAGTTGTCTCTATACTACACCCTTCCAATGTGGTGCTAACTATATTCCCTTCTATGTCTACTGCATATGGCGGAATGTCATGGTACCGAATATAATAATCCCCCCGTATCACCCCAATGTTTTCTACTCTATATAATGTCCTGCCGGGTGCTGACGTAGGTATAACAGGTATCACTAAGACAATGCCTATGTACATATTGTTATTCATTATACATTCGACATTCATTCTATATACATGTGTTAAACCTCTGAGCTGGCAACCAGTCAAGTCATGATCCTTATGTCGTGAAAGATTAAATAAATGTTCGTTAGTTACCCATAAAGGAACTACCCCTTCATTAATTTGTCTTAAATTCTCTCGGGCTTGTTCCAGTGCCCAGGATCCATAGGTGCTGCAAACATCATTTCTGCTCGCTTCGTCTGAAATATTTTTCCCTATCCCAATCAGTTTATTGATAGTCCCTGCATGACCTTCGAGCACGGTTGCCAGGTTTTGGATTAACCGTGTCATGTCCTGGTCTGTATTTAATTGGGTGTCATGAATTCCCTGTCCCCGCCCTAAAATTTCCTTGAGCTTAGAGCTCAAGGTACGGACCTTCTGGTCAACAGTCGCTAGGTCAATAGAATTAACTATTGATGTCCCTGTGTTGAATATCGTGGCAGCATCATTCATCAGGCTGCGCTTCTCCCGGTTTCCTTCTGGACCTGATCGCATCCCACCGTTGAACTGAACTGCTTCAGTCATCAACTGGCCCATCAGAGACGTATAAAGTGCTCGAGTATGGGTTGAGCACCACTGGGGCAGGGCAATACCGGATATGTTCAAGACTACAGGTACCAGCTCATGGTGTACATTATCATACAAAACTTTATTCTGGTTAACCAAGACGAGGCCATTCGTCGGACCTGGATTCATAGCTGGACAAGGTGGGTCGGTTGGTGTGGGTTGAGGGGCTTCCATTGCCTCTGCTTGCACTGTGGAGGTGGTTGTTGGAGGTGGCTGGATTGTGGTACTAATCTTTTCTTTTGGGCGGACCTCCCACGTCCACCTCCTGTCACTGTTTCCCCAAGTCAGTATATCGTTATTGTTTGGGTTACAAATTTTCCATTTAGAATCCCCAGCATGAGAATGAGTAACCATTGTCTCGTACATTGTCAAACACGCTACGTAAACATGACTCTCTAGTTCACAGACAAAATCGAACTGCCCTGCCCACTCCTTATGCTTAAAACACACAGTAGTTAGATTTGGGAATTTAACATAAGAGCCAACACTCGCAAACAGCCCCCACCAACCGCTCGCACGTGTCATGTCCCCGACACTTCCACGCCCGATCTGAAGCAAACCCTTGCTACAATTCAAAATCACTTGTTCCCCTACTGTTACATTTATCATTCCCCGCTGTGTGTCGCATTTGGCACTGTCCGTGCTGTACCAAAGTCCCTCCGGCGGTGCGGGACGAGTAGTGATCACTCCCGACCTTGTTGCCAGTATCGCCATGCCCACGAGCGTTGACATTATAATTAACATTCTGTGAACTTAAGCAGATAACCGTCCCAGTCGTCACCGGTCGGTTGTTGAGGTTAGTTCTGTGGATAAAAATCAGTTTAAAAAAACGCTTCAATTGTGACCAGTGCCTCCAGCGCCCCTTTCCCGTAAAGTCCACGCATGCGCATGTATCGCTGGTCATGATTACCTCATACGGTCCCACCCACTCGGGTGCAAACCCAGGTTACTCGGGGGCAACTTTAACTTTGGCTTCCTCTGCTATGCCAGGCACTTCAGCTTGATCTGATCTGACTTCCCCTTCCAAGTCCCTTATAATCTGCTGACCCCTGGTCTCTTCCCTTAGCCCTTGAAGCTGTCTACACAGCACCTGGACAAATTGCTTCACTTTCTCCCCCATCGGCCCCACTTCCTTACTGACGTCTCCTGGCAATTTCATCGTTCTTCCCGTCATCAACTCATTTGGAGTTAACTCCCTTATTCTGTTAGGCGTCGCCCGAAGTCCCATCAGAAAACTGGGCAACAAGTCTGCTCACCCTTGCCCTGTATCCTCGATGGACTTCGTCAATGCTCGCTTTAAGGTCCTATTCATTTGTCCAACCATGCCTGAGCTCTGTGGATGATAGGGAACATGGAACTTCTGTTTAATTCCTAGCCACCTACATATTTATTTGAGTGCGCACCCCATAAAATGCGCACCTTGGTCTGAATCCATCCGCAAGCGTATTATCCAGCATGGAATTACTTCCTCTAACATTACCCGGGCCACAGTTGTGGCAGAGCAATCCCGCGTGGGAAACACCTCTACCCATCTCGAGATACGATCGATAATAACCAGGCAATAGCTTTTTTTCCCCCTCGGCTCGGCGGGAGGTGTCCCGTGAAGTCTCTGTTCCCAAGAACCCTTCAGCCGAGGTTGGTGTGATATGCGAATTTTGATGGGCCTACCTGGTTTATGATGGGCACACACTAGACATTGCTGGTAATATTTAGCTACATCTCTTCTCATTCCCCGCCACCACCAGCATCTGCCCATCCGCTCTAATGCAGCTTCCCTTCCGTGATGAGAGCTCCCATGTTGTATTCTAGTAAGACTCTGTTGGATATATTGAGGTGTTATGTCCTTCCCGTCCTTCCACCACACTTCATCCGTGCATTCCATTGCACCCTGTGCCTTCCACTGTTCTCTCCTCTTTCTCAGTATCCCGGTGCAAATCCACTACATTCACCTCCTCAAACCCAGCTGCTGTTACCGCCACCGGATACTCTGGGCCGGTAGCTGCGGCCTCTTTAGCCGCTTTGTCCGTGCGTTTGTTGCCCAGCTCGACGGGATCCGGTACCTTCCGATGAGCTTTGACTTTTATTAGTGCTGCTTCTAGGGGTAGGTTAGCGGCTTCTACTAGGTCTCTGACTATCGCTTCATGCTGCACTTGACCTCCTCCCGACGTGACATGACCCCTGTGGCTCCTGGCAACCACATAATCATTACCGCCCCAAAGGCGTACACATATTAACCCTTTTACCCTGTGTTTTATGCAAAGCTTCTTTCAGTGCCACTAGATCTGCTACTAGAGCTGATAAATTACCTGTCAACTTTCCCTTACCCAGGAACCGTCCTCCCCCATCCACCACAGCCCACCCAGTGCACGGGATATCATCCACATTTCCACGGGACCCATCTACGAACGGGGACAGATCCGCATCGTCTAACTCATTATCCCTTAGTGCCTTTGGATTCCCCTCATCTATCTCCCGCAAGCAACCATGCTCCAGTTCAATAACATGTCCCTTCCCTTCTGACAGGAACCCCTCTGCTGGGTTAGTCCCTAAATCCTGGAACTATTATAATTGATTTGTCTCGTGGGAGCAACATAGCTTCCCAGGCAGCTCTTCTACTATCTGAAACCGTTCTTAACTTTCTAGTATTGGGTAATTCCACTCTAGTATGCCTTGCGTGTCATACCAGGTCCCCAGTCATTACTATTGGTTCACACGCTCTCACAGCCACCGACGCGGAGTCAATTGCTGCTACGCACCGAAGCATCCCGCCAACCACAGGTGGCTGCTTTGTTGACAAATAGACTATGGGTCTCATCCGATCCCCGTGCTCTTGGGTCAGCACTGCTCTGTAAAACCCTCCCTCATTATGGGACTAGAGATTAAATGCTTTGCCCATACAGGGCAACCCTAGTGCAGGCGCTCGAGTGAGCGCTCGTTTTAGCGCAGTATAAAGTATTTATTGTTTCTCACCCCATTCTATACAATCCTACGATGCTTTCCTCCCTTTGATCAACTCCTGCATGGGTGCTGCTAACTTCGCAGAATCCTCCACAAAGGTCCCACATCAATTAAACAACCCTAAGGTTTGCCTAACCCCTCGCACATCTATGGGTCTCGGCATTCTTTCAACAGCTTCATTCCGACTGCGGGGAATCTCTCGTTTCCCTTGCGATAGCACATAACCCAAGTATTGCGCCTCCAGTTTTCCCCAACTGAGCTTTCTTTACACTGACTTTAAACCCGGCTGCTTCTAATAATTCCAACGTGTGCATCAGCGCCCCCTATGTGTCCCTTTGCCGTTTCTGAGGCAATCAAAATATCGTCCGCATTTTGGATTACGACGCTGCCCTCATCTAGTTCTGCGTGACTCAACGTATCGCACATTACCCGCTGAAAAATAGCCAGACGATTGTGGAAGCACTGTGGCAAGTGAGTCCAAGTGTATTGTCGGTGCCCTATCATATAGGCGAATTTATTCTGGGATTCCTCATCCAACGGCATTGCCCAAAACATTGTCTGACCCTATCCTAAGTTATTGAATATGGTGGCGAGAGTTGCTACTATTGGGTGTTCCCTAGTTACCTTATTTAAAGCTGCAGAGTCAATTGTCAGTCGTTGTGACCCGTCCGGTTTCAAAGCGTGCCAGATAGGGGAATTGCTGGTGGACTGGGTCCTCCTCGCTGTCCCATCCTGCTCTAGACTCTGTATAATGTCCCACACTGCATTCTGTGCCTCTGATTTAATGGAATGTTGTTTCCTCGGAGGGTGGTCTGGCCCAGGAATATGTATGGGTGTCATTTTAATCCTACCACAACCATGTTTGTGTCGTGCCCAGACTCTGGCAACTTGCCAATACAGGATGCCCCATTGCCCATGCTGTTTCCATTGATCTGGGTTTAACTCCGTCACTGCAGCCACACTGCACAGAAGAATCAGTCTTCGATTCTTCTTAAGTGGACCTTGCATAATAACCTTACCATCCTGTTGGCTGATTACTACTCCTAATCTTTTTAGAATATCCATTCCCATAATGACCCTTTCAATAGTTTGACCTACTCAAATCCAGGTAGGGACTATCAACCCCCATATCTCTAAGGGAGTAATCTCATTTAGTCTCGCCCGCATCTGTACCCCTCTTATTCCTGTCATCATTATGGCAACACAAGCAGTTGGTAGGTCCAGCCCGTAATTCAAATGGACGCCCCGGTGTCTATTAACATTCTGCACCGCCGGCACCCGAACAGCGTGTCAACAAACATCCGTGGGTCTCCAGGACATCCCAAGGGCCGGCGCTGCATATGCATGGCTTGACAAGTCCTGGAATAGCCTCCAGGCCTCGGCCAATGTCAACAGCTGTTGACCCGGGTCAGTCTCAGTCCCGCGAGACTGCTTGGGGCCCTGGCCTTCCCGTCTACCCCTTGGAGACCATCAATCATTCCGGAGGTCTCCAGTCTTCCTACAGTTCCTACACCGCAACTCCGTAATCGCCGGCATCTTCCCCGACTCCTGCATCCCCTGGTCATGTGTCCCTCCTTTCAACAATTAAAACATTCCATCCTCGGACTAACCGCTGCCACTGATCTGATCTGTCCCGGGTCTGTCTTTGCCTTTCCCTCTCTAATCTGCTGGAATTTAGTGTTAATCTGTCTACACGGCTGCAAATACAAGGTAATGATAACCATCACCATTTTTTTTCCCTTATCCTTTTTCTGTTCTACCCACCACTGTGTTTGTTATTCGGGGGTTCCCTGTGGATTCCACCCTTCCTTCTGCATTTTCGGGAGTAATTTTGACTGCTGTTCCGCTATGAACCTGGTGATGGAGTCCGCGGTTCCCCAATCGAATTCCATCGCGCTTTCCTGTTTTCCTGACGGCATTCTGTTCTTATATCCCCGTCTGTCTCTGCGGGGTTAGTTCGCGCGGCTCTGACAACTTAGTCACATGCGGTGCGTGCGGCCGATTTATTTCAGCAGGGGTCTGGCTTCCCTGCGCGGTTTCGCCTATGGTTATTTCAAACCGTAACCCGCCAGCACAGCTCCGCCTCCTATCTTCGGTCGTGGTCGGGCCTCCCTGCGCAGCTTTACCACCTCTAGCCCGCCGGCGCGGCTCCGCCTCCTATCCCGGCGCCTCCTGTCCGAGTCCTCCCCCTGTTCTTTTGATACTCGACCGGACTGTTCTCGCGTAGGCTTACTGCACTACCTACGGGAGGTAAATAAAATATACTCACCGACTTTGGAGAGCCGTCCCGAGGATTCGATCCGAGTATCCTGTCGACTACGGGCCACAGGAGGCTCAGATCCACGTTAACGATCGTTTATTCGAGCAGTTGCAAGGAGCGATCCACCTCAAGCAGCCTGAGGTGGCTCTCTGCTAAATGACAAGAATTCGGCATATTTATACATTACTGGTCCCGTACAAGAACATTGTTCAGATTCCAATCTCGCCAACATATAGGTTTATATTAAACAGATATCTCTGGTATCAGGAACATGCATTGTATATCACTGTTTTCACCCAGACAGAGACCTTTCCTCCTATCTAAGCCAGGACCATCTGTTCTTCCCTTATCTGTTGAAAACAGGCTCAATCTTAGTTATTTTTTAACCTAAGTCTCCAGTCTGACTCCTAGGACACCTAATCTATCTTATTTGCATTCCTCTATGTCCAGCCTGGCTCCTAGGATTTTGCTGATGATCACAGACGCCGAGGGTGTACAAGGTTCACATGGTGGCTATTAACTGTTTATGTACTTGCTGGCGCTGCCTGCTTGGAAGATCAACCAATTTCATTCCCTTACAATAGATTCTTAATATATTCCTATATTCCCCCTAACAATAAGGCCTGATATACATGTTAATTACCAATTCAGAAAAATCCCACACTTGCATACAATGGCAGAGACACATAGATAGAGAATGAATCCCACACTCGCCTGGAAATCAGAGATAGGAACATCGAATTCCAAATGCACATTCAATCCAGGGTCTGATAAATACAGAATTAAAGCTACTTTCATATGCATTGCCATTGACTGAAAGATGCAGAAAGTAGCCAACTGTCACACACCTTACCAGAGACTGACAATGGTATAATAAAGGCCAGAGTTCTTTATTGCAGTAGAGGTTGAAAAAATACAGAATGAATCTCATAATCCCATTCGGTATTGCACAGTGACAGGTACAAATAAACCCCCCACTCACACCCTTTACAAGGCAATGACACAGAATGAGCAGCACATTCACATACAATACCAGAAACTGACAGATATTAAATGATCCCCACCCTCATTGTCTGCCAGATGCTGATGAAAACTGAATTAATGCACACTCACATTCTGTCTGAGAGTCTAACGAATGCAGAGGTATGTCCACACTCACCAAAAACTGACACTGCATTAATCCCACTATATACAGAGCACCAAATCCTGTAATTCAGAAAAAAAACCCACAGGACTGCCCACAGGGAAAGGC
This sequence comes from Cetorhinus maximus, assembly GCF_964194155.1. Taxonomy (NCBI): domain Eukaryota; kingdom Metazoa; phylum Chordata; class Chondrichthyes; order Lamniformes; family Cetorhinidae; genus Cetorhinus; species Cetorhinus maximus. The sequence continues at coordinate 21,385,654 of NC_135909.1, forward strand.
AATAAGGCATAGACAAATACCTGTCATTTAAAGTGCCACCGACTGACAGGCACAAGACAAATCTCATTCACACACAGCAATAGATGAAGACAAACTAAAATCAACTTCAGCCGCACAATTATTTCCAGATATGGACAACTAAAGACTGAATGCCACAGTCACAGACGTTAGGGTTTGAAATAATTCCACTCTCACTTAAATTACCTGGGATTGACTGATACAGAAAGAATAACACATTCACATCCAACACAAGAGATGGACACATATAGATTGAATGCAACAATATAACACTTCACAGGAAACTGAAAGGAAGCACGGAATAGAACACTTTAAAAAAATTCACAGGTCACATGTTGAAGCAAATTGAGTCGCACACACATCGTATCAGAGAATGAAATTCATATAGTTCATCCTGCATTCATACACAGTACTTCAACTGACAGATACAGACAGAAATCAACATTTGGATACAGGACCCGAGGCTGGGAAATACAGAATGGATAAAGCACACATGTAGTCAAAGACTGATGACTGCACTGATGACATCAAACTCACACTCACTTCCAGATAACCGGCAGCTTCAGAATGAGTTCCACATTCACTTTTAATTCCGGGGACTGACGGATGGAATGGATCACTAAATCACTTTTAGTTCCATAGAATGACAGGTACATAATTCATCTCATGCTCGCACACAGTACCACGGACAGACAGATACACAATTAAAAGCTCTTTCAGATAAAGCCTGATAGATACAAAGTTAAATTACCTGTTACATTCAGCATCAGAGTCAGTCAGATAGACAATATATCCCACACTCACGTGCCAAACCAGAGACTAAAAGAAGCAGAATTAAGGCCAGAACAATGGAACCCCAGTGAATGACAGTTACAGAATTAACCTAATAATGGAAGAGATATGGAGAGATGCAGAGTGAATCTCACACTTGCTGAGTCCCAAGGGCTGATGATCACAGAATGAATCCCACAGTCACACACAACAGTGGCAAACAGTGAATGTGACCACACTCGCAGAGCAGAGCAGAGACTGGGAGGTACAGATTGATATCAGAACTTGTATATAGAAACAGAGACTGACAGACACATACAAAATCTCACACACATTCAATTCAGAGATTTATAGATGCAGAGTGAATCCTTCACTCACACGGTACAAGATTAATAGCTAGAAAATGAATTCCACCACCACAGAAAAAAAAATGGAGAGTGAGAGATACAGGATAAATCTCACTCATGTACAGCTCCCGGAACTAGAAGTTACAGAACGAATCCCAAAGTTAAATTCAATACCAGAAACTGCTGGAAATAGAATTATTCTCACATGACCTGAAATTGGCGGGCTTTTCAAATATGAAAATGTAAGCCTGTTAGAACTTACAGTTTCTTCCACCTGGCTCTCTAATTAGTTGATAATTGTGTTGAGAACGGTCTATCCAATCAGAGCTAGAATCTGGCTACAGCCTCTCAAAGTATTCATAATAATTATTAATAGTGAGAATAAACCGACGGAATCTGTATCTTCTACTTCACCTGTACTTGAGTTCAAAAATATACTTTTATCAAACAGGCAAATAATGGAAGGGAGAAGAATAAATGTGATGTTTCCTCCACCAAAGTTAGGATGAAGACTCCTGCCAGCTCCTTCTCACACACAGTATGTACATTGTCACTGACAGAGCACAGAGACGCAGAGAGGTCATCAGTTTAACTGTCTCAGACAGCATAAATAGTTCCAGAGTCATTTTACGTCCATCAATAAAACAGAGCATGAGAGATAGATGTTGTCTCCATGTCACACAAACTCGGCCCTGCAGACGGGGGTGTCCGTAAATCCCAGTCGAAGTGCTCACCCGCTATCAAATTATCACTGGGTCAATCCCACAATTGTGCTGCCTTAGCTGCAATTTAAATATCAGATAATATTGACATGTTTCCAGTCACAAACTGACAGACTTAACCTCAATGATGTACACTGAGATTCATGTTAATTGCCAGTACAATATTCGCACACACCATGGATTTATAACTTGCACTATTAATTCCAGTCGTGTGTCCTGAAATATATCTCAGATGTAAGTTCAAACCTCAATTCAATTATCAGTTCGAAAAATTCTGAAAGCGAGTATAACCTGAGACAGATATATTGTACCAGAGATTGACAGATCCGGAATGAATTCAGCATTTACCTCGAGCCCCATGGAGAATGTATCCACACTCACATACAGTAAGCAAGACTGACAGGTTCAGAATTTCTTTCACATAGTGCCAGTGAGTGACAGATACAGAATGGATCGCACGTTCACAAACTGGATCAGAGAAGGGCCGATAAGAATGCATCTCACCCTCACGTACAACATGCTGACGGCTTTGGTACAACCTTATAGCTACTGCTTGTATCACAAAATATAGTAAAATGCCACATCCACCGTCAGTATTTGTCAGCCCTTCCCTTTCCCTTCCACTATAATGTGAAGAAGTCTTGCTGTCCCTTCCTGATCTGTAAACTTCACTCTACCAGTCTGTGCTGACATCTACAGGCCAGAATGGAGAACTGCAACAGAGCGGAACGAATTCAAATGAACGGTTGGCGTTGCAGAAACAGGTCAACATGTGGAATAACTGGTGGGATCTAATAGGGTCGACACAGAGATTTAAGTGTTAAATCCAATAAAGCATTCAATATAACTTATAGAATCTGTAGTATTTGGAACTTGTTGTCGTCTTGATCAGTTGGGTCGATTGGCACTGTTGTATTTAAGGGAAAGCTAGGTAAGTATAAGAGGGAGAATGGACTTAATGGATCAGCAGACAATGTTACATGAAATATTATGGGTGGAGGATCTTGTGGGATAATGTATGATTAGACAAGATGGCCCAATGGATTATGTTGTGGGTAAAATGAATGCCGATTTCCAAAGTGTTTCAGAGTTTGAGAGATACATAATGAATCACGTGGTGTACCAGAGAGAGCAATACAGAGTGAATCATAGACTCAAACACCCCCCCAGAGACTAACAGATACATAATGAATCAGACACTCAAATCCTTTACCAGAGATATAGTGAGACAGAATGAATCCTGCACTTATGTAAATACAATATTAGCATTGTTACAGCAGACCAAGAGGCCATTGGGCCCTTCCTGTCTGTTGCCGTTCTCCATCAGAGCCGCTCAGCTACTTATGATCCCCAGCCCTATTCTCATAGCCCAGCAAACGTTCCCCTTTCAGGCGCTTATTCAATTCCCTTCTGACAATCCCACTTACTCCTGTCTCTCGCACGCTCTCAGGCAGTGAATTGCAGATCCTTATGGTTTACTGCATAAAAAGATTTTTCCTGATGTCTCCATCAGTACTTTTGCCAACTACCATAAATCGGTGACGTCTGCCCACAGGAACAGTTTCTCACTATCTACTCTGTCGAGAGCACTCATTATTTTGAATAATTCTAGCAAATCTCCTCACACCTTCCTCTTCTCTAAGGAGGGTAACCACAGATTAAGTTTTTTGTCTTGCCCTCTTCAGTGTAATAGGACCCAAACCAGTTGGTGAAGCCGAAACCAAGACACAGAGCTTGTATTTATTGACAAAGTGTATTTACTTGTTTAGTCTCACAGCTCTGATGCCGCTCAACCCAGTGTCCCAGCTATCCCCTATGTATATGTGCACAATGACAAATGATACCCATCACCCGCTTTGCTTAACCTAAGCAATGCAATTGACACTATATTAACAAATATTAGAACATTCATTGAGAACGCATTAACTTTCAGGACAGATGCATGTTTACCAAATCTTGAAGGGAACAACAATTTAGATTACATGAGAAGGGGACACTGATTTGTTGGCAAGTATAGGCTGATTGGTAGAGGCGTTGACATGGGAATGCCACAGGGAAGAGTTAACTGCCAAGTTTTTATCTAAATTCAAACCGGCCAAGTCGACTCTGATTGGTCCAGGCATTTCCCTTAGAATGAATCAGAGAATGATTGTCCACCAAGTTTTCCATCAGTTGCAGGGCGTGCAATGCGTGGACATCTTCATTTTGTTTGTCATGATAGTGGACTTGTGAGTGAATATATGTATCTCCTAGCATGTGCAAGTGAGGTACACGGTAAGCATGACAGATAATTTTAAATAGGTTGTGTTAGGGACAATGTATAGCTTTCATTTGAAAATGGCTGACAGGTCAATAAAGGGGTCGGACGTTTCGTGATTTTGGCGAGCAAGAAACACAAAATGTGCTGTTAACTATGTACATAGATAGATATAAAGATATATATGTATATGTATATATATATATATATATATACACGCATATATGTATATATAAATTTATGTGTGTGTGTATTTTTTGTGTAAGGAATGCAGAGTGGTTCCAGCTTCACGAGTTTTTTTTTAATGAGTTCTAGGGCCGAGAAGTCTGGGTGGGTCCCTGGCTGGCAGGTCAGTAAAGGGGTTAGATGTTTATTGATTTGGGCGTGGGACGGGGGTGGAGGGTGGGGGGAGGGTAGAAGAAACACAAAATGGAAGAAAAATTCGGCTGCTTCCAACCCAGGGTGTTCAAACAACACCGAGACAAAAAAAGACAGGGACGAGTTCAATGTGCTTCAAAGAGTTAAAACAAGGACTTTTAGGCTCTTGACAACAGAAAATACAAGACTAGTGGGACAATAGTCAACTGCAAAGTCAGTTATAGAAATCACTATCGTGATTAGTTCAGTGGTGTTGCTACTGAAACAGTGAGTTTAAATCGCAGTTATTTTGGATGGGATAAGTCGTGAGTCAGGAGGACCAGATGAATGCTCAATAATTCACCAGAAGAAAAGAGTTTGCAGGTGTGCCAGCCCCAAGCAAGAAGCCTTTGTGTCAAGCTCGTGGTAACTCTTCACTGGTTTATTCATTTGTAAAGTTATTGCTGGGCAAAGGAATATTGAAAAATTGAATCACCTTCTTGTGTTTGTGTTGAGCTCTTTCCGACTTTTTTGTCCAGTGTAATATAGTTCATTTTTCTTGTTTTAATAAATATTTAATTATTTGTGTTCAATGTTCCTGAACAGACATCTGTGAATTTCTTCAGAAACTTTCCTCCACGGTTTCTTTAAAAAATAATTTGTATTGTTCTATCCAGCGAGTTGCCTCTCCGGGATCTGACTTGTGTAGCACCCCCGCCCCACGCCCAAATCAATAAACATCTAACCCCTTTACTGACCTGTCATCCAGGGACCCACTCAGACTTCTCGGCCCTAGAACTCATTAAAACAAATTCGTGAAGCTAGAACCACTCTGCATTCCTTACACGAAAAATACACACACACATAAATTTATATATACATATATGTATGTATATATATATATATATGTATATATATATAATATCTTTATATCTATCTATGCACATAGTTACCAACACATTTTGTATTTCTTGTTCCCCAAAATCACGAAACATCCGACCCCTTTATTGACATGTCAGCCATTTTCAAATGAAAGCTACAGCTGGGATCGTGACAGTTATTATTGGAAGTCTTAGCACAATCGGGATTTATTAGTAAGTGCTGGCCATCTGTGAAATCACATCCAGTGTTGGATACCAGTTTCTGAGCGTTTCAGGCACGAGCTTGTTGTGTACGGTCAGTACTTTGCTTGTTGTAAAGAACTGAAGGGACAGGCTGTTTGAAACGATCCATCAATCATTGAGGCACATGGCCACAGACCTCGCATCCCATCCGCAATGAAAGTCATTTACTACATTAGCCATTTGTCCTGTTGGCAGATCATTTTTTAGTCTTGACAGCAGCATCATGTTAGTGAAGAATATCACTCGTGTTGCAACTGCACAGTAGCATCGTGAAACGGATAAGCTTCATTAGTTGTTCACGTTCCAGGGTGGTGTGAGGTAGACTGGACACTTTTCCAGGACAGAAAGTAGCGGGATTAGTCCCATTGATGTGTTTGTGTGATATACAGCGAGCAATTACCTTATCGAGGTAGCCATTATTCTGCAGGATACCTTTGAGTGGCGCTAATTTGGCATCATTTTTCACGATTAGAAAATGTCCCGACCCCTACCCTTGTGTTTGCCGAAAACCTTACAGCTCATGGAGCTGTCGGATTCCACCGTGTACATTGAACAGTGGCGGTGGGCTAGCAGTAGACAGTAGTAGAGAACGCATTGGCATATTTCACAACTAGTACATTGAGGTAAGGGGGGCTCATTTGACTGGTCAATTTCAATGAGAATAGAGCAGGTTGGAGCCCATTAAGATGTCACAGGAAATTCTGACGGCAGCTACAGATGCAGATGTAGAAAACGTGTCATCTAAGTATCATAAATATGAAAGGGATAGGAGGTGAGGGGTTATTGCATTGAACACATGTTTCTCGTGTAAATGGGCTAAGACGTTTAAAAGAGCGCGGCCGAGAGGGGATCCCATGGGTTCCCATCATCTCTTCGGGCATAGATAGTGTCATTAAAACTGAAATCAACTGCATGAGTTGCTGAGTTCACATGTTCAATGAATACAGATTCAGACAATGGCCGTGAGACTAGATCATCATGAAATATTGGTGGGGTGCAATTGTGAATGGCTTCCTTGAGTAGTACATTTATCAAGAGGCTAGCAAAGTCGAACAACACACATATGTACACGGCATTGCCATCGATATGCAAATCCTATAGCAAAACACTCAACCATTTAGTCAATTCATGTTGTGAAAAATCAGTCAGAAATGAGATAGGGTGTAAAGGGAAACAACTTTTCTGTGTCTTTGGTAGCCCATGTATACGTGGACACAGTGAACCATGAGAGTAAATCCTACCATATACTCCACCAGGCTGTTCATTTCTCCACACTCTGATTCCGCCATTGAACAACACTTAATAAACAATCCCAGTTGTGCTAAGAATTACACTTGCAATGTGAACTAGGGGGCCACAGTTTAAAGAAAAAAAAATGGGTCTCCTATTTACGATGAAGATGAGGAGGAATGGATCGTTAGTCTTTGAATTATTTTCCCCAGAGAGCAGCGGAGGCTGGATCAACGAATATATTCAAGGTGGAGTTGGACAGATTCTACAAGGGAGTCAAGACAGACAGGAAAGTGGAGTTGAGGCCACAATCAGATTAGCCATGATCTTGTTTAATGGCAGAATAGGCTCTAGGGGCTGAATGGCTTAATCCTGCTCCAAACTCTAATATTCTTAATACTGTAACGGCAGCCCCCTCCATTTTGATTCCTTTCCCTTTGCACATTTGGATTTAATCTCATTTTGCTTTTGCTTTCGGATAGCAGCTGTTCATCATTCCTCCATTCACACTCGTTTAGAGACATCTCAGCTTTTTGTTACTTGTTCCTTTTACCTGTCCATTTGGCCTTGCAACACCAATTATTTCATCATCTAATTCCTCCTGCCATGTCGTAATTCAGCCATCCCCTCTGCCTCAACAGGCTCTCCTGATCAGCATTCCTTTCAGTAACTGTCAATTTGTTGGTAATAATCAAGTAATAACAACGTGTTACCGTGTGTTACCTGCTACTTTTTTCTCATGCACTCTCTCTGCTGACCTAATTTCCTTCTTCTCCTCTGCACTTTCTGTATTCTGCTTGGTTCTCTGATGTATTATTGAATTTATCATCAGCCTGATTTGGATCAGAGCACAGGATGTGTAAGCAACATCTCTCAGTTGTCCTAATATTTCACTGAAATGAGCTGCCTATTTAATTAAAATTCTCATTATTTTGAGTATTCCGCTACTTCCCAGTTGTACCTTCGCTGTTGTCACTCGGTTGAGATTACACAGTAGCTCATTCCCCCTCTGCACTTTATCCCTACTCTCAACAAATCCATATTTTAAACTCTTCCCTGCAATTCACTCTCTCTGTATTTCAGCTCGCAGCAGGTCACTCGAGTTCTTATTTGTAATTTAATTGTTCCATTTAATTTATCTGAAGGTACCGTCTGTGTTTGAATTACCAACTCGTTTGTTCTGTAATTATAAGTTAGTTGAATTCCATGTTTCAGCAAACTGGAAATTTTCATTGAAAAATCTAGAGATGACTGACGTGTTCTTCAAAGACGTGTCTATTCCACTAAGTTCAATATATCCTGTTTTAAACTGAATGATTTATCCAGCCAATATCTCTTTTTGATGAACTGATGATGCACTGAGCTCTCAGCTTTTACTCATTGATCTTCACAAGAGCTAATTCAGTTTTGATGTTGACTTGTTCACTGGTGTCGATTTATTTGGATTCTTCACCTGATTTCTCTGTTGTCCAATGAAGTCCTCTCAGCAGATTTCTCAGTAATAACTCGACTTTTCCTCACAGGAATTCATTCTAAATGATTGTTGATCTATTTTATTGAAGCAGAAATATTTTTACATGTCTCCCTAGCGCTCCTCATGGCCATGCACAAAGCTTTACTGCTGTGTTGTCAAGCAGACGACAGATTTATTTGAAAAGACATTGTGACAGGAGTTTGGGTTTGAATCAAGTCACAAACCTGGTTGTGATGCATTTTGGACCCATCTGTCACGTGACCTGCCAGGGGATGACCCCATAATTGCCCCAGTCATGCAACTGTGGATTGGACGATGTCTTAAACACTTTCACTGGGCCTGACCTGGTCGCACTCGGCTTTGAAACACAAGGGTGTGCCTTCAAATTCAAAGCCAAAATGTGTGTGTAACAAGGAAGGTTAATGCTCCACTACAGTACCGAGGGACAGCTGCCCTGTTGGAGCTGCGCTCCTTAAAAAGTCATATTAAATGGAGACCCTGTCCCCTGTTATGACGTGGCAGATGATGTGTGCCAGTTGGACCAAATCCACGAATAACACTTGGCCGCGCTATCACAACGGTTTTGAAATTTGTATTTATTATGAGATGTGTGCACTGAATTCGGAAGTAATAAATCCACCAGGACCTTCAGAGATTTTTAAAATTAAATTAAAATATTTTTTGAAGATAAAAGATGTCAAGCACATACAAAAGGCTGCAATTACTACTATATTAACTCCTCAATTTCCTAGTTAACCTGACTTCCACTTCCTTTCTGGCAACGGTCCAAAATAGATTTTAGATTTAAAGCAGACACAGCAAGACTCAGCAGGCTCACAATACTCTGGACAGTGGTTTTTCTCCAACTCCCATTTAATTCGACAGCAGACTTATGCACAAATGCTCGAGGCTTCAATAAGGCTGCTGCACACACTCCTGTTAGATATTACATGGCTTTCTTCCACGATAACTTCCATTCTCCTTTATATATGTTTCTCTATTTTTAATATGTAAATCATATCCCCCTACATGTCTTTGAAACCGTCTCTTCCTCATAATATATAATAAAAAATCATGTTGCCACAATCTGCAATAACCTTTGGGAAAAAAAAAATAAACACTATCTTTACCCTTGTTTATCTGGCTAGTTGTAAACCGACTGAAATTCCTTTGAAAACCAAATATCTCTTCATTTATCTAAAAATGCAAATTCTCTTCACTCCTTACATACTAAGCCAGCATCGATGTTTACCCATTAGCAGGCCAAGCACCTAAGCTATTTCAATTAGTTAAACCCATCAGTCTATGTGATTCCAAATGTAATTACATCGCATGGAGATAGACCCAACTATACTTACCCCATAAAATCACTTCATAATGAACCAGAAAAACATATATATGAAGATTTTTATACATTCATGTCAGGGACCATTGCTTTAAGGAAGAAGTAATGATTTCATTAATTAAATAACCTCGCTGTCCCAGCTCAGCATAATCCTGAGCAATAACTGGCAGCAGGTTTTTAAAGAGTTAAACGGTTTCTCAGCACTATTGAAAGAAGTGCTGTGAATCCTCCTGCTTTCCTGAGCAACATTCCTGATTCAGTAACACCACCAGAAGCACCTGCACACAAAGAACGAACTGAAGGGTCAATGTTTAATGTAGAAAGCCAAACTCCCTTTCCAGCTTCACACACGGACACATCGATCTTCAGAAAAGACCCTTCATCAGCTCCTATATGTGATCATTGTGATACAGGTATCTCCTCCGCTTGGCTTCATTATGTGCGGGAATCGGAATTGTCTTGTTTCACAGCTAATAGAAGTACCTGGGAGCAGTTTGAACACCATTTCCCGTGTTTCAATGGAAAATTCGCATTTGAAATTTAAAAAAAACACACAGAAAATGTTTGAAACACGGAGCAGGTTTGTCCATCACAGGACTGATACAAGCTCACTTCTCCATCCAATCAGTGAGGGATGTAAACATTGAGAGAATATTAACAGTGAGGAGAACAACTGCTTTCTAATTCTGCTCCCCTGATGACTATTCCCCAAATCACCATGGAAGTTGTCAATGGACCGATTTGTGAGGATTTAAATTATAAAGGATTATCAAAGGGTTGGAAGCATGTAAAATCTGGGAAATGCAGGTTGGAGAGGGTATTTTTTATTCCCTGTAGGATTTTCTGGGAGCTGGGTTGCGGTTAAATTGTAGCTTAGCACTAGAGGTTGTCAATACTAAGAGAATAATGGGGCCAACAAAAGCTAACACGTGGTTTCAGTTCCTTCCAGGTTTAGTTTGTTTTTCTCTATGAAGAGGGGGTGGAGGAATTAACTTAACAGGCAACATGTACAGACTAGGTGATAGTATGAAAACCTGTTCAGTCCAGGATTATGAAGATCGGGATTTAGGAACAGAAGTAAACTAATCTTCCCTCACGTCTGTTCTGCAATTTACTGAACTCATGACTGCTCTGTAATTTAGCTCTATTTATACCCCTTCGCTTCGTAATCCCTAAAACGCTTAATAAACAAGAGCCATCGGGTTCAGTTTGCAAATTTTCAGTTGATCCCCAGCTTTAACAGCTGCTTGAGGGAGAATGTTCAATATTTCCACCATCCTTTGTGTGAAGAAGTGCTTGCTGAAATCTCCCCTGGAAGGCTTTATTCTAACTTTAAAGATATGCCCCCTTGGTGATTACTCCCCCACCCCCACCACTGACAACACCCCCTTCACTCCCGAACAGAGGTAGTAGTTTCTCTCTATCTACCCTGTCAAATCATTTAATCATCAAACATATCTCAGTCAGATCACCCCTTAATCTCTGATATTCAAGGCATTACAGGGCTAGTCGTTGCAATCTGTCCTCGCCATTTGAATCTCTAATCACTCTGATGAAATTCTGCTGCTCCCACTCCAAAGCCTCATCTTCCTGAGGCCTGTTGTCATCAACTGAGGGCAGTTTTATATAACTGTGGACTGATTCCCAATACTCCGTATCCTATTAGCCTTGTGACATTACTTTTAGATTCATGTCCACTAGTTTTTAATTATTTCTGTACATCTCTCTCTGCTCCTCAAAAGTTTCGACCATCTCACCCCAAACATGAACCATTTTGTCTACCTTTCATAGGTTTAATTCGATTGCCCTTCACTTTAAAATTCATTTACTAAAACTTGCTCACTCGCTGGACTTATCAAGAAAATGCCAAACTAAATGTGTTCCGTAAGGACAATGGTATTTTTCTGCTCCATTGCCATTAACTTTTCCTGTTCTTCTTTCTGCCAGTGTAAATCCGAAAAATGGAAGGGAAGGAAAAATGTTGCTGCCGTTCCTGAATCCTCTTTGATCATCATTCCGAAAAAATCTGGGTAAAGAAGTGTAATAGCTCAGTATTAATTTTGATGAAGCCTGAACAATTCCAGAATCTCCACTGAGATATTGACAAGCATCGGATTCCAGGCCTATTTTATGCAAAATGCAACCAAACAGGAAGAAGCAATTAACAAAAATATATCCAATATCTAGCAACAATGACGTGATTCGAATCAAGGTGTGAAAAATACAACGGCTTCACAATCCCTCATCTTATCCTCCCCTCAGCTCCGAACTAAACTTTAAGTCATGGTCTCATGTTCTTTTTTTCAGCTTTGACGAGGTGGCAAGGCGGTTTTGAAAAAGTAGCAAGGTGTGCAATGTTGGAAATGCAGCTCCTGTAAGAAAAATAAATAAATAAATGAATAAATTCTATCACATCAAGTTAGGGACTGTTTGGAATGGAACAGTGTGAAACATTTCTTGACGAATTAATTTGAGGACAAAAGCGGATTCATGCAGATTTTTTTAGCTGTTTATTTGTTTTCGAACATTCCATCAATGGGAAAAATATTGTTTAATGTGTATAAGAAGTAAAAATCTGGGCTGATCTTAAATACCTGTACTAAATATTCCCTTAACATTCTCCACGATGTTGGAAATGCAGCTCCTGTAAGAAAAATAAATAAATAAATGAATAAATTCTATCACATCAAGTTAGGGACTGTTTGGAATGGAGCAGTGTGAAACATTTCTTGACGAATTAATTTGAGGACAAAAGCGGATTCATGCAGATTTTTTTAGCTGTTTATTTGTTTTCGAACATTCCATCAATGGGAAAAATATTGTTTAATGTGTATAAGAAGTAAAAATCTGGGCTGATCTTAAATACCTGTACTAAATATTCCCTTAACATTCTCCACGATGAGAAGAGCATTTCCAGTTTTTATATTTCAGCCCATTCGAATACCGATTCCCTCAATACTGATCCCATTCCAGTAAATTTCGACTGCACGCCCTCTAAGGTCTTGGTGTTCTCTTGAACGATTTTACCGAGTCCTCACCAAGATCATATACTCTACATTACAACATTATAATTCCTTGAATCGCATCTATCCGAGTTCATTTTTTAAGATATTGGAATTTTCCAATCAGTCCATAAATTAGTCCCGCCCCTCCATTCCAATTATTGTTACTTTTATTTTCACTAATTGTACTTCTTTATTACAAATGCTTCGCTCCCCTCCTTTAAACCCTCTTCAATAAAAGTGCTTATTTCCTCTATCGAGAATTAGCAAATGACTTTTTTTTTACATATAACCCTTATTAAAGAATATATACTAGGAAATCTGGCCATTCTTAACGTCACTCAGACAGGGTGGAATTCACCTAATGATGTTGAGGGATGTAATAGTGGAAATTGTGAAGCTCTTGGCCTGAATATTCTGAATTCCACCTGTTTTTTTTAAAATTTGCAGTTACAAACCGCTTTGTTACTCCAGGATTCAGAAATTAATAAATGCCAATCAGCGTTGAACAACCCACATCTTCATTTTATTTAAAATGGAGCAACTTGTCCTCGATGTAAGCGTTTTGCTTGAAGAATGAGATCACCGCCTCCTGGGAACGCAGCAGCAAGGTCTGATCTGCAGCATTGAAACTGAGTGAAAGGCTGTCACCCTCTCATCGGAATCTGACTGCCACCCTCAATGCCAACATTCAGCTTAGGTGGGCAGACAAAACAACTTCCTCCCCGCAGTCCTTCAGCACACACCTAACTCCAGAGGAGAAGTGAGAGTGACTGCCCTTGACATCAAGACAGCATTTGACTGAGTGTTGCATCAAGCAGCCCCATCGAAACTGGAATCAATGGGAATCTGAGGGAAAGATCTCTGCTGGTTGGAGTCATACCTAGTACATAGGAAGATGGCTGTGGTTGTTGGAAGTCAATCATCTCAGTTCCATCATATCACTGCGGCAGTTCCTCGAGGTGAGGTCCTAGCCCAACCATCATCAGCTGCTTCATCAATGACCTTCCTTCCAGCAGAATTGGGGATGCTCACTGATGATTGCACAACGTTCAGCACCATTCAGGACTCCTTAGATACTCAAGCAGCTCATGTCCAAATACATCACCAACCCTTTCTCCAGGCCTCTCAGGACTGTGAAGAACTCTATGAAATCTCCAGTCATCTTCCATTCTCCAAGGTAAATACTCCCAACTTCTCCAATCAATCGAAGTAGTTTAAGTTCCTCAACCCCAAAATATTCTCGTGAAACTTTACTGAATGCTTACCAATGGCATCACATCTTTCCTAAAGTGTGATACCCAGAACTGGGCACAATAATCCAGATGTGGCCGAACTACTGTCTTTTACAACTGCAAAATAACCACTTCGCTCTTGTAATCTATGCTCCCAGTCATAAAGCCCAGGATATTGTCTGCTTCATTAACAGATCTTTGAATCTGTCCTGCCACCTTGAATGATTTATGCCAGTGTACATCATGCCCCCTGGTCCTGCACCCTCTTTGGAATTGTAAATTTTATTTTGTCTTTTCTCCTCGTGTGCTTCCGACCAGAATTAATCACTTCACCCTTCTCTGCCAAAAAATTAAGCCACCATTTGCCCGCCCAGTTTTCCAACCTGAATATGTCCTTGTGAAGGAATTGTAATTTCACTTGAAATTCTATAGCTCTTTTCACAAGCACTGGATGTCCAAAACACTTTACAGGTAATGAACACTTTTGAAATGTCGTCACGGTTCAACTGTAGCAATTTGCTGAGCTTCAATAACTTTTGTGCTAAAATGTCAGAAATTCCATTGTGTGGAATGGAACGGACGCTATTATATGTCTGGCTCTGTGGCGCAACGGATAGCGTGTTGGACTTCTAGTTATTATCAGCAAAAGATTCAAGGGTTGGTGGGTTCGAATCCCACCAGAGTCGATTTTTAGACAAAAGTTCAGCAACTGGTTGATCAATACTCTCAGGAAAGGGAAATTGCTGCCAACAACCTCTTTCTGTACAGGTGAATCCAGTAACAGCCCGTTTTCCAATCTGAACCACTTAAAAGGAGAAATCTCGCCACCGAAGTGTGAAAATGGTGGAAAAAGGAGGATTAGGGCCGCTTTGAGAACGAGTAGGAATCTACACATGGGTACAGGGTGCATAGCTGACGTAATAAAGGAATACTTTGCATCTGTCTTAATCGAGGAATGGGTGCTGCCCAAGCCATAGTAAAAATGTAGTAATTCAGACGCTAGTTAGGTTTAAAATTGAAAGGAAGGAGGCCTTGGAGAGGTTACCTGTCATCAAAGTTGATAAGGCACCGGTAGCGGATGTGACGCAGCGGGAATTAAGAGTGGAAATTGCGGAGGCACAGGCCATATTTTTCCAATTTTCCTTTGACTCAAGGGTGTCCCAGTGGAGTAGAAAATTGCAAATGTTACACAACTCACTCAGTTTTGAAGGCATAGCAAATGTAGACCTGTTAAGGCACAAGGGAATAATGCAAGGCTGGATTGCATCTAGTTGAATGCAAAGTGTCTTACAAGTAAGGCAAATGAATTGAGGGCGTTGATTAACACATGGGAATATGATATCCTAGCTGTCACAGAGACATGAACAGGGGAAGAGCAGGTCTGGCAGCTCAATATTTCACAGTATAAAACTTTCAGGCGTGCCGCCGGGGGAGGGGGTGGCGGCGATGGTGGTGCAAAGGAGGAGGCGGCATTCTAATATCAATCAAGGAGTCAATTACTGCAGTCAGGAGGGATGGTATCTTAGAAAATTACTCGGAGGAGGCCATTAAAGACAAAAGGTGGGCAGTCACTTTGCTGGAAGTGCACTATAGGCCTCCAAAACCTCAAGTGGAGATAGAGGAGCAGAACTGTAGGCTACTTTCAGAGCAGTGTATAAGTAATAGGACAGTAATAGTAAGGGACTTCAACTTCCCCAATATTAACTGGGATAGTCTTAGTGTGAAAGGCTTAGAGGTGGCGGAATTCTTAAAGTATACCCTGGAGGGCTATTTGAGCCAACACACAGAAGGTCCTACAAGAGGAGGGGTGGTAATGGGACTAACCCTAGGGAATGAAGCCTGGCAAATGGCAGAAGATTCAATGGCGGAGCATCTCGGGGACAGTGACTATAACTCTGCAAGATTTAAGGTAGTTATGGAAAAGGACAAAAGTGGACCGGAAATAAAGGCCCTGAATTGGGGCAAGGCCGATTTCAATATGATAACCTGGATCCGGCCGAAGTGGACTGGGAACAGCTACTGAAAGGAAAGTCTACATCAGAAGAGTGGGAGTCATTCAAAAAGGAAACAATGAGAGTTCAGGGACAACATGTTCCCGCAAATGTGAAAGGTTAGAACAACATGTGCAGGAAACTCTGGGTGTCAAGGGACACAGAGGATTGTATAAGAAAGATAAAAAAAGGCTTATGGCAGATATGGAGAGTTGAAAACAGCAGAAGCCCTGGAGGAGCAGAGAAAGTGTAAGGAGGTACTTAAAAATTTAATTAGGAGAGCGAAGAGGAGACATGAAAAATACACTGACAGGCAAGATAAAGGACAATCCCAAGGCATTTTATGAATATATAAACGGCAAGTGGATAACCAGGGAACGAGTACGACCCATTAGGGACCATTAGTTTGCCCATCAGGCAAACTGTGCGTGGAGCTGAAGGGCGTAGGTGAGGTTTTAAATGATTACTTTTCCTCTGTGTTCTCTATGGAGAGGGATATAGGTGTTATGATCATGGAGGAGGACTGAGATATGCTTGAACAAATCAGCATTGAAATGGAGGAGTTATGAACGGTTTCAGCGGGTATTAACCCAAGGCCAAAATGAGATGCGTCCCAGTCAGTTATGTGAGGCAAGGTGGGGATTGTAGGGGCTCTGACACTAATTTTCAAACCCTCTCTGGCCGCAGGAGAGATGCCAGAGGATTGGAGGACAGCGAATGTGGTAGCAATATTGAAGAAGGGTAGTAGAGATAAACCAGCTAATTACAGACCCGTGAGTCTAACATCAGTGGTAGGAAAAGTATTGGAAAAAACCCTGAGGGGCAGAATTAATCTCCACTTGGAGAGGCTGGGATTAATCACGGACGGCCATTATGGTTTTTCCAGGGGGAGATCAAGCTTAACACATTTGATTGAGTTTTTTGAGGAAGTGACTACTTTTGTAGATGAGGGTAGTGTAGTTGATGTAGTCTGCTTTCACTTCAGTAAGGCTTTTGACAAGGTCCCACATGAGAGGTTGGTCAACAATGTTAGGGTCCATGGGGCCCAGGACAATTTGGCAAATTTGATCCTAAATTGGCTTAGTGACAGGAGGCAGATTGTGATGGTCGAATACTGTTTTTTGCGATTGGAAGCCTGTGACGATTGCTGTACCACAATGATCGGTGCTGGAATCCTCGCTGCTTGTAGTGTACATTAATGATTGAGAGGAAGGATGATCAGTAACTTCACAGATGACACGAAAATTGGCGGTGCCGTAATTAGTGGAGAGGAAAGCCTTAGATTGCAGCACGATATATATGGGCTAGTAAAATGCGAAGGGCATTAGTAATTGGATTTTAATCCTGAGAAGTGTGAGGTGATGCATTTTGGGAAGACACACATGGCAAGGGAAAACACAATGAATGCTTGGACCCGAGGACGTAAAGAGGATCAAAGGGACCTTGTCGCACATGCCCATAGGCCCCTGAAGGCAGCAGCACAAGAAGATAAAGTTGTTAAGAAGGCACATGGGAGAGTTGCCATTATTAGCCAAGTCATAGAATGTAAGAGCAGGGAGGTTATGTTGGATAGAAAGACAGAGTTAACATTTCGAGCCCGTATGACACTTTTCACAGCTAAAGATAAATAGAAATGTGCTGAAATATATAGTGTTTTAGGAGGGTGGGATAGGTGAATCTGGATAGAAGGCCAGTGATAAGTGGAAACAAATGAGAAATTGCAAAAGATGTCAGAAACAAAAGATCGAAGAGTTTGATGATGATGATGCTGGCCAAAGGATGTGCTGATGGTGACATTAATTGTAGAGAGCAGGATGAGCAAGTGGCAGATGGTCCTGGTGGGGGTGTTGTTGTTTGGGGTGGGTTTGGGGCGGGGGAAGAGGTGATCGAAATCGGCTAAAAGCTGGGGATAAAACAATGAATGGAAATAGCTCTTAAAAATAATAATAGCTATAGGCGGGAAATATATAAATATATATATCTTTGAAAAAAGGGGATCCAAAAGGGGTGAGGGTGGAGGAGAAAGCTCATAATCTGGAGTTGTTGAACTCAATGTTATGTCCGGAAGACTGTAAAGTGCCTAATCGTAAGATGAGGTGCTGTCCCTCAAGTTTGCATTGAGCTTTACTGGAACATTGCAACAGGCCAAGGAGGGACATGTGGGCATGAGAACAAGATGATGTGATGAAATGGCAAGCGACAGGAAGGTCTGGGTCTTGCTTGCGGATAGACTGAAGGTGTCCCTCAAAGCGATCAGTCGGTCTGTGTCTGCTCTCTCTGATGAGGAGACCACATTGGTCTCCACACAGGCCTGTCTGTAAGCATGGCCGAGACCTTCCTGTCGCTTGCAATTTCAACACACCATCCTGCTTTCATGTCCACATGTCTGTCCTTGGCCTGCTGCAATGTTCCAGTGAAGCTCAAAGCAAACTGGAGGAACAGCACCTCAGCTTCTGATTAGTTTTTTTTACAGCCTTCTGGACTTAACATTGAGTTCAACAACTTCAGATCTTCAAATCTCTCCTCCATCCTAAACCATTTCTGATCCCTTTTTTCAAATATTAATTTCATAATTTGTATATATGTATTTTCCCACGTATTTATGTTTTTATTTTTTAAATGTATTTCCATTCATGTTTTATCCAAACCTTTTAGTCTATTTCGACGTTTTCTCCCACACCATCCCCTCCCCCACCCCATCCCCACTACAACCATACACTTGCTCATCCTGCTTTCCACTCTTAATGTCACTATTAGCACATCCTTTAGCCAGTATCACCATCATCTACACCCCTTCGGCCTTTTGTTTATGATATATTTGGCAATCCCTCCTTTGCCTCCGCCTTTCACTGGCCTTCTATCTAGCTTCACTTGTCCCACCCCCCTTTAACAGTGTATATTTCACCACATTCCTACTTCTCTTTAGTTCCGAAGAAGAGTCATACCGACTCGAAACATTAACTCTGTCTATCTCTCCACAGATTCTGCCAGACTTGCTGAGTTTTTCCAGCAACTTTTGCTTTTGTATTTGTTTCAGATTTCCGGCATGTACAGTATTTTGATTTTACCTTACGTTATTTTGGAGCTGTATAAAACGCTAGTTAGGCCACAGGTGGAGTACCGTGTGCAGTTTTGGTCGCCACACGATAGGAAGAATGTGATTGCACTGAGGATGGTGCAGAGCAGATTCACCTGCAAATTGCCTGACTGGAGCTTTTCAGCGATGAAGAGAGACTGGGTAGGCTAGGTTTGTTTTCCTTAGAGCAGAGGAGTCTGAGGGGGATTTGATAGAGGTATACAAAATTATGAGGGCCATGGATAGGGTAGATAGGAAGAAATGTTTCCCCTCGGTGGAGATGTCAATAACCAGGGGGCATAGATTTAAGATAAGAGACTGGAGGTTTAGAGGTCGTTTGAGGGGAAAAAGTCACCCAGAGGAGGGTGGTTGGAAATTGGAACACACTGCCTGAGGTGGCAGGAATCCTCAAAGCATTTAAGATGCATTTAGATGAGCACTTGAAACGCCATAGCGTACAGGGCTAAGGGCCAAGTTCTGGAAAATGGGCTGGCAATAGAGAGATGCTTAGTGGTCGAAGAATGGGCATGATGGACCGAAGGGCCTGATTCTGTACTGTATAAGTCTATGACTCTATGACTCTATCGCATTTTCTCAAAAAAGTGTGTGAAGGTACGCCTAGCAACCACAGGCCAGCTAGTTTAACTTTGGTGTTGGTGAACTTCCAGATACAATAATTGAGTGCAAAATTAATAGTCGCATAGATAAATATGGGTCAAATGAGGAAAGCCTGCACGACTTTCTTCAGTGAAAAACATATTTGTCTAAATGGCTGGAGTTTCCTTAAGGAGGAAAATGGGAGGGTAGATGAGTGAAATTCTGCTGTGCCGTTTACATGGACTTTAAGAAGGTGCTTGATACAGTGCCACAAGGCACATCATTGAACCAAATTGCAGCTCATGGAACAAAAAGCGCAGTTTCAACAAGGGTACATAATGTGCTGAGTGGCAGGAGTGGATGATGTTGGTGGGTAGGTGAAGTGGGTGAATGGGTGGGTGTGTGTGGAGGCTTAGGTGGTTGACCGCGTGAACATACGTGTTGGGAGCCAGTCAGGAGATCCGGGGGGTAGTCAGGTGGTCGGAGAGGGACGACTGGGGATTCGGTTGTGCAATCACCCAGGTGATAAACCAGAACTTAAACTGTCTAATCTTTCCTAGGTAACTAGCAAGCTAATTGGTTGGGACTTGTCCCACGACTCTGACTCTAGCTCAGAGCCGGAGACATTCGCAGATGGTCCAATGCAGCAGGGGGAATTGGCGTTTGGAAATTTAAACTTCCCGGGCAGTTCTCAAGTTGGTCCACATGTCGGGAATTGGACAAGCTGCTGCCGTGCGTCTTCTATCTTACGTCTGGGCTCTAATGATACGGAGGCCGTAAGATTTGGGCCAACAATTCCGGTAAGGGAAAGATCTTTTGGCTGAGTTTGTTGACACCGGAACAGCAGAGAGCACGCGCTCCACACGTGGAGTTTCAGTGTCTGTGACGTCAAAGCCAGTGACGCTCCAGGTCACTTTCAGCAGCGGAGATGGTCCAGATCAAACCCAGCCCGAAATGAACACTGTTTGTGCTGTGTTCCGCTCGCTGGCCCACTCCCGAGTCGGAATTCAGTCTAAAAATATGTATAAGCGCTTCTATAAGCATTTTAACTACAAGTATTAAATGTAGTGTATGTCGGCCCGGTCGAGAGTGAAACTGGAGAATAAATAATGGGTAAGTAGGAACTGGCAGAAATATTACCGTAATTTTTGTACCCGCCTTCCGTGTAGAAGACAAGAAAAAATCCCAAAATATTTGAAAAGCAAGACTTAAGGGAGGGGGGAGGTGGTTAATCACAGTCACGAGGAGAAAGCAACTGGGAAAACGAATAATAAAGGTTGACATTTCCGCTGCAAATGATGGTTTTCAGCCAAGACCTTAATAGAAGTGACTGCAGAGAGAGAGTAGAAGCATCAGTGGTGATTTCATAAAATGCCCTAGATTCTGACAATGTCCCAGTGGATTGGAAAATCGCTATCGTAAGACCTCCAGTCAAGAAAGAAGGCAGACAGAAAGTTGGAAATTTCAGGCCGTCAACCTCACGCCTGTCAGAGGGAAATTGTTAGAATCCATTATCAAGCAAGTAACAGCAGGATATGTAGGAAATCAAAATATAATCAGACTGAGTCAACATGGTTTTGTGAAAAGGGAAATAACGGTTGACTAATTAATTAGCATTCTTTTGGGAAACAACAAACAGCGTGGGTAAAGGAGATGAGATATATCAAGAGATTCAAACTTGTCCTGTTAAAGCAGAATGACAGTGAGTTCAGTGAGAAATGTTTACAAACAACAGCAATTTCTTTCTGCTCACTGTACACACACATAGCGATTTATTTTAAACATCAGGAGCAGAAACCGCAGTCCGCAAGCTTCACGTTCACGTTGACCTGAATTTCAGTTTGGGGGTTAAAGAGAGCACGGACGTTATGGTGGAAACTGAAGTCAATTATCCTGTGAATGGAACCGGCTAAAGAGCCCTGGCCAGCCTGACAATCCCTCAGCCCGGACCAGGGGCAGCCTGGGAGAAGAAAGGTCCCAGAGAAAGGAAATACGATTTGACAGAGAGAGGGGTGGGGTGCGGGCGGGGCGGTGTGCGGCGGGAATTTGGGGGGAAGGGAAAGGCGATCCAAGGAGGGAGAGAGGGGGGCAACCGGCTTAGGAGCAAGCGGGGGAGAGATGGTAGATGGTGCTGGTGATGTTGGGAGGGGGGCGCGGAGGATGGAAGCCATGACGCAGAGTGACTAGTCTGCAAACAGCCGACTTTAAAGCTCACAGAAAAGATGTGTCTGGAGCTGCCCTAGAGACAAGTTTTGGGTTGTCAGTAAGAAAGAACTCCTGTAATGAATGTACACAATCAGAAACAGTAAATGCTGGGAACATTTAGCAGGTCCAAAGCAGCTGTGGGGAGAGCGCAATGGATTAGTGGCCCATCGGTTACGTTACAGCAGTCAGGATGGCCGAGCGGTCTAAGTTCAGGTCGCAGTCTAATCTGGAGACGTGGGTTCGAATCCCTTCATGCATCTTCCAAACCCGAGACCTCCAGCACCTTAGAGGAAAAGGCCAGTAGATGCATGAGAACACCATCTGCAGCAAGCTCCTGTCCGAGCCACAAACCATCCTGACTTGGAACTGTATCGCTGTCCCTTCACTGCCGCTGGAGCAAAACCCTGGAGCTCCCTCCCTAACAGCACCGTAGGTGCACATACACCACATGAACTGCAGCTCTTCAAGAAGGCAGCTCATCGCCAGCTTCTCAAGGGTAATTTCGCTTGGGGCAATAAATGGTGGCCGACGTGAAAGAATAAAACAAAATCACCGGAACACAGCTCAGAAAGTTCACTGATACCAGAGCAAAATAATGGGAATGCCGAAAATCAGAAATAATAACAAACAGAAAATACTGCATATACACAACAATTAAGAGACAAAACAGAACTAGCAATTCAGGTGTGTGATATGATCATTTCCTTCTTTTTCAATCGTTCAGCTGATTAACAACAAGAAAGCCAATCACCAGTCAATATCCCCTCCCCTTTTAACGTCACCTATCTATGCAAGCCTACGAGACACAAAACTTGCCATTGTGCCTCAACATCCAAGGCCTCAAATACTCCTTCTAAGTGAAATAGTGATACACTTTCATCTTTCGCTTTAATGTACTATATTTGCTGCCGCAATATGTTCTCATCTGCTTCAGGGGGATGAGGGCTTTGAAGAATCTCCATTCATTCCGCAAGCCTGACTCTGAGCTTCCTGTTACTTGCCATTTCAATTCTCCACCTTGCGCCAACTCTGACCTTTCTGTCCTTGGTCTGCTATAGTGTTCTAGTGAAGGGTAACATAAGCTCCAGGAAGAAAACCTCACCCTACACATTGCTGACCTCAATTACGAGTTCAGTAATTTTAGATTGTAAACTCAGTCTCCCTCTTGTTTCATTTGTTTCTTTCAGTTTTTTTAAATTTTTAGTTTCTTATTTAACACCTTAATTACGGGGAGGCGATAGCTAGTGCAATTGTCGGTAGACTGATAATCCAGAGTCATGTCGGGTTCGAATCCGGCCACGGCATACGGTGGAATTTGAATTCAATAAAATTTAGAAATGGAAAGTCTAATAATGAGTATGAATGTCGATTGTTGTTCACTAATTCCCTTTAGGGAAGGAAATCTATTGACCTGGTCTGGCTACATTTGACCCCAGACACCCAGCAATGTGGTTGACTCTTCAAACGCCATCTCTACCAAACCACTCACTGGTAACAAGCTCTTACAAGGAGAGAAGAAACAAATGAAACCCACCATCTGTCTCAGTAATGACAATGGCAATCGCAGCCTCCCTGTTCGACCCTGCAAAGTCCTCCTTACTAACATCGAGGGAGCTGTGTGACAGACAAGTCTAGCAACAGCGTGACTGACATCCTCACGGAGACTCATAAGTTACAGGTTATTTCCCAAACTCCACCATCACCATCCGCATCCCTGGGTATATCCTGTCCCACCGGTAGAACAGACTGAGGAGGGGTGGCAGCACAGTGGCATACAGTGGGAAGGGCTACGAGAGCAGCTAAAAGGCTAGGAATTGTGTCTCTCCATGCCTGTCCATCGTCTACAAGGCAGGAGTGTGATGTAATACTACTCCTACAACACACAAAAAGCTGGACACTCTCCAGGACAAAGCAGTCCGCTTGGTTGGCACAACATCCACAAACATCCACTCCCTCCATCATCGGCGCAAAGTAGCAGCAGTGTGTACCATCGACAAGGTGAACTGCAGGAATTCACCTTCCAAGCCTATGACCGCTACCACCTAGAAGGACAAGCCCAGCAGATAGGTTGGAACACAGCGACCTGGAAGTTTCCCTCCAAGTCATTCACCATGCTGAAATGGAAATATATCGCCGTTCAGTCGCTGGGTCAAATTCCTGGGACTCCTTTCCTAACAGAACTGTTGGTGTACTTACACTACATGGACTGCAGCGGCTCAAGAAGGTAGCTCACCTCCCGCTTCTCAAGGGCAACTAGGGAGGGGAAAGAAATGCTGGCCCAGCCAGAGAAGCCCTCATCCCGTGAATTAATAAAACTAAATAAAATGCACTTGGACGGCTGCTCTCTAGCCATTTTAACCTCATCTGGACCCACCTTTTATTTCTTTGCCTGTTCCAGTATAACTCCCTTTGGCTTTTGGGCCGTGAAAGCTTTTGTAATTTACTCTCCCCGGACCCCCACACCATTACAGACGTGCACTTTTTTACAACCTATTCCTAACGCTGGGACTTGTTCACTTGCACAAAACCTGTTACAGTTCTATCTTTGTTCAGTTCAGAAGAAGTGTCACCAAATTTAAACATTAATTCGTTTGCACTCCACAGATGCTGCTGAGTAATTCCAGCATTTTCAGTTTTTATATTATAGTCTGCTCCTTGACTGATCACACATCCCTTTTAAGCAAAGCGCAAATTATCCGTTGAAGAGTCATATGGACTCGAAACATTAACCGTGTTCCTCTCCGCAGGTGCTGTCAGACCTGCTGAGTTTTTCCAGGTATTTTTATTTTTGTCGCGAATTATCTGGAACTAGTAACAAACCACTTTTAAACAGACATAGTCATATTTACTATTTCTATTCACTGACAAAAAAAAACAATATTTTACCGATTCCATTCTGTGCCCACGGGATCAATTCCCATGCCGGATTCTCACACCCTTCCTGCCTACAGAATGTAGGACTGATTTCAATCCATGAATCACAGAATGATAGAGGATAGAAAGAGCTCATCGCACCTGTGGTTTGTATTTGTGATATAATTACTCCTAGATCCGTGCTTGTCCCCATTGCTCTGTGCCTCCTTCCTTCAAGATTTCTTTTGCCCAATTCTCTTTCGAAAATTAATATTGAATCTGCTTCTACCGCTCTTCCAGGTAGCTTCCATTTCACAACAATTCGCTGTTTAAACTATATTCTACTCATCCCGTTCCTGGTTCTTTTCCCAATCAGATTCAAACTGTGTCCTCTGGTTAGCGACCCTCCTGTCAGTGGAAACAGTTTCTCCTTATTTACCCTACCAAACTGGTCATCATTTTGAACACCTCATGGCAGATATTGTTTCGATACAAAGCAAGTAGAGACAATAGAGGCGAATCTTTAAGAAGATTGAAGCTGAATGCGAATTTATCCAAATTCGAGCGATTTCAGCAACAGCACCGTGATTTAATATAACTGCCCATGTACTCAAGCAACATTCGACACCGAGTCACATATTTAGACAGCTGAACGAAACATTCGTAAAATTGATAGACTTTAGGGGGCGTTAAGGGAAGAGTGAAGTGGGGATGTTTCTAGAAGGAACTGCAGAGCGAAAGGCTCAGACAGCTGAAGACACGGCCGCCCATGATGAAACAATGAAAAGTGTAAATGAGCAAGAGGACAGAGGTGGATTCTGAAAGAGAAAGGGAGATGCCTGGGATTGCAACTGGAACTGCAGTCCGACCAGTGAGAAACCTCCCCATGAGCCGCTAATGTTCACAAAGCCGCTCATTCCATGTTGCCAGCTGGGAACCTGTCTGAAGGAACATGCATCCGGACAGAGCGCCTGTGATAATCCTCCACTGTCTGATCGAAAGCTGCAACAGGAGCTGTTCATTACAGCTGTGATAACCGTGTTGGTCTTGACATTCATTGGTGCAGATTCACATCATCCATGTTTAGCGCTGTCTGTCAGAAACAGTCCGGAAAGATGACTGAGCAGGTACCGAGGAGACTGTATATGTCCAATTGACGCCTGCCTGTGGGCTGAGCAGACTGACTCTGGTCAGCATCTTTCAAAGGTTTTTGTTTTGTCCTGACATGGTGATGAGATTTTGCCCGTTCAGTGGTTCAGATGGGAAAGTGGGGAGTGACCTGTATAGAAGGAAGTTGGTTCGGCAGTTTCCCTTTTCTGAGAATATTGATAAATCTCTTGCTGACTTTCTTCAATGCTTATCTAAAGCATTCGAGCCCACAACCTTTAAATGTCTCTGTTTATACCGACTGCAAGCCCAATGCGCTATCGGTTGCATCACAGATCTACACCAATGATACTTGTTTCCGAATCCCAATATGGGAATTTCTGACATTGTCGAACAGGCGGTTAAAAACTTCAGCAATTTGAACAGTGACCACATTTCAAAAGTGCTTATTGTCTTTAAAATGTTTTCGGACGCCTTGTGGTTGCGAAAAGAGCTACAAAAAATCAGTGGAACTTCAAATCGACATGGGCAGGTTGGTGCAATGGGCGGCAAAGTGACAGATAGAACCATAGGAAAGTTACTGCGCAGAAAGAGGCCATTCAGCACGTATTGTCTAGACAGAAAAAAAGAAGAAAATTAATCGCTAATTTTATACCCACTTTCCAGCACACAATCCATAGCCTTGCAGGTTACAGCGCTTCAGATGCTGATCCAAGTACCTTTTTAATTACCTGAACGTTTCAGCCCCAACCAGCGATTCAGGCAGTGAACTCCAGGCGCCCAACATCCTCTGCGTGAAAAAGGCTTTCCTCGTGTCTCCTCTAATCCTACTTCCAATCACCTTAAATCTATCCTCTCTGGCAATTGACCCCTCAGCTAGGGGAAACAAGTCATTACTGGCTACACTATCTAGCCTTTCATCATTTTGTACACCTCAATTAGGTCACCCCTCAGCCTCCTCTGTTCTAAGGAAAGCAACACAAGCCTATCCAATCTTTCCTGAAAGCTGCAATTTTCAAACTTTGGCATCATTCGTGTAAATACTCTCTGCACTCTCCACAGAGCAATTATGTCCTTCCTGTAATGTGGCGACCAGAACTGTGCTGAAAATTCCAGTTGTGGACTAACCAGCGTTTTTGCAGTTATTTTTCTCCCCGAGAACCCTGAAGAGGTTATTTTTTTGTCATAAGAAAGCAAACAGGCAATATAAAGGGGGCAATTCCAAAAGATCAGCGGGAAATTGTGGACATGTGCATAAATGATTGAAGGTGTCAGGAAAACGTTTATTTATTCACATGCATGGGGCCAGCATTTATTACCCATCCCTAGTTGCCCTTGAGGCGGTGGTGGTCAGCTTTCTTCTTGACCCGCTGCTGTCCATGTGGGTAGGTACAGCCACACTGCTGTTAGGATGGGTGTCCGAGGATTTTGACCCAGCGACAATGCAGGAATGGTGATATGTTTCCAAATCAGGATGGCGTGTAAATTGGAGGGGGACACCCAGGCGTTGGTGTTCCCATGTAGCTGCTGCCCTTGGACGGTAGTGGCCGTGGGTTTGGAAGGTGTTATTTAAGGAGGCTTGGTGAATTCCTGCATGCTTCTTGTAGGTGGCACACACTTCTCTTAACGTGCGCCTGTGGCAGAGGGAGTGAATGATTGTGGATGTGGTGCCAATCAAGCTTTGTCTTGGATGCTGCGAAGTTTATTGAGTGTTCTGGGAGATGCACTTGCCCAGGCAACTGGGGAGTATTCCATGACACTCCTGACTTGTGCAGTGTAGATGCTGCGCACTCTTTGGTAAGTCAGGAACTGAGTTTTTCGTCGCACGATTCCTCGACTCAGACCTGCTCTTGTAGCCACAGTATTTATATGGATAGCCCAGTTATGTTTTTGGTCAACAGTAGCCCCCAGGATGTTTACAGTGTGCGATTCAGTGATAGTAATGCAATTAAACGTCAAGGGACGGTGGTTAGATTCTCTCCTGCTGGAGATGGTCATTCCCTGGCACTTATATGGTGTGAATCTTACTTTTCACTTGTCACTCCAAGACTGGATATTGTTCAGGACTTGCTGCATTTAGATATGGATTGTTTCAATATCTGAGGTTATCAGGAATGGTGCTGAACATTGTGCAGCTATCAACAACCATCTCCACTTCTTACCTTATGATGGAAGGAAGGTCATTGATGAAGCAACTAAAGATGGGTGGGCAGAGGACACTACCCTCTGGAACTCTTGCAGTGACGCCCTGGAGCTGAGATGACTGACTGGCAACAACCACAACCATTTTCCTTTGTATTAGTATGACTCCAACCAGTGGATTTTCCTGCCTGATTCCCATTGACTCCAGATTCCCTAGGGCTCCTTAATGCCACACCTGGTCAAATGCGGCCTTGCCGTCAAGAGCAGTCACGCTCATCTCACCTCGGGCGTTCAATTCTTTAGTCTATGTTTGATCCAAGGCTGTAGCGAGGACTCGAGCTGGGTGGCCCGGACGGACCCCAAACTGAGCGTCAGTGAGTAGGTTATTGTTAAGCTGGTGCCGCTTGGTAGCACGATTGATGACCCCTTCCTTACTTAACTGATGATCCAGAGTAGACTGATGGGAAGGTAATTGGCTGGGTTGGAATTGTCCTGCTTTTTGTGTACAGGAAATACCTGAGCAATTTCCCATATAGCTGGGTAGGTGCCAGTGCGGTAGCTGTAATGGAACAGGTTGGCTAGGGTCACGGCAAGTTCTGAGGCACAAGTATTCAATAGTATTGTCAGGATATTGTCAGGGCCCACAAGCCATTGCACTATCAAGTGCCTCCATCTGTTTCTTGATATCACGTGGGGTGAATTGAATTGGCTGAAGACTCGCATCTGGGTTGCTGGGGACCTCCAGAGGAGGCCGAGATGGATCATCCACTCGGCACATCTGGCTGGAGAATGTGGCACATGCTGATCTTTTGCACTGATGTGCTGGCTTCCTCCAATATTGAAGATGGGAATATTTGTGGATTCTCCTCCTCCAGTGATTTGTTTAATTGTCCACCACCATTCCTGACTAGATGTGGCAGAGCTGCAGAGCTTAGATCTGACCCGTTAGATCGCTTAGCTCTGCCTATTAATTGCTGTATTACTGTTAATACAGTTTGGACACAAGTAGCCTTCTGTTATAGCTTCACCAGGTTGACAACTTATTTTTAGGTAGGCCTGTTGCAGCTCCTGACATACTTTCCTCACTCTTCATTGAACCAGAGTTGATCCCTTGGATTGCTGGTAATGATAGAGTTGGTGATGTGCCAGCCCATGAGTTTACAGATTGTGTTCGAGTACAATCCTGCTGTTGGTGATGGCCCACAGGGCCTCATGGCTGACCAGCCTTGAGTTGATGAATGTGTTCGGAATCTGTCCCATTTAGCACGGTGGTAGTGCCACACAACACGATGGAGACTATCCTCAATGTGAAGGCTAGATGTCGTCTCCACAACATCTGTGCAGTGGTCACTCCTACCGATACTGTCAAGGACAGATGCATCTGCGGCAGGAAGATTGCTGAGGATGAGCTCAAGTATGATTTTCCCTCTTGTTGGTTCCCTCAGCACCTGCTGCAGACCCAGTCTCGCAGCGATGTCATTTAGGACTCGTCCAGCTGGGTCAGTCGTGGTGCTACCGAGCCACTTTTGGTGATGCACATTGAAATCCCCCACCCTGAGGCCATTCTGTGCCCTTGCCACCCTCAATGCTTCCTCCAAGTGGTGTTCAACATGGGGGAGCTCTGACTCATTGGCAGAGGGAGGGCGGTACGTCGTAATCAGCATATTTCCTTCCCCATGTTTGACCGGATGCTATGAAACTTCATAGGGCTCGGAGTAGATGTTGAGGTCTCCCAGGGCACGTGTCTACGGACTATATGCCACTGTCTCGTCACCTTTGCTGGGCCTGTCCTTCCAGTGGGAGAGGACTTAACCTAGGATGGTGATCGTCGTGTCTGGGACATTTTGTGTACAGTATGATTCCGTGAGGATGGCTATATCAGGCTGCTGCTTGCCTAGTCTGTGAGAAAGTTGTCCCAATGTTTGCACTAGCCCCCATGTGTTAGTAAGGAGGACTTTGCAGGATGGACAGGGCTGAAATTGCCGGTGCCGAGTTAGATGCTGCGTGGTCCATCCGGTTTCATTCCTTGTGACTTAGTAGCGGTTTGTTACAACTGAGTGGCTTGGTAGGCCATTTCGCAGGGCTTTTCAGAGTCAAGCACATTGTTCTGTCTTCGACAGTGCGATCAAGTGGCACTAAATCACCAATAAGCTGCTCACTGAAGCTCAGTCTGTTTTCCGCCAGTGTCACTCAGCTCCTGACCTCATTGCAGCCTTGGTCCAATCATGGACAAAAGGGCTGAACTCAAGACGTGAGATGCACGTTACTGCAGTTGACTATACAGAGGCATTTGGCACAGTGTGGCATCAAGGAACCCATTAAAACCGAAGTCAATTTACATAAGGAGGTCCACTGGTTGGAGTGGTACCCGGGATTCCTGATACATTCCAAAAGGTTTTCATCACCCACAGTATTTCTCTTCTTGTTGATAGTCTGTGGGTGGCAATGGAAGGACATGCTGAATGCTCTGACTGTGGAAGCGGGCTCTTTGGTTTAGGGGCATGAATCCCGATTTGGGATGTATATTGAATTAACTTGCGAGAGGTCCCGCGCTCAACTCCCTGATGAACCACCCCCACCCCCTCGCTTTTTAATACATTAATTCGTGTACTCGATGTGGTGCCAGTTGAGAAAATCAGGGCCAGGTTTGAACATCCGGGATGTCATTGTAGAGGGTGCATCACTTCAACACAATTGAAGAAAATGAACACAAAGTTTCAAGAAAGTTTCTCCCAAAGCATCAAATAAGGCAACTGTCCCCTTATGCTTCAGTCGGAGGCAGATTGCAGTCAGTTACAGTCTTGACTGAAATGTCACACAGAATGGCAGAGTTCGACGGCCCACCGTTTCATGTTAATTTACCACATGTCGGCTGTGTTCCGGTACTTGCAGTGACCGGAAGGAGCTTATTTATGCTGCCGAATGAATGTATGTCCCGGTCTTTCGGCGGTGGGTTTTCACACTGTGTAGAAACAAGTTGTATATCAGATTGAAATATTGAAGTGATTCACAACAGCCAATTTACAACAGTCCCTGATCTGATATGATGGAAATTTATTTAATTGACCAAATAGATTTGCATTATTAGAGATCTGGCTGAATATTCAGGACCTGTACGAAAGAGGATCTTTTCAGTTTCAAGTTCAACAGTTCATGAATGCAATAATCTAGAAGGAGGTTTGATAAAATGCAGCTTTGTGATGAGGTGGCTGAGAGGTTAAGGTGGTGGGTTACTAACCCATTATGCTTTGCACGCTGGTTTCGAATCTCATCCTCGCTGTTACTTTGTCAACTGTTTCTTTGTAAGTGCGGTGCTTTTGCATAAGGTGTGTCTGAAATCACTGATGTAATAGTTACGAGGCCAGGCTGCAGCGGCGGTCGCGCAGTGATAATGTCATTGGGCTAAGAATCCACATATAGCAAGTGTAAAGTGAAACTTCCGGACGACATGGATTCGTTTCCCACCATGACCGCTGGTCGAATTTAAGTGCTAATCTCAATGGTCAATCATCGATTGTCGTAAAAGCAAGCTTGTTCATTGATATCTGCGATCATTACCTGTTCGGCCTTCCAGATAACTCCCAACTCCCCGCTGAGCAAGCCACACAGTTCAAGGAAAATTGGAGATGGGCTACAAATGCTGGTTTTGCTAGAGATGCTAGCACCCCAGGAAATAAGATGTAAAGACGAGACTGCGTAGCTTATTGATTTGAACTTTCATCAGTCCTGTGATGGACAGACCCGTTGAATATGAAAGCAAACTCTGGCTTTAATTGAAAATCAAACCAGGATATCTCAGAGAAACACAAGAAACTCTCTCTAATCTGCTCCAGGGAACTGAAACAATTTACTTTCCATATCCTAACGGAATGAAGCCAGACAGGAGCAGACACATTTATCTCAATGATCAGAAAATGTAGGTTAGAAAGTGTGTGTTCCGTGGGTCGATTGATTCCTCTGTGAGGAATCTCTGGGAGGGGCTTGTTTTTGCTGCGAAATATTTGTCTGTTTCAGTCTTTCCGCAGTGGGTTTTCTCACTGCGCCGAGACATGTTGGGCATGGCGTTGAACTGGTTCGCATCAGTCCATTCAGATCAGTCCCTGAACTGATGCCATGGGAATTTCAACTGCTGACAGAAACTACATTTCCATTTTTGAACATCTGGCTCAATATTCGGGACCTGTGTCAAAGAGGATCATTTATTTCAACATTTCATGGAAGCCAGAACGACATGACTTTGTTCGATAAGTTTCATACATGTGACGAGTTTGTCCAGAGTTTAAAGCTGCGAATCCATTGTGAGAAAAAGTCCATCTCTTTCAACTGTTGCTGTTTATCTCTCATTGTCTGTGACATTTCTTCAATTAAAATCTACCTCTACCGCTCCTTGGAGTGAAATGTCCTCTGTCGTCTTTCCTTTGCTGTGAATTATGATCCAGTCAGTTGTTCTCTTGCTTTTTACGATCAGGAGGTTGTGAGTTCAAAACTCGCTCCAGAATCCTGAGCACAAATTCAGGCTGATGCTCTGGTGCTGTACTGAGTGAATGCTTCAATGTTAGTGGTGCCAGCTTTTAGATGATATTTTAAACTGAGGTGTCATCTGCCTCCTCAGGTAAAATATGCCCTGTACAATTTCGGAGAGATGCGGGGTGGGCCGGGGGTGGTGGGAGGGGTGGGTTGTGTGAGGGTGGTTATTCCATTGTGTTCGAGCCAACATTTGCCCCTCAATCAACATCGCTTTAAAACAGATTATCTTGTCTTTATTGCCTTGTTGTTCCTGGACCCTGGCTGTGTGCAATTTTTAAACAAATTCTTCAAAATATGGCGATTGAAATCCTGTGAGGAAAACTCAAATTATTATTGAAAGTTCTGCTGATTGAGAGCCGTTGGACAGCAGAGAAATCTGGTGAGGAAATCGAGTAAATCGACGCCAGAGAACAAGTCAACATTTAAACTGGATCAACATTTGTAAAGATCAATGAGTAAAAGCTGAGAGCTCCGTGCGCCATCAGCGTCTTTGCTTTGATGTTGCTTCCGCTAGGCTGATTATCCTGTCTTTCTCGATGGTATATGTCTCAGGGAGGACGCTGCTGCCCAAATACAGATGCGAATTACTGGTGGCTGCCTGTAGATCTGACATACTACAGATAATATGTATGTACTCCACTATGTTTCCGCCTGAGAGATTTGTTTTGTTCTTTTTCTATTAAGATCTTCATGGATGATAGAGAGCAATGCAAGGCCTTTCGGGCCATGGGCTGAAATGGGCTGAGAGAAAGCGGAAAACCTCGACTGGTGTATTTTTGCAGCGCTTAAAGTTTTTGTCCAATGTGTGAATGTAAACGATTTGAGAACTTGGTTTTACACTGAAGTGTTTACTGGAAGCAAGACGCTGATGAAAATTTACTGTAAAGAAAATTCAACATCAAAACTGGATCAACTCTTGCGAAGATCAATGAGTAAAAGCTGAGAAATCCATACATCATCAGCTCATTAACTAGGGATACTCAACAAAAGTGTTGTGTTTCATGTAACTGTAATGAAATCCTGAAGGGAAGAAACCTTAACAGTTCATGGTGATATTGGGGATGGGATTCCATATTTTAAATAAGTGATTAAGAATGAATAATCATAGCAGTCCAAATAACGATTAACTGCATCTTTGACGTGATATCGTTTCCGCTATGCCAATACTCTTGTCCTTCTAGATGGTCCATGTCTCAGGGAGGAGGCTGCTGTCCAAAGCCGCACGGAAATTACTGCAGGGTGTCCTGTAGTTAGGACATACCGAAGCTAATATATATAAACTTCACTGTATCGTTTCCAGTTAAGATATTTTTTTCTTTTTTGTTACTCAGATAATCATAGAATGATAGAGAGCAAGGGAAGGCCATTTGGACGATGGCCTGAAATGGGCTGAGAGAAAGGGAAAATCCTCGGCTGGTGTATTTTTGCAGCACTTCTGCTTCCTCCTTGTGAGAAATAAAACAATTTGAGAGATTGGTTACAGATTGACGTGTTTACTGGAAGCAAGAAGCTGATGCAAACTTACAATAAAGAAAATTCAGTTGTGATTTTGTGTCGCTGCCAAATGTTCTGTGAAGATATTTTCTGTGGGAAAATATTCCCTTCCAGGAGTCATGATGTTCCCTTTCAGATGCTACCTTGATATGAAGGGCAGTCGCTGTCACTTCGCCAGCTGAGTTCAGCTCTTTTGTCCATGTTTGGGCCAAGGCTGCAGTGCAGTCAGGAGCTGAATGGTCCTAGTGGATCCCACTGGGTCAATAAGCGTCAATGAAAAGGTTACTGTTGAGTTGCTGCTGCTTGATGGCACTGTCGAATTTTTCCATTACCTTTTTTTGAAAATGGGGAGTAGACTAATGGGACGGTATTTGGCAGGGTTGGACTTATCCTGCTTTATTTTTTTTTGGACAGGACACACATGCTGGCCTCGCCAGCGAAGCTCACATCTCATGAAAAAAAAACCCAAATATTCCAGTTCTTGTGTAAAACTCTGGTTAAACCACAATGGGATTACTGTCATCAAGTCTCGACTGCATCTCTGGTAGTAAATGTGATTGTGGGATATATGACGTATCTATCAAACTCTCTTACTGAACCTGAATGAGATCTGTTCTGTATCTGTCAGTGACAGGTTGTGTTTGTAAGTGTAGGATTCATTCTGTATCCCAGCCTGTGGAACAGTTTGTGAGAGTAGGAGAATAGGACTCCTTCTTTATGAGTCAGTGTCTGATACTGTATGTGAGGATGGGCTTAATTCTGAATCAGTCAATGGCACTGATTGTCAATGTTGGAATCATCCTGCAGCTCTCAGTCACCATTGCCGTGAGGAAAATGTGACTAATTCGGAAACTAAATGTCTCTGGTATCTTCTTACTTTCAGGCAAACCCTCGGTATAGAGGCTGATTCCCCCGCTTGATGGTCATGTTACAGTGGATGATATGCCAAGCCATGAGTTTACCAATTTTGGTCGAATACAATTCTGCTGCTGATAGTCCTCAGGACCTCATGGACGACGAGGTTGTGGTCCTAGGTCTGTTCAAAATTGACACCATTTAGCACAGCGTCAGTGCCACATAACACAATGTGAAGATGGGACCTTGTCTCCACAAGTACTGTGCGATGCTCAATCCGACCTGCAATGTCATAGACCCGGTCTTCAAATACACTTTTGAAGTTAATCAGGAAGAGTCAACATAGTTTTTTGAAAGGGAAATCATATTCAACCAATTTATTAGCGTTCGTTGAAGGAGGAACATGTGCTGTGGATGAACGGGAACTTGTATTTCCAGAAGGCGTTTGACAAGGTGACTCAGCAAATGCTATTGTGTGTGTGTGTGTGTGTGCGTGTGCCGTGGGGAGCTCATGGTGTAGGAGGTAACACACGAACACAGGAGAGAGAACTCATCCTGAGTGAGACACAGCCAGAGTGGATATTCGCAAT
The DNA here is from genome assembly GCF_964194155.1 of Cetorhinus maximus. Classification (NCBI taxonomy): domain Eukaryota; kingdom Metazoa; phylum Chordata; class Chondrichthyes; order Lamniformes; family Cetorhinidae; genus Cetorhinus; species Cetorhinus maximus. The sequence continues at coordinate 21,420,973 of NC_135909.1, forward strand.
TCGGGGCACAGGGGAAGTGGTGATCCTTGAATGTTTTCCATGCTATCCAGCTTCTTAAATCTTCAGAGCACGATCTTGCCCTATGGCAGCTTTGGAGTAGACAAGGGAAAGGTATGACTGGTAAGTAGTGGGTAATGTATTTACTACTTTAATCGCTTATAGTTTAAGGTCTTTTTGTGGTTTATAGTTTGTATGTTCTACTGTAACGAAGATCAGGAAAGAAGGGCCCTAGAGTTATTGATTTAAAACGTTTAATTTAAAGGGTTAAGTCATGGCAGGAGCGCTCAAAGCCTTGGTGTGCTCTTTGTGCTCCATATGGGAAGTCGGGGACATTTCCAGTGCCCGGGACCAGCATGTGTGCAGGAAGTGTGTCCAGCTGAAGCTCCTGGAAGCTCGGTTTTCAGAGCTGGAATGGTGGCTGAGGACATTGTGGAGTAGCCGCGAGTCTGAGGACACTGTGGATAGCACGTTTAGAGAGCTGGTCACACCGCAGCTGAAGTGATTTGAGGAAGGAAGGAAATGGGTCACCACCAGGCAGTCCAAGAGAAACAGGCCTGTTGTTCAGGAGTCCCCTGGGATCCCGCTCGCAAATCGGTATTCCTGTTTGGAGGCTGATGAGGGCACTGGTTCCTCCAGGGAGGGCTGAGAGAGCCAAGCTTCTGGCACCACAAGCAGCCGGTCTGTACAGTTGGGGATGAAGGGAGGAAGAGCAAAATTAATAGGGGATTCTATAGTCAGGGGGACAGATAGGCGCTACTGTGGCCGTCAACGTGACTCCAGGATGGTATGTTGCCTCTCTGGTGCCAGGTTCTGAGGTGTCACTGAATGGCTGCAGGGCATCCTGAAGGTGGAGGGTGATAAGGCAGAGGTCATGGTACATGTTGGTACCAATGACATAGGTAGAAAAAGGGATGAAGTCTTGCATCAAGAATTCAGGGAGTTAAGCAGTAGACTAAAAAGCTCACCTCTCGGGTTGTAATATCTGGATTACTCCCAGTGCCACGTGCTAGCGAGCTCATAAATAGGAGAATAGCACAGATGAATACGTGGCTTAAGAGTTGGTGCAGGAGGGAGGGTTTTAGATTCCTGGATCACTGGGAACGTTTCTGGTGAAGGTGGGACCTCTACAAGCAGGACGGTCTACATCTGAACCAGAGCGGGACTAACATCCTTGTGGGCGGGTTTGCTAGTGCTGTTGGGAGGAGTTTAAACTAATTCGGCAGGGGGAGGGGACACAGAATGTTAGCAGAATACAGATACATTATAATACAGTAAAACAGTCAAGTCAGAGGGAGTACAGCTGCATTAGATTTCAAGGGAGTAAAGCAAGGGTGGATGGCCTCTAATTTAATGCCTGGAATATTAAAGCTAAAACAGATGAGTTAAGGGTGAGGATTGACACGTGGAAATGTGATATACTAGGCATCACTGAGACGTGGTTGAGGGAGGGGCAGCATTGGCAGCTCAACATTCCGGGATATACAACTTTCAGGCGGGACAGCGGAGGGAGTGAAAGAGGAGGAGGCATTGCATTTAAGTTAAGGAGTCAGTTGCTGCAGTAAGAAGAGATGATATCTTGGAGGGGGCATCGAATGAATCTTTGTGGGTAGAGCTTAGGAATAAAAGAAGGGGCAGCCACACTGTTAGGTGTTTATTATAGACCCCGAGATAGACAGCCGAAAATTGAGGAGCAAATACGTGCACAATTTGCGGAGGTGTGTAAAAACAATATCAATATGGTAATTCTATTAGGTGATTTCAGCTTTCCCAACATTAATTAGGATAAACTGTTAAGGGCTTGGATGGAGTGCATTTCTTGAAGAAATAACTTTTTAGTACAATATATAGAGGGTCCAACAAGGGTCGGCGCAGTGCTGGACCTAATTCTTGGGAATGGAGCCGGACAGGTGGCTAATGTGCTGGTGGGCGATCATTATAGTGGTTGCGACCACAACATGGTATAGTTTATGTTTGTTATGGACAAAAGAATAGACAAGTTGCAAAAAACTGTTTTGGATTGGGGAAGAGTGGATTTTAGTAAAATAAGGCAGGATCTGAGCAAGGTAGAATGGGAAGAGCTACTTGTGGGGAAAGGTACAGAAAAACAGTGGGGGTGTTCATAAATGAAATGGGGAGGGTACAGGCTCAACATGTTCCCTCTAGGGTGATAAGAGGGAGGAACAAGCCAAGAGAACCATGGATGACCAGAGAAATTCAGGTTACGATGAGAAGGAAAAGAAAGTCTTTTAGCAGGTACAAGCGGAACAAATCAGCAGAGGCATTAGTGAAGAACAGAAAATGCAAGGTTTAGCTTAAGAAAGGAATTCCGAGAGCAAAGAAGGGATATGAGAAAGCTCTGGTTGGTAAAAGTAGGGAAAATCCCAATATATTCAATAAGTATATCAATGGGAAGTGGATAACCAGGGAAAGAGTAGGGCCCAGATGGGACCAAGGCGGCAATCTATGGGTGGAGCCAGAGCACATTGCTAGAGTGCTAAATGTATATTTCACACTCGTTTTCACCCAAGAGAATGAGGATGAAGGTATCGAACTCGAGGAGAGAGACTGTGAGCTTCTTAAGCAATTTGATATAGGGAGTGACAAGGAATTGGAGGTGCTCGCAGGCTTAATAATGGAAAAATCTCCAGGTCTGGATGATTTATGTCCCAGACTGCTGAGGGAGGCAAACGAGGAGATCGCAGGGTCTCTGACCCAAATTTTTAATTCCTCTCTGGCCACGGGGGAGGTGCCAGAGGACCGCAGAACAGCTAATATGGTTCCGCTATTTAAGAAGAGTTGTAGAGCTAAGCCAGGGAACTACAGGCGAGTGAGTCGCACGTCAGTGGTAGGGAAACTATTGGAGAAAATTCTGAAGGAGAGAAGCCAACTCCAGTTGGAGAGGCAAGATTTGATCAGGGATAGTCAGCATGACTTTGTCAGAGGGAGGTCATGCCTAACGAATTTGATTGAAATTTTTGAGGAACTGACCAGGTATGTAGATGAGGGTAGTGTAGTTGATGTAGCTTATATGGATTTCAGTAAAGCCTTTGACAAGGTACCACATGGGAAGCTTATATAGATGGCACATGCACATGGGATACAGGGTAATTTGATAAGGTGGATTCAAAATTGGCTTAGTTGGATTAGACAGAGGGTGATGACAGAAGGATGCTTAAGTGACTGGAAGCCAGTGTCCAGTGGCGTACCACAGGAATCTGGGCTGGGCCCCCTATTATTTGTCATTTATATAAACGACATAAATGATTGTGTGGGGGGTAGGATTAGCAAGTTGCAGATGACACAACGATTGGCCGGGTGGTTAATAGTGAAGCTGAATATCTTGGGCTAGAAGAAGGATAAGATGGGATGGTTAAATGGGCAGATAAGTGGTGGATGCAATTTAACCCTGAAAAGTGTGAGGTGATACAATTTGGAAAGAGTAATTTGACAAGTAAGTATTCAATGAACGGCATGACACTTGGAAGTTCTGAGGAACAAAGACAAATGGACCTTGCCTGTGTGTCCATAGATCTCTGAAGGCAGAGGGGCATGTTAGTGGGGTGGTGAAAAAGGCATATGGGATACTTGCCTTTACCAAGCGAGGCATAGATTACAAAAATAGGCAGGTCATGTTGGAGTTTATAGAACCTTGGTTTGGCCACAGCTGGAGTACTCTATGCAGTTCCTGTCGCCACGTTATAGGAAGGATGTGATTGCATTGGAGGGGATGCCAAGGGGATTCACCAGGATGTTTCCTGGGATGGAACATTTAAGTTATGAAGAGAGGTTGGACAGACTTGGGTTTTTTTCGTTGCAGCAGAGAAGACGGAGGGGCGACTTGGTCGAAGTCTACAAGATTATGAGGGGCATGGACAGGGTGGATGGGGAGCAGCTCTTCCCCTAATTTGAAGGGTCATTCACGAAGGGACATAAGTTGAACATGAGGGACAGCAGGTGTAGCGTGGATGTGAGGAAAAACCTTTTTACCCAGAGGGTGGTGACAGTCTGGAATGCGCTGCTTGGGAGGGTGTGGAGGAGGATTGCTTCACATCCTTTAAAAAGCACCTGGATGAGCACTTGACACATCATGACATTCAAGGCTATGGGCCAAGCGCTCGTAAATGGGATTAGGTAGGTCAGGTGTTTCTGACGTTTCGGTTCAGAAACGATGGGCCGAAGAGCCTCTTCTGCACTGTGATTCTGTAATGTTGTAGAATCTTGCGTATGCGTCATTCCGACCCGTCAGGGGAGTGGAATGGGCGGGAGCGGAACAGGGCATGCGCATTGCTCTCCCCCAGCTCTACGTGGGTCAGGAAGAGCCGCCAATGGAAAGACCCGATCTTGGGGGAAGGGAACAAACAGCAGCCTCCTGAAGGGAGGGAGACAGAATGGCAAGAAACTGTAATTGAAAATCATCACTGCTTTCTCTCCACAAAGTAACAGTGAATATTCGTGGTGGAGTTCCAACTCTGCCGGTTTTTTATATTCGACAGTGAGGCGTGGGAACAGAGCTGGACAGTCAGGATGTGGGGAGTCAGACATAGAGCAGCTATTGCAGGCACCAGGTGAGAAATAGGACGGGCACTTTTTTAACAGCGGCTGTTTGGTTTCGGTGGCAATTTTATTAGTGGAGATGGTGGCGTAGTGGGAATCTAGAGTTCCAACTTAACGAACATAAGAGATGGAATAAAGAGGAGGAATAGGCCACTCGGCCCCTCGAGTCTGCTCCGCTATTCATTCAGTTCACGGTTGATCTGATTGTAACCTTAGCTCCACATTCCTGGCTGCCCTCGATAACGTCCCATCCAATTGTTTTCAAGAGCCTCCCCCTGCTCTTAAAGTATTCAGAGACTCTGCTTCCATCAGCTTTTGAGGAAGGGGGTTCCAAAGTTTCATGAACCTCAGTGAGGAAAAAATCTCCTCATCTCTGTCTGAAATGCTCGGCCCCTTATTTTTAAACAGCGACCACGAGTTCTAGATTTTCCTCCTAGAGGAAACATCGTCTCCACATCTTCCGTGTCAAGACACAACAGGATCCCCTCAGGGTAATGTTATGGAGGCGCGGGATCAAATCCCACCACAGCTGCCGGTGACATATAATTTTTTAAAAATCTTGAAAGTCACTTTGATAAAAACCCATCTGGTTCACGCACTCTCCTGCTCCGTTTGAACGAATATACATTCCTGTGACTTGGGCTCACTGCCAGTCTATCTTAGTGCTAACAAAAACAGAAAATTCTGGAAAAACTCAGCAGGTCTAACAACATTTGTGGAGAGAAAGACAGTTAACGTTTAGGAGTCATGCAGTCATTCAGATTTCCAGCACCCGCACTATTTTGCTCTTATCTTACTGTGCTGTTGGTGATTGTTGAACTGATGTCTCTGCTCTCTGTGAGTGATACTGTACTTACTGTGTGAGAAGGAGCTGTCTGCACATCGCCTTTTGTCACGGAATCACTACTTTGATTCTGCTGCTTTCAAAAATTTGTCTGAAGGAAGAAAAATGCATTGATAATAATCCAAATTGAGAGGAGATAGCAAATACAAAATAGACCAAAGCGTTTGTTTCAATTAATAGTCATTACGAAAAAACAGAAAATTAAAAGCAGCAACTCAAGCAGAGTCTGGTCTGAAGGGCAATTAGGGCGAGGCAACAGATTCTGGCCTTGTCAGCGACTCCTACAGCCCGTGAACAAATAAAAATATAAGTGGATCCTGAGAGTGGGACGTATTAATTTGAACTGTACAGAACTCCCAGCTCTGTCACTCAGTCCCATTCATGGAGCAGTGGATTGTTTCTGGTTGGCAGGACATTGTTGCAAAATAATCCAAATTCTTGGTCTGCAGTAGCTGAGTGCTGCAGCACTGTTGTGGAATCTGACACTGACTCTGGTCAGAGAGGAATAGAGAGAAAGGGAGAGTGAGAGGGCGAGAGAGAGGGAGAGAAAGAGAGAGAGCAGGTGTGGTGGTGGGGTGGGGGGGGGGGGGGCGGCGGGGGGAGATGGTGTGAAAGCAAATCACCCTCTATCCCGAAGAGCTGAATAATAATAAGAATAAAGGAGACATTCGGATACATAATTAATCCCACTTCCCCTGGCAATAATGCGGTCTGATAGACACAGAAAGATTCCCACATTTACATTCAGTACCACTGACTGATACAGAATTAATCTCACCCTCACATTTAGTGCCAGGCATTGACCCATGAAGAAGCGATCTTACTCTCACAAACTGATCCAGAGACTGGGATGCAGAACGGATCCTACACCCACAAAGACAAGAAGAGGGAATACCTGAACACAACACGGAACACATTAACATGACAGGGAAAATCAAGGCCCCAAGAAGAAAATATGTTTCCAACAGAAAACATCCTCACTGAGCAACAGGGAACATCTTTACAGAATAGGGACATATTGAGACGACAGAGAACATTTTTACACAGCTGGGGTCACCTTTTCAGGACAGGGAAGCACGTTACACAACGATGAAGATCTCTAAACAACAGTGTGCGCAGTACCACAACAGGGAGCACACTTACGCAACAGAGGGCACAGTCACACAACAGAGGGCACAGTTAAAAATCAGAGGACACAGTTACATATTAGAGGGCGGAATTATACAACAGATAGCACAGTTCCACAACAGAGGGCACCGTTAAACAACAGAGGGCACAGTCACACAGCATAAAGCACAGTAAAACAGCATAGAGCACAGTTAAACAACAGAGAGCACAGTAAAACAACAGAGGACAGTTATAGAACAGAGGGTACAGTTAAACAACAGAGGGCAAAGTTACACAACAGTGCACACATTTAAACAACAAAGGGAACAGTTAAACAATGGAGAGCACAGATACAGGAAAGAAAGCAAAGTTGCACAACAGAGAACACAGTCACACCAACAAAGGACACAGTTACACAACAGGATGCACAGTTGCACAACAGGACTCATTATTACAAACAGGGGACAAATCTGTGCAGCAGGGAACAGTTTACAGAAATGATCAGTTTCTCCACCTCAGAGTAGGTCTTCCTAATTTGCTCAGCATCTTTCTATATCATCTTGTGTCCCCTGACAGTCTCTTGCTGACTTTCTGCCTGTGTTTCTATGTCTGTTTCTGGTGTTATGCAGTCGAATTGTGCAGCCAAGGTGATCCACCCAACACATGTTCTCGCACTCAAAAGCACAAAGCAAGTGACTATTTATCTCCCTAATACACAAAGCTAATATTCATCAGCTACTGATGGTATGCAGCAGAGTGGCACAGCGGAAGTGATGATCGAAACCATCTTCTGCTGTTTATGTTCCCAATAAAATAAACATTTTCTGATACCCACAAACTTATCTGATTTATTTTTACAAGTTGCAGGTATTAGCATTGGAATTTCGCTTCCTGTAAACACTTCAATCGGCAACAAATATCTCAAATTGCATTTATTCACACAAGAACACGAGCTGCAATTGCTGCAAACAAACACCAGTGGAGACCAGCCCATTTCTCACAAAGAGCGGGCACAGTCTAAATGTCCTTCTCTCGTTCACTATCACTCCATCATTACCTGAATAGGAAATTCCTGAGAAAGAAAATATATCGAAGTTGATATTTATTAGGTGCAGTTTGTCCGAAATCTATGACACCCTGCAGTACTTCATCACTCTATTTTGGACGACAGCTTCCTTCACTGCGAAATGTACCATCGAGGATGAGAGAATCAGCAAAGTGAAGACAGCATCATGTGAAAGGCAGTACATTAATATTTGGGCAGATATCAGCGTTCCTGCTTAATTACTGGTTTAAAACGTGGAATTCAGTTTCACATTCACCACGAACTGAGAAAGTGAAGTTTCCTTCCTTGGGCCTTCCTTGCATCAGATACTTATTGTACCAAAAACTCCTTTGAGAGCCTCTGATTGTTCCCTTTCTCCTGTTAGTAGCTGTTCGGAATTTAATGTGTTCAGCTTCCTGTTCATTATGCCCTTAATGACATTAGTTAAGGTGAAAATTATAACATTTCTGTGACCTTTTTCTGCCTGTAACATATTGTGGTCACTCATTGCTAGATGCTCATTTTCTGTTCAGAATATCAATAAATTCTCTCTCGTTACTTATTACAAAATCTCATCTAACATTTTTATCTTGTGGTTTCCAAATTAGGGTGGTCGGCAGGAGAGGTTAAATGACAGGAGAGTTGATGGCGCAAGTTTAAGGTAAATGGACAAGTATCAAAACCAAAGATGTGTCTAAAGGAGGTGTGAATGATGGGATGATGAACAGCTGCCATTTAAAAGCAAAAACAAGAGAAAACTGTAATTAAATCAAAATATCCAATGGAAAAGATATACAATGGGGATTGAGATTACATTCTCAACTTGTACTCAGTGTTGAGACTAGAAGGTTTTAAAGTGCTCAATTTAAAGATGAGACACGTTTCATGGAGCTTACACTGAGATTCATTAGAACACTGCACGGAGCAGAGGACGGAAAGGTCAGTGTGAGAACAAGATGGAAATTTAAAATCACAGGAGATCGGAGTCTCGAGTCGTACTTGGTGACCGAGCAGATACTCATGAAAACAATCTTTGAAACTGCCTAACATAGATCAGGCCACCATTGGGAACAGTGAATACGGGGTGTTAAATTGAAGAAAGTACACATGCATCACTGTTTCAGCTGGAATGAGTGTTTTGTTGAGGATAGGAAATGTTCCATACCAACACTGCTAAATTAACTTCGTTTTTTCTCAACTGATTATCTCTCCTCTCTGTGATTGACACGGCCCTCGGGCATTTCTGTTCCATTTCGCGAGCTCTGATCTCACCACTTCCCTCTCTGCCAGAACGCTGGTAGGCTTCCCTTGTCCTCACCCTCCTCTCCACCATCTTCCACATTGAATGGATGATCCCTTGTAATTTCTTTGGAAGGCAGCGAGACGTTATGGTCTTGAATGCCCTGACGAAAATGGTGGTGCAAGCCGATTAAAAATAAACCTTCAAGAGAAAGTAAAGAAGGAAATTATTTTAAGGGCTGATATGGTTCAAAATATATTGCCTAGAATCGGTTAACACAAACGCTTACTCCCGCGTTGCAGTTAATAATGAAATGGCGGACAATCTTTCCCAGAATGCTCTGGGAGGTATAAAACGGCCTCTCTCTACCAAACGGGACGCACTGCACAAGCGCAACATATTGTCATCGGAAATCCTTTCTACGCCGAAAATGCGCGGCACTGCTCCAGGAAGCTGAGCGTGGTCGAGCGCAGCCTCAGTAACACCGAGTGTCAGCGGCTCTCAGAGTCCGAATCAGAGTCGGCGGGCTCGGCGGACGAGCGGCGACGGACCCGGTGGACGGAATTACGTCCCCTGCTCTTCCTGATGTATATTATAGACCTACTACTTGGTATACGGGGCATCATTTCAAAATTTGCGGATGACATGAAACCTGGAGGGATTGTGAACTGTGAGGAGGATAGTTTTAAACTTCAAAACGACATCGGCACATTGGTGAAATCACAGAATATCACAGTGTAGAATAGGCCCTTCGGCCCATCGAGTCTGCACCGACACATGAGAAACACTAAAGAGAAATTAAAGATAATCACTTACCAGTTCAATTCACATTGTGCAGCAAATTGCCAATACCCCCTCTGGCTGTGTTTCACTCAGGATGAACTCTCTCCTCTGTTCGTGTGCAAGCACACTGTCCGACAAGCGGCCAATAAGGTCAACCTCAGAATGTCCCGGGGCTGGCCCTGGGAAGCATGCACACTCTCAATGCCCGGGGAAGTCAGTGCGTTTGATAGAGCAGTTTCTGGGATGCAAGGAATTATAGGAACTGCAGCCACCATGGGCAGATGTTAGTAAGTGTTTTATGGCAGGTTGATTGTCAGTGACCTAAAATGTGAACTCCTTTTCTTTCTCCACAGATGCTATCTGACATGCAGTGTTTGTCCAGCATTTTCTACCTTTATTTCAGATTGCCACTATCCACATGATGTTGTCGGTGAATTATTGCAAGGTGTTGCTTACAAAACCAAGGTCAGAAACAGAAAATGACAATTGAAGAACACTTTTGAATCAGAATGGATGTTGGACGTGGAAGTCGATCCTCGCTTACTTTGAAGGTATGTTTTTGTTGGCTGACTTAGAACTGTAGAGTAGAGAGAGGAGAAGGTGGTGGGTTCAACCGCGAGCACTTTTGAGAACAGTAGGGCCCAAGCATTTCTGAGAAAAGGTCATTTACTGTTTCCTGTACAGAACAGAGACTGACAGGAAGTATATTTCACATTCACATGTAACTGCAGAGAGTAACAGACGGTGATAATTCCACCCACACTCATATATTGTAACAGAGATTGACAGAGAGTTAATTCATCGAATCATAGAATGATTACAGCACAGAAGGAGTCAATGCTGGCCTTCTGAAGGAGCAAATCACCTCTTGCCACTTCATCACCTTTTCCACATAGCCCTGCACATTTTTCCTTTTTGGATGATAATCCAATTCTCTCTTGAATTCCTTGATTGAACCGGCCTCTACTACATTCTCAGGCACTCCTCCTATCCGCTCACTGCATGACACGATTTTTCCTCATGCTGCCATTGCTTGTTTTGCCAATTAGCTAAAATCTGCATCCATTGGTCCTCTATCTTTCCACCAATGGGATAAAAATGTTTCCTGTCTGCTCTGCCACACTCACAACAACAGAGAATGACAGACAATTAAGTCCATATAAATACATTAATGCAGATAATTAGACGTTTTATTCAAACTCATTTACAGTAACAGAGAGTTAATTTCACACTCCGATCCAGTAACAGACTTTGACAGGAAGGCAATTCCACAATCTCACACAGCAACAAAGGCTGTCAGAAATTTAATTTCTCACTCACTCACTCACAGTAACTGAGACAGGCAGAGAGTGAATAACACACTCACAGCATAATTGAGGCTGTCAGGTGCTGAATTAATTCTGCATTCATGTACAGCAACAAAGGTTGACATGTAAAGTACGAATTCCACACCCACAGAAAGTATCAGAGACGAAACGATAGAGATTCAATTCTTCACTCACATAACAGAGACTCAGAGTTAATATCATACTCATATACAGTAACACAGATTTACAGATGACGAGTGTGAAATTTACTTTCTTGAAGTAGCAGACCCTGAATAGGAGTTATTTCCATTGCCTGATACAGTAACCAAGACTGACAGATACATAATTAATTCAACGCTCTGGTACAGTGACAGGAACTGACAGAGTTAATTCTATTTTCACCTACAGTAACAGATTATCATACAAAGAGTTAATTTCACAATCACGTACAGTAACCAACATAATTGGATAGAAAGCTAAATCCGCACTTGCACACATGACAGAGATTGAAAGTTAAGGTTAACTCTATAGGAAGGATCTGAATGCATTAGAGAGTGAGCAGATCAGGTTTACGAGAATGGTTCCAGGGATGAGACACTTCAGCTATGAGGAAAGATTGGAGAAGTTTGTACTGTTTTCCTTGGAGTGGAGAAGGCTAAGAGGAGACTTGATAGGAGCTTTCAAAGCCATGAGGTATGTGGACAGAGCAGGTAGAGAGAAACTGTTCCTGTTTGTAAACGGATCGAGAAGCAGAGGGCATGGTTTTAAAGTGTTCTGCAAAAGAAGCAGCGAGTCATTAGGTTTTGGAATGCGCTGCCTGGAATTGTGGTGGAGGCAGGTTCAACTGAGTCATTCAAGAGGGCATTGGATGATTATTTGAATAGAAATAATGTGCAGGGTTATGGGGAAAAGTCAGGAGATTGGCACTAAGTTAAAATGCTCAGAGAGCCGGTGCAGACACGATGGGCCAAATGGCCTCATTCTATAGCGTAACCATTCTGAGATTCTATGAATTCACAACCACAATACCAGAGACTGACTGATAGTTAATTCCACACACTCAGTAACAGAGGCTGACAAATTGTTTGTTTATTCCTCATTCACACACAGTAACACATGCAGGCAAATATGAGAGTGTGGAACTAACTCTTAATTTCTCTCAGTCTCTGTTGATTGTAAGTTAATTCCTCACTGAAATATTAATGGAAATTGACAGCTTCTTAATTCCACTCTCAGATATCTTAGCAAAGACTGGGAAAGAGAATTTCATACTCACAGTAACCGAGACTGACCGCTGCAGAGTTAATTCCACATTCACATACTGTGACAGAGACTGACATGAGCTAATTCCATATTCTCATACAGGTAGAGGCTGACGAAGAGCGAATTCCACACTCATATGCAGTATCATAGGCTGTTTGAGAGTTATATCCACTCTCCTAACCGTAACAGAGACTGACAGGGATTTAAATTACACCGTCACCTTCAGCGAGTGATGGACAGAGAAGCGATTCCACACTCATATGCAGATCAAACTGAATTAATTCCACACTGAAATACAGCAAACGAGACTGGCAGACAGAGAGTCAGTCCCACACTGACAAATTAAAAAGAGGAGAAAGAGAAGCAGGAGGAGGCCATTCAGCCCATCGGGCCAGCTTCACCTTTCAATAAGACCATGGCTGATCTGATTGTGGCCTCAAACCCACTCTCCCACCTGTCCTGTTACCCTTGACTCTCCTGTAGATGAAAAATCTGTCTAACTCAGCGTGAATATGTGCAATGACCCAGCCACCACTGCTCTCTGAGGTGGAGAATTACAAAAATTAAGGACTCTTTGAGAGAAGAAATTCCTTCTCACTCTCGTCTTAAATAGATGTTTATTTTTAAAATGTGCCCCTCTGGTTCTATTTTCCCCACAAATGGAAACATTCCTCTCAACATCTACCCTGTCAAACCCCCTCAGAATCTTATTTGTTTCAATGAGATCACCTCTCATTCCTCGAATCTCCTACGTCGGTCAGCCCAACCTGCTTAAACATTCCTCATAAGACAACTCCTTCATCTCAGGAGTCAGTCTAATGAAACTTCTCTGAACTGCCCCTTACGCAGTTATATCCCTCTTTAAATAACGAGACTCCAGCATAACAGAGTATTCTCGGTGAAATCTCACCAATGCTGTGTAGTTGTAGCAAGACTTACCCACTTTTATACACCACCACCGCCACCCCCCCACCCCCCCACCCCCCCTCCCCCCCCTCCAAGGAATGTAGGCCAACATTCCATTTGCCTTCCTAATTGCTTTCTGCAGCTGCACAATAACTTCTTGTGATTCATGTACAAGGAAACCTTGATCCCTCTGTGCTGCAACAATCTGCATTCTCTCTCCACAGTGTCGAAGGAGGCCATTCAGCCTATCAAGTCTGCACTGGCACTCTGAAAGAGCATTCTACCTCGTCCCATTCGCCTCCCTTTTCCCCGGAACCTTGCACGTTCTTTCCTGTCATGTAGCAATTCAATTATCTTTCGAATATCACGAGCAAACCTGCCTCCACCACCCTTTGAGGAAGTTTGTTCCAGACTCCAACCACCCTCTGGGTGAAAAAAAAAAACAAATTAAACGTTATGAGTCTATCTCAAATCACATTTAATCCTTTTGCCAATTATTTTGAGTCTCTGCCTTTTAGTTCTTAATGTTCTTTTGAGTGGGAACAATTTCATCATTTACTCTGTCCATACCCCTCAGGATCTTGTAGCAATCTATCAAGTCTCTTTTCAGCCGCCTTTTCTCCAGGGAAAACTGTCCCAACCACTCCAATGTATCCCCATAGCCACAGTTCTTTATCTTGTAATTATTCTTGTGAATCTCCTCTGTACTCTCTCCAATGCCTTCACATCCTTCTTTAGGTATGCCACCCAGAACTGGACACATTATTCCAGATGAAGCCTAAAAAGTTACTTATACAAGTTTAACATGACCTCCTTACTCTTCACAGAGTCACGGAATCTTGTACTCAGTGCCCTTAATTTTGAAGCCTAAGTTACTCTATGCTTTATTACCTGCTCCCTCAACATGCGCCACCATCTTAAATGACCTATGTACATATACAATGAGGTCCCTTTGTTCCTGCACCTCCTTTAGAGGCTCTACCTTTATTTAATACTGTCTCACTATATTTTTCAGACCAAAATGAATCACCTGACACTTCTCTGCATTGATCAAGCTGCCACTTGCCTGCCCAATCCACAAATATGTCAATGTCCTTTTGAAGTTCAAGGACATCCCAATCACAGTTGGCAATGTTTCCAATCTTCAGATCATCTGCAAATTTTGAGATTTCTCAACTCCCACACACCACAGTCTAGGCCTTTAATATATATATCGTTTGAATACTGTTTTGATTTTCTATTCTTCCCATCAAATTTACCCACATTGTATTCCATCTGCCAAATGTTTCCCCACTGACTTAACCTTTCTATATCCCCTTGCAGACAGTTTGTGAACCCTCACAACCTGCTTTCTCTCCCATCTATGTATTGTCTGAAAATGTGGTGATTCTCTCTCCATTCATCTCAGCCATTAATGTAGATTGTAAATAACTGAGATCCCAGCACTGATCCCTGTGACACTTTGCTCGTTACAGTTTGCTAACTTGAAAAATGACCCACTTCCATAGGACAACAGAGACTGATGGACGGAGAGTTAATTACATGCACGTTATTATAGATGGACAGAGAGTGAATTCCACACTCAGACAGTAACAGAGATTCACAGTGTGCTAATATCACACTAAAGTAAAGAATTGGAGACTAAAGGATAGGGAATTAATTCACACTTTCATAAAGTAACAGAGACTTTCAAAGAGTCAATTCCGTATTCAATTACACTCATAGAGAGAAAGAAATGCTGCACTCATTTACAGTAACAAAGTCTGACAGTTAATTCCACTCTCACATGCAATAACAGATGAACAGAGAATTAATGTCCCGCTTACATACAGCAATATAGAATACCAGATACAGAATTAATCCTGCCCTCTCACACTAACCAAACCATTGGAAAATGGTGAGAGTGACGGTTCCTCTGAGGAGGCCAACCACAGACAAGGCCATGGCACTGTGGGTAATCCAGCTGCTCAGTGGTGGAGGACAGTGGCAATAGTGGGAGGGGATTAGTTAGCGAGGGGAGTAGACAGGCGCTTCTGTGACTGTTGGCGTAACTCCAGGGTGCTAGGGTCAAGGAACTCACGGAACAGCTGCAGGGCATTTGGAAGGGGGAGGGTGAACATCCAGAGGTCATGAATCCATGTTGGGACCAATAACATCAGAAGAAAGAGAAATGATGGCCTGCAAGCAGACTTCAGGGAATTTGGTGGGAAATTGTTAAACAAGACTTCAAAGGTAGTAATCTCCGGATTACTCCCGGTGCCACACAGGAGTGAGTATAGGAGCGGAATGATAGAGCAGATGAATGTATGGCTGGAGAGATGTTTCATGTTGGAGGGCTTTAGATTCCTGGAGCATTGGGACTGTTTCTGGGGTAGCTGGGAAATGTACAAATTGTACAGGTTACATCTGAACAGGACTGGGAGCATCATTAACGCGGGGAAGCTTGCTAATACTGTTGGGGTGGATTTAAATTAAATTGTCAGGGGGATGGGATCCTGAAAAGTGGTTCAGAGGGGAGAGAAGCTGAAATGGAATTAGAAGTTAAAACACGAGTAAGTGATTCTGGAAGGCAGAGGGAACATAGGCTAGTTAAGAAAGATGTGAGTTTAGCAAGGCTAAGTGGAATGTATTCTCATGCAAGGAGCCGGAGGAATAAGACAGATGAGCTGAGGGCACAATTTGGCATGTGGGAGTATGATAACATAGCTATGACAGAGACTTTGCTAAAAGAAGGGCAGGATTGGCAACTCAACATTCCTGGTTATAGGGTTTTCAGACATGATTGGGGGAGGTGGGGGGTGGGGGTGCGGTGATTAGAAGAGGAAGGGGGTAGCAATATTGATGAAGGAATCAATTATAGCAGTGAGGAGGGATGATATCACGGAAGGGTCATTAAATGAGGCCACATGAGTAGAATTAAAAAAAACACAGAAGGGGCAAACATGCTGTTGGGTGAGAGAGAGGGAGCTAGAGGATGAAATATGTAATTAAATTTCAGAGATGTGTAAGAATAATAAGGCAGTAATAGTCGGGGATTTTAATATAAATATAACTGGGATAATTTCAGTGCGCAAGGTAGGGAGGGAGCTAAATTCATAAGTTGCATCCAGGAGAACATTTTTAGCCATTGCGTAGAAAGCCCAACAAGGGACCAGGCAGTCCTGGACCTAATATTGGGAAATGAGCCCTCTGGACATAATATTGGGAAATGAGCCCAGGCTGGTGGAAGGCATATCAGTAGGGGAGCATTTTGGAGATCGTGACCATAACTCAGTTTGATTCAGCAGAGTTATAGAAAAGGATAAGTTTGGGTCAAGAATAAAAGTTCTAAACTGGGGAAGGGGTATTTTACTAAGATGAGATATGATTTGGCCCAAGTGGACTGGGAGCAGCTACTTGCAGATAAAACTGTGTCAGAGCAGTGGGAGGCATTCAAGGAGGAAATAGAGTACAGGGCAAGTATGTTCCTGTAAAAACAAAGTCCAGAGGACCCTGGATGTCAAGGGACATAAAGGTTAGGATTGAGGAAATACGAGAAGCTTCATGATAGATACTGAGGGCTCAATATGGCAGAATCCTGGAGTATAAAAAGATCATTGGGAACTTAAAAATGAAATTAGGAAAGCTAAGAAAGTGCATGAGAAAGCATTGGTGGGTATAATGAAGAAAAGACCAAAGGATTTTAAAAATATACATAAACAGCAAGAGAACAACTAGAGAAAGAGTAGGCCCAATTAGGGACCATAGAGGTGACCCGTATGTGGACCCAGAAGATGTAGGTACAGTCCTCAAAGAGCACTTTGCATCGGTCTTCACAATGGAAAAGGACAACACAGGTATAGACATCAAGGTGAAGGACTGTGACATATTAGAGGAAATTAACAGAGAGAGAGAGGAGGTACTAAAGAGTTTAGCGGCCTTAAAAGTGGAGAATCAACACTCCCAAATGAGATGTGTACCAGGCTGTTGAGGGAGGCGAGGAAAGCGATGTCAGGGGCCTTGGCAGTTATTTTCAAATCTGCCCTGGCCACAGGGGAGGTGCCAGAGGACTGGGGGTTGCCAACGTTGTCCCATTATTAAAAAAGGGTGGAAGGGCTAAATCAGGAAATTACTGGCCTGTCAGTCTAAACTCGGTGGTGGGGACGTACCGAGAAAGAATTCGGAGGGACAGAATATATCTGCACTTAGAGAGAATCGGAATCATCACGGATAGTCTGTATGCATATGTTCAGGGAAGATCGTGTTTGATAAATTTGATTGAATTTTTTGAGGAGTTAACCAGGAGTGTTGATGAGGATTATACATTTGATGTGGTCTACATGGACTTTAGCTAGGTTTTTTTTTAAGGTCCGTCATGGCAGATTGGCCAAGAAAGTAAGTGCCCATGGGATCCAAGGCAGAGTGGCATATTGGATCCAAAATTGGCTGAGAGGCAGGAAGCAGAAGGTGATGGTAAAGGGATGTTTCTGTGACACTAAGTCTGTTCCCAGTGGGGTTCTGCAGGACTCAGTGCTGGTGCCCTTGCTGTTTGTGGTGTACTGAAATGATTTGGACTTAAATGTAGGATGTATGATCGAGAAGTTTGCGGATGACGCGAAAATTGGCCCGGTGGTAAATAGTGAGGAGGATAAGCATAATCTGCAGGAGGATATCAATGGACTGGTCAGATGGACAGAGCAGTGGCAAATGAAATTCAACCTGGAAAATTCTGAGGTAATGTACTTGGGGAGGGGTAACAAGGCAAGGGATGACACTGAACTGTTGGACCTTGGAAAGTACTGCAGATGAGAGGAACCTTAGTGTGCAAATCCACAGATCCCTGAAGGTCACAGGGCAGAGTATTTATTGCCCATTCCTAATCGCTCTTGTTCACAGGGAATTTCAGAGCCAACTACATTGCTGTGGGTCTGGACCAGGTAAGGATGGCCGGTTTCCTTCCCTAAAGGGCATAAGTGAACCAGATGGGTTTTTACGACGATCGACAATGGTTTCATGGTCATCATTAGACTTGCCCTCATGGGATTCGAACCTGGGTCCCAAAAGCATTACCATTATGCCACTGCCGTCTTGCCTTTATTAGCCGAGGCATGGAATACAAGGGGTTATGATGGAATTGCATAAAATGCTGGCTCAGCCTCAACTGGAGAACTGAGTGCAGTTCTGGTCACCACATTTTAGGAAGGATGTGATTGCGCTGGAGAGGGTCAGAGGAGATTTACCAGGATGCTGCCTGGGCTGGAGGTTCTGAGCTATGAGTAAAGATTGGATAGGCTGAGATTCTTTTCCTTGGAGCGGCAAAGGCTGAGAGGGGACCTAATAGAGGTAAATAAGATTATGAGGGAAATAAATAGGGTGGGCAGGAGGGCACTTTTTCCATTAGTAGAGGTGTCAATAACCAGGTGGCATAGATTAAATGTAAGAGATAGAATGCTAAGAGGGGATTTGAGGAGAATATTTTCCAACCATAGGGTGGCGGGTGTCTGGAACTCACTGCCTGAAACGTGGTTGCGTCAGAAACTCTCATAAATTTAAGAAGTATTTAGATATTCACTTGTGTTGCCATAGACTCCAGGGCTATGGGCCAAGTGCTGGAAAATGGGATTAGTGTCGTCAGATCTTGTTGACCCGCGCTTACACGGTGGGCTGACTGGGGTCCTTCTGTGCTCTAAACGTCTACAAGTCAATAAGTGGCACACACCTCGAAGACTCCTGCATTTCCTCCCTCTTCCTACTCTTGCGATGGCCGCCTATCGACTATCTTGATCACACTCTTCCCCTTTGAGGTGTTCACCACCTGGAACGTACCATCCAGGAAACTTTCATCCTCCCTGATGTTCCGCAGTGACTCCAGCTGCCCCTCAAGCTCAGAAACCCTACGCTCGAACTCGAACAGCTGCAGGGACTTCCTACACATGTGGCCCCCAACTCCTGAGGTTCCCACATGGGTCAGGAACTGGAAGCAACAGTTCTCAGCTGCCCATCCGTGATCAAAAACAAACCTCTATTCCTTCTTTTAGAATCCAATGAGTACCTTGTTTAAACTATAAATTTTATTCAGTATCTCTAAACCTGCTCTGCACTAATACTCTTATTACACTTACAGTTGCTGTCACACTTACCCTGATTGAAATGTTTAATTTTCCAGCTCATAGTTTAAATCAATGCCCTAATTTAGAGAAATCTGCAGAAACCAACCAACTACCTTCTTTCCCTTGATATCATGCTTTGACTATTTATTATAAACATGGCCGGTTTGCTCCAACCCCTCCCTCACAGCTCTTTATCCCCCCCACCGCTCTCACTCTTCTCTCCTTCTCTCTCTCACTGCTGCTCTCGGGCTGCTCTGCCGCTGCTCTTTATCCACCCTTCAGTCTCACTCAGCTCTCACTCCCACTCACTCTCAGCTCCTCCACAGTCCCAAGTTTCTGACTGTTTATGAAATTCGTTGATCTTTCTTTACTCCAAGATGGGTGACCTCACACTTCCCCATGTTGAACAGCATCGGCCACAGTTTTGTTCACTCACTGAATCTGTCAGTGATCCTTTGAAACTTGCTGCTCCCACCTACACTACTAACCATGTCACCTAACCTAGTACCATCAGCAAACTTGGATATTGCCTGGAATTTATTAAAATTTAAAAGAGCTCTGAGAATGGGAATAGAACAGCCGCCTGACGTGAGAGAGCATTGGTTCTGTCTAAATCCCTCCACTCTGAAAACAACCACTCACCTCTACATTATCCTTTCTGCCCCTTATTCAATTTTATATCCATGCTGCCACTGCCCATTTAATCCCACCTACTTCAATTTTACGAACAAATATATTCTGTGGATCTTTTTCAAACCCCTTTGCAAGTCCAGGCTCACTCCCCTGGTGAATGTTCTCTGAAACTTCATCAAACATCATTATATATTTCAGTCCTGATTTTCTGTTAATCAATCTGTACTGGTTGACATTTATCACCCATGTTCTACGAAGTGACAATGAATTTTGTGTTGGATTATTGTCTCTAAACGTTTCCCCATCACCAGCCTTTGACTAATTGGTAGTCACCGGGTTTATCTCTCTCTATTTTAAAAACAGATGTAACATTAACAACCTTCAGTTCTCTGGCATCACTCCCATATCAAAGGAAAGATGAAAAGATTGTGGCTTAAGTCTCCACTATTTCCACCCTTCCCTTTGTAATCCAGGATGTATGGCATCCGGATCGGGTGACTTTTCTGCTGTGAGCGCTGCCAACCTTTTAATTGCCTCTTCTTTATATATTTTCATCCTATCTAATTTCTCCACCAGCTCCTCCTTCATGTGACATTCGCAACATCCTCTTGTTTTGTGTTGACCGATGAAATGTTCTCATTGAGCACCTCAGCCCTCTGCGTCCACAGGATCTCCTAGCCAGCCGCCCTTTCAGTGACTGTCCGTTGTTTTGGTAAAGGTCTGAATTGTTTTCTCTTGTGTTACCTTCCAATCCTTCCTCATGCACTCACTCTCTGCTGCTCTAATTTCCCTTTTATCAGTTCTGTGCTGTACTTCATTTATTGTGCGTGTTTCTCTAATATGTTATGAATCTGACATTTATCATTAGCCTGCTTTGGAGTTTCCACAGAGTATAGGATGTACCTCATTCCCAATCTCATCAAATCCATGTTTTAAAGTCTTCACCCTGCAATTCACTCTCTCTGTGTTTGAACTCATAGGTCACACAATTTCTTGTTTGCAATCAAATTGTACCACTTTCTTTATCTCAAAGTAACTTGCTTGTTCTGCAATGATGTATCTATTCCACTAAGTTCAATAAATCTTATTCTAAACCGAATGCTTTATCCAGACAATATCTCTTCTTGATGAGCTTATGATGCACGGAGCTCTCAGCTTTTACTCATTGATCTTGACAAGAGTTGATCCAGTTTTGATGTTGACTTGTTCACTGGTGTTGATTTACTCTGTTCTTCACCTGATTTCTCTGCTGTCCAGTGAATTTCTGTCAGCAGAGAAATAATAACTTGATTTTTCTTCACAGGATTTCAATCCTGATGGTTTTTGAACCGTTATATTAAAGCACTTAGTTTTTTACATCCCACCCTAGCTCTCCTCATGGTCAAGAAGGAAGTTTCACTGTTGTGTTTTTAAGTAGCCGACAACTTTATTTGAAAATCATTGTGACAGGATTTTGGGTTTGAAACAGTCACAAATCTGGTTGTGATGCCTTGTGGCTCCAACTGTCACATGACCTGCCAGGGGATGACATCATAATTGCTCCAGTCATGTAGCTGTGGATTGGAAGATTTTTTAAAGAATTTCACTGGGGCTGACTTGGTCACACTCGGCTTTGAAACACAAGGCTATGACTTCAACTCCCACACCAAAATTTGTGTGTAACAAAACAAAAATAGAAACAGAAATTCCAGGAAAATCCCAGCAGGTCTGGCAGAATCGGCGGAGAAGAGCACAGTTGACGTTTCGAGTCCTCATGAGGCTTCAACAGAACTAAGTAAAAATAGGAAAGGGGTGAAATATAAGCTGGTTTAAGGGGGAGTGGGGTTTGCTGGGACAAGCAGCCAGTCATAGGTGGAGATAACCAAAAGATGTCACAGACAAAAGGAGAAAGAGTTGTTGAAGGTGGTGATATTATCTAAATGAATGTACTAATTAAGAGTAGAAAGCAGGACAGACAAGGTACAGATAGCTCTAGTGGGGGTGGGGTGGGGTGGGGTGAAGGAATACTGAAAGGGCTAAAAGGAAGAGATAAACAATGGGTGGAAATACATTTAAAAATAATGGAAATAGAGGGGAAAAGAAAAATATATTAAAATTATTGGAAAAAACAAAAACTAGGGGGAAGAAACGGAAAGGGTGTGGGGATGGATGAAAGAGTTCAAAATCTAAAATTGTTGAGCTCAATATTCAGTCCGGAAGGTTGTAAAGTGCCTAGTCGGAAGATGAGGTGCTGTTCTTCCAGTTTGTGTTGAGCTTCACTGGAACAATGCAGCAGGCCATGGACGGATATGTGGGCATGAGAGCAGGGTGGAGTGTTGAAATGGCAAGCGACAGGGAGGTCTGGGTCATGCTTGCGGACAGACCGAAGGTGTGCAGAACGCGATTCCACTTTGCAGAACACCTTCGGTCTGTCTGCAAGCATTACCCAGACTGCCCTGCCGCTTGCCATTTCAACACTCCACCTTGCTCTCATGCCCACATGTCCGTCCTTGGCTAGCTGCATTGTTCCAGTGAAGCTCAATGCAAACTGGAGGAACAGCACCTCATCTTCCAACTAGGCACTTTACAGCCTTCTGGACTGAATATTGAGTTCAACAATTTTAGATCTTGAACTCTCTCCTCCATCCCCACCCCCTTTCCGTTTCTTCCCCCTGATTTTTGTTTTTTGGAATAATTTATATAGATTTTTCTTTTCCCACCTATTTCCGTTATTTTGAAACGTATTTCCACCCATTGTTTATCTCCACATTTTAGCCCTTTTAGTATTCCTTCACCCCACCCCACCCCACCCCCACTAGAGCTATCTGTACCTTGTCTGTCCTGCTTTCTACTCTTAATTAGCACATTCCTTTAGATAATATCACCACCTTCAACAACTCTTTGTCCTTTTGTCTGCGACATCTGTTGGTTATCTCCACCTATTACTGGTTGCTTGTCCCAACAACCACCGCCCCCACCCCTTAAATCAACTTATATTTCACCCCTTTCCTATTTTTACTTAGTTCTGTTGAAGGGTCATGAGGACTCGAAACGTCAACTTTGTTCTTCCTCGCCGATGCTGCCAGACCTGCTGAGTTTTTCCAGGTATTTCTGTTTCTGTTTTTGTTTTGGATTTCCAGCATCCACAGTTTTTTGCTTTTATCTTTGTGTGTGACAAGTAAGACTGACACTCCAGTACATTATTGAGGGAGCGCTGCTGTATTGGAGGTACTGTCCATCAAAAGAGATGTTAAACTGAGGCCCCATCCATCCTCTCGTTATGCCGTAATTGTTCCCATGGCGATGTGCTGAAGACACTCGAGCAGTGGAGTTATGCTCGCCGAGTACTGGCTGATATTTATCCCTCAAGCAACAGCCCAAAGCACGACCACATTGATGTTTGGGCGAGTTTCCTGTGCGCAAATTAGCTGCCCCTTTCAGAAAGAAAGTGTCTGTTACATTTCTCTGAACCAGTTTCACTCAAAAAAACATGAAATCTAATTTCAAACACAACTCAGGTGAGACTCAAAATCAAAAAAAATGAATGAGTAATAAGGGATAGGGGAGCTAATTGATCAGGGTGTGTGTGAGGTACTAAAGCTTTCTGAATGAAGTGCTGATTTAATTAATTGAATAACCTCATTGGCCCAGTTCAGTGTAACCCTGAGCAATAACTGGTGGCAGCTTTTTGAAGAGATGATTGAATGAGGCCCTGTCGGTTGATGAATGTTTCCCCAGGGCTATTGCAAGAAGCACAGGGAATTATCCCACTGTCCTGACCAACATTCCTGACTCAGTCACACCACCAGAGACAGCAGCACATAAATAACTAACTGAAGGGTCAAAATCTAATGTAGAAAACCAACCCCCTTCCCGGCTTCACACAGGATCACATCGATCTTCAGATATTATTCTTCATCAGCTCCAATATC
The DNA here is from genome assembly GCF_964194155.1 of Cetorhinus maximus. Taxonomy (NCBI): domain Eukaryota; kingdom Metazoa; phylum Chordata; class Chondrichthyes; order Lamniformes; family Cetorhinidae; genus Cetorhinus; species Cetorhinus maximus. Next base: position 21,444,655 of record NC_135909.1, read on the forward strand.
TGATCATTGAAACACAAGTGTCTTCCCCTGCATGGATTCATTGTGTGCGTGAATCGGAAGTATTTGGCTTCACAGCTGATGGAAGTACCTGGGAGCAGTGTGAACAGCATTTCCTGTGTTTCAATGTTAAATTCTAAAAAAAAAACACCAAAAATGCTTGTAACACGGAGCAGGTTTGTCCGTGACTGGACTAATACAAGGTCATTTCACAATTCAATCAGTGAGGGACGTAGACATTGAGAGAACAGTAACAGAGGGGGAATAACTGGAATGTGATTCTGCAGATTTCTCAGGATTTAAAAACACAAATACTGATCATAGGATGGGCAGCTGATAAAATCTGTGAAATGCAGCTTTGGTAGGATACTTTATTTCTCTGCTGGATTTACTGAGAGCTGAGTTTTGTGTGGAACTCAAGCTCAGGACGAGAGATTGTCAATATTGGAAGAATAATGGCATCAACAAAACCTCGTTTCAGTACCATCCAGGGTTAGGTTTTTTTTTATATCTGAAGAGGGGATGGAGGAATTAACGTAAACAGGCAACATGTCCAGAGACTGGGTGAGAATTTGAACACCTGTTCAGTCCAGGATTATGAAGATCGGAATATAGGAACAGAAGTAAACTATTCTTCCTTCATGTCTGTTGTTCCATTGAACGAGCTCAGGGATAATTTTTATTTTAACTCCATCTACCCACCTTTGTTTTGAAATCCGTAACGCACTTACCAAACAAATACTATCAGTTTCAGTTTGGAAATGTTTGCTTGACCCTCAGCTTTAACAATTGTTTGAGGGAGAGAGTTCAATATTTCCACCATTCTTTACGTAAGGAAGTGATTCCTGAAATTTCCCTGAAAGGCCTCGTTCTATTTTTAAGTCCTTGGTGAGGACCCCCCCAACGGAGGTAATAGGTTCTCTTTATCTGCCCTGTCAAATCATTTAATCGATATTCAAGGCATTACAAGACTAGTCTTTGCAGCCTGTCCTCATCATTTGGCTGAGTTTTTCCAACATTACTGTTACCAACATCCGTAATATTTTGCTCCATAAAACCACGGTTCAGCCTCAACTGGAATATCATGTTCAATAATAAACATCGCACTTAAGAAGGATGTGACAACATTCTAGAGTGTGCAAGAATTGTTGAAAAATGATCTCATGGTTGGGGAACATCAGTTTGGTGGATTGATTGTAGAAGCTGGGACTGTTTTGCTCAGAGAAGAGAATGCTGAGAGGAATTTACAGAGTGGGTGTTCATCATCAGATATTGTGGATTTGTTAGTAACTAAACAAAATCCAAAGATGAGTGAGAAACAAATGCACCAGATAACAAGGGAATACATTCTGAGAAAGAACTCCGCAGTGTTTTGAAGAAAAAGCAGAACTTGCAGCTGACGTGTGGGAACTCAGTTTTCTGGATGTTCCACCAGGTTTCTGTATAAAGTAACGTGACAGGACTCGAACCTGCTGTCTTCTGATCACAGAATAATGCACACTGAAGTCAGGCTCCTGGTCCATTAGGATCAGGCCTTCATTCCTTTCATTCGGCGAATGTCATGTCTATAAACACTGTGCTGCCTTTATCTCTGTTCCATTTTTCAATGATCCGCTAATTCCCATATCGTTTGTCTCGGGATCTGAGCTTAGTTTTGGATCATGAACTCAGTTCCTATTGCCCGCACCTCTCCTCAAAATGTTCCTGCAATGTTTTGTCCTCTCTATCTCTTTGCCTCCTGACCTCCCCTCAATCGCTGCTGAATTCCTGAAATTAAAACACAGAACAGCCCCTTCATATAAACCACTTCGAAATGAAGTCCTTCTTCCCCATTTAATGAGCAATTCGATCGAAGGTCCAGAGATGTTAAAACGATCGTTCAGAGGAATGAACTATTTCCAATGTTTGGAGATCCAGGAATAGAGTGGGGGGTCGGGCGTGGGACGGTGGGTGGGTGACTGGAGGGTGGGGCAGGTGGAGGGGTAGATGGCGGCAGTGGGAGCAGTCAAAAATTCAGAGCTTTCCGGAGGTGAAATTCGAAAACAGTGGAATTCCCCAAGGGTCGGCATCCGAACTATTACTTTTCTTGTTTTATACATGACCTGGCCTTGGATATAGGGGACACAGCTGGCAAATTTGCAATGATGCAAAACTTGGCGACGTATTAAATAGAGATCAGTATAAAGCAGCCTTCAGCAGGACATAAACATGATGGCACAGGCAAACAGTTTGAATTTTTTTAATAAATTTCGATAATTGTGAAGTGAACTTTTGGAGAAACACACGGAGATGTTGAGGATGGTCGTGTAAGTCTATTAGACGGATAAGACATTGTGTTGGATGTTTAACTTCATAAGTAGGGACATAGAATAAAATACACAGAAACGCCTTCAAGAACAAACCTAATAGAAGTATGTACAATAATGAGGGGCTATGAATTAGCAAACAGCGAAGCCATCCCTTGAGCAAGTGGCTCGGTGCCAGACTCATTGGTTGAAAATCATTGGCCAAAGAAATAGGGTTAATGAGGAGAAATGTCTTCGGGCAGAGGTTTATTAAGATCTGGAATGTGCTCTCTGAAAGAGTGATGCGATGAGATTCTGTAGGAACTTTCAAAAGGCAATTGGATCTCGACTTCAAGATTTCACTTTACAAGGTGATGGGGAAAAGCTGGATTCTGGGACCAGATTGACCGCGCTATCAGAGACCGGCACAGCCTCGATGGGCAGAGAGGCCTCCTTAGCTGTACGGTTCATTATAACCCCAATTTCAATGATCACATAGACAGGGAGATGCAACAGAGCTCAGGATGGAAAGCCGATGAGCTCCTAACGTGTAGGAAAATCGTCTGAATGTTTTATAGCGATTATTTAAATAATGCAAGAATGCGTACACGTCGCTGCGGTGGGAGAACGTTTAAATTGTTAAATCGCAGATCACAGTGGATCATTTTCAATCGGTTTATTTTAATTAATTCGCTGCCTAATAATTCCATCAAATGCAATTCATTAAACCTATTGATTAAAACATTTTGTTTCATTTTGGGGAAAAAAAACATGTGCATAACTGTAGCGCTTTTCAGGACCATCAGATGTTTCAAAGCGTTTTACAGACAATGGAACATTACAGAAGCATTATTTTGTTAGAATGTAGGAAACGCGACAGTCAATATGTGCACAACAATTCCCATAAACAATAAGGTGATAATAACTAGATAATCAGTTTTTCTAATGTTGATTGACACGAGGGATAACTCACATGATCTCCTTCGGAATCCTGCCATTTGATCTTCTAGATCCGTGGGAGCAGGCAGATGGAGCCTGGGTTTAATGTCTCATCCAGATGACAGCAGCTCCGTCGGTGCAGTTATCCTTCAACACTGAACAGGGCGTGTTAACATTCACACTGGTACACAAGCTCTAGAGTTTCCTGAAACTTGAGTTTATAAACTTGCGCCTCAGAGGTGCGAGTGCTAACAACTGAGGCATGTCTGACACCCTGAGCATAAATAACTTATCGAGATTAAACGGGTTAAACGAGGCTAAAATACACAACTGCAGAAACAAATAAATGAAAACGAGAGTAGTTTTTACAGAGTCGTCTTGTTGACTCTGGAACTCTGTAAAGAGCCTAATTGAAAGCTGAGGTGCTTTTCACCGAGCGCCCCCTGAGCTTCTTTGGAACATTGCAGGAGGCCGAGGACCGAGTTTTCAGTGTGAGAACCAGGTCGCCAATCATTTTCTTTCACTAGCTTAACTCTGTGGATGAGTTGATTACAGTTCCTGTTCCTGGAGAAACTTGGATTTCAATTCTGTCTCAAGAAGCTGTCACTCCGACACTTTCTGGTCATAGTACAGGCGCTGCAACACTTCCTGTCCCTATGATACAGACACTTAGACACTTGCTGCCCAACAATTGATTTCAGTCCTGTCCACATTTACTGATTGTTTATTTCCCCGGAACTGGATTTGTTGAAACACACGGAAAGATTATCTTTCTGTTCAGTGCCGGTCCCTGTAATACACCTGGAATATGGTCACATCAACATCAATGTGTGGCACTGCCAGCTCTGCCAGTCTGGATGTTCTTTAACACAAGGTTCCAGCTGAATGTCTGCAGCCAGATACCTGAACCCACACACACGGGGCTGCCGGTTTATTGGGTTAAGTTCAGAGTACGATTTCTTGGCCAAACGAATTTTAAACCTTGCTTGTATTTTCTCCATGTGGGTTGTTGCGATATATTCACTGCAATGATCTCTCTGTTTGTGAAACCAACTCCCGACTTCAGTAAATCCCACCTTCTCGAGAACAAAAACTTTCTTTCCCCTAAAAAGCGTCACCAGCGGCATAACTGGGGCCCATGTGGGTACCCATAGCCACACCTTTTATTTGGAGGAATTGAGACGAGCTTAAGGAGAAATTGTTCAGTAAGAGAACAAGGTCAGCCAGACGGAGGAGAGTCGTGGTGGATGGGGATTGTTCTGGCCTCTGTTCGAGGAAGAAGCGGAGAGCCCTTAGACCATCCAGGTGGGAGATGGAGGAATAGCGGGATTGGACGTCCATGGTGAAGAGGAGGCAGTTGAGGCCAGGGAACTGGAAATTGTTGATATTGTAGTCCGTCAGAGGAATCGCGGATGCAGGTGGAAAGAGACTGGACAAGGGGAGAGAGAATGGAGTCAAGATAGCAAGAAATGAGTTGCGATGCGCAGGAACAGGCTGACACGATCTGTCTGCCGGGACAGTCCTTTTTGTGGATTTTGGGTAGGAGGTAGAAGCGGGCCGTCCGAGGTTGGGGGTTATAAGGTTGGAAGATGATCATTTGATGCACCTTCTTTAGGTTTTAAGCAAACGATCTCACATTTCACTACATGGAACCCTATCTGATCGCATCTACATTTTGTACGACTTCACCCAAATTGATGGCACCAGTTTAGTTCCACAAGAACCAGGAGGCTCCTGCGCTTATCACAGCTTTGGTCCAAACACGGAGCGGTTGATTACAGAGAGTGGCACCGCGATAGTATTCCGAATATTACTGCTAGAACAGTGAATTGTTTTGTGACATGGAATTGGTATTTACCGAACACAAAAGTTCTGCTAAAAGGTCGGAGACTTGAAACGTTAACTGTGCTCGGTTTTCTCTCCACAGATGTTACCTGTTCGGTGTTTCCAGCTTTTTCTATTATTTTATGAATATGATCAATGAAGTCAGTGCCGTCTCAAATGTTGCGTCGTTAGTTCTTCTACCGGTTTTTCAGTTTTTGTATTTGGGTCTCTGCTCCTCCACAATTTACAGCATCTCACCAATTAAAAAACAAAACGGAACAAAACTCGATCGTTCGTGGCCTCGATCAGATTGTGCATCATGATGAGCTCCATCTACCCAAGTATTTCTCACCCCCTTAACCTGTTAGGAGGACTTGAAAATGCATTTAACCCACTTGATAATGTTGTGTTCTGCTCTCTCGTTAATTGTCTTTCCTGTTACTTTTCCATTCGATGTAAATGCACAGAAAGGAAAGGAAGAATGGAAGGAGGGACAATGATTTCCAATTGCCCATCTCAATTTCCATACAATATGGTCAACTCTTGAACATTCAGTTTGATAAGTTGACAAGAATGTGATTCCAGGGCTACTTTATGCAAAAGGTGATCAAATGCAAAGAAACAATGCATTAAACATTCCGTAACATACCGATGAGAGTGGAATTGGACACAGGCCTAAAGACCACAGCAGAATAATATTCGATCACCTTAATCGCTTTGCCATTTCATCACCGAGACGTTCTGAATCAGTCTCGTCCCATTTTCTTCCATCCATGAGAAGTTTTGGAAGAAGATCACCTTCACTGTCCGTCCTGGATGTACAGCAAGATGGAATATGTTGGGAATGTAGCTGCTGTACACAGAGGAAATTCTATTCACATCAGTTTGGGAACTGGAGCTGCTGGGAATGGGCCGTTGCGAAACATTTCCAGAACATGTCCGACATGTTTCTCCTCAGCATGAAAAGTTACGGCGGAAAGAGTGAAACATACACTCACCTGATCACATCATGATTAACATCACTCAGGCACCTTAACCATGAGGCCGCTGGTGAAGTCCTGATCACTTCAAATTTCTCCCAAAATGCAAATTGAACCCATTTACTGGCAGAATCGCATCCCCCACGTGATTGGCGAGGCGCAACCACGGGCCGACTTGGCTGGTGGTGAAAACTGATATCGCTGCTTCTAATATTCACCGGGGCAGACAGTTAAATGCAGCACTGTTCAATAAAGTTTCTTATTCTGTCATTGCGTCGTAAAAAGATAGCCTTTGTGCGTCAATGTTAGAGAATTCTCTCGTTGGCTGTTTGGACTCGGGGTATGATTCCCGCTGCGGGATTTTTCATCGTATTAGCGTGCGACATGCGTTCAGAAAAATACTTCACTCTCCAGATGATGATAATTTCTGAACTTGAGGCGATGATTAAGCAGCCTGGAAGCCATTGCAGATATTATAACACAGCAACACACGTAAAGTAACTGAACACAATGTTTAAAGTTTGTTTGTCCTTGTCTTGGGACCATGAAACTACCCTCACGCACAAAATAAAACAACCTCACGCTTGTGGGTTCAGGTAGGAACCTTAATACCGTCGGTTGCCATCTTTCCTGGAAGAACATACAAACTGACAGAGCTGCCAGTCCCACAGTGTGATTTGATGTTATTGTTTCCATATTTTAGCTGTAATGTAACGGAGCCTTTTCTTGCGTTTCAGCAATCCGGTTGAAGAGGAATTATTTAGAGTATTTGTGAAGGAATGAAAACAATTGCTCGGCAGAAAGTGTCGTTGATGCAGCTTCTTAGGGCAGTAAGTGTTCGAATTGGAGTTTCATTGGACAGAAGGTGCTGGATCGGCAATTTCTGGTGAGAGAATTGATTCCCAGGTTCTTACGGTAAATTAGCAGGAACTCGATCCAACTCATCCACGCAGTGTAGGTGGTGAAAGAAAATGACTGGCGGCCTGGCTGTTCCGCAGATCACTCGGCTCTCGGCCTCCTGCAATGTTCCTATGAAGCTCAGGTACGCTAGAAGAACAGCGCCTCATCTTTCAATTAGACACTTTACAGCTTTCCAGTGAGATCATTGAGATCAACAATATCGCTCTGGAAAAGTGTCCCCAACCCACCCACCCATTCTCCCTCCCTCCCGCGCCCCATTTTGACTTCGCTTTTCCTGTTTCCAGAGGTTATTTCGAGATTCCTTTTCCACGTGTTTTTATTTTCGGATGGCAGTTGTTCATCAATCTGCCATTCACTCCTCCTCCAGAAACATCCTTTGTTTATTTACTTGTTCCATTGCCCTTCAGAGAGTTTAAAGGGCACGACTGGCCTTTGTGCTGTTGAAAATCGAATCTTACAGCTTACTTTTCCCTCTGTCTGGCCATGCAGCATACACTATTTCCTCATTTTGCCTTTACTGATTTCCAACACATTACAGGCTGACCTTTTTGCTTATTTTTCCCTCCTTTTACTGACTTAAAACTTATTGCAACACTAACTTTTCCCAGTTCCGATGACAGGTGATCAACGTGAGACGTGAACTCAGTTTCACATTCCTTGTTACTGCCTGAGCTGCGGTGTCTGATTGGACAATTGCGATGTGAAATTATGGAAGAAAGGCTTTGTTTGGCAATGTAAATAAGCCGTGGTTGCATGTTGATTCGTCCGATGGCGCGTTGGAGGCTGTGGTAGTGTGATTCATGTTGAAGCATGTTAGTCAATGAGTATGCACCAGATCGCAGGTTCAATTTCTGGACAGGCTCTCTAGCGTTGCCCAAGGCTTTGGGGCATTTTCAAACTCAGCGGCTCCTTTTCACTCACACTAGGTTAGACTTTCTATGTTTCCCTGGATCGCTGTGTTGGTCGCAAGTTAAATGTTGTTTGCTGTATAAGATCAGTAAAATTCACTCTAATTATGAAAGAGAAGATGTCAAAACTGCAAAACTTTAAATACAAATTTATAGCTCTAAAATCCGATCATGTCAGTGATTATCTGTGTAATGTGATCCTGACAAGATTACCCGAGTCTAGAATAAAGAGGATCTACGGAGACAGATCTGGAAATGTGCGTCTGAGCGCTGAGTGGCGGCATCCATGGAGACAGACCCTGAAGAGAGTGTCTGAGCCCAGAATTCCGGGTACCTGTGGAGGGGTAGGAGGAGGCCATTAAGCCCCTCCTGCTTGTTCCATCACTCCGTTAGACAATGGCTGATCTGTGTCTTTGCTCCATCCAGCTGCCTTGAGTCCACATCTTGTTAGACTATTGCCCAGCAAAAATCTACCTCTCACGGATTTGGAATTATCCATTAAGGCAGCATTTACTACTTATTAGGGAAGACCATTTCACACCTCTATTTTTGCGTGAAACAATATTTTAACGTCACTCACGAATGAGCCGGCTCTGTTTGAAAATGCTGTGGATGCTGGAAATCTTAAATCAAAGCAAAACATGCTGAAATAAGTCAATAGGTCTAGCAGCATCTGTGGCGAGTGAAACAGAGTTTCCCGGAACTCACGGAGTTCCGAAGAATTCATATTGGAATCAAAGCATTAACTCGGTCCTCTCGCCAGTCATGTAGGGTGACCGACGGAGTTTTTCCAGCATTCTCCGTTTTTATATCAGATTTGGACATCCACAGTATTTTTAAATTCTGAAATACAATACGGGTTGAAGTTTCCTTTCATCTAAAATGGATGGTGCACACTTGATTTTGGAAAATTGGAATTGACAATGTCCATGTTGATTCTAGTCACTGCACCATGAAATTCAGTGACTGCGTTTATTTTACTCAGGGAGATTTTCCCTCAATTTCTGTTTGTATGTTACTATTGAAACTATATCCACTCAGGCAGCCCATTTCAAATTCTAACTATTCGTTGTTTGGAATCATTTGTCCTCAAGTCGCCTTCGGTTCTTTAGCGAATCACCTTAAATCTGTCCAGTTTGTTACTGACCCTTCCGCCAGTGCAAACAATTCATCTTCAATTCATCTTAGTTCGAAGATAAGGGAAGTGATACGTTGAAGATTAGGAAACAAGTGGAAAAAATACTGGAAACAGTTAGCAAAGTCATAGAGCATCTGTGGAGAGTGGAACAGAGTTAATGTCCCAGGTCTATGACCTCTCATCAGGACAGATCATGTCATTGATTCGAATGATTATTTGCACCGAAATATTTCACAAAAACTTGAGATTCATGTGGGTTATTTTGTGTAAATGTCCTCGTGCAATGCAATAGCAATTACACCTCAAAAGTACTTGCTTAGCTGTAAAGAAGTTTGACTCGTTCTGAGAGCAGGAATGAAGCTCTAGGTGAACACATTATGCAGAAGATTCAAATGCTGGTTTAAAGATCATCATTAAATGACTGCACGTTCCGGATTGAAACCTGGGTCCACTCGACAAGTTCAACTATTTTCCCCAAAAGGAGAATAATGGGCCGAGAGCCCGACTGACTCGGGGCTCTGTGGTTCAAAGATGACAAATGTAAGATCATTTTTTGTGTGACCATTGTCGACCAGTGGAGCACCTGAAACTTAGACAGTGTCGGCTTTTCTTCCTAAAGCCGCACAGGGTTCTGAATAGACAGTCAAGGAGACGTGAGGAGGTTAATATATCTCGGCAGCAGGTCACGACCCCCAGCACAGTAGAACAGTTTCTGCATAGTTCTGCCTTTCACTCAGTCCTGTTTTTAAAAGCGATGAAATGTTGAAATGGTCGTCACTCTGGATCAGTTTTCTTCTCATTGAAATAAAATAAACTTCAATTGAAAAATAGGTGAATAGCCACTGCAACCCTTTCCACAAGAGGCATGGGCTCTCTCCCGGTTTTCTTGCCCATAACAAGTTGAAGCGTAGGATTTCAATCCGGGAACTTTCGCCTGTGAAAGTGAGTATGATAACCCCTAGACTGTGGCATCCTCTGTCAAGTTACTGACGACTGAGTTTATCTGCCCAGTAAACTACATCTGTGTTCATTGTGAAAGTTCCTGATCACTTTAAACAACATCACTTCTGCCCTTACGAAAAGCTCTCAAATCTTCCCCTCTGCTGCCTTTTTCAAAACAATTGACTGCCCCACCTTTAACCCAACGTGCTTTCATCTACATACACACATTAAGGCTGCTGAGGCCCCTACTATCACTGCACAAACCATAGTTTTCCTCTCCACAGATGCTGCTGGACGTGCGGAGTATTTCCAGCATCTTACATTCTTAAATTAGGGTAAGGGGTGCAGTACCAGTTACTCTCTTCTTCCGAACTTCCCAGTACTTTTGATAGACAAATGCTTAGCAGTTTCACTTTACATGTTAAAATCCCTCGCTTCATTCCTGGCGTTACAGAGGCACAAAATGGTGACAGCATAGACGCTGAGCACTTGGCCCTTGTTCTCTGTTCTACTTCTCTGCAGAGCCTTCTCTCCGTAACCTCTAAATTACACTGTTCAGAAAATTATAGAATCTCCTCTGAAAGACATTGTCGAATCTGCCACACAGTGTCTAAAATAAAGAGCTTCCTCACGTCCATATTTTATATTTTGCCAATCAGTCTACCCTGATTCTCGACGCTCCCGACAATAGAAACATTACTCCATTATTAATGGTACTCCATTACTCTGCCCAGTCCTCGGATGAATTTGGAAATCTCCATCTAATCCCCTCTGAACATTTTTCTTCTCTGGGGAGAACAGCCGCAGTGTATTCCAATCTATTAATCTCATTCAATTTCTTTGGCAATGAGTTCATCCATGTAAATGTTTCTAACGTCTCCAAAATCTTTTTAATTCTGATGGTCATTGTTGGGCACAATATTCCAGGTGAGACCGAACCAGTTTTATGAAGATTCTCCACAGCTGTCTTGCTTTTGTACTCGATGCTTCGATTTAAAAAAGCCCAGGATCCCGGATGTCGTTTATACTGGCTCCGGGGTGACTAACAAAGCAAAAGCACCAAATTTACCCAAAGGCCCCTACGAGAAAACCAACAGACAAAATTTCACACCCTATATTTTCAGATAAGCAACCAAACCAAAATCAACATCAATTTAACAAAAGTTAACAGGGAAATTGCAGTGAATGTACACTATACATTGCTTCTTGTTACTGAATTAGGCTTTAAAAAACGTGGTAATTGTTCACTATATTTCTTGAGTTCTGCATTTGGAACCCTCAGTCTCTCAGTTTCTCCAGAGCCACCAGCTTCTCATCAGATGCATAATATTCTGATGCATCTTCCTGAGGGCTAAAGTGGATGATCTCACACTTCCCGACATGGAACTCGATCTGATCCCACCTATGTCACTTATTGTCTTGCTCAGCCTGATGGCGCCAGTTTAATTTGACGGGAACCAGGAGGCTTTTACAACTTTGGACCAAACATGGAGCGGGAGATTTCAGAGAGCGGGACCGCGAATGTATTCCGGATGTTGATGCTTAAACAGCGGATTGTTGATGTGTTTCATCGAATTGTTATTTAACGAAGACAACGTTCTGATAAACGTTCACAAACTTGAAACATTAACAGTTGTTTCTCTCTCCAAAGCTAATACCTGATGGGCTGAGTGTTTGCAGCGTTTTCATTTGTTTTTTGTATTGATGTTAACAACCGAGTCCGCGCTGGATAATTCTTTAATGATCTTTCACACATCCTGCATCGTTATTTTTTTTCCACCTGTCCGCTAACTTTCAGCTTATGTATCTGGGCCTCTGCTCCTCCACAGTTTGCAGCATCTCATCAATTGAAAACAAAACGAAGCAAAACTTGTTCACGTGTGGCCTCAATCAGATTAGGGTTCATTGCGAATCCAACTGCCCAAGTATTTCTCACTCACATAAACTATTTATAAATTTTGAAAATAAATTTCTCCCACAGGATAATGTAATGTTTTTGCTCTCTCGTTCATTGCTTTCCCTGTTACGTTTGATGTAAATCCACAGAAAGCAAAGAAGGCAACGAGGAAGGAAGGGAAAATCATGTTCCCATCAATGATCCCTGTTTGATTTTCAATGCACTGAATATAATCAATGTCTAAGCAAGTGAATCAAGGACGAGTAATTGCTAGTCTCCTACAGCTTGGGCTTGTGGCGCAACGGTAGCGCGTCTGACTCCAGATCAGAAGGTTGCGTGTTCAAATCACGTCAGGCTCATGGCTTTTTCCAACAGCTAAAGTTCTTGGGTTTCATATCTCGAAAAAGTTCATTGTCTGTGCATATTCCAGAAATGATGAATTTCAAAAACATGATGAAAGTCATCTCTTCCGCCTACTTCTGATTTTCCGCCTCTGTTTTCATTTTGCACAATTTTACATTGGAACAATGTTTCAGCGATGTGGGGTATCTACTGTTTTTGCAATTGCTCTGTTACCCAGTATGAGAAGTAAAACACAAAGTGTCCATCATGGGGTTTAAACCCAAAGCTGCCTCCGTCCATACAGCCGCTTAGTTCCGTTGGCAAGAGTTGGTTATGTAAGCTATAATCACTCGGCTTTATTTTATCAACAAATCAAGAGATTCAAACTCGTTACCTTAATGCAGAATGACAGTGCATTCAGGAAAAAAAAGTTTGAAAACAGCAGCAATTTCTTTCTGCTCACTGCATACAGTCCTAGCGATCTTCATTAAACAGCAGGAGCGGAAACCGCAGCCCGACACCCGCCTCTTCACATTAACGGTCAGTCTGAATTCCAGTTTTGGGATTTTAGAGAGAGCAGATGTTATTTTGTGGAAACTGTAGTCTAACTGGAGCCGGTTAAAGAGCCGAGGTCCGGCCTGAGAGTCGCCGAGCTCGGGGTCGGTTGAAGCCTGGGGACAAGGCAGATCCCAGGGAAAAGGGACGAGATTAGAAAGAGGGAAGGGAATTGCGGGGTGAAAAGGGTGAGAGGAGTGAGGGGGTGGCAAGGGGAGGAAGAGAGGCGGGGGGAGGAAGGGAAGGACGGAGGCCGCGGCCGTCAAAGCGAAGAAGAGAGCGACGGAGGAAAACAGCAAGAGGGAGGGCGGGAAGGAGGAGGAACTTGCATTTCGCCAGCACATTTTGCAAACACAGGAAGATCCAAAACCTCACAGCCAATGGGTGGGTGGTGTGGACAAGGGGGTGTGTCAGGGGTCTTGGTCAATGAGATTCGTGCTTGATTGTGTACAGCAGGATCCCACAGGCAGTAACCTGATCAATACTTGGATAACCTGTTTCAGTGATTCTGGATGAGGGGTTATTATTGATCCAAGGACACCGTGTAAAACTCTTCTCCTCTTTTTGTAAATACCCTGGTTGGATTGTTCACATCCCTCCGAGAAGGGAAGATGGGATCTCGGTTTCTAACGTGGTTTAGTACTGGATAATGTCAAAGATCCTCATTCCCCGTCTGTGGGGTATTACAGTATATCGTGGTAAAAAATTGCCTCTTCTAGAAGTTCAAGGAGTTGAAAACACTGAAGAGTTCCTCGTTCTGGCCTTAATAACTCACGTGGCCAGAGATAATAAAACACAGCCTCTTCCAGTTAGTGGGGATGTGATATCGGCACCAATAACACTCACACATCACTGCAGATGTTGTCAATTTTCTTCAGTGACAGTCAATTGAAGAGTTTGACTTCATCTTACGTTGAACCTCTCAATGTTGTAATGCTGCCAGCTTCATTCTTGGGGCAAATGTGAGAATCAGAAATCATCGCTCCTTCCCAATGTGAATTCGACTGACAGAGTTATTATAATTAAGCTCGGTCAGATTTTTACGCCTTTTCGCATCCAATCTTTAAAACAAAGGTAACGTTTTCTGATTTCGAAGATCGTGCCGAAATTCCAGCAACACTCTCCCCCTGCCCTGCTAAAAAGTCCACCTCTTTCAACTGTGAGTGTTAATCTCTCATTCTCTGTAACATCTCTCCAAATAACAATCTAGTGCTGCTTCTGCTCACAGAGTACAATGTCTTCTGTCTTTGCCCTATTCTGTAAACTATGATTCGGTCAGTTGCTCTCATGTATTTACAGTCAGGAGATTGTGAGTTCAAAACTCTCTCCAGAATTATGAGCGGAAAGTGAGGCAGTGCAGTACTTCAGTGCCGTACTGAACGAATATTAGAGGGGCCAGCTTTGAGATGCTATGGAAAACTGAGGTTCTATGTGCCTTCTCATGTAAAATTACCATGGCACAATTTCGGAGAGGGTCACGGGAGTTATTCCATCGCATCGGAGCCAACATTTGTCCCTCAATTAACACCACTTCAAAACAGATTCTCCTGCCTTCATCACATTGCTGTTCCTGGAAGCTGGCTGCTGCAAACCCTTTAATAATATAGTTCAAAAAACATCGTGACTGAAACGCTGCGAGGAAAAGAAAAGGCGTTAATGAGAATTCTGCTGAGAGAGTTTCATTGGACAGAAATTCGGGTTAAGAATTTGAGGAATCGACATCAGAGAACAAATCAACATCAAAACGGAATCAACTCCTGTGAAATCAATGAGTAAAAGCCGAGAGCTCCGAGCACCATCAGCTCATCACCCAGAGACACTCACAGACGCATTTAGCCTCCTGTCTTAGGCAGTGCCTCGTGACTGAGAATGACTACATTCCACTCCGGGGCTGTGGGTTCTGGGGAGATTAAAAAGTCCAATGCTGGCTCCGCACACTCTGCCACAGGTTGGGGCAGGTAGTGTTTGAGGAGGCGGGTGGGTGGGATGCTCGGATTTTGCTCCGCTCCTTCCGCTGTTTGCGCTTGGCCTCCACCTGGGCCTGTCGGAGACGTTCCAAATGGTTGGCACCTTCGCGGATGCTTCTTCTCCAGTTTGGGCGCCTCGAGCAAGAGATTCCCACAAATCGGTGGGAATGTTGCATTTTATCAGGGAGGCTTTGAGGACGCCCCTGAAACGTTTCCTCTGCCCTCGAGTACTGAGTCTCGGTTGAGGAAATCGGAGAAGGGCTCCTTCCAATGAGCCGGACTCCATCTCTGTCTTTGATAAGCGCCACTCCATTCTGCCCATTGTGTCTGTGCCGGCTGATAAAAAAACATAAAATCTAGCCGTCCATTCCAATCCCACCTTATAACACATAGCTTTGCAGGTTGCAACACTTTAGGTGCAGATCGGGGTATCTTTGGAATGAGCAGAGGGTTTCTGCCTCCACCACCAAACCAGGCAGCGAATTCCAAGCGTCCATCACCCTCTGGTAAATGGCCATTGTATGTACATGTCCTACCAACTTCAGGGACCAGTGGACATAAGCTCCAACGTCTCTCACTTCATCTACCCTCTCCATACGATCCCGTTTATTGTGCATTCTCTAGATTTGCTTGCCCCCCACAAATGCATTACCTGGCACTTTTCTGGATTCTGTGTAAATAACTGAAGCCTCATTTCCCCTCTAATACTTCTCCCATTAACATTAAAGTTGTCCACCTGGTAATTTACCTCTCTGCTCCGGCCAGCAGATCTTTCCTGGCTACTCTATATTAGCCCTCATAATCTTGTCAACTCAATTATGTCACGCCCTCCACCTCCTGAGTTCCAAGAGAAGGAACCTAAGCCTATCCAATCTTTCCTTATAGCTGCAACTTGAAAGCCCTCGTAACATTCTTGTAAATCTCCTGTGCACTCTTTTAAGAGCAATTGTCTCCTTCCTGTAATGTGAAATGTGGAACTGTACACAAAATTCCAGCTTTAGCCTAACCAACGTTTAATTCAGTTCCAACGTTACACCCCTGCTTTTGTATTCGATATCTTGCCTAATAAAATAATACATTCCACATGCTTTCTTGGCCATTGTACGTACATGTCCTACCAACTTTAGGGACCAGTGGACATACGCTCCAACGTCTCTCACTTCATCTACTCTCTCCACATGATCCCGTTTATTGTGCATTCTCTAGATTTGCTTGCCCCCCACAAATGCATTACCTGACACTTTTCTGGACTCAATTCCACATGCCATTTTGTCACCAACTGAACCAAACCATTGATGTCGCTCTGGGAACAAGAGCTTTCCTCTTTACTAATACTCATACGGCCAATTTTTCTGTCATCTGCAAATTTTCCAATCATGCCTCCCACATTTCCTTCACTGCTGCACGGTCAAAATCCTGGAACTCCCTATCGAACAGTAAAGTGGATGTAGCGACACCACATGGACTGCAGCTGTTCAAGAAGGCAGCTCACCACAGGCTTCTCGAGGGAAAATAGTGATGGGCAATAAATATTGTGCTAAAGAGCGACGCCCCCATCCTGTAAATGAATAATGCAATAAAAACAAACAGCAACCGGAAAGAGACCCAAAACTGAACCCTGTGGAACGCCACTGGAAACCGCCTTCCATTCAAAAATATCCATCAACCATTACACTTTTTTGCCTATTGCTGAGCCAATTTCGGATCCACAACCCCCTGTCTCTTTACTTTTCTGACCAGTCTGCTAAATTTGACCTTGTTAAATGCCTTCCTAAATTCCACGTAGACAACATCTACTACACTACTCTCATCAATCCTCCTTGCTAATTCCTCAAAATAATCGATCACATTAGTAAGACATGGCTTCCCTCTAAAGAAACCATGCTGGCTATACATGATAAATCTGCTCTTTTTTGAGTGACAACTTATACTGTCTCACAGGTCTGATTGCAATAATTAACCACAGCCGAAGTCAGAATGACCGACCTATAATCAATTGGGCTATTCCTCGCACCTTATTTAAATAATGGTACAACGTTCACAGACCTCTAATCCCCTGGCACCTGGCCTGTGTCTGGTGAGGATTGGAAAATGATCCAATTTTTTCTCTCTGTCTTCCATGAACAGCCTGGAATATAATCCAACCGGTTCTGGTGATATATCCACACTCATGATGTTCCCTGTCAAATTCCGCCTTGATGTCAAGAGCTGTCATTCTCACCTCACCGCTTCAGTTCTGCTCTTTGGTCCATGCTTGCTCCAAGACTGTAACGAAATCAAGAGCTGAATGGGCCTGGCAGAACCCAAACTGAATGTCAGTGAGCAGGTTATTTCTGAGCAAATGCTGCTTGATAAACCGGTCCGGAACCTTCTTGCATCACGTAGCTAATGATCGGGAGGAGACTGATTGGATGGTAGTTGGCCGGGTTGGATTTGCCCTGCTTTTTGTGGACAGGACATACTTGGGCAGTTATCAACATTGCCGGGTGGATGCCAGTCTCGCCATTGTTATGCAACAGCATGGCTCAGCGCTCGCCTATTTCCGGAAGAAATGTTTACAGTAATATTTCTGCAGCGCTGTCAGGGCCCATGGTCTATTCAGTATCCAGTGTTTCAGCCGCTTATTGGCGCCACCTGGAGTGATTGGAATTGTCTGAAGACTGGTATCTGTCATTCTGGGGTCTCAGGGGAAGGCCGAGTTGCGTCATCCACTCGGCACTTCCGGCTGAAGAGGCTGCAAATTCTTCAGCCTTGTCTTTAGTGCTAATGTACTGGGCTCCCCCATCATTAAGGATGATGGATTCTTGGTGCCTCCTCCTACAGTTAGTTGTTATTTGTTCACAATCATTCTGTATTGGATATGTCAAGCCTCCAGCACTTAGATTTAATCGTTGGTTGTGGAATTGGTTAGCTCTGTGCGTCATATGCTCCTTCTGCTGTTTGGCATGCAAGTCGCCCTTCATTGTAGCTTCACCAGGTTGGCACCTCATTTAAACGTGTTCATGGTGCTGCTGCTGGCATGCCCTCCTTCATTTTTCATGGAACATGGTTCATTCGTCGACTTGATTGTCATGGTAGCGCGGGTGATATGCAGAGCCATGAGGTTACGTGGATGAATGCAATTCTGCTGCTACCAATGGCCCACAGCGCCTCATAGAACCCCAGTTTGTCTTAATAAATCTGCTGATAAATCTATCCCATTTGCCACGGAGGTCGTGCTACATTACACAATGAAGCGGATCCTCAATGTGAAGACAGGACTTTGTCTCCACAAGAACTGTGCGGTAGTCACTCCTACCGATATTGTCATGGAAGTGGTCCTCAAATATTTTCTTTCTCAGTCGGCTGAAGTCTGAGCTGACAGATTGGAGGCGATGGCGAATGTTGCCCTCTGTATCGGCCTTTGTCGAATGGAGTTCCCAATACATGGAAAATAGTCCACATTTGCCGCTCTATTCTATGTGGCATTCCAGATGAGGATTTACAACATAATCCGGATCTCGGTCACTGAATTTTGAATGAGCTTGGAATTAATGATGTTTCAGTCCGTGGAACTGTGTGTTTTTTGATAACAGACGTTTGTGTTATAGGGGTCGCTGGCTAGGCCAGCATTTGTTGTCCATCACTAATTGTCCCTGCTCAGTGGGCATTTAAGAATCAACCACATTGCTCTTGGCCTGGAGTCACATGTAGGCCAGACCATAACAGGTAAGGATGGCAGAATCTCTTCCTTAAAGCGCATTGATGAAACAGGTGGGTTTTTATGACAATCGGCAATAATTTCGTGGTCGTCATCAGAATTTTAATTCTAGATTTTTATTTGACTTCACCATACGCCGTGGTGTTATGCAAAACGGGGTAGTGATAGCACCACGATGCCAAGTATTGGAAGGCAGGACGTGTCGCTATGTCTCCCATAATCGTTGTGAGTGTGCTTTCATTTGTGTATGTTTCAGACTTTGGGAGGGGAGGAGAGTGTAGGGTTCGTTCTACATTTGTAAGACTGTGGTACTCCAAATGAGTGTTAAATATATTATGAGGCGCTGTCTTAGGTGTTGGGGATAAATCACCTTCTCAGGCCCTGTGCAACCGTGTGAGAGCTTGCAATTCATTCAGTACCTGTCAGTCGTTGGAGCTCTGAGTGACGATATAATTCAATCTTTAATCATCAATTATTAGTATTATAACTGATTGGGGGAGATCATTATTTTGTTTGTCAGTCTCTGGTGCAACTTGTAAAAG
This sequence comes from Cetorhinus maximus, assembly GCF_964194155.1. Taxonomy (NCBI): domain Eukaryota; kingdom Metazoa; phylum Chordata; class Chondrichthyes; order Lamniformes; family Cetorhinidae; genus Cetorhinus; species Cetorhinus maximus. Next base: position 21,463,592 of record NC_135909.1, read on the forward strand.
TCAGAATCATTACACATTTGTCAGTGGGATTGAATGTGTGTGTGGGTTGGGGCGGGGGGCGCTGAATCATTCTTTAACTGTGAGTCTCTGGTGTCAGAAATAAATGTTTGAGATGTTCTCTATCAGTCTCAGATACTGTGTGAGAGAATGGGATTCAGTATTTATCAGCTCATGGTGCTCTACGTGAAAAATGTCGGAAGGAAGAACAGAAATGATGGAGCTGCTACCCTGTTTTCTGTTTATCCGGTCGCTAATCAATACTGCATTCAAAAATGTAGAAGGAAAACTGGGTAAATTTAACCGAAAGGAGATTATAATCGCCGCCCGAATGCGCAAGACCTCTCCAATTGTGCTTGTTGGAGATGGCTGGCAGCAGGCAGCAGAAGCGAGTGTGACCTAGGCACTGACAGGGAATGCTGCTTCTTATAGCTGTCTCATGGGGTGTCGTGTGGGGAGAGGTTAGTGCTGTTTGAAAATCATCATGTATCCTTAAATCATAATTGAGGAAACCATGTCTCAAATACAACAGATCAAGGATGAACAATCACCTCTTTTCACAGCCGGAGCACATCTGACGTAATGAAATTGCTCCTTATAAACACTCTGTTTGGCACATGAGATTCATAGGGCGACCTGTGCGATTCCCTCAGTTGCAGAAATTTGGGGTAAAGCTTCACAGTTGCCAGTCTTCAGCAATTCAATTCATTCCACGTGATATCAAGAAATGGCTGAAGACACTGGATACTGCAAAGGCCGTGACAACATTCTGGCAACAGTAATGAAGAATAACCGCACCCCTAGACAAGCTGTTCCATTACAGCGACAGGATAGGCATCTACCCTGCAATCTGTACAAACTCCTAGACATTTTCTGCCCAGAGGAAGCAGGACAAATCCAACCCAGCCAAATACTCTCCATCATCAATAAAGTGATGAAAAGTGTCGCTGCCTTTGTTATCACCACTTACTGCACTAACTCAGAAAGAACCTGCTCAATGACTTTCAGTTTGAGTTCCGCCTGGGCTACTCAGCTACTGAAATCATTGCAGCATTTGTTCTCACATGGACACAAGAGCTGAACTCAAGGTGTGAGGTGAGAGTGACTGCCTTTGACATCAAAGCATGATTTGACCCAGTGTGGCAACAAGGAGCTCTAGCAAAACTAAAACCAATGAGAATCAGCTGGGCAACTCCTCATGAGATGGAGTCAGGCATAAAAGAAAGGAAGATGGTTGTGGTTGTTGCAGAACATTCAGTTGAATTGCAGGACATCACTGAGGGAGTTCCTCAGGGGAATGTCCTTGGCTCAACCATTTTCAGTTGCTTCATCAATGAACTCCCGTCCTTCATAAAGTTAGCAGTGGAGATGTTCGTGTATGTAGTGCAATGTTCAGCACCATTCACCTTTCAGATAGTGAAGCAGTCCAGGCCATATACAGTAATAGCCAAACAATATTCAGGCTTGGGCTGATAAATGGAAGGTAACATTTGCGCCACTAAGTGATAGGAAATGACCATCCACAGCAAGAAGTAATCTAACCATCAGTCCTTGACTTTCAATGGAATTTCTGCAGCAGAACCTCCCACCATCAATATACTGGGGGTTACCATGGACCAGGAATCGAACTGCGCCTTCCATTTAAACACTGAGGTTGCAAGAGCAGAGGTCAAAGGGTCCGATTTCTGTTGAGAGTAATTCACCTTCTGACGCCCGAAGGCACAAATTGGGAGTGTGATGGAATGGTCTCAATTTGCCCGGATAAATGCATTGCCAAGAGCACTCAGGAAACTCAACACTGCCCAGGGCAAAGCAGTCCGCTTGATCGGCACCCCATTCGCCACAATATACATGTACTCCCTCCACCACTGATGTACAGTGGCAGGAATGTGTACAAGAGGCACTACAGCAACTCACCAAGGTTTCTTCAACCGCACCTTCCAAACCCGCAGCTCTACCACCTCGAAGGGTAAGGACAGCAGAATCATGGGAACACCACCGTCTGCAATTTCAACTCCAAGCCACACACTATCCTGAGGTGGCACATGATTCGCGGATCCTTCACTGCTACTGGGTCAAAATCCTGAAACTCCCTTCCAAACAGCGTTGTGGATGCAACTGCAACACGTGGAGTGTACCTAACACGACATTATAATAATTGTCACAATTTAATTGTGATTATTTTTGAAAAGTAGGTTAACATTGCAGTTCCGATAGTTCCTGAGCGTGTGTGTGGGATTTAATTGAGTTGGAGACAGCTGGTCTGGAGGCTTTGACTCATCAAAAGGAAACTTTGTTTGAAATGTGAATTACGTAAACATGGCTGAAATTTTAGAATGTAAGGTTAGGAGAATTTGCAGTTTTAGATAAATCAGTGTTACTTGAATTTCAAGGAGATGGTAGAATGCTACACTTGGCCAGAGAACCTCGGCCCAGCAGTGTGATTATTTCCCCCAAAGGTTACTTTAATACAAGCATCACGCAATGATTTATATTATGAAAAAAGTAAAGTTCCGAAGACATATGGGAACAATGGAATTTACATTAAAAGGGAGAAACATGTGTAAAGGAGATAGAAGCTATGTGTAAGAGAAGGCATTGCAAGACCTACCAGAATTGTGAAAAGCCTCCAGTGTTTGTTAATTAAGCTGTTGTGGACAGAAACTGAAGTTGAGAAAAGCCACTTTGAATTCTACTGTTCAGGGTATTGTGTTTGACTTGCCTGGATCAGTTTAAATCTATTTTTGTAACGCTGCCTTAACGGGGGTGTAACTGGAAGCCAGATTAATTAGCGGTTTTAGAAGTTATTGTACTAGTAATTTGTAGACCTATGTATGTGCTTGAAATATTGTCTTTTGCTCATAAATGTTTAATTTAATTTTGAAAAAAACTTTAGAGTCTTAGTAGATGCAATGCTTCTGAATTCAGGGAACGCATCTTGAAATAATATACAAATTTTCTAGGAAAACTGAATGGTCTGAAGGTGGATAAATCACCTCGACCAGATGGATTACAACCCAGAGTTCTGAAGGAGATAGCTGAAGAGATAGTGGAGGCGTTAGTGGTGATCTTTCAGGAATCACCGGAGTCAGGGAGGGTCCCAGAGGGCTGGAAAATCGCTAATGTAACCCTTCTGTTTAAGAAATGAGTCAGGCAAAAGACGGGCAATTACAGACCGATTAGCCTGACGTCGGTGTTGGTGAGATTTTAGAGTCCATTATTAAGGATGAGATTTCAGAATAATTGGAAGTGAATGGTAAAATCGGGCAAAGTCAGCATGGTTTCATCAAGGGGAGGTCATGCAAGACAAATCTGTTACAATTCTTTGAGGAGGTAACGAGTAGTTTAGACAAAGGAGAGCCAATGGATCTTACCTACTTGGACTTCCAGAAGGGCTTCGACAAGGTGCCGCACAAGAGTCTGCTCTGTAAGATAAGAGCCCATGCTGTTAGAGGCAAGGTATTAGCATGGATAGAAGATTGGCTGTCTGGCAGGAGGCAGAGAGTGGGGATAAGGGGGTCCTTCTCAGGATGGCGGCCGGTGGCTAGTGGAGTTCTGCAAGGGTCAGTGTTGGGACCACAACTTTTCACTTTATATATTAATGATCTAGCAAAGGAACTGAGGGCATCCTGGCTAAGTTTGCAGATGATACAAAGATAGGTGGAGGGACAGATAGTATTGAGGAGGCGGTGAGGCTGCAGATGGATTTGGACAGGTTAGGAGAATGGGCAAAGAAGTGGCAGATGGAATACAACGTGGGGAAGTGTGAGGTGATGCACTTTAATAGGAAGAATAGAGGCATGGACTATTTTCTAAATGGGGAGAGAATTCAGAAATCTGGAGTGCAAAGGGACTTGGGAGTCCTAGTCCAGGATCCTCTTAAGGTTAACTTGCAGGTTGAGTCTGTAGTTAGAAAGGCAAATGCAATGTTGACATTTATTTTGAGAGGACTAGAATATAAAAGCAGGGGTGTGCTGCTGAGGTTTTATAAGGCTCTGGTCAGACCACATTTAGAATATTGTGAGCAATTTCTGGCCCCGTACCTCAGGAAGGAAGTGCTGGCCCTGGAGAGGGTCCAGAGGAGGTTCACGAGAATGATCACCGGAATGAAAGGCTTAACATGTGAGGAACGTTTGAGGACTCTGGGTCTATACTCGATGGAATTTAGAAGGATGAGGGGGGATCTGATTGAAACTTACAGGATACTGAAAGGCCTGGATAGAGTGGATGTGGGGAAGATGTTTCCATTGGTAGGAGAGACTAGGACATGTGGGCAAAGCGTCAGAGTAAAGGGAAGACCTTTTAGAACAGAGATTAGGAGAAACTTCTTTAGCCAGAGAGTGGTGAATCTATGGAATTCATTGCCACAGAAGGCTGTAGAGGCCATGTCATTGAGTGTATTTAAGACCGAGATAGATAGGTTCTTGATTGGTAAGGGGATCAAAGGTTACGGGGAGAAGGCGGGAGAATGGGGTTGAGAAACCTATCAGCCATGATTGAATGGCGGAGCACATTCGATGGGCCGATTGGACTAATTTCTGCTCCTATGTCTTATGGTCTTAAATTGCCAAATCTTTGTGACCGAGTGAGCAAGTTTCCTTTGTGGATTTGATCCGCCTGGCTCGCACCATCTACCGCGTCATTACAGTAGCGGATTAAGAAGGCAACACACCTCCATCTTCTCAAGGGCAATTCAGGAAGGGCAAAATATGCTGGTCTATTCAGTGACGTTAATGTCCTATGAACGGATAAAATAAAAGTAAACGAGGAGCTGTGAATGATTCAAAGGGGAAACTACTACACAGATCTTCCTGCTTCCCTCCCTCTCAATCGTAAAGAACTGCAAACTCGTGGAATCATAACATACCCAGAGATGGAAAATAGAGAGTTAAACACATCAGAGACACCCATAGAGCCCTCAGATCAGTTCAGCAAGCTCATCTACTTTCGCACTATGAGTATTTGGTTAAAATTTCATCCTAACAAATCATTTTGTTTTCAGAAAGAGTTTCAAAATGGCTGTTTGAAACTGTCCCTTTTCATAAAGTAATTCGCTGCACAATTTCACAATTCAAGATTACTGCAATCGCCCACAACTTCGGTCAACGGTTGATTTTTTAGATTGCATTCGACCTGGAAACCGCTCTCTCCATTAATGTCACTGACCCAGTGCGTGACCACATAGCATCTGTCAGCGTGGAGGTTAGGGCCGCTTTGGGCCACTTTAGACCGAGACTGAGACACGACGCATGAGAGAGGAGCAAGTGTTGCCGCGAGGTTTCTCAAACATTCCAAAAGCGAAATAATGAAGATGCTGCAAATCTGAAGAAAACACAGAAAAAGCTGGAAATACACAACAGAACTGGGAGCGTTTGTGGAGGGAGAAACCGAGTGAACGTTTCAGGTCGTGACCCGTTTGGTTAAATTCACCCAGTTATTTCCATTCTGTTTTATCCAGTATTGAAGGGTGAGTGAAGAAACAGATAATAAGGCAGCAGTTATTTTTTTTTTCCATTTGTTTTCTTCCTTCTTTCATTTTTCATCAGTTTCTCTTTTCTCTTCCGGATCTATAAAACGACGAAGATCCAATTCAATTGGCTGTTTCCGATATGTCAATCGAAATTCAAAATTTCAATCCAATAGATTTGTTGTTTCAGGTTATTTATCGCTCTCTGTGTTGTATTGTGATTTACTCTCTCGCGGTTTGTATGATGATGAATGTTACATCCTACTGCCTGTTCTGCTGAAGATCAAAAACAGAAACGACATTTCCAACATTGCACATCTGGCTGCACAGTCGATTCCGTTTTCACGCACAGGTCGGGCCTCATTCTGCGCTGTTGTAAATCTAAGAGTTCATGTTTCCCTCTCACTGGCCAAACTGCACAAACTTTATTCTCCAATTATCTTTATTGATTTCCAATATATCGCAGACATGCACTTTTACTTTCTTTTCCTGCGTTTCACTGGATTGAAACTTATGACAACAGTAACATTTTCCATGATTGATCAAAAGTAATCGATGTGAAACGTGAACTCGGTTTCACTGTTTGTGTTACTGCCTGTGATGCGGAACAATTGCCAAAATACCTGACTTCACAATCGCACTGCGAAAGGGTGTTTGATCGGCCGAGGTGGCATTTAAACGATTTTTTAGTTGCGCCGGCACTCTTTGTCAGCTGGCTCGTTGGTCTAGGGGTATGATTCTCGCTTAGGGATTTTCATGGTGTGAGCATGCGTGAGGTCCCGGGTTCAAATCCCGAACGAGCCCTAGCTCCGTTTTTAGAAATTATCCAACGGAAATCAGGACGAGACCTAAACACCCGTCATTGCAGACGTGAAGAAAATGAACGCAAAGCTTAAAGAAAGTCTCTAAGTGCCATGAGAATCTGAATTCATCCTAATGCACAAAATACCAGTTCAGGGGGAATTAATAATCAGGATATCTGGGCAGGACTAAAACTGTGGAGCAGCAAAGTGTCTCAGTGGCAGTTTCTTAGAGCAGTAAGTGTAGGAGTTGCAGCAACTTTGAACAGATGTTCCATAGCGGCATTTTCTTGCGACAGATTTGATACCAAAGTGGTCCAGTAAATTAGCAGGAACTGTAACCAACACATTCATAGAGTCAAGGTGGTGAAATAAAATGACTGGCCACCTGGCTCTTACACAGATCACTCGGTCCTCGGCCTCCTGCAATGTGCCAATGAAGCTCAGGACACTCTCCAGGAACAGCACCGCATCTTTCAATTGGGCACTTTCCAGAGGTCCAGATTAACAGAGAGTTTTCAAGGGCACGACGGACGGAATGACCTCATCCTGCGCTGTTACTGCACGAGAAGCTTATATTTATCTCTCTCTAGACATGCAGCACAAACTCTATTGTCATTTTAACTCTCCTGCCTTTCAAAAGATCACCCGCTATCCGTTTTGCTGTTCTCCGTCCTTTCAGTGGCCCAAAACGTATTAAAATTCTAACTTTTCCCAGTTTTGATGAAAGGTTATTGACCTGAAAGATGAAATCTGTTTCACTCCCCGTATTACGGCCGGAGCTGAGCTGGGATTGTTAATTGTTCTCTTTTCACTATAGCAATGTAAAAGGGTGACTGAAACACCTTGATGGAAATCAACATGCATATTCACTGAATCGGGTCATCTCCGCCGGCTCTTTGGTCTAGGAGTGTGATCCTTAATTTGGGATTTTTGTTGAATTGGTTTACGAGAAGTCGGGGGTTCAACCCCCAGCCAAACATCATCGTTTGTGGCTTTTGGTCCAAGATGTGGGCTGCGTAAGGAAAACAATGAAGAGCTGTGCTCTGGAAGGTGGTCTGAAATCTGGAGCAGGTTTGAGAATCCGGGTCGTAATTGTTCAGAATTGATTCACGCTGCACAAGTGGGGAAAATAAATACAGACCTTATAAGTGTTTGCTTATGTAATCTGACTCTGAAATTATTCCAAAACAGCAATTCAGGTAACCCCATGCTGGTGGGTTCAGGTTGCTGGCTGATGAATTTTGTTGTAATATTGTCTGAAAGAACTGACAGAGATGGTAACCCCGCAGCTTGGTTTTTATTTGACTGCATTTAAATTGTATTCCACGAGTTTCAATGAGGAGAAAACGGGTCTTTATGTGGTTCAACAATTTCGTTCAGGGGGAATTCACAACCAGCATGGAGCTGCAAGTCAGAATTTCTTTGCAGGTATTGTGTGCTGCATAAAGATAGACCCTGTTTTTCATTGTATTTCCTGTTGTGTAACTGTGCTCTCTGCTGTACAACTCTTCTCTCTGTCGTGGAACTGTGACCCTGCCGCTGACACATCTTGACTGCGTTTGTGTAAAATGTATCCCTGTTGTGAAAATGTGACCCCGCCTGTGTAAATATGATCCATCTTGTGCAAAAGTTTTGTCTATTCTGTAAACGTCTGTCTTGTTGTGTTAAGTGTTCTCTGTTGTGCTGTGAGGATGTTTTCTGTGGGAAAATATTTCCTTCCTGGTGTCACAATGTTCCCTGTCAGGTGCTGCCATGATGTCAAGGGCAGTCGCTGTCATCTCGCCCGTTGAATTCAGCTCTTTTGTCCATGTTTGGGGCAAGGCCGCAGTGCAGTCAGGGGCTGAATGGCCCTGGTGGATCCCAAACTAATCGTCAAAGAACAGGTTATTGTTGAGTTCGAGTTGTTTGAAACACTGCCGAAGACTCCTTCCATCACTGTTTTTATCGGGAGTAGACTAATGTGGCGGTAATTGGCCGGGTTTGATTTGCCCTCTTGTTTTTGTGAACAGGACACACCTGCTGCCTCGCCAGAGACGCCCACGTCTCGTGAAAGAATTAAAAACACCCAGATGTTCAGGTTCTTGTGTAAAACTCTGGTTAAACCACAATGGGATTACTGTCATCATCATCACTTAATCTCTGGCAGTAAATGTGATTGTGGGATACATGACATGTCTATCAAACTCTGCTACTGTCCCTGAATGAGATTTGTTCTGTATCTGTCAGTCACAGGTAGTTTTTGTGAGTGCAGGATTCATTCTGCATTTCAGTCTCTGGAACTGTTTGTGAGAGCAGGATTCCTTCTTTGTGGCTCAATGTCTGGTACAGTATGTGAGGTTGGGATTAACTCTGTGTCAGTCAGTGGTACTGAATGTCAATGTGGGAATCATTCCGTGCCTATCAGGCCCCATTACTATTCGGAAAATTGGGATTAATTCGGTATCTGAATATCTGTGGTAAATTCTTATTCTTAGGCATACCCTTGGTATAGAGGTTGATTCCCCTGCTTGATGGGAATGTTGGAGTGATGATATGCCGGACCATGAGTTTACCAATTATGGTCGAATACAATGATGGACCTCAGCACCTCATGGATGACCAGTTTTGAGTTCCTAGGTCCGTTCAAAATTGATCCCATTTAGCACTGTGATAGTGCCACATAACACAGAGTGAAGATGTGACCTTGTCTCCACAAGTACTGCGCGATGCTCAGTCCTACCGAGTTTCATGGACCTGGGCGGCAAATACTCTTTCTCAAGTTAATCATGAAGGGTCAGCATGGTTTTTTCAAAGGGAAATCATGTTTGACCAATTAATTGAAGTCCTTTGAGTAAACAACACGTGCTGTGGATGAATGGGAGCTTGTCGGCGTACTGAACCTGTATTTCTGGAAGGTATTTGACAGGGTGCCTCATCAAATGCTATTGCGGATGGAAAAAAGTGGTCACGGTGTTGGGGGTAACATATAAGCATGGATAGAAGATTGGCTGGCTGTCAGAAAACAGAGAGTTTGCATAAACGGTCTATGTCTGATTCGTAGGAATCAGTTTTTATTCCTTCATGGGATGTGGTCATTGCAGGCTAGGCCAGCAGTTATTGCCCATCGCTCAATACCATTCAGAACGTAGTGCTGAGCTGAATTCTTGAACCGCTGCAGCCCTTGTCGTGTAAATACACCCACTGTGCTGTTAGAGGGCAGATAAGAGTCAACCACTTTGCTGTTGGCCTAGATTCCCGCGTAGCCAGACTGGGTAAGGATGGCAGCTTTCCTTCCCTAAAGGGCATTAGTGAACCAGATGGCTTTTTGTGACCATCAATGATAGTTTCATGGCCACTATCAATAAGACACTCTTTATATTCCAGATTTATTAACTACATTCAAATTTCCCCAGTCGCTGTGGTGGGATTAGAACCCATGTACTTAGAGCATTAATGGGGGCCTCTGGAAAACTAGTCCAGTAACAGGACCAGATTTCTGTATCGGTCATTCTCTGATACAATATATGATCATCATATTCAGTTAATATCTCGCAGTTTCTGATACTCTATGAGGTTTGGGTCACTTGTTGAGTCTATCAGTGGAACTGTCCACGCACAATTGATTTTGTTCCGACAGTCAGCTCCCGGTACTGTAAATGAGTGCAGCATTTATTCTGCGTTTGGTATTGTAAGCGAGATTCTGAATCTCCTCATTCTGAATCTCCCAATGGCTCTGTGTTTGTGTTTCTGTACATATCTGTGTGCGCGAGTGTGTGTGTGAGCCTGTGACTGTGTAATCCACTCATTATCACTGAGTACTACCGTGTGTGGGTGTGGATTAAATCCTTATCTTCTCTGTCAGACTCTGTGATCCCCTTGTCTTTGCGAAGGCTCAAGAAACGCTGAGACTACCTGAGGTGTTAGTCGGCGGCGGGGGTGGGGGTGGTGGTGTGTGGGTTGGTGGTGCGGGGGAGGGAGGGTTTGAAGACATTTCGGAGGATGATGTGTGTGAAAAAAGCCAAATTTAAAGAATGTGCATTGCGAACTCGCCTGTGAGAAGATCACAGAAAAACCGACTTGTCAGTAAAAAAAAAACTCCTGTAATGAAGCACAAATCAGAAACAGGAAATGCGGGGAATATTCAGCAGGTCCGAAAGCAGCTGTGGAGAGAGATTCCTGTCGCCAGAATATAACTCTCCAATTCGACACTTCAAGTCGTTCAGATCTTACACTCTCAACACCTTCGTGTAAGGAACAGGTCGGGCGGGAATTGGGTCTTTGTTGATTTGAGCAAACAGAGAAATGCAGCAATGAGAAGCTCCTCACCCCCCGGCGGCTTGGGGAAGGATGGGACTCAGATACAGGAACCTGACAGATGCTGAAAAAAGGAAAATCACATCGAGTTTCAAATGCAATGAAGGTGAAAATATAATCCAAAACCATTTGCGCTGACCTGCAATGGATAGTGTCCCATGGAAGCTCCCATGGTGGGTTAGGATGGCCGAGCGGTCTCAGACACTATGTTCAGGATGCAGTCGCTTCTGGTGAAGTGGGTTTGAATCCCACTCTTGACGTTAGTTTGCCTTACACAGTTCATTTCAAACATGCGACTTCTACCATCGAGAGGACAAGGGCAGATGTATGGGAACACCACTGCCTGCAAATTCCGCTGTTTCACTTGGAAGGAGTGCTAGGATTTTGAGGAGGTAGAAATCAGGTGTTGTATCTCCTGCATTTTCATCAAAAGGGGAGGAGATATTGGCGGTGGAGCAGCGGTTGCGGATGGGATTGTCTCTTCAGTCTGGTGAATGGTGAGGGCAGGGGACGATGTTTTGGTGGTGACATAAATGCTCCGTGACTGACATGGTGATCTCCAGGGAAGGAAAAGTTGCCTGGGACATTATCTGTAAGGTATGATACCGTGAGGTTTACTGCCAGGTAGTTGCTTGTCTAGTACCTGAGACAGCTCTCCAAATATTGGCACTAGCCTCCACATGTTAGTAAGGAGGACTTTGCAGGGCCGACAGGGCTGAGATCGCCATTGTCATTTCCGGTGCCGAGGTCGATACCAGCTGGTCCATCAGGTTTCTTTTATTTTTTATAACTTTATAGCGGTTTGATACAACTGAGTAGCTTGCTAGGCTATTACAGGGGGCAGCTTAAGCGTCAACCACATTCCTGTCGGTCTGTAGTCACGTAAGTGTGACAGATTTTCTTCCCTAAAGGACATTAGTGAAACAGATGGGTTTTTAGAACAATCGAAAATGGCTTCATTGTCATCAGCAGATTTGTAACTCCATATTCTTCTTGAAATCGGGGCAAGCGCAGTTGAGGCCCTGTCAACCACAGGAGGGGGGAAATCATTAGTTGATGAAAAAAGTAGAAATCTCAGATGTGCTCATATCGAAGTTTGCACTTTCTCTCTTCACTGTTCAAGGTCCTAAACAACGTCCCAGTGAAATCGTGATGTATTTGAATTTTTTTTTTTCATTTAGTATAATGTATTCATTGTTCAACGTGTGGTCTGTTATACATTGGGTAGAGTGAGTGACTGGCTTTGTGGGGCACCTCCATTTAGTCTACAAAATGACTCTGAGCTTCTGATGACCTGTCATTTTAATCCCCACCGTTCACTCCCACTGATATTTCCGTATTCGGTCTCCTCTGGTGTTCCAATTACTCTCGACCTGAGCTCGAGGAACAACACCTCATCTTCTGATCAAACACTTTACAGCCTTCTCGGCTCAACATTGAGTCCAACAATTTCAGATATAAATAAGACAAAAGGGTCAAAGAGGTGTTGAAGGTGGTGGTCTTTGTCTGAGAAAAGTGCTAATTAAGAATGCAAGACAAAGACCACCACCTTCAACACCTCTTTGACCCTTTTGTCTCTGACATCTTTTGATTATCTGCTCACACCACACCCTCAATGTGTCTCTTCCCCCCCACCCACCTTAAACCAATTTATATTTCTCCCTTGTTGAAACTATGCTTCAGTTCTGCTGAAGGGCCATGAGGGCTCGAAACGTTGACTGATTTCTTCTCCGCCGATGCTGCCAGACTTGCTGAGTTTTTCCAGGTAATTCTGTTTTTATTTTGTTTTGGATTTCCAGCATCCGCAGTAGCTTTTAGCTTTTTGTTTTTATCAGATATAATCAATGTAATCGTAAGAGAAGCAGGCAGAGTCAACTTGGATTTATGAAAAGGAAATCGTGTTTGACAATTTCCTTGAGCTCCTTGAGGGTGTAATAAGCAGGGATGATAAAGGGGAACCAGTTGTATTCCAAAATACATTCTATAAGGTGCCATGAAAAATGTCACTACACAAGTTAAGGGTATACGTTGTTAGGGTTAATATGTTAGCATGGATTGAGGACTGGCTAACTAACAGGAAACAGAGAGTCAGGATAAACGGATCATTTTGAGGTTGGCAGACTATAACTAGTGGACAGATACAGGGTTCAGAGCTGGGGCCTCAACTATTTATGATCGATGTTAATGAAGTGGATGATGGTACCCACAGTATTGTCACAACATTTGTTGACAATACAAAGATAGGAAACAGAGCAGGTTGAAAGGTGGATGCAGAGAGTCTGCGAAGGTATTTGGATGTTTAAGTGACTGGGGATCCAATGGCCGAGGTAGTATAATCTAGGAAAATGTGAGGTTGCCCACTTCTGCAGGAAGCATTGGAGATAGGAATATTATTTAAAGAGAGGGACTGCAGAATCCTGTGGTACAGCGGGATTCTTTTACATGAATTACAGAAAAAATGAAGATGACACTGCAGAATGCTGCAGGACAGACGGATTTGGGTGGCACTGTATAAGAATCATTGAAAAAAAGTTAGCATGCAGAAGCAGCAAATAACTAGGAAGGCATGTGGAATGTTGTTCTATTTTGCAAGGGGGGTGGAATAGAAAAGTAGAGAGGCTTTGCTGCAACTGTACAGGACATTGGCGAGACCACACCTAGAATAATGGGTGCTGATTTGATCTGCTTACTGGAGGATGGATCGACTTGCTATGGAGATAGTTCCCCAGAAAGGTTACTCGGATAATTCCTCGAGTGAGGTGATATTCTAATGAGGAAGGGTTGAGCTGGTTGGATCTAGACTCACTGGAATTTAGAATGACTTAAAAATCTAGATAATGAATGAGCTTCTGGCAATGAGTGGCGGCAATATGTTAGAGACAGATATTCTGTTCGAGCAGAAAGGTCACATACATGCTGGTTATCACCTCAAGTAAGGCCAATAAGGACGGAATGAGTGGTAAACTGAGCACGTTAAATTCCCATCAGCTATTGACTGGTAAAACAAAGCAGGAAACAATCAGAGACATTCAAATAATAATTTGGTGTAACCTGTACCTAATGCAAGCCCGAAGGAATGAAGCTTCACTATTATTGTTAATATTATTAATAATGATGACAGAATTCCATCGTTTAAACCAGTTAGTAAGAGTGGATGACGATTCCTGTCCAGATAATGATGAACTGTCTTGTTCTTCTGGGTGGTTCATATCACAGGGAGGACACTGCTGTTCAAATAAACATGGTGGATTACTGCAGGGTGTCTTTTTGATCGGAAAATCTGCAACTAAGTTCCCCTCCGAGTCACTGATCATTCTGACTTGGAAATATATCGGCCTTTCCTTCATGATCACTGGGTCAAAACCCTGGAACTCCCTTCCTAACAGCACTGTGGGTGTACCTACGCCACGTGGGCCTCAGCAGTTCAAGATGTCAGCCCACCATCACCTTCTCAAGGACAACTCGGGATGGGTAATAAATGCCAGCCCAGCCAGCGAAGCCCACATCCCGTGAATTAATATAAAACATATGACCTTCACTATATTGTTTCCAGCTTTTTGTATCCAGATAATCATATAGTGAGAGTGAATAAGAGGTGGCCACTCAGGCCACTGCGCCTGTGCCAGTTATGTGGGGTCAATGCGCTGAGGGAAAGGGGAAAACATTTTGTTGGGCAGGGAGTGCAGCCGAATTGCTGACAGAGGCAAAAGCAACTTTTGACCTGAAGTAACCTGAGTCCAGTCACTGGCCTGAGCTGGCTGGAACCGGTTAGAATTAGCTGAGTTTCTTGAAAAACAAAGGGAACGTGATAAGACACAAGTCCTTATTTAGAAAAGGAGTAATGAGGTAATGCTACCTAAGTCCTCGGGACAGAGCCAATGAGAAGATGCCACAGACTGGGCAAGCAAGCCTAAACCGATGGGAGAGAGACAGCACAGCTTGAAGAGATAAGATTCAGTATAAAAGCGGAGAATCTTGGGCGTGATGCCAGCAAAGACTCCAGAGAACAACCATCGCGGAAGTGGAAGAACCTACGTCAGCAACGTAGAGACAACGTTGAAAGAGAGAGAGAACGGAACGCCTGGCCAGCGTCAGCTCTCCTTTTCGGGTATTAGCTTTTATATTCTGTGACCACTCAGGGAGTGTCAGAGAAACCTAGTGGGTGTGCGTTTAGATCCTAGTTTGGGTAGAAGACTGTATAACCTAGAGCAAACTGCATGTCTATATCTAACCAGACGTATAAGCTATATGTATATGATCTAACAATGTGAATAAAGCGAATTTAGAGTTAATAGAGCATTGACTGTTCCCCTCTTTGTTTTCAGCCAATAACCGTTACCGGTGACGTCTTGCAACAATTGGTTGGGATTTGTTTGCAGCATTTACAGCTTGTGTCCGTCTATGAATAAACACGATACCAGACATTTGTTGAAAACTTAATTTTCGTGCTGGAAGCAAGACACTGATGCAAATAACAGGCATGATTGTGGGTAGCAGAAAATGCTTCTTTTGTATTGAGGAGAATGTAAACAGTAGAGGATGGTTTCAACCCCTCGACCTCTGGCTTATGGGCCCAGCACGCTTCTGCTGCTCCATTGTCATTTACGTCTACTGTCCCATGATGGTTTTGAAGTGCTTCCCTTTTTAAGCATAGTTTTCCTGCTGTGCTGTTGAGAAATGTTCTTTTCTGTTGTATAAAATGCTTCCCTGTCGTGCAAATGTGTTTCCATTTGTGTAAATATGATTCGTCTTGTGAAAAAGCATCCTCTGTTCTATCAACATGTTCCCTGATCTGCAAAGGTGTCCTCTATTGTGTGAAGATATTCTCTGCTGTTCTGTGATGACGTTTTCTCTTGAGCAAATGCTTTCTTCCTGGTCTCACGATGTTGTCTATCGTGTTAAGATGTCTTATGTTGTGTTAAGAAGTTCTGTGTTCTAGTGTGACAATCAGGTGAAGGGAGTAATTCTGCATCAATCATTGACACTGAATTTCAATGTGGGAGTCATTCTGTAACTCTCAGCCCACGTTGAGTGTTGGCAAAATAATTCAGCCCTCAGACTCTGATACTTTGTGTGAATTTGGAATTCATTCTGTTTCACTCAGTGGTATTGTGGGGATAGTAGGATTCAGACTACATCTCTCTGTCTCCCAAATTCTATGTGAGTGTGTTATCATTTCTTATTGGCCAGTCTCTGGAACTGTATGACAAAGTAGTATTCATTCAATATTTCTAAGTCTCTGGTACTCTATATCAGCGTTGAAAACATCCTGTGCTGCTCTGTCTGTGGTGTTGTATGTGAGTGTGGGGTCAAATTCCTTCCCATCAGTCTCTGGAACCTTTTGAGAGTATCAAATTCATTCAGCATTTTTCAGTCTCTGGCGGTCTATGTGAGGGCAAAAATTACTCTGCGCTTATCAGTCCCCAGAATTGTAATTGGTTGGGGTGCTCTTACTTCATCAGATGGTCTCTGTACAACTTGTGCATATGAGATTCAATGTATCTTTAAGAGATAGTGCATGTACGTGGGGGATGGGTGGAATCATTCTTTAACTATCAGTCTCTGGTGTCACACATGAATGTTGCACTTATTCGAGAACTGTCAGTCTCTGATATTGTGTGAGACTGTGGGATTAATTATTTATCAGTTCATGATAACCTATTCTAGAGTGGGAATAATTGTGTGTCTGTTGTTTTCTGTGAGTATTCGTGAGTTTGATGGTAATTCTGGATCTTTTTCTCTTGGTGCGATACATGGATACAAGATTCACTGTGCATTTTATCAATAGTATTGCATGTGAGTGTGCGTTCCAACTCATGTCTGTGTATGACTGTGCTGTATCTTTCTGTAAATCTCAGTCTGATGCTGTATGTGAATTTTGGGTTCATTCTGTAATTGTCAGTCTCTGGTTTGACTGTGTGACATATTTTATATCTGTCAGTGCAAAAACAAAATACAGCAGGATCTGGAAGTCTCTGCTACTGTGTTTGAGTGTGGGATACATTCGATATCAGCTAGTCTGTGTTCCTGAGTGTGTCTGTTGTAATAATTTTGTATCTATCAATCTCTGAGATACGATGTGAGTTTGAGACTCAACCTGAATTGGGCCTTCGTACTGTATGTGTGCATGAGGTTGTATTTGTACATGTTAAACTGTGATATGGTGCTTGAGTGTGAGATGCATTATGTTACTAAAAGAAAGACAGAAACTTCCTCTCTTTTCAGTTCTGAAGCATGATCCCAAACTTTCAATGACCTGCAATCTTAAGTCTCCATCTTGCTCTCATGCTGATATCTCTATCCTCGGTCAGCTGAAATGTTCCAAAGAAGTTCAACACAAGCTCCAGGAACAACACCTCATCTTTTCAGTTAGAACTTTAGAGCCTCTAAACTCAAACTTGAGCTCAAGACTTTTAGATCATGATGTCCACCCCCTTATCCCCAATATCTTCGTTTTGTTTGCATGTGTCTTGTTTTTCTTGTTTTAGTCTCGGGTGTCAGCTGTTCATTATTCTGCCATTCATACCTTCTTTAGGCACATATTTTATTTCTTTACTTGTACCATTACTGCTCTCTTTGGTTCTGCCCCACTAACATTTTTGCCATTGAATGCCTCCCATCTTCTACCCCATCGTCTGCTTTTATTATTTTCCCACCCTGCCCCATTACACCTATATCAATGTAATTACAATTCATAATTTTCACAGTTCTGGTGAAATGCCAGCACCTGAAACATTAACTTTTTTTCTCTCCACAGATGCTGCCAGATCTTCTGTGAATTCCCAGCATTTTCTATGCTAATTTCATATTTGCAGCATTCACAGAATGTTGCTTTTGTATTTCCATTATGTTACTTTTTGTTACTGTGGACTGAATTATATGTCTGCCTGGCCCTTGTACTTATGTGTGCAGGATTTTCGCTGCACATGGCAATATCTAACAAACATTTAAATGTTATTAAACTTTAAATCTCTCTTGAAACGAATTGTCTGTGTAGGCAGTAGATCCGACCCAGATACTATTAAAAATTCAGTTCCTGGTACCAAACTTTTGGAAATATGGGAAGGGTTTAGAGTGAGTGCAGAAAAGCCTTATAAGAATGGTTGTAAGGATGATGAACGTTAGTTACATGGGCACATTGGGGGAGCTGTGGTTACAAGGTGTCCAAGGCAGAGTAGATAGTGAGAAACTGTTGCTGTTGGCAGAAGACACAGATTTAATGTGTTTGGCAAAGCAACCAATGATGACATGAGGAAAACTAATTTTACACAGTGAGTCATTAGGATCTTCAATTCACTGCTTGAGAGTGTGGAAGAGACATGGTTAACTTGGAGTTGTCAAAGGGGAATTGGATACAAACCTGAAGAGAGAAGAGTTGCCACGTTATGGAGATAGGGCTGGGGATCAGAACCAATTGAGTTTCTCCGGCAGAGAACCACCAGAGACACGAAGGGCCGAATGGGCTTTCTCTGTGGTGTAATTATTCTAAGATTCCATGTGTATAAGTGCCGAATTCATTCTGTATCGCGCTATCCCTGGTAAAGGATTTGAGTGTCTGATTCATGATGTATTTATCAGCCTCTGGGGATGTGTGATTCATTCTGCATTGCATTCTCTGGAAAACTATGTGAGTGCGGGATTCATTATGTATTCGTAAGTCTCTGGGGGTATGTGTGAATGTCTGATTCAGTTTCCATTGCTCTGTCTCTGGTACACTATGTGAGTGCGGGATTCATTATGTATTGGTCAGTCTCTGGGGATGTGTGTGAGTGTATGATTCACTCTGCATTGCTCTGTCTCTGGTGCACTATGTGAGTGTGGGATTCATTATGTATCTGTGAGTCTCTGAGGTACTTTGAAAATCCGTATTCATTCTACCAAGAATAAACTTGATCGGGCCATTTGGACACATTGGTACATTATTGCTAGCGATCTTCAACCCAGTTTACTTAATGTTATGTTACCTGTTTATACATGAAATCTAGCCCCACTCCTATGCTTATCCAGTTTTCCCTTAAATGCAGCTGTGCTAATCGTCTTGACTGCTCAATATGACAGCCAGTTCCAAATTCTACGGACTCAGTGGGAAAACAAGTTAATATCGAATTCGCTTTGAATTTATTATTGATCATTGATATGACCGCCCTATCATATCCCATCACTCATTCCTCATATTGAGCTGTTTCTGCTACACACACAGTTAATGCCATTGTATTAAAATCCTGGAGCTCCCTCCCTCACAGCACTGTGGGTCTTCCTACACCACAGGGACTGCAGCGGTCCAACAAAGCAGCTCACCACCATCTTCTCAAGGTCAATTAGGAATGGACAATAAATTCTGGCCGAGCCAGCGAATCTCATATCCATTGAATTAATAAAAAAAAAGTTCCGCTCTGTTGCTTTTCTCAACGTTGGCCAGTAGATGTCAGCACACACAGAGAGCGACAGAACAGACAAGAACCGTTCACATTTTATTGGATGGCGAATTCAGAATTAGCATTTAGAATTACCAACGGTGGAGATGACATTTCATAATATTTTGTTATACCGAGCAGAAGTTATAATGTTGTGCTTAAACCGTCAGATTGTTGTTTTGTATTTGAGAGTGATATACATTCTTCACTGCCCTTTTCTGGCCCATTTTGTGAACGTGGGATTCATTATCTATGTCACTCACTGGTACTGTGTGAAATTGAGAGACATTCTGAACCTGTCAGTCTGGTTACTGTATGTGAGTGTGGAGACACTGTCAGCGGAACTGCCAGTACATTTGGAATTATTCTGTAACAGTCACTCTCTTGTACATTATATATGTGTTATATTCCATTCCTATATTTCATTTTCTGATACTGAGAGAGGTGGGATACATCCTGAGATGGTCAGTGGAACTGTACGTGTGGCAGGATTTTGCTCTATCAGTCAGCTTCTGGTACTGAAAATGAGTGTTGCAGGCATTCTGTGTCTGTCATTCTCTGGTACAATATATCTATGTCATATTCAGACTGCATACTGCATTTTCTGGTACTGTATGAGTGTCGGGATACTTTTGAAGTAGAACTGTAGGTGCGCAAGTGTTTTGTTCTCAAACACTTTCTGGTAATGCAGATACGTTTGGGACACATTCTGAATATCTTAATGGTGTGTGTGTGTGTTTAATCCTATCAGTCAGTACTACTCTATGTGAACGTGGAAACATTCTGAATTTGAAGTCTTTTGTGCTCTTTTTTTTTATTCATTCATGGGGTGTTAGCTTCGCTGGCTGGGCCAGCAGTTATTGTTCATCCCTAGTTGCCCTTGAGAAGGTGGTGGTGAGCTGCCTTCTTCAACCTCTGCAGTGCATGTGGTATAGGCACATTCCCAGTACAATTCGGAAGGGAGTTCCAGGATTTTGATCCAGTGGCAGTGAAGGAACAGCAATATATTTCCATGTCAGGATTTTGAGTGTAGTATCCGCTCTGTAGCCGTTACATACATGTCAGACTCTCGCAACGTGTGTGAGCGTAGGATTCAATAGAGATCTGTCAATGGCACTCTGTATCTGTGATATTGTAATGTAAGTATGGGCATCATATGTTTCTGTCATTACTTGGTTCTGTTTGGGAGAATGAGATGCATTCTGTATCTGTCAGTGGGATTAATTTTACATCTGTTAAACTTCGGTATTATAAGAAATTGTGAGATTCATTCAGTGTTTTTCAATCATCAGTATTGTATGTGAAAGTGGAGTTTATTGTGTGTATGTGTTAGTGTGTGGTCTTCCATTTGTATCCGTCAGCATCTGTTACTCTATGTGATGCTTGGACTCTTTCTAAATCTCTCAGTGGTACAATTGGTGTGCCATAGTTCTTTAGTATCGCTCAGATTCAGCTGTTGTGAGTAAGTGCAGTGAACAGCCTGTATCTTTCAGCATCTGGCACTGAAAATGTGCTTGAGAATTATTCTCTGCTTCTGTGTGAGTGTGGGATGGATTATATAACCTTCAGTCTCTGGGACTAATTATAAGTTCGGATTCATTCCACATACATTTCCAGCAGAACAACAGGCCACTGATATGGTAGGTTTAATGCAAATAATGTGTGTCCCATGCTAATCCCATTTACCAGAACTTGGCCCAGCCTTGAATGTTATGACGTGCCAAGTGCTCATCTTGGTACGTTTTAAAGGATGTAAGGCAACCCGCGTTCCAGACCGTCACCACCCTCTGGGTAAAAGTGTTTTTCCTCACATCCCCCCTAAACCTCCTGCCCCTCACCTTGAACTTGTGCCACATTATGATTGACCCATCAACTTCAGGGAACAGCTGCTCCCTATCCACCCTGTCCATGCCCCTCATAACCTTGTACACCTCGGTCAGATCGCCCGTCAGTCTTCTCTGCTCCTATTAAGATGCCGGATGGGCTCGTCCTGGAATTGAACCCGGGACCTCCCGCATTCTAACGCAACGAAAACCCCAAAGCGAGAATCATGCCACTAGGCCAATGAGCCGCCTACATGTCACTTCAATTTAATTTGCCGTTGATTTGCCTATTGGAATTTTTTGCACGCTTTGTACTGTTCTTTATCTGATTTTGAAACTCAAAGAAATCAACTCCAAAGGGCCAAAATTGTGGTCTGACAACGGATAGGACTCAAAATGAGCCCCTACTGCGATGGCCGGGAATCGAACCCAGGTCAACTGCTTGGAAGGCAGCTATGCTTACCATTATACCACCATCGCACAAGTCAGGACATCGTACTCAGCAGTTATAGCATCGCCAGAACTATATCTTGGTATTTTGCATATGATTCATAAACTGTTTTGCAATAATTCTCTCCAAGTTTATGTTATTTGCTCCAATTTATAATCTTCACGAACGAACTTACCTTCTCTCACATCTCATTTTCAGCCAGCAGATGGAACCAGTTTACAATAAATTGGCTCATGCTGTATCCGTGGACACATCGAGACAGGAGAAGATCTGTTGCTGCCCGGGCAGCGAGCCAAGCAAGCGGCCGTGGAAGAAACAAAGATCAATTACAACGGCTCCTTATAGATATCCACAAAGTACCGAACAATTAAAAAATGCAACTTATCCTGGAAAGAATGATGACGTTTCCTCTCTGAAATAACTCCACCAACACCTCCCTTAAAATAATCGATTTGCTGTAATTAATTCAATACCGATGCTTAAATTTTAGCCGCAGTTCATTTCCAGTTCTCAGACAGACACTTCCAAAGACCGGTTCCACCTCGGCGAAAATTTTCGAATTCCCGCTCAATAAATTAAATTACAGGCCCCTGTTCCGATTTTATCCTGTCCTTAGTCCCATTCATTTGTTATACCTGCAAACTGACTGGCTTCGAGGCTCATCTGTCTGACATTAGTTCACATTCTCTGCCTGCTCCTTGTAAGTTACAAACCTCTCTCATTCAACCTTGGCGAAACCCCGCGTCACAACTCAAACACACTATATTCTCCAATTCAGCTGGAAGAGGTGTCAGTAAAAGTCTCAATGCTTCTGGGAGGGGAGTTGTGTGTTAATGGAATAGAAGCTGTTCTAGAAATGGAAGCAGACTGTCTGGTTGTAGAAGCAACTGGAATGAGGCGGGGATATTGCTGACAGGTCTGGATTTAAAAGACACAAAAAACAGAAATAGCTGGAAAAACTCAGCAGGTCTGACAACATCTGCGGAGACGAATACAGTTAATTTTCGAGTCTTTGTCATACGGACTCGAAACGTTAACTGTGTTCCTTTCCGCAGATGCTGTCAGACCTGCAGAGTTTTTCCAGCTATTTTTGTTTTTGTTTCAGATTTCCAGCATCTGCATTATTTTGCTTTTATCTGCCCTGCCACCTTCAATGTTTTATGCCAGTGTACTTGATGTCCCGCTGGTCCTGCACCCTCTTAGGAATTGCAAATTTTATTTTGACTTTTCTCCCCGTGTTCTTCCGACCAAAATGAATCACTTCAGGCTTCTCCGCCAAAAAAATTAAGCCGCCGCTTGTCGGCCCTGTTTTCCAACCTGAATATAGCCTTTTGAAGGAATCGCTAATTTTCCCGAAATTCTATACTTTTTATCACAACCACAGGACAGGACAGTTTTGGACAAACACTTTCCAGGAAATGAGGACCTTTGAAATGTCGTCACTGCTCAACTGTTAGAAATTGCTGAGCTTCAGAAACTTTTCTTCTACAAGGTCAGGAATTCCCTTGCCTGGAATGAAATGGAAGCCAACATCCGTCTGGCTCTGTGGCGCAACGGATAGCGTGTTGGACTTCTAGTTACAGTTAGAAAGAGATTCAAAGGTTGTGGGTTCGAGTCCCACCAGAGTCGCTTTTTACACAGGAGCTCGATGCAAATCAGCAACTGGCTCTCGGGACAGGTAAATTGCGGCCAACAACCTCTTTCTTATACAGGTGAAACCAGTAGCTCCACAGTTACAAATCAGAACAATTTAACAGATTAAATCGCATCACCAAAGTGTGTAAAAGGTGGTAAAAGGAAGATTAGGGCCGCTTTGAGACCGAGCAGCGGTCTACATATGGAGACAGGGGTCACAGCTGATCTATTAAAGGAATACTTTGCATCTGTCTTAACCGTGGAAGAGGGTGCTGCTCAGGCAATTGTAAAAATGAGTCAATTCAGACGCGAGTTGGGTTTAAACTTGAAAGGAAGGAGGTTTTGGAGCGGTTCCCTGTCATCAAAGTTGATAAGGCACCGGGACCGGATATGACGCTGCCAAGGATGCTGCGGTAATTGAGGGTGGAAACTGCGGAGACACAGGCCACACTTATTCAATTGTCCTTTGACTCAGGGGTGTCCCAGTGGAGTAAGGAATTGCAAATGTTATACAACTCAGTCAGTTTTGAAGGCAGAGAAAACGTAGACCTGTTAAGGCACAAGGGAATAATGGAAGGCCGGATTGCATCTTTTTTAAAGCAAAGAGTCTTACAAGTCAGGCAAATGCATTGAGGGCGTTGATTAACATATGGGAATATGTTACCTTTACTATCACAGAGACATGAATGAGAGAAGGGCAGGACTGTGAACTCAATAATCTCAGGCTATAAAACCTTCAGTCGTGCTGCCGGGGGAGGGGAGTGGCGGAGGTGGTGGTGTAAAAGACGAGGGGGCATTGTAATATTAATCAAGGAATCAATTACTGCAGGAGGAAGGGATAGTATCTTAGACAGTTCCTCAGATGAGGCCATATTGGTAGGAATTAAAAACAGAAAGGGGGCAGTCACTTTGCTGGAAGTGTACTATAGGTCTCCAAACCTTCAGGGGGAGATAGAGGAGCAGATATGTAGGCTACCTTCAGAGAAGCCTATAAATAATAGGGTATTGATAGTAAGGGACTTCAACTTCCCCAATATTAATTGGGATAGTCTTAGTGTGAAAGGCTTAGAGGGGTCGGAATTCTTAAAGTACATCCTGGAGGGCGTTTTGAGCCAACATCGCAGAAAGACTTAGAAGAGAAGGGGTGGCACTGGACCTAATCTTCGGGAATGAATCCTGGCAAGTGGTAGAAGATTCAATGGCGGAGCATTTCGGGGACAGTGACTATAACGCTGCAAGATTTAAGGTACTTATGGAAAAAGACAAATGTGAACCAGAAATAATGGCCCTGAATTGGGGTAAGGCCGATTTCAATATGATAAGCAGGATCAGGACAAAGTGGACTGGGAGCAGCTACTGAAAGGAAAGTCTACATCAGAAGAGTGGGAGTCATTCAGAAAGGAGTCAGTGAGAGTTCAGGGTTAACATGTTCCCGCAAAGGTGAAGAGTTCGACCAACAAGTCCCAGAAACTCTGGATGTCAAGGGATATAAAGGATTGGATCAGTAAGAAAAACATGCTTATGGCAGATAAGGAGAACTGAAAACAGCAGAAGCCCTGGAGGAGTAGTGAAAGTTTGGGGAGGAACATAAAAAATTAATTAGGAGAGCGATGAGGGGACATGAAAAATACACTGGCAGGCAAGACAAAGTACAATCCCGAGGCATTTTATAAATATATAGAGGGCAAGAGGCTAACCAGGGAAAGAGTAGGACACAATAGAGACCAATGTGGCAACCTGTGGGTGGAGGCGGAGGGAATAGGTGAGGTTTTAAATTATTACTCTTCATCTGCGTTCTCTATGGAGAGGGACCATGCAGGTGCTGCGATCAGGGAGAAGGACTGAGCTATGCTTCCAACAAATCAGCATTGAAATGGGAGAGGTATTAACTGTTTTAGCGGGTTAATAGTGGAAAGATACCATGGCCCATATGCAATGTGTCCCAGGCTGCTTTGTGAGGCAAGGGAGGAGAATGCATGGGCTCTGACACTAATTTTCAAATTCTCTCTGGCCACAGGAGAGAGACCAGAGGACTGGCGGACAGCGAATGTGGTATCAATATTCAAGAAGGGTAGTAGGGACCAACTAGGTAATTACAGACCAGTGAGTCTAACATCAGTGGTATGGAAACTATTGGAAAAAAATTCTGAAGGGCAGAATTAATCTCCACTTGGAGTGGCAGGGATTAATCAGGGATATTCATCATGGCTTTGTCAAAGGGAGATCATGTATGACAAATTTTATTGATTTTTTGAGAAAGTGACTAGTTGTGTAGATATGGGTAGTGCAGTTGATGAAGTCTACGTGCACTTCAGTAAGGCTTTTGACAAGGTTCCGCAAGGAATAATGGTCAAGAATGTTAGGGCCCATGGGATAGAGGACAATTGGCAAATTGGATCCAAATTTGGCTTTGTGGCAGGAAACAGAGGGTGATGGTCGAATAATGTTTTTGCGAATGGAAGCCTGTGATGAGCGGTGTACCTCAGGGATCGGTGCTTGGACCCTCGCTGTTTGTAGTGTACATTAATGATTGAGACCTGAATATAGGAGGTATGATCAGTAAATTCACAGCTGATCCGAAAATTGGTGGTGTTGTAATTAGTGGGTAGGAAAGCCTTAGATTGCATTGCGATATATATGGGCTGGTAAGATGTGCAGAGCTGTGGTAATTGGAATTTAATCCTGAGAAGTGTGAGGTGATCCATTTTGGGAGGACTCACACGGCAAGGGAATACACAATGAATGCTTGGACCCGAGGAAGTACAGAGGAACAAACGGACCTTGCCGTACATGCCCATAGACTCCTGAAGGCAGCAGCGCAACTGGATAAGTTGGGTTGGAAGGCATATGGGAGAGTTGACTTTATTAGCCAAGGCACAGAATATAAGAGCAGGGAGGTTATGTTGGAGGGAAAGACAGAGTGAACGTTTCGAGACCTTTTGACTCTTCTTCAGAACTAAAGAGAAGAAATGTGGTGAAACATATATTGTTAAAGGGGGATGGGACAGGTGAAGCTGGATAGGAATCCAGTGATAGGTGGAGGCAAAGGAGAGATTGCAAAATATTTCATGAACAAAAGGTCGAAGGGGTCGTGGTGGTGGTGATACTGGATAAAGGGTGTGCTAATGGTGAAATTAAGAGTAGAAAGCAGGGTCAGCAAGTGTCAGATGGTCGTAGTGGGGGTGGGGTGGGGTGGGGTTGGGCTGGGGGAGGTGATCCAAATAAGCTAAAAGGTGGTGATAAAGCAACAAATGGAAATAAATTTTAAAAATAATAAGGGAAATAGGTGGGGAAATATATATATATAAAACTTAAAAAGTAAATATTTTTTAAAAGTGGAGTTATGGGGGGGTGGGGGGTGGGGGGTCATGAAGGAGTGAGTTCGTGATCTATTGTTGAACTCAATGTTAAATCCGGAAGGCTGTAAAGTGCTTAATCGGAAGATGAAGTGATGTTCCTCTAGTTTGCGTTGAGCTTCACTGGATCATTGCAGCAGGCCAAGGACTGACATGTGGGCATGAGAGCAGAATGGAGTGTTGAAATGGCAAGCGACGAGATGGTCTGGGTCATGCTTGCGGACAGACCGAAGGTGTTCCACAAAACATTCACCCAGTCTGCATTTGGTATCTCCAATGTAGCAGAGATCATTGTCTGGGGCCTCAGCTATTTACAATGTATATAAATGACTTGCCTTAAGGGGTTGAAGGTAGCTGAATTTAGTTATAACACATACATATGTAGGAAAGTAAGTCGGCATGAGGAGTTATAGAGTGAACAGATCAATTTAGATTGTTTGAATGAGTGGAAAATAATCGGCAGATGGAGGATAACGTGGGAAAATGTGAACTTGTTCATTTTGGCAGGAAGAATATAAAAACAGCACTTCAGTTGAATGGAGAGATACTGCAGAACTCTACAGTGCAGAGGGATCTGGGGGTCCTGGTTAATGAGTCTCAAAATGTTGGTAGAAAGGTGCAGCAAGTGATAAAGAAGACGAATGGAATGCTGTTTTTTATTGCAGAAGGAACCGAAAGTTAAAGTATGGAAGTTTTCCAACAGCTATACAGGGCGTTGCTGAGGCCACATCCGGTGGATTCTGTACAGTTTAAGTCGCCTTAGATAATAAAGGATATTATTGCATTACAGCAGGTCAGAGAAGATTTAATTGACTGATTCCTGGAATTAAAGTGTTTTCTCGTGAGGAAAATCGGATTTGGGCCTATACACATTGGAGTTTCGAAGAATGAGGGGTGATCTTATTGAAACAGATAAAACCCTGAGAGGGCTTGACAGGATGGAAGCTGAGACTATGTTTCCTCTTGTGGGGGATTCTACAATTAAGAGACGAGGTTTAAAAATGGGGGTCTCCCATTTCAGACTGACAAAGTAAATTTGTCTATTTTTCTCTCTCAGATTGTCATTCCTCTGTGGATTTCTCTTTCCCAGAGAGCAGTGGAGGCTGGGTCATTGAAAATGTTCAAGGCGGAGTTGGAGAGACTTTTGACAAAGAAGTGAGTTGAGGCTTATGGGGGCAGACAGGAAAGTGGAGCTGAGGCCACCATGAGATCAGCCATGGTGGAGATGCTTCAAGGGACGGAATGCTTCTCCCTGCTCCTGCTTTCTGTGTTCTTGTTCTTGTGTGCCTCTCTCGGCACTGCTGTCCCTGTCGAGTTCACCGTCTCGCTTGCTGCACTGATCGCCACCTCAGTAACCTCCCGTTCTCCGGCCTGGTCCCTACCCCTCACCGCCTCACTCGTTGCCCTGCTTATCACCATCTCCTCAGTCCTTCCGCTGAGATGGGGGGCGAGGCGGGTCAGGTGCGAGCTGCTGTGTAGGAGGTGAGCGGCTTGATATTGGGATGGCGAGGTGAGCGTTAAGAGGGACGGCGTGTAGCGCAGCGAGCGAGGCAGAGAGGGTTCCGGCACCTGGCATTCGGGAACAGGGTAATCAGTGAGAGGCAGCAAGTGAACCACGGTCAACGGCGAACAACGAAGACGTGAAGATCATCGACCTGAAACGTGTACACTCTTCCACTCTCCGTGCTACTGCCTGACTGGAGGTGTAATTCTTAATTGTTTCTGTTATTTCTGCAGAAATCCAAAAGGGGGGTCGACTCTTTCTGGAGGCCAATGAAAGCGTATAGCAGTTGTCTTGGTTAGAAATCGGAGGCTCGTAGGTCTCGAGGAATGGTTCTCGCTTCGGCCTTTAAATGGTTATGCGAGAGGTCCCGTGTTCAAATCCCAGGCGAGCCCTCTTGTGGTACAAAACACCTGTTGCGTTTTATTAAAAAAAAATCCTTGCTGAGCAAAAAGGCGGAATTTACTTTAACGGGGGTCAGGATTCAGAATCTGAGAAGTCTTTGCAGCGAAATTATCACTGCCGCACACGTGAAGAAAATGAAGGTCAATTTTAAGGAACTGCTGCTCATGTTACTTTTTTACAGTTACATTTTTAGTTTATTTGGCTGACTCCAAAAAGACTTAAAACCAATTGCTGAGCAGCAAGTTTCTAAGTGGCAGTTTCTGAAAGCAGTAAGTGTTGGAGTGACAGTTACTTTGTACAGAAAGGGTCGGAGTGAAAGTTTCTTGCGACAGAATTGATGCCCAAGGTCGCTTGTTAAATTAACAGGAACGCGAATGAACTCATCCACAGGCTCAATGTGGCTCACCAAAATATCTGCCGACCTGCCCCTCGAGCTGATCTCTTGGTCCTCCAAATTTTCCCATTCCTCAGGAAAGGTCATCGAACTGAAACATGAACTGAAACATAAGTTTTCTTTCCGTCTCCATGTATACTGCTTGACCTATGTTGTTGCTCTTCAATGTTCTATTTTTCCTATAGCGCTCTGAACGAATGGCTAATCTGCATTGGAAGCCAATGAAAGTCTATATTGGCTGAGTTATATACACGCTGCTACATTGTTGGTCTCGCGGTGTGATTCTCACAATGGGACGTTCCATAAATGAACATATGAGATGTCACGCTTTCAAATCTCAGACGAGCCCTCATGTATTGTTGTTTGTAGTGCAAGTCACCCAGTGCATTGTCTGAAACTCACTGTGGTCACGATGGAGCGGTTTACTTATGTCAGGGGTAACTTTGAGAGCTTGACCCACCATTGCAGAGAATTCATCAATGAAACACACATGAAGGGAATTAAGGCAATTAGAAATAATAAAAAAAAAACAATTGCCCACTTACTCGCTCTGTGATATTACCCGAAGACATCAATTAAACAACCTCATTGTCTGGCTGAATGCACTTGACTGTCATATTCTCGGAGAGAATTGTAATCCTCTCTGAGAGAATTGTAATCTCCTCTAAGAGAATTGTAATCTTCTCTGAGGGAATTGTAAACTTCTTTGAGACTACCATGTCTGGTAAGACCCTTGGTTTGATTTTGATTTGATCATATTATGTTTGTTCACTAGGAGTTGCAATCAGCAGAAAGTGGGCCGTGTCACCTCGTTCGATATTTTAATTCAGAGGTAATAAACAATGTCATGAGATCGTATTCCATTGGCTGTGTGTGCTTAAAGTTGATAAGGACCAGACACAGACGTGATGTATCCAGATTACTGAGGGAGGACATTGGGAATTGCAGAGACATTGACCATCATTTACCAAAATTCCTTAGACTCTGGGTGGTGACAGCGGAGTGGAGATTTGCTATTGTTACGCCCTTGTTCAAACAAATGTGCAAGGATAAGCCCAGAAACTGCAGGACAGTCTGTTTAACCGGAGTGGTGAAGTACCTTTCAGAAAGGAAAATTCTGGACAACATGAAAAGCTAACCAAGTAAAACCAGCATGGATTTTATTATGATCCCAGCTGAGATTATCCCTGGACAATCCTGGAACTAGAATCGGACCCAACTTGATAGATCCTAACATTGTTTATTTAAATACGTGAACGCTAGCTACTGAACAGAGTTGCAGGAGTCAGCTGATGAAATTTTAAGAAAAAAAACATATATTCAACAAGAAAAGATGAACTATGTTAGAATACTCCTTCACCCATAACTATACCTTTACATATGAATGCAGATTTATGAGGATACACAAGTTACAAAATCTATCTAATTCATTAATGTTCACAATAAGTACACAGTCTATGTACCAACAGGCACCCTGTGGCCAGACACACCAGGCAGATGCCACCTCAACGAAATGCTATGGGCCTCTCTTCAACTTTCTCCAGACGTTTGCCAAACTGTGAGTCAATCAGCCTCACTGTATTTTGTCTTTCACACGAGGATTTCTTCTCTCCGCTCTCCACACTTTGGCTTGAAATCTTCATCCAAATCAATGCCTTCTCTCAGACGCCTTCCAGAAGGGTTGACTTCCAGGGTTTAGTACACTCTTTCCAATGTTCCTCTCACTTAGGTTACCACATCCATTCAAGCTGTCTTCCATGCACTGTCTCTCTCGCCGTCTCAGCTGTCAACAGTACACTGCTGCTTCACCTGCCCATAGCAAAGAGACCTTCAGTTGTCTCTTTGCACCTTCCTGCATCTTGCCAGCTGTTCTTGCTATAAATCTGCTTTCTGCCGTTTCTGTCTCTTTAGTTCTGAAGCTTGGAGTCTTTCTCTCCGCCCCTCACTCTTAACTTCATTAACATGACCTTTTCTAGGTTCCCGTCCATCCTTTGACTAGGAGGTCTGCTTCTGAATTTCTCCTCTTCCATTCCCCTGGATTTTGGGATTTTTCTTTAGCTTGGGAATGAATCCTGTGCCCTTTTCCAGTCTCTCCTAGCAGCAGCGTTCAAAAGCCAACTGAGCTCCACAGCTTCAAAACCAAAACTGCTGTTTCTCTCCTGTGTGTGTGTGACTGTGGTAGGGACCTGTCTCTCTGGCCCTTTGTTGCTAAGCAACAGCCCAATTCTTCCACTTTTGTGTTTGCTTAACATCTTAAGACGTAAACCTCGTTAGAAATACAGGCAACCTTATTAAAATAAACCAAACCGACATTCTACCTTTCTTAACACAATGATACAGAAATACAAATCAAACTTAAACTTAAAAGCCAAGATCATTCCTAACACCTATAAGTCCAAATGTAACTTCCTTAAACCTCTCTATTTCCTAACAATTTGATACGAAAAAATCGTGTTTACTTAACTTCGGTGAGTATTTTATTAATGATAAAACAGAGTTTTGATGAGGGTGAAGGCGTCAATGTGATTTGCATGGACGTGCAAAAGTCATTTGATGACGTGCCAGACAAAAGATTTCCGATCAAAGAAAGAGCTCATTGAATAGAAGGGGCAGTAGCAGCACAGAAACTATCACCCCTTGACGCTCAATGGCATTATAATCACTGAATCCCCTACTAACAAAATCCTGGGCTTATCATTGACCAGAAACTGAACTGGACTAGGCATATACGTGCGGTGGCTATAAGAGCAGGTCAGAGGCTTGTAATCCTGCGAAAAGTAACTCACCCTCTGCCTCCCCAAATCCTGTCCACCATCAACAAGTCACAAGTCAGGAGTGTGATGGAATTCTCCCACTTGCCTGGATGAGTGCATCTGCCACAACACTCAAGACCCTTGAAATCTTACAGGACAAAGAAAAACGCTTGATAGGCATCACATCCACAAAAATTCACTCCCTCCACCGCGGGCACACGGTAGCAGCAGTATGTACCATCTACAAGATGCACTGCAGGTATTTACTAATGCTCCTTCGGCAGCACCTTGCTAAGCCACGGTCACTAGCATTTAGAGGGACAAGGGCAGCAAATAAATGGGAACACCACCACCTGGAAGTTCCCCTCCAAATCACTCACCATCCTGACTTGGAAATATATTGCGGGCTCCTTCACTGCCGCTGGGTCAAAATCTTGGAACGCCCTTCCTAACAGCACTCTGTGTGTACCTACACTACATAAACTGCAGCGGTCCAAGAAGGCCGCTTACCACCACCTTCTCAAGGCCAACTAGTGATGGGAAATAGATGTTGGTTCAGCCAGCGGAGCCCACAACCCATGTTTGATTTTTTTTTTAAATCTCAAAACTTTTTCCAATGTAAGTATATTCCTCCTTAAAATTGGAGACCTAAACAAGGCTCAGTGCTCTAAGTTTTGTCCCATCAAAGCCCAGTTCAGTTAGATCAAAAATTACACGATATTATACTCCTTTCCGGTTGCAATAATGTCCAACACCTCATTGGCCTTCCTAATTGCCTGCTGTACCTGCATGCTAGCATTGTTTAGTGATTCACGTACAAGGACAGCCAAGTCTCATTGCAGCACAGCATTCTGCCATCTCTCTTCATTTAAGGAATATGAGGTTTTTTAAAATTCTCCCTATCCCACCAAAGTGGTGATTCTCACATGTTCCCACATTATTGCATTGACCAAAATTTTGTTCACACACTTAAACTATCATTATCCCTTTACAAACTCTATACATTCTGCTTACATCTTCTTTGCCTACTTCTTGGTTTTTAGCATTAAGAAGTGTAAACTTGTGTAATGGTGGTGGAACGACAGCATTTCATATTCTTTTTAGCTATTATCTTAGACTTGTAATGCCAAGATAAATCCAGTTTTACGATTAAAAGCAGGGATGAATCAGATGTCTGAATTGGATTCAGAATGCGAAAAGGTGATGTTTAACAATGGAAACAGAAATCCTGTCTGGCCAGTGAGAAATCTCCCCTTGAACCATTAATGTTTACACAACCGCTCGCCAGTTGGAAACGTATCTGTCTAACTTTGCAGTCTGACAGAGCGTCTGTGATAATCCTCCACTGTCTGATCTGAAACAGGGGGTGTCCATTTTATTGTGATAGCCGCGCGGGAAAGGTGATGAGCTTTATGTTCGGTGTTTTAGATTCACATTGTCCTCATAATGTTGCAGTTCAAAGCTCTCTGCCAGAAACAGCATGGAGAGATTGCAGACAAGCTGTGCAAACACAATGTTGTTCTATCTGTCACCATTGTCTTCAGGCACTGTATGTCAATATTGAAACCTATTGAGGAGTTAGCAGTCTGATCCTGAGTTGGCCATTTTAGAATGATTTGTTTCGCAAAAGCTGCCTGAGAAGATGATGAGTTTCTTTTTCGGACTTGGTCAGGTGGAAAATCGGGAGGGACTGACGCCCCCTGTAGACCAGGAAATTCCAGTGCCGCAGCTCCCCATCTCTGAAATACGTTAATGAAGCAGTTACTTATTTGCTTCTCATCTGATCTAAATTCCTAATCTGGTGGCACTTGAACCCACTTTTATATTACAACACTGTACTTCATTTGTAAAATAATTGAAGAACATTAGACAACGGCCATCTCAGAAAGTGCGATGATATTAAAATTTCCTACACATATCTTGTTGCACTCAGAGATGTTTCAACACAATTGCCACGTCTGTAACTGTCAGGATAGGACCCGGATACATAACCTTCGAAAGTCTCACCTATCACTGTGTAGGAGCACAACGCGCTGTGCATGGCGACACACATGATATAAACCAAAGCACTTCCCCTTGTCCATATGGGGATTTCTGACAATGTAAAAGAAACGGTGGAAAGTTCAGAAATTTCCTGCATTAAATCGCAGAACACATTTGAGAATTTCTCCAGTGGTTGTGACGCATCGTTGTGACATCTTGTGGTTGTCAAAACAGCTGATGAAATGCAAATCTTTCTTTCCTATTAGAGAAAATTTCTAACACAGCATGTTGCCTCCTTCTCACTCTTTCTCATTTCCTGCACACGGTAAAGCCTGATTTCACAGGTTTAACAGTCGCAACCTCGGCTGCCTGTCAAAGGGCTGATCAGAACCTGTTACCTGGTCCAGGGAAACACCTACAGAGCAAACAACAGCAAAAATAGTGCGGGTGCTGATATATTTACTTACGGAATATGGGCATCGCTGGCTGGCACAGAGTTTATTGTCCAGCCCCAATTGCCCTTCAGAGGGTGACCGTGAGCTGCCATCTGGAACTGTTGCTGCCCACATGATGCAGGTCCACCAACAATGATGATTAGGAGGGAGCTCCAGGGTTTTGAACCAGCGACACTGAAGGGATGGCGATATTTTTTCCAAGTCAGGATGATGTGCGGCTTGGAGGGGAACTTCCATGTGTTGTTGTTCCCATGTGTCTGCTGCCCTTGCCCTTCTAGATGGTAACAGTCGTCGGTTGGCCTGCGTTTAGGCAGTCCAGCAAACTGCTAACAATTAATTACGTGAAAATCTTTTCCTCATATCGCCTTTGCTTCATTTTGGGCTGAATTTAAATCTGTCCAGGTTGGTTTCGGATCCATGAGGCACTGGGAAGATTTTATCTTTATTTACTTTCTCTAAACCCTCTTGAGAGTTCTGTCTGTGGAGTGATTAAAAATACCGAAAGCCAGACGTGGGATTTGAACAATGAGGGGCTGTAGATCAATGATAAGGGAAGTGATACTTTGATAATCAGATTAGGAAATAGTTTGAAAGTTATGAAATCCGTCCAAACCCGTGCATTGCTGGTTCAGAAGCACAATGCGTCAGTAGGGCGTGGGAAACTCGGGTATTTCGACGCCGACATACACGTTGCCCATTCTGTTACAGCACCACAGTCCCTAAGGTCAGGTTACTTTCAATCTGCTTTCCGTCGTAGTGCAGTGATCTTGGAGTTTGGGCAATACATTGATTTCAGCATGACGAGAGGATTGGCGATTCAGGGGTAGAATTCTTACTTACCATCTAAGAGACCTGTGTCCGAATGCAGTGAATGCATAACTCAATGCACTGAATAATATTTCAAGGAGCATGTTTCCGGACTCTATAAATACCCATTTTCTCGCTTATCCATCATATATTTGATGAATACAAATCTATCAAACTGAGATTTAAAATTAAAGTGCTGTTTCCCGATGGGATCTCTGAAATTCCAGGACCCTTTGCTGAGAGAGATGTTTCCTAATTTCACTCCGGAAACGCCTTGTTTTTTGACTGAGCCCGAACGCCCCCACACCCCTCCCCCTCCCCCAATTCCGAAATTCCCACCATCGCAGGAATTTCTCTCTCTGACACGATCGTCTTAAAATGTGGGAAACTTCGATCAAATTTCTCATTAATTCGGGAAGAACGGCTTCCTTTGTTCGTGGTTTATATGAAGAGGCTGTTCTGTGGTTTGATTTCATGAATTTAGCAGCGGTTGAGGGGAGGCCACGAGGCAGAGAGTGAGAGAGATTCAAAACACTGCAGGAGAATTATGAGGAGAGGGTGCGGACAATAGGAACTGAGTTCACGATCTCCCAGTCGTTATTGTGCAACGAAATTCCAAAGCGAAACTCAGACCCTGAGACCATGGATCTGGGAATCGACGGATCATCCAAAAATGGAACTGAAGAAAACGCAACCATGCTATTTATTCATATGGTACTAACTTCAGCACCCATACCGAGCGAGGCGACCGCGTGGCCTAATGGATAAGGCGTCTGACTTCGATGTTTCTAATGATGTTATCAGAAGATTGCAGGTTCGAGTCCTGTCGCGGTCGTTTTGTGCATAAATGCAGTTAACTTCTTGAAAACCGCGGTCTCAATCGTCAGATGAAGGCTCTGCGTTTCCTTCCAAACATCAGGCAAAGGTCTAACAAGCCACTCAGTTCAAGGGCAATGTGGGATTATCAACAAATGCTACACTTCTGAAAGATGCCCGTATACCGTGAAAAAAATAAACAAGTGGTCTGCAGCCACGACATGATTATCAGGTTGACTACCTATTCCCTTAAGGAGTGAAGGCTGAGGGTGGCCTCATACAGACCTTTAAAATTATGAATGATTTTGGGAGTCTGAATGCAGAGGAAATGGACCAGAGAAAGGGTGATAAGAATAAATCTCACTCTCAGACACAATACAACAGTTTGAGGGGTGAACACAATGTTATAACTACTGAACTGTGCATCAGCAGCTCATAATAGTGGGAGAGAAATTCCATCCGCGGCACTCTCCAGATTCCATGGGAAAACTGCCGAACAAACTGGAGTGGCGTTCTTGAAGGCAGCTCATCAATCATTCAGGCCAAACTCCTGAAACATTAACTTGGATGGACTACATGCTGTGCCTGGATGGTCGAAAAGTGTCGCACCCTCCAGGTCCTGTTTTCTCAACTCTCAAATGGACAACATTCAAGGGGAGGACAAAGAAAACGCTTCAAAGACAACCTGAAACTTTTATTCAAGCGCTGCAGCATTCATATTAATGACTGCGAGGAGCTTGTTTCTCATCATTCAAAATGACCAAAACTTATCCCACAAGCTGCAGCACACTCTGAGTCACAAGGTCTCAATGATGAGGCAGAACGGCGGCCATGAAGAAGTAACGGGAAGCAAATCCTGCACTCCGGATCTCTCTACCTCTTGGGACATCCTGTCCCATGTGTCCAAAGGTCTGTGGGCCGAGAATTTACCTGTTCACTCACATGAAGACCCATGGCAGAAACTCACGGCCCTGAGTGGATGTCATCATCGTATCGAGGAACAGACGATAAAAAGTCCTTGTTGCAAAATACATATAAGAAAAGGTCACCTCCGTTCTCGTAGTATTTCTGAAACTCTCTCCTCCAGAATACTGTGAACAAGTCTTCTCTGTTGTCTCCGATCTGTCAACTTCACCATGTCAGAATGTGCTGCCATCTACTGGCCTCAGCAGAGCGGTAGAAATTCACATGGTTGGTGTCGCGGAAGCAGGTCAATGTGAAAAATTTGTGATGGGATGTGATGGGGCTGACACAGAGATGCAAGTATTAAATACAATTTTGAAACACGATTAGTTTATTTATTCCTTTGAATCGGCAGCAGTTGCAGGCTACTCTTGCCTGGAGCAGCTGAGACGATTAGAACAACTGCATTTAAGGGAAGCCGGGATAAGTATAAGAGGGAGAATGAATTTCCCTGATAAACAGATAATGCTTTATGAAGTATCCTAGGTGGAAGATCTTGTCGGATAGTTTACTAAGTAAATCAAATGGCCCACTTTCAGTGTGGTATGTTCTGCGTTGAATGAATCCAGATTTGAAAAGTATCACAGGGACTGACAGACACGTAAGGAATCCCACACTCAAACTGTGAGCAAAAGACAGTGAGATCCAGAATCAATAATTAACTCAGACCTGGCACGAGACACTGACTGATACACATTGAATCGCACACTCTCACAGTGTACAAGAGACAGAGCGATACAGAATGAACCATACACACAGGCATATCACCAGAAATGAACAAATCCACAATGAATCCCGAAAACAACTCCCGTCCCAGGGACAAAGTGATGAAGATGAATCCATAGAGACCACAGATGGAGAATGAATTCCACTCTCAAACCCTGTTCCAGAGACAAAGTGACACCGAATAAACCTCACACTCATACACATAGAATAGCTACAACAGAGAAGGAGATCATTGGCCCTCTATCTGTCTTGAGATTCTTCAACAGAAACTCAGATATCCTAGCCCCCAGCCCTTCCTCCATAGCCATGTAAACATTTCTGTTCACGTGGTTGTTCAGTTCCTCTATGAAAGCCCCGATTTTATTCTGTCTCTACCACATATCTCAGACAGTGCATTCCGGATCCTCACCAATCACCAGGGAAGATGAATCCTCATGTCCCCATTGGTTCATTTGCCACGCACCTAAAACCGGTGCCTTGTACCAATATGAACAGCTTCTCACTATCTAATGTGCCTCTAACTGTCGAGGTTAACTAGTCCTATTTAAACCGTCAGGAATGGTTTCTCTGTCTGGCCCCATTCCCGCAACATCGGCAAACCTCTTGCCCTGCTCCTTGTTCATGTGTTCGATCAAATTACTCGTTAAATCGGGATGAGGTCATTCGTTAAAGAGGCAGTTATTGGATTAAATGAAGCGACTGAGTGGTGATTTAATTTCTGGAATTTAGCAGCTTCTAAAGGAAGCTCAGGAGGCAAAAAAAAACTTCCAGAGAGTAGAAAGCTGCAGGAGAATTATGCAGAGAGAGAATTTAACGTTGAGTTTAGGATCTCCAATTTAAAAAAAAAACAAGAGGACGTAACCTTAAAATTTGAGGTAAGCCGATCAAAGGTGATATCACGAAGCTTTATTCACACGAAGAATCGTTCAACTCTGGAGCCCTCTCCCGCAAAATGCTTTTGAAGCTGGGGGCCAAGTTGAACATTTAGAAACTGCAACTGATAGTTGATTTTGTTTGTTCAGTAAGTGTTTTAGGGATTATAAAAACCCGTGGATTAATGAGGTTAAAATACAGACCAGTCATGAGCTGAACAGGGTTGAGGGGTGAATCGTTTCCTTCCATTCCTATATTCACATCTTCCTAATCCTGGACGAAACACGTTTTCAGATGATCGCCTTCTCTGCATTGCTTTGAAAGTCAAAGTTAATTTCTCCGCTCCCTCTTCATAATGAAAAACGAAATCTGGAGTGAACTGGAACAAGGTTCACTCCTTTATTGAGAACATTTTCCTCCCACGACTAACGATTTCCTGCTGAATACTAGAACCCCATCCACCGATCAGTTGCCAGTAACTGCTGCTGATACATAGAGAATCCTGTCACCCCTGCATTCTCTATATTTCTCCAGCTGCAAATTCTTCAATCGGTTTTTGAGAATGTTAATCCCGAAAAATCCGTCCGATGATCCAGTTCTATGATGCTTTTGTTAATAATAACCGATAACCCGGATTAGAATCCAAACAGCCTGATATTTCCCTCTCTATTAAAACTGTCTCTCGGTGACTGCATATCTCACTGATTGGATACAGGAGTGATCTTTGATCAGTCCCGTGACGGACAGAACAACTGTATATTAGAACACTTTCTGATATTCTTAAATTTCAAATCAGAATATCTCAGTGAATCACAGGACATTCTCTTTAATATAGTGCATGGATACTTTCACCACTCACTGAAACAATATAATTTCTATTCACTCATGGAATGAAGCCAGGGAGGAGTAAATAACTGTAACTCAATGATCATACAATGTAGTTCTTGAAGTGTCTGTTCCTATTCGATAGATTTCTCTGTCAAATCGGAAGGGGGTTGTTTTTGCTACCAAATGATTGTATGTTCTAGTCTTTCAGCGGTGGGTTTTCACACAGACATTTTGGACATGGTGTTCAAACTATATTTCCATTATTAAATATCAGGCTGAACATTCAGGGCCTGTGCCAACAGTTCAGTGATACGAAATTATATGAGCCGATTTGATAAATGCCAAAGATAAAAGCGAAATACTGCTTCTTAGGTCAGTAAGTGTTGGAGTTGGAGTATCTTTGGGCAGAAGCTGTCGGAGTGATAGTTTCTCGTTAGAGAATTGATACCGAAGTTCCGCTGGTAAATCAGCAGGAACACGATCCAACTCATCCACACAGTCAAGCTGGTGAAACAAAATGACTGGCGGCCTGGCTCTTCCGCAGATCACTCGGGCCTCGGCCTCCTGCAATGTTCCTATGAAGCTCAGGTACGCTCGAAGAGCAGCGCCTCATCTTTCAATTAGACACTTTACAGCTTTCCAGTGAGATCATTGAGATCAACAATATCGCTCTGGAAAAGTGTCCCCAACCCACCCACCCATTCTCACTCCCTCCCGCGCCCCATTTAACTTCGCTTTTTTGACAGAGGTTATTTCTAGCCTCTTTTTCCACGTGTTATGCTCTCGAATGGCGGTTGTTCATCAATCTGTCATTCAACCCTCCTCCAAAAACATCCTTTGTTTCTTTAGTTGTTCCATTGATCTTACAGAGAGTTTTCAAGGGCACGACGGGCCTCATTTTGTGCTTTTGGAAATCTAAGAGCTTCTGTTTCCCTCTCTCTGGCCATGCAGCATAAACTATTTTCTCATTTTACCTTTACCGATCTTCAACATATCACGGGCTGTGCCTTTTGTTTATTTCCCTGACTTTCACTGACTTACAACTTAATACAAAGCTACCTTATCACACTTCTGATGAAAGGCTATCGATGTGAGACATGAGCTCAGTTTCACATTCCTTGTCACTGCCTGAGCTGCGATGTCACTCTTACATTTTCTGATTTAACAATTGTGATGTGAAAGGATGGTTATAAGGCTTCGGGTGGCAATAAAAAAAAGCCTTTATTGCATGTAGCTTCGTTGGTCCAGCCCTTTGGGGTATTATTCTCATTTAGGGGTGGTCATTAAATGAGTGTGCACAAGGTGTCAGGTTTAATTCCCGGATGAGCACTCCAGAAAAGCTAAAGATATCGGTGCACTTGCACATTGCTGCTAATATGTATAAACTCCACACAATGTTTCCGCCTAAGAGATTTGTTTTATTATTTTTATATTTAGTTAATCATGGATTGATTGAGAACAAGGG
Source organism: Cetorhinus maximus (assembly GCF_964194155.1). Lineage (NCBI taxonomy): Eukaryota > Metazoa > Chordata > Chondrichthyes > Lamniformes > Cetorhinidae > Cetorhinus > Cetorhinus maximus. The sequence continues at coordinate 21,503,800 of NC_135909.1, forward strand.
AAGGCCATTCGGACCATGGCCTGAAATGGGCTGAGAGAAAGGGGAAATCCTCAGCTGGTGTATTTTTGCAGGTGTTTTCCGGGTGTTTTGAGCGACTTTACAACAATTTTGTGACATTCAGAAACAGCCCAATCCATGCACTGTTCCCTGATTTGAGGTGCCCGCTGGAACTTTTGCTCGGGTATTGTTTCTAATTCCCGCTCCCATTTGAACTAAGTATCCAACCGCAAACAAGCAGCCGCTGTTTTAAATGTGTCCTTCACACGTTTCACTGATACCTCCAATAGATTTTGTTTATACAACTTTTCTCAACATTTTTGTGCATTTATTATTTCCCACTGTTCATTGTTCAATAAGAACAAACAGTGGGAGAGGGGAACTAAACGAGGAACCTTGACTGCGGTTTGGGGAGAGAGAACAGCAATGAGCTTCAATAGCGAGTTCTTGCCATTCTGTCTCCCTGGCCCTGTTCAGACACTGGCTGAGAATTGCCTCTCCCTTCCCCCCGCTTACTCCATGTTCCGGGACCAGATCCTGCCCCACTGGGCCGATTGCAAACAGACCCCGGCTCCCCCGAACGTGCCCAGCAGTCAATCCCAATATCTGAGCATCTCTGCGGACGCGGTCCCAAACCGATGTGCTGCTGGAAGCAGATGCTGTTTGTTCACTTACCCTCGGAGCCGCGATGTCTCCGGTCGCTGCTGAATGAAACTATCTTCCGTTCACTGAGTGAATAACGCTCAGGGACTGGGTTGGGTGAGGGGTGCGCATGCGCTCTACGCCTTATGACGTCCCTAGGGGTCGGGGTGTGCTTTGTACCGCGCGTGCGCAGATCTCTGCAACAATCCAACGGTCGTAAATTAATGGGAACTTTCCTCATTTCAATCTCATCAAATAATGAAGAAAGTTTCCGAACCTCGAGTGGACGTTGGGGGGTTGTGGGTGTGGGACTTATAGGACGGGGCCTATATGCTATAATTAAGTACATACACCCCTGCCCTCCCCATTCTCCGCACTGAACGGACAATCGCCTCTGCGAACGCTGCTCCCGACGTCAATATCGCCTCCCCTTTTCACGGCGCCTTTCTATGCAAATGCAGGAGACACAACATCAGCGTTTTACCTCCTCAAAATCCAAATACCTCTTCCAAGTGAAAGAGTGATGCACTTGTTGTATTTTCCAATTTAATGGTTTGCAGGTGATGGTGTCCCCATGCGTCTGCTGCCCTTGTCCCTTTCGCCGGCAGGAGTCGCGGGTTTGGAATGAGCTGTGGAAGGAAAATTAATGTCTGGGGGGGGGGATTTAAACCCACGTCTCTGGAGGAAATGCGAACCTAAAGGCGCCTTAAACCGCTCGGCCATCCTAATGCATTTGAGCACTGTAATGGGACACTGATCTATTGCTCTTTGCACAAACGGATTTGGATTCTATTTTCGTTTTCATTGCATTTAAAACTCGATGTGATTTTCCTTTTTTCAGCACCTGTCAGGTTCCTGTATCTGAGTCCCATCCTTCCCCAAGCCGCCGGGGGGTGAGGAGCTTCTCATTGCTGCATTGCTCTGTTTGCTCAAATCAACAAAGACCCGTTCCTCACACGAAGGTGATGAGAGTGTAAGATCTGAGCGACATGAAGTATCCAATTGGAGAGTTACATCCTGGCGAAAGCTGCTTTCGGAGCTGCTGAATATTCCCCGCATTTCCTGTTTCTGATTTTGTGCCTTCATTACAGGAGTTTATTTTTTTTTTACTGACAACCCAAAGCTTGTCGCAAGGGGCACCTCCAGGCACCGCTTTTCCGTGACCTTTAAAGTCGGCTGTTTTCACACGCATCACTCTGCGCCATGGCTTTCAACCCCCACCACCATACCCCATCCCGACCCTCACTCCCCGCACCTCCCTCTCTGTTCTCAATCCCGCGCCCCACTCCCATTCCCCCCTCCCACCTGCTCAGGTCTCAGGTCGTCTATGCGTTCCTTTTTCGAAATTCGCAAGGGCCCGGGGATCACAGAGTCTGTGAGGGAATATAAGGGGTTAATCCACATTCACATACAGGGAACTGTGACTCTCTTAAGATGTACGGAAGTTGGTGTCCCTTCCAGATCCACTAGGAGGTCTAGTTACTGGAGCTGTGGGAATTTCTGCCATTTCTATCCCACAGGGAGTCGCGCCTCCCCGTTCGTCCCGCTGGGATGGTGATGGCTAAAGTGAATGGCCGAGAAAGCGGGTGGTCCCCATGTCTCTCTGGGGCTCGTTTTCTCCCGATTCCACATCCAGCTGTGAAGGGGGAGGGGTGAGGGGGGAGGGGATGGGGAGGCGGGGCTGAAATGCCTCGCGGTGTCTGGAACATGCTCCGTTGAAATTAGCGATACAAAATAAATCCAACTCTCACCTACAGTTCCACTGACAACGTATCGACAGTGCCACGGAATGGAGAAGGCTGACAGGTTCAGAATGTCTCTCACACGCTCACACAGCACCAGTGAGTGATAGATACAGGATGAATCCCACATTCACAAGCTGGACCAGATAAGGGCAGAGAAGAATGTATCGCAGTCAAGCATACAACAGGCTGATGGTTTTATCACAACCTTATTACCCCAGCTGGGAACACCAGAATTCAATAAAATGTCATCTCCGCTCTTAGAATTCCTAAATCCCTCCTCCCAGATCCAATAAAATGTGAACAATTCTTGTCTGCTGTGTCACCCAATGATTTCCAAACTTCGTTCTACCGGAGTGTGCTGGCATCTACTGGTCTTATGCGAAAACTACAACAGACGGGAAGAAATTCTGATGATCAATTTTGCCGAAGCAGGTCAATGCGAGGAATTGGTGGTGGGATCTGATCGGGTAGACAGAGAGATGTCAGTAGGAAATCCAATAAAGAAGTTGGTTTTAACTTATTTTCCCGTGTATTCGGTAGAATTTGGAAGTCTTTATCTTAAGGAGCAGTTCAGACCAATAGCAGAAACATTTTTAAGGGAAAGCTCGATAAGTATAGGAGGGGGAATGGAATTCAGGGATAAGCAGGTATTGTAACGTGAAGCAGTCTGGCTGGCGGATCTTGCGGAGAAATGTGCCAACGAGACCAAATGGCTGTTTTATATGAGGTGCCTTCTGGGTAGAATGAATGCAGGTTTGCGAAGTATTTTCAGAGACAGACAGGTAAAATCGCACATTCGCAGACAGTAACAAAGACTGACAGAGACAATCACACACTCTCAAACAATAACAGAGACTGACTGACAGATACAATCACACACTCACAGTCAGTAACAGGCACTGACAGATGCAATCTCAAAATTACAGGCAGTGGTTGAGACTAACAGATGCAGTCACACACTCACAGGCAGTAGGAGAGATTGACAAATACAATCACACACTCGCAGACAGTAACAGATACTGACAGATGCAATCACACAATCACAGGCAGTGGTGGAGACTGAGAGTTGCAGTCAAACACTCACAGGCAGTAGGAGAAATTGACAAATACAATCACACACTCACAGACAGCAAGAGAGAGTGACAGGTGCAACCACACTCTCACATATTAAACAAAGAATGATAGATACAATCACGCACTCACCGACAGTACCAAGTAGAGACAGATAAAATCACACAATCATAGTCAGTAACAGAGGCTGGAACATTCAATCACCAACTCACAGGCGGTAACAGACTGACAGACACAATCACGCACTTCCAGACAGTAAAATCGACTAACAGACTCAGAACAAATCCCACATTCAAAGAAAGAATCAGAGACGTCCAGCAGCTGCTGTATCTTGTAGTTATACTGACAGATACATAATGTATCCCACACTCAAACCAGAGACTGACATTTACAACATGAGCCTAAAATTCACATTCAGCATTAGATCAAGATTCACAGAATGATACAATCCATCACACACAGCACCTGAGGCTGACAAACATGGAACTGATCCCACACTCGCATGCAATAGCACATATAGAATGCACATTGAAACCTGCATCCACGTACCGTACCAGAAATGAGAGATGCAGTTTCAGAACCACTCCCAAATCCACATCGAAGACAAGAAGCCAACAGGCACAAAATGATTCTCACATTCACAAAGAGTACCATGAACTGATAAATAATTAAACTCAACATCTCACACTGTATCAGAGACTGACAAAGAATGGATTCAACATTCACAGATAACACCAGAGACTGACACTAAAATCATGATGCACCACAGCCCCCTGTCTCTCTCACACACAGGCACAGACACACACACTCACAAACACACACACACACACACACACAATCATACATACATACATACGCGCGCGCATACAATGCCACTTACAGGTAGGTAACGATTCTCACATGCACAAGTTGTACCAGAGGCTGACAGACAAAGTAATGATTTCCCCATTCAATTACAATATCAGGGTTTGATAAATGCGGATTGAGTTTTACCGACACACAGAGTTCCCCAGACTGAAATGCACTCAATGATTACACACTATGTCTTCAAACTCACGGGAACACAATACGACTCTGGGAGACTGACATGGACATGGCGGGATGAATGGCCTCCTCCTGATTTATAACCATTCGATGGTTCTATGATTTTAACCTGTCCCCATAATTTAAGACTGTTATCCCATTCCTATTCTGGTGAAGATGCGCTGCAGCCACTGCACAAATGTGTGTGATTTTTGAAATTTTCGATTGATGCCCGGCCTCAGCAAGTTTTTGTGGGAGAGATTTCCAGATTCCCATTACTCTTCGTTGAAGATGTGCATATCGTCATTACTCCCGAAGAATTCCCCCTTTGGTTTAGACACTCCCCATTAGACGAAGTAGCTCCTCTCTAACTACCCGATTAATTCATTTAATCATGGTGAATATCATTCAGAGGAAATCTTAATCCTCGAATTCAAGCTATTACAAGACAAGTCTGTGCAATCTGACCTCATCAATTGCATTGGAGTAGCACATTAGTGATTCCAGACCTACCTTATGCTAAAGGCTCACAAATACAAAGAAGCCAACAACACTTTGTCTGCGGGTCCCGATGACGTCATCACTCTTCGGCTGGAACTTGAAGTTGGCACCGGCCCCTTCCCTAGGCGCATGCGCGCTGCCGCTGACGTTATCGTCGTGCGCCCATTGAAATCTCACCATCCACTTGCTGGCCCGTCACCCCGCCGCCACACCAATCGCCGCTGTGCTCCATAATCATTGTGACATCTTTACTTTTTGGAGAAATCAGGATTTCTCCTGTGTTTTAACCAAATAAATCGAACGACCCTTTTTCCCTTTCACTGAGCTGTAGGTAATATTGCTTTCCCTGCTTGTGTGTGTTTAATTTAATTAATACAACTACCGGCAGCGACACCAAACACAGCCAAGCATCAATGGAAACACCGATAAGGACAGGATTCGAACGAGAGCGTGTAAAGCACAGTTCACTAACAGTCCATCGCCTTATCCTCTCGGCAACACCACAGAAGCCATGACACTATGAAAACATTACGATGCAGAAAGAGGCCATTCAGCCTGTCATGTCTGTGCTGCCAAAAAAAAGAGCTAGCGGCTGATTTTAATGGGACTTTCCTGTACCTGGTCTGTAGCTTTGCAGGTGACAGCGCTTCAGGCGCAGATTCAAGTGCCTTTCCAATGAGTTCGTCGTTTCAGCCTCAACTACCGATTTAGACGGTGAATTCCAGACACCCGCCACCCTCTGCATGAAAAAGATGTTCCTCGTGTCCCCTCTAATCCTTCTGCAAACACCTCAATTCTTTGCCACCAGGTAATTGACCCCTGAGCTAGGGAAGTCAAGCCTTTACTATTTACCCTATCTAGGTCCCTCATAATCTTTTTGCACCTCAATTAGATCACCCCTCAACCTCCTCTATTCTAAAGAAAACAACCCTAGAATATCCAACCTTTCCTCACAGCTGCAATTTTCAAGCCCTTGTAGCATTCTTTTAAATATTCTCTGCACTCCCTCCAGAGCATTTGTATCCTTCCTGTAATGTGATGACCAGAACTGTGCACAAAATTCCAGCTGTGGGCCTAACCAGCTTTTTATAGATTTCCAGCATTATATCCTTGTTTTTGTATTCAAAACCTCGTACAATAAAGGAAAACGTTCCGTTACCACCTTGTTCACCTGTCTTGCCTCCTTCAGGGAAATGTGAACATGCACTCCAACGTGTCTCAGTTCCACAACCTGTTTCAATATCCTCCCGTTTAGTCAGAGTTCCCTTTCTAGGGCTGCCCTCCCCAAATGCATTACCTCAAACTTTCTGGAATTGAATTCCATTTGCCAATTTTCTGACCACTCAACCAAACCATGTATGGCATCTTTCAAATCACATTCTGACCTCTTTGCAGCCTTGGTCCAAACATGGAGAAATCAGCTGAACACAAGCCGTGAGGTGCAAGTGTTCACTTATGTTCAGGGAAGCATTTGACCTAGTGCGGGCATCAAGGAACCCCAGCAAAAATGAAAGTTCATGGAAATGAGGAGGGAAACTCTCCACTGGCTGGAGTCGTCCCCGAGGTTTCTGATACATTCCAAAAGATTTCCAGCAGGAACAGTAATTCGCTTTTGTTTGATACACTATGGGTGACAATGAAACGATCCCTTGACTGCACTTTGTAGTACAGGTGGCTCGTTGATCTCCGGCCATGATTCTCGCCTTGGGACTTTCATTGAATTAATGTGCGAGAGGTCCCGGGTTCAATTCCCGAACGAGACCTTCGGGCATCTTAATGCAGTATTTTCTTTCGCACTCGAGGTGGTGGCAGTTCCAGAAATCAGGACCAGGTTTGAACACCCGGGAAGTCATTGCAGAGAATGCATCGCTTCAACACAAGTGATAAAAATGAATGTGAAGTTTAATGAACGTTTCTCCGTGCCATGAGACTCTGAGGTTAACCCGATGTGTCAAATAAGGCAATTCCCTCCTTGTGGACACAGGTAGGAAGCTGATTGCACTCAGCTACAATCTTGACTGAAAGGACAAGCAGAGCTGGGAATCCCAAAGTTTCATTTTAATTTACCACACTTTAGCTGTTTTCCGGTGCTTGCAATGAGGTGGGAGGGGTTTCCTTTTGCTACCAAATGCTTGTATGTTCCGGTCTTTCCGCGGTGGATTTTCACACTGTGTAGAAACATGTTTGATATCAGGTTGAAGTGTTGAAGTGAATCACATCAGTCGGTTTACAACAGTGCCTGATCTGATTTGATGGACAGAAACTTCATTTCCAACTTTACGCATCTGGCCGAATATTCAGGACCTGAACCAAATAGGATCATTTATTTCCACGGTTCATGGATGCAAAACGCATAGAAGGAGGTTTAATAGACCGCATTGTGTTCCGAGGTGTCCGAGAGGTTAAGGGGGTGGACTGCTAATCCATTGTGCTTTGCAAGTGTGGATTCGCATCCCGCCGCTGCTTTATCAACTGTTTCTTCCTGGGTGCGGTGACTTTGCAGAAGCTTTGCCTGGAATCACTGATGTGACAGTTGGTTGCGATCTTTTTCTTAACAATAACTTGTGGATCCGATTTAGAGTCCATTCGACATGATATTCCCATCTCTCTCTAAGGGGAAACATTGAATCAGTAGAAATATTCCGGGGACTTGGGTTCATTTCCCACCATAGTTGCTGATGGAAATTAAACTCAATAATTAAAACCTGCAATTAAACGCCAATCTCAGTGCTGGTTCACTGATGTCTTCCCCGGCCTGGCCGACATATGAGTTTGATTCCTAACTGCCCGCTGAGAAAGCCACTGAGTTCAAGGACAGTTTGGGATGTGTAACAAAGACTGGCCTTGCGAGCGACGTTCACATCCCCTGAAATAATGTTTTAAAAGGGTGAATACGCACCTCACTGCTTGAATCTTCCATCAGCCCCTGTAATGGACAGACGTGTTGAATAATAAAGCGCTTTGTGACGTCAAGAAAAAGATCAATTCAGAACATCTCAGTGAAACCGAGGCTCAAACCCACATCTGCGAACAGAAGGGAATCAGAATGTTGGCAGTTTTTACAGAGCGATACTGTTGAGCTGAATGTTCACACTGGAAAGGCTGTAAAGTTCCTCATTGAAGGATGAGCCGCTGCTCCTCGAGCGAACCTTGAGCTTCATTGGAACATTGCAGGAATCCGAGAACCGAGTGATCCGGGTGAGAGCTAGGTCGCCAGTCATTTCGTTTCACCAGCTTGACTGTGTGGATGAGTTGTTTGGACTTTCTTTTAATTTACCGCACATTCTTGGCTATCAGTTCTGTCGCAGGAAAATGCCACGTCAACACTTTCTGTCAAAAGTTACCCCATCCCAACCCTTACTGCCCTGAGAAACTGCCACCTGGACATGTGATGACCAGTAATTGAAGTGAGTGCTGCCTAACTCCCCTGACCGTTAATTCCCCTTGAGCTGCTTTGCTAAGTCGAATTAAAGTTGAGTTTCTGCAACTCTTCTAACACAGCTAAAATATGGTCAAGTAATATGAAGCTGTAACCGTCCCGCCCAACCCACCTTCATCTGCCCCCACAACATGCCCCACTGCATCACCCAAATGCCACCCCCCCCTCCCCGCCCCCCCACCGGACTCACAGCCACCCCCAGCTCTGCCAGTCTGAATGTTCCTTCAGACAAGACTACAACTTAATGTTGAAATCAGGCTGTGAACATTTTGACCCGATAGGGCTCTGTACACAGGGGGTCACATGGTTTTCATGGTGCTGAGGGAAAACATGCCTGGAAAACTGTGTTTTAAAAAGTGGGCTTTTTTTTTCCTTTGAGAAGAGAAGGACCAACTGCTTGATGTTGTCTCGGATCAGTGCTGGGGGAGTTACTGTGGAACACTGACCCCATCTCAAGGACTGCACACCCTGACCTTTGCCTTGATCCATTATTGTTTAATGTTTGGTAAAATTGTCCCCTTTCTAAAGAAGGGTCATAAGGATTCGAAACGTTGACACTGTATTTACTTCTCCCCACAGATGCTGTTAGACGTGCAGATTTTTTTTTCCAGCATTTTCTGTTTTTGTTTCTGATTTCCAACATCCCCATCGTTTTCCTTTAATTTCCCCTATTTCTATTTTTAATATATTAGTTTCCTATTATGAGTGCGTGTGTGTATGTGTGTGTGTGTGTGTTTGTGAGAGAGCGAGAGCGTGTGTGTGTCTGTATGTGTGTGTGTGTATGTGTGTTTGTGAGAGAGCGAGAGCGTGTGTGTGTCTGTATGTGTGTGTATGTGTGTTTGTGAGCGAGGGAGTGTGTGTGTATGTGTGTGTGTCTGCGTGTGTGACATATGGTATCTCGAAAGATTAATTCGCATAATTTCAGATCCACACTGTATGTTCATAAGCTTTACTTTTTTATTTGAAAATACCGTTTCTTATAATAAACAAGAAAATTTATTGTTTATCGAAATAATCCACTTTAAAACCTCGTTTATTCTCGGGAACAGTGGTGAAGGTAAATAATTTTCCATTTCGGTGAGTGAATTGAACATTTGAACCAATGTTGTGACCTGTGCAGTAGTGGGACTAGACCAAGGGCGCACTCCTCCCATCCCTCTCGTAACAGGGTGCTCAATAAGAAACTTAGCTCCAAGTCACTGTCGACTCCTTCTGTAAAGCCGATGACATATTGGGCTTCCCACTAAACATGCAGAAAACTAAGATCTGATTCCAATATCCGTGACTGAGGAAGACCCCCAGAAACGGCTGCACACAAAGAGCTTACTGAAAGGTCAAATTATGTTGTTTCAGTGAGTCATGGAGCAGGTTAAGCAGCATTTCCCGTGTTTCAATGAGAAATTCTGATATGAATTTAAAAGGAAAGGGTAAATATTTGTAATACTCATGAGATCCCTCCGCCACATGACTGAGGCAAGCTCATTTCTCGACCTAATCACTGAGAGACACAGACACAAAGAAATATTAATAAAAGAGAGGGAAACAATGGATTAATTGAATTCCAATTACGGTCCCCTGGTTAATGTTAAAAAAGCACCATTGCAATGGATCAACAGACGGATTTTCAGGAATTTAAATTCCGAATGACTGATCCAGGAACCAGAAGCTGGGGACATATGAGAGTTGCACAGTTGTTAGGATAGTTTCATCGGAGCTGAGTTGACCAGCTGTTTCTCATTTGTTTTTTTCAAGAAAGCTTAATCTTTATGCCAATAACGTGGACCAGCGGGCACAGAGCTTCCCGCCTGTTTTGGAGGAGGGCAAGTGTCCCCTACCCTCAGAAGCGGGACTGGGTCTCCCCAAAAACTGTTGGCACCATCAGCTAGTGAGCAACACAAGCAGCAGCTGTAGATACTTACACGAAAGGATTTGCTATTTGCTGACAAAACCCAGGATTGAACAAGGGATCTTTAGATCTTCAGCCTAAGGTCTGCCCAAATGAGCTATTTCGGCTGACAGATGCGCTTTCTTCGAGCCAGAATTAAACCAGAGACCTAAGGATGCTAATTTTACAGATACCGAAAGCCCTCCATTATATTAGAGAACATGATCCCCTAATGACAAAGGACAGCTATCACCTCGTTTCAGTTACCTCCAGGTTTCCATCATTTCTTGATAAAGAGGGGGTGCAAAGCCCAACGAAGCATCAGTTCATTGCCATAAGCTCTCGGCCAATCGCTACACAGGGATTGTCCTACAAACAGCTTTCTTCATCCTTTGAGTGAATTGTTCCCTGACGTCACTGTTAACTGTCTTAACTTTAAGTTTAAGGTTATATACATTTGTTCTGCACTCCCCCACCAGACGAAATCGTTTCTCCGCATTGAACCCTATTAATCATCTAAATTACCTCAACCAGATAGCGCCTACACCTTCTGAACCCCCCGAGTATGTAAGCGTCACAACGGGAGGAAATCTAACTGCAGATCAGAAAAATGTGTGTGTGTCGCACTTGGTCATGGCTACTTTTGCACCAAATCTGTGTCTGAATTAATGGAACCCGTTTGTGATAAACACTGTCACCTTTCACTGCTTAGCAGATGAGTTTCATAGGGCCGCATATGTGATCACCTCAGTTCTGCTTTTCCACAGAAATGGGGAAATGCATCACAGATGTTACTCTTCAGCCAGCTTCATTCATTCCTAGTGAAATCAAGAAATGGCTGAAGGCACGGGGTAACTGCAAAGGCTTTGGGCCCTGACACAGTTCCTGCAGCAGGACTGAAAACCTGTGCTCCAGAAATAGTCTCGCTCCACGCCAAGTTGTTCCAGTGCCGCCACAAGACTAGCATCTACCCGGCAATGTGGGAAATTGCCCAGGTCTGTCTTGTCCACAAAAAAAAACAGGAAAATCCAACCGGCAAAAACCGCTCCATCCATCTTCACTCGTTTATCAAGAAGGTGAGGGAAAATGTCTTTGACAATGCGATCAAGTGACCCTTACTCAGCAATAACCCGCTCACTGAAGCTCAGTTTGTTTTCTGTCAGGGTCACTCAGCTCCTGACGGCATTGCAGCCTTGGTCCAAACATGAAGATAACAGCTGAACTCAAGACGTGAGGTGCAAGTGACTGCATTTGAGTTCAATGAAGCATTTGACCTAATGTGGCATCAAGGAACCCCAGCAAAACTGAAGTAAAAAGAAGTAAGGTGGGAAATTCTCCACTGGTTGGAGTCATCCCTGGAGTTTCTAAAACATTCGAAAAGATTTCTAGCATGAACTCTAATTCGCTTATGATCGATGCACTTTGTGTGACAATGATAGGATTCCTTGACTGCATTTTGTTATGCCAGTGGCTTGTTGGTCGCTTTGGGATTTCCATTAAGTTATTATGCGACAGGTCCCGCTTCAATTCCCTCTCCAGCCCATCTTAACGCAACAGTTTTTTTCGCGCTCGAGGTGGTGGCAGTTCCGGAAATCAGGTCCAGGTTTGAACACCCGGGATTACACAGACATGGCTGCAGGGTGACCAATGCTGGGAGCAGAATATCCAATGGTGTTCGATATTTAGGAAGGATAGGCAAAAAGGAAAATGAGGTGGTGTGGCATTTTTAGTTAACGATGACATAATTACATTATTGAGAGAAAATCTAGATGCACAATCAATCTAGGTGGAGCTATGACGCAATAAGGTGCGGGAAACATTAGCGGGTGGTTTATATTTGCTTCCAAACAGAAATGGTAAGGTAGGGGGCGGCATTAAACAGGGAATTAGAGATGCATGTAACAAATGTGCTACAGTTGTCATGGGTGAATTTAATTTACATATAGAGTCGACAAACTGAATTATCAATAACACTGTGGTAAATGATGGAGTGTGCTTGAAATAGCTTTTTTGACCAGTTCGTCAAAGAACTAACTAGGGGACAGGCTATACTAGATTTGTTTATTTTTGCAATGAGACGGGGTTGGTGAATAAGCTTTTTGTGCGAAGTCCGTGAGGGAACAGTGACCATAACATGAAAGAACTCTTTCTTAGGTTATAAAATGAAGTAATTCAATCCGAAACTATGGTCCTAAATCAAAACAAGGGAAACTGCGGAGGCATGAGGAGTGAGTTGGCTCAGGTCGACTGGGGAACTTCATTAAAAGGCATGGCGGTGGGTAGGCAATGGTTACTATTTAAGGAATGAATTCATGCATTGCTACAAGTATATATTCCTTCTTGGCACAAAAAGACAACAGGAAAAGTGGCCCAACCATGGCTACAAAATAAATGAAGGATGGTATTAGTTCCACAGAGCAGTCATGTAAATTTGCTGGAAAAGGTAGCAAGCCTGAGGATTGGAAGCAGTTTAGAATTCAATAAAGGAGAACCAAGAGGTTAATGAAGAGAGGAAAAATAGAGTATGAGAGTAAACTTGAAAGAAACATAAAGAGTATTGTAAAAGCTGATATAAGTACACATAAGAAAAAGATTAATGAAGACAAATGAAGGGCCCTTACATTTCGAAACAACAAAATTTACAATAGAGAACAAGGATGTAGCAGGGCAATTCAACAACTACTTTAGTTCTATCCTCACGGAGGAAGACACAAGTAGATTCCCATAAATTCCAGCGAACCAAAAGTCAAGTGAGAAGGAGGAATTGAAGGGAATTAGTATTACTAAAAAGCTGCGCTGGAGAAATTAATGGCACTGAAAACCGATAAATCCCCAGGGCCTGAAAATCTACATTCCTGGGTACTAAAGAACGTGGCCATGGAAATAATGGATGCGCTGGTTAACATCTTCCAAATGTCTGTAGGTTCTGGAACTAATCAAGGCTATGGGCCAAGTGCTGGCAAATGGGATTAGTTAGATATGTCAGGTGTTTCTCACGTGTTCGTGCAGAGTCGATGGGCCGAACGGCGTCTTCTGCACTGTGTGATTCTGTGATTTCTATGACTCATGTGTTTTCTAACATAAAATTCGGATCTTGAATGGGGTGACACCTAAACTCCTACCTCTCGCATATTTCCGATATGTGGAATACGTTTGCAATATTTAAACCCAAAGTTGCATGTAACAATTTCCTTACATGTCTTTTTGGGCTCCATCCTGCGCTCATTTTCACCTGAGAAATGGCGCAGTCAAATGACTTCCCCTCCGTTGACACACTAGTTGAAAAATCTGCCAGAAGATTTTCTACCACGGTTTACCGCAAGCCGACCTTCACTGGTCAATATACGCATTGGGATTCTTATAGTTCCACGCACTGTAAGATTGGTCTTATCAGCGACCTTGCAAATAGGGCCCGAGCCATTTGCTCTCCATGCAAGTTCGGTGCTGAAAACGGGCATCCTGCAGGGTAATGGCTACACTGATCAGATCATTTCGCGCTGTGTATCACGGAAGCTCGTGCACGGGCCTAAGCCCCGTCACTTCTCAACGTGAAAAGTGCCCAGCCTACCTCAGATTACCCTGGAATAGCAAGGCAGCTCCAAAAATTTGAGTAACAGGTGTTTCAGGCTGTGACTATGCAGTGGCAACACGGGTGGTATTCGCCACTAACAGGATGCTGCCATCAAAGCAAAAAGACGTTCTGCCTATCACACAAGTGAGTAATGTGGTGTATGAATTTCAGTGCCAGTGTGGTGCTCGGTATCTCGGCCCAAATACTGTCGAATCGAATCAAACCGCATTTCCCACCTGCTGTTCAACCGGCAGAGTGAAGACTGGAGCCAACCAGCCCGTGCTCGCAAAACTCAAAACACAGTGTCCAACATTAGATGCGATTCTGCGACTGGATAACATTTGCTGAATAACCCTCAGTGCGCTGAGAATTACGCTGACAGCCAATTTAAGGTTGTCAGTCGGGTCGCAGTGCGGCGCATTTGCGGGCACTGGAAGCTACAGATATTAATACACAGGGCCCTGTTCTTTGCAGACAGAAGGAGCATGTGCACTCATTGCGCCTGTTTCAGCTGAACAAACCCGGTAACATCGATTCACTGACGCATTCCTCAGCGCAACACTTTGACCAATCATTTTCAGTTTGGCATTTAACTGTCAGTCACCATCAGTGGTGCATTCCACATGGCAAATTCACTTGCCAACCAATCAGCACCCTCTTCAAATACAGTATACATTGCTGTCCTCCCCTTATATTGTTTTCCCCTTATATTTCTTGCGAGTGTCCTGTTGAGTGCAGAAGGAAAAGCTTTGACATGCCTCTTATTTCAACCACACTCAAATACATTGGCGCTAATGTTCAATTTGAAAACCCGTTTCAGCTCTGCCAGTTTGGCCCAGCCAATCTCTGGCCCATTTTCTCATTGCCCTTTTATGGTTGATCAAATAAGCAGCTCTCTGATTGGTTACATCAAACATGCTACAACAACGAGGTTGGAGAAACTCGGATTGTTCTCACCAGAGCGACGGAGATTGAGGGGCGACTTGATAGAAGTTTACAAAATTATGAGTGGCATGGACAGAGTAGATATCCAGAAGGTTTTCCCAGGGTGGAAGAGTCAATTACTAGGGGATATAGATTTAAGGTGAGAGGAGTAAACTATAGAGGAGATGTGCAGGGCAAGTTTTTTACGCAGATGGTAGTGAGTGTCTGGAATTCGCTGCCAGAGGAGGTGGTGGAAGCAGGTACGATAGTGGTGTTTAAGAGGCAGCTTGACAAATACATGAATAGGATGGGAATAGAGGGATACGGACGCCGGAAGTGCAAAATGTTTTAGTTGGCCGGCAATATGATCGGCGCAGGCTTGGAGGGCCAAAGGGTCTATTCCGGTTCTGTACTTTTCTTTGTTTTTTGTTCTATTCCGAACACAGTGACCATTAAGGATTAGGCCGACTGCATTCTGTCAGAAGGGAGAAGGGTGAGTGCAGGAGATTTCGTCATTTTTTGCGAAAGTGTGTGTAAGATTTTAGAAAGACCGCCGGTAAAGCTCGGGCCAAGGCCAAAGCCAAGTCTCGCTCCTCCCGGGCTGGACTGCAGCTCCCCGCGGGCCGTGTTCACAGGCTCCTGAGAAAGAGCAACTATGCTGAGCGTGTGGCTGCTGGAGCGCTCCGCTCTTCCGACTGTAACATTCTCGGCCGCTTTCAGGGATAAGGACCAGAAATTCGCCGTTTCTCTCTTTCCAGATGAAGACTGTGTGAAGGAGTTGGTTGGAAATCTATGTGTTTGCGTTTCCAGTGAGCAGAGATTGGCTACATTTTAAATTGCTGAGCGGGGTCTCATTAGCGCCGAATAAATACAAGAGATTGACAAATTCATACGGTTCCTAAAATTGCACGTGGATTCTCTGACACAAAATGCATTACCACAGCTTCTAAAGTATGAAATTAAATCCTTGTCTGGAAAGGAAATCATTCGGTTATTTTTATTTTTGTTGAAATTGGCGGGCTTTTCAAATTTGAAAATATAAGCCTATTTACACTTCCAATTTCTGCTACGTGGCTTTGCGATTGGTTGAAGGTTTGGATTGAGAATGGATTTATCAATCAGAGCTGGATCCTGGAAACAGCCTCTCAAACCATTCACAATGATTATTTATAGCGAGGTTAGCTGAAGGAATCTGTATCTCCTACTTCACCTGTACTTGAGACCTAAAATCTACGTTTTTTCCAACAGGCAAACAATAAAGGAACCAGAATAAACGTGGTGTTTCCTCCAGCCAAGTTAGAATGAAGATTCCCGCCAGCTCCTCCCACACAGTCCGTACATTATCACTGACAGAGCGCAGAGACACAGATAGGTCAACAATTTCACAGTCTCAGACAGCATAAATAGTTCCAGAGTCATTTTTTCCACCCACCAATTAAACAGTGCAGGAGAGATAGACGTTGTTCCAATCTTACCTCGACTAAGTACAACAGGCGGGTAGTCCAAATTCTCACCCACGATCCAATTTTCACCAGGTTAATCCCACAATAGTACAGCCTCAGCTACAAACTAAAGGTCAAATAAAACTGATGCATGTTTCCAATTTCAAGTTTACAGTCTTAACCTTAACAATGTACACTGAGATTCATGTTAAGCACCGGTCCAACATCATTAATTTATAAATTGCAGTATTAATTCCCATATTGTGTCCTGACACATACATTAGATGCAAATACAAATCTAAATTACTTTATCAGTTTGAGATATTCTGAAAGCGAGAAT
Organism: Cetorhinus maximus; assembly: GCF_964194155.1. Lineage (NCBI taxonomy): Eukaryota > Metazoa > Chordata > Chondrichthyes > Lamniformes > Cetorhinidae > Cetorhinus > Cetorhinus maximus. Next base: position 21,520,380 of record NC_135909.1, read on the forward strand.
TACCTGAGATACAAACTCAGATTCTAGTTAAAACTCACCCTGATTATGAAACTGAGATGCAATATTAATTTGATGAGTATGAATTGAGCTATAAACTACATGCTAATTCTCAATCCTCACACAGTGTCAAATTAAAGATACTTTACCAATTCAGGACTGAGCTCCATTTTGCATTTGTGAGGAAATTCTGACCCAGAATCAGACTGAATGCCACATATAAAATCGTTTTGTACAAGCTGGAGTTACACTTGCGGACCAATCCAGGATCAGATTGAAGGATACTTTATCTTTCACAATTGTGTTCACAGTGACAGAGATTTAATACTCAGCCAAAACTGACACACATTGTTTGCTTTAAACCTACCATATCAGTGGCTTGTTGTTCGGCTGGAAATGTATATGGAATGAATCCAAACTTATAATTAGTCCCAGAGACTGAAGGTTATATAATCAATCCCACACTCACACAGAAGCAGAGAATAATCTCAAGCACATTTTCAGTTCCAGATGCTGAAAGTTACAGGCTGTTCACTGCACTCACTCACAATAGCTGAATCTGTGTGATACTAAAAAAATATGACACACCAATTGTACCACAGAGAGATTTAGAAAGAGTCCAAGAATCACATAGAGTAACAGATGCTGACGGATACAAATGGAAGACCACACAGTAACACAGACACAATAAATTCCACTTTCACATACAATACCTATGATTGGAAAACAACAATTTAATCTCACAATTCTTTATAATAGGAAAGTTTGACAGATGTAAAATTAATCCCACTGACATATACAGAATGAAACTCATGCTCACAAACAGAACCAAGTAATGAAAGAAACATGATTCCCACGATTACAACAAAAATATCACAGATACAGAGTGCCATTGACAGATCTATATTGAATCCTACGCTCACACACGTTACGAGAGTCTGACATGGATGTAACGGATTCAGAGTGGATACTTTACTCAAAATCCTGACGTGGAAATATATCGCTGTTCCTCCCCTGTCACTGGGTCAATTTCCTGGATCTCCCTTCCGAATAGTACTGGGAATGTGCATATGCCACATGCACTGCAGCGGTTGAAAAATGTAGCTCCCCAACACCTTCTCAAGGGCAACTAGGGATGGACAATAACTGTTGGCACCACGTGGATGAATAAAAATAGAGCACCAAAGACTTCAGATTCAGATTTTTTCCATGTTCACATGCAGTATTACTGACTGATAGATTTAAACACAGACACACACCATTAAGAGATTCAGAATGATTCCCAAACTGATCTGCATTACCAGAAAGTGATTGAGAACAAAACACTTGAATACCTACAGTTCTACTTCAAAAAGTGTCCCGACATTCATACAGTACTAGAAACTGTAATATGCAGTCTGAATATGACACAGGTATATTGCACCAGGGAATGACAGACACAGAATGTCTGAAAAACTCACTTTCAGTACCAGAAGCTGACTGATAGAGCAAAATCCCGCCACATGTACATTTCCACTGACAGTTTCAGGATGCATCCCACCTCTCGGTATCAGGAAATGAAAGCTAGGAATGGAATATAAGACAAATATAATATACGAGAGAGTGACTATTACAGAATAAATCCAAACACACTGGCAGTTCCGCTGGCAATGTCTCCACACTCACATACAGTAACCAAGACTGACAGGTTCAGAATTTCTCTCAGTTTCACACAGTACCAGTGAGTGACATAGATAATAAATCCCACGTTCACAAAATGGTCCAGAAAAGGGCAGTGAAGAATGTATCTCACTCTCAAGTACAAAACAACGGTCTGATGGTTTCAGCACAACATTGTAACTACTGCTTGATACAACAAAATATTATGAAAAGTGATCTCCACCCCTTGGTAATTCAAAATGCTAATTATAAATTCGCCATCCAATAAAATGTGAACGGTTCCTTTCTGTTCTGTCGCTCTCTGAGTGTGCTGACATCTACTGGCCAGAGCTGAGAAGTGAAATAGATCAGAACGTTTTTTTTCATTGATTCAATGGATATGAGATTCGCTGGCTCGGCCAGAATTTATTGTCCATTCCTAATTGACCTTGAGAAGGTGGTGGTGAGCTGACCTGTTGTACCGCTGCAGCTCCTGTGGTGTAGGTAGACTGACAATGCTGTGAGGGAGGGAGTTCCAGGATTTTGATACAATTACATGAACTGTGTGTGTAGCAGAAACAGCTGAACATGCGGAATGAGTGATTGGATGTGATAGGGCGGGCATGTCAATGATCACTGATGAATTCAAAGAGAATTCGATAATAACTTGTTTTCCCGCTGAGTCAGTAGGATTTGGAACTGGCTGTCATATTGAGCAGTCAAGACGATTAGCACAGCTGCATTTAAGGGAAAAGAAAATAAGCATAGTAGTGGGGTTAGAGTTCATGTATAAACAAGTAACATTACAATAAGTAAACTGGGTTGAAGATCGTTAGCAATAATGTACCAATGTGTCCAAATGGCCCAATGAAGAATATTCTTGGTAGAATGAATACCGATTTTCAAAGTGCCTCAGAGACTCACAGATACATAATGAATCCCACACTCACATAGTGTACCAGAGACAGAGCAATGCAGAGTGAATCATACACTCACACACATCCCCAGAGACTGACCAATACATAATGAATCTCACACTCACATAGTGTACCAGAGACAGAGCAATGCAGAGTGAATCCTACACTCACACACATCCCCAGAGACTGACGAATGCATAATGAATCCCGCACTCACATAGTTTTCCAGAGAGAGCAATGCAGAATGAGTCACACATCCTCAGAGACTGACAAATACATCATGAATCAGGCACTCGAATCCTTTACAAGGGATAGAGCGATACAGAATGCATCCGGCACTTATAGACATGGAATTTTAGAATAGTTACACCACAGAAAAAGCCCATTCGGCCCTTTGTGCCTCTGGTGGTTCTCTGCCAGGGAAACTCAACTGGTCCTGATCCCCAGCCCTATCACCATAACGTGGCAACTCTTTTCTCTTCAGGTTTGTATCCATTCCCCCTTTGACAACTCTGAGTTTACCATGTCTCTTCCACACTCTCAAGCAGTGAATTGCAGATCCTAATGACTCACTGTGTAAAAATAGTTTTCTTCATGTCACCATTGGTTGTTTTGCCAAATACTTTAAATCTGTGCCTTCTGGCAACAGGAACAGTTTCTTGCTTTCTACTCTGCCTTGGACACCTTGTAACCACAGCTCCCCCAATGTACCCATGTAACTAACGTCCTTCACCCGTACAACCATTCTTATAAGCCTTTTCTGCACTCACTCTTAAACCTTCCCATATTTCCAAAAGTTTGGTACCAGGAATTGATTTGATAATAGTATCTGTGTCGGATATATTGCCGACTCAGACAATTCGTTTCAAGAGAGATTCAAAATTTAATGATATTTAAATGTTTGTTAGATATTGCCATGTGCAGCGGAAATCCTGCACACATAAGTACAAGGGGAAGGAAGACCTAGAATTCATTCCACAGTACAAAAAAGTAACATAATGGAAATACAAAAGCAACATTCTGTGAATGCTGGAAATCTGAAATAAGCATAGAAAATGCAGGGAATTCACAGCAGATCTGGCAGCATCTGTGGAGAGAAACAAAGTTAATGTTTCAGGTCGTGGCCTTTCACCAGAACTGGGAAAAGTTTGAATTGTTATAACATTGATAGAGGTGTAATGGGGGAGGGCGGGAAACAAATAATAGGGGAAGATATGGTAGAAGATGGGAGGCATTCAATGGCAGAAATGATAGTGGGGCAGAACCAAAGAGAGCAGCAAGGGACAAGTAAAGAAATAAAAGATGTGCCTAAAGGAGGTATGAATGGAAGAATAATGAACAACTGACACCCGAGACTAAAACAAGAAAAACAAGACACATGCAAACAAAACGAAGTAATTGGGGATAAGGGGGTGGACATCATGATCTAATAGTTCTGAACTCAATGTTGAGTTCAAAGGCTCTAAAGTTCTAACAGAAAAGATGAGGTGTTGTTCCTGTAGCTTGTGTTGAGCTTCATTGGAACATTTCAGCAGACCGAGGATAGAGATATCAGCATGAGAGCAAGATGGAGACTTAAGATTGCGGGTCATTGAAAGTTTGGGATCATGCTTCCGAACTGAAGAGAGGGGAAGTTTCTGTCCTTCTTTTAGTAACATAATGCATCTCACACTCAAGCACCATATCACAGTTTATCATATACAATGACAACCTCATGCACACATACAGTACGAAGGCCCAATTCAGGTTGAGTCTCAAACTCACAAAGTATCTCAGAGGTTGATAGTAACAAAATGAATACAACAAACACACTCAGGAACACAGACAAGCAGATATCGAATGTATCCCACACTCAAACACAGTAGCAGAGACTTCCAGATCCTGCTGTATTTTGTGTTTGCTCTGACAGATATAAAATATGTCACACAATCAAACCAGAGACTGACAATTACAGAATGAACCCAAAATTCACATAAAGCATCAGACTGAGATTTACAGAAAGATACAACACAGTCACACAGAGACATCAGATAGAACCCACACTCAGATGCAATACTATTGATAAAATGCACAGTGAATCTTGTATCCATGTATCACACCAAGAGAAAATGATCCGGAATTACCACCAAACTCACAAATACTAACAGAAAACAACAGACACAAAATCATTCCCACTCTCGAATAGGTTATCATGAACTGATGAAAAATTAAACCCACACTCTCACACAACATCAGAGACTGACAGTTCTCGAATAAGTCCAACATTCACGTATGAAACCTGAGACTGATAGTTAAAGAATGATTCCACCCATCCCCCACGCACATACACTACCTCTGAAAGATACATTGAATCTCAGATGAACAAGTTGTACAGAGACCATCCGATGAAGTAAGAGCTCCCCAAACAATTCCAATTCGGGTGATAGATAAGCGCAGAGTGAATTCTGCCCTCACATAGACCGCCAGAGACTGAGAGATGCTGGATGAATTTGACACTCTCAAAAGGTTCCAGAGACTGACGGGAAGGAATTTAACCCCACACCCACGTACAGTACCAGAGACAGAGCAGCACAGAATGTTTTCAACACTGATATAGAGTACCAGAGACTTAAAAATATTGAATCAATACTACTTTGTCATACAGTGCCAGAGACTGGCCAATAAGAAATTATATTATACTCACATAGAATGTGGGAGACAGAGCGACGCAGTCTGAATCCTACTATCCTCACAATACCACTGAGTGAAACAGAGTGAATTCCAAATTCACACACAGTTTCAGAGTCTGAGAGCGGAATTATTTTGCCAACACTCACAGGGAATACAAGAGACATTCAGATACAGAATTAATCCCACTTTCGCTGACAGTAACGGGGACTGAGAGATACAGAATGATTCCCACACTGACGTTCAGTATCAATGATTGATGCAGAATTAATCCCTACACCTGATTGTCACACTAGAACACGGAACTTCTTAACACAACATAAGACATCTTAACACGATAGACAACATCGTGAGAACAGGCAGAAAGCATTTGCTCAACAAAAAACGTCATCACAGAACAGCAGAGAATATCTTCACACAATAGAGGACATCTTTGCAGATCAGGGGACATTTTAATAGAACAAAGGATGCTTTTTCACAAGACAAATCATATTTACACAAAAGGAAACACATTTTTACGACAGGGAAGCATGTTACACAACAACAAAGAACATTTCTCAACAGCATAGCAGGAAAAATATGTTTTAAAAGGGAAGCACTTCAGCACCATCATGTAACAGTATACGGACATGACCAAGGAGAAGTAGAAGCGTGCTTGGCCCATAGCCCAGAGGTGAATGGCTCGAAACCATCTTCTGCTACTTACATTCTCCTCAATACTAAAGAAGCATTTCCTGCAATCCACAATCATGCCTGTTATTTACATCAGTGTCTTGCTTCCAGTACGAAAATTCAATCTTCAACAAATCTCTGGTATGGTGTTTATTCATAGACGGACACAAGCTGTAAATGCTGCAAACAAATCCCAGCCAGTTGTTGCAGGATGTCACCGGTAATGGTTATTAGCTGAGGTGAAAGAGGAGAAGAGTCAATTCTCTCTTAAATCTAAATTCGCTTTATTCACGTTGTTAGGTCATACTCATATAGCTTATACGTCTGGTTAGATATAGACACGCAGTTTGCACCAGGTTATACAGTCTTCTACCCAAACTAGGATCTAAACGCACATCCACTAGGTTTCTCTGACACTCCCTGAGTGGTCACAGAATATAAAAGCTAATACCCAAAAAGGAGAGCTGACGCTGGCCAGGCGTTCCATTCTCTCTCTCTTTCGACACCGTCTCTACGTTGCTGACGTCGGTTCTTCCACTTCCGCGATGGTTGTTCTCTGGAGTCTTCGCTGGCACCACGACCGAGATTCTCCACTCTTATACTGAATCTTATATCTTCAAGCTGTGCTGTCTCTCTCCCGTCGATTTAGGCTTGCTTGCCTAGTCTGTGGCATCTTCTCATTGGCTCTGTCCCAAGGACTTAGGTAGCATTACCTCATTACTCCTTTTCTAAATAAGGACTTGTGTCTTATCATATTCCCTTCGTTTTTCAAGAAACTCAGCTACTTCAAACCGGATCCCAGCCAGCTCAGGCCAGTGACTGGACTTAGGTTACTTCAGGTCAAAAGTTGATTTGCCTGTGTCAGCAGTTCGGCTGCAGCCCCTGGACAACACATGGCTTTCCCCTTTCCCTCAGCCCATTGACCCCAAATATCTGGCGCAGGCGCAATGGCCTGAGTGGCCACCTCTTATTCACACTCACTATATGATTATCTGAATATAAAAAGCTGGAAACAATATATTGAAGGTCATATGTTTTATATTAATTCATGGGATGTGGGCTTCGCTGGCTGGGCTGGCATTTATTACCCATCCCGTTTTGCCCTTGAGAAGGTGATGGTGGGCTGACATCTTGAACTGCTGAGGTCCATGTAGGTACACCCAAAGTGCTGTTAGGAAGGAAGTTCCAGGGTTTCGACCCAGTGATAGTGAAGGAACGGCCGATATATTTCCAAGTCAGAATGCTGAGTGACTCGGTGGGGAGCTTAGTTGCAGATTTTCCGATGAAAAGGACACCCTGCAGTAATCCACCATGTTTATTTGAACAGCATCGTCCTCCCTGTGACATGAACCACCGAGAAGAACAAAACTCTCAGCATAGCGGAGACAGCAAATAGACAGTTCATCATTATCTGGACAGGAATCGACTTCCACTCTTAACTGGTTTAAACGATGGAATTCCGTCATCATTATTAACAATATTAACAATAATAGTGAAGCTTCATTCCTTCGAGCTTGCATTAGGTACAGGTTACACCAAATTATTATTTGAGTGTCTCTGATTGTTTCCTGCTTTGTTTTACCAGTTAATAGCTGGTCGGAATTTAAGGTGCTCAGTTTACCACTCATTCCGTCCATATTGGCCTTACTTGAGGTGATAAACAGCATCTATGTGACCTTTCTGCTCGAACTGAATGTCTGTCTCTAACATATTGCGGCCATTCATTACCAGATGCTCATTCACGATCACATTGTTAAGTCATTCTAAATTCCAGCGAGTCTAGATCCAACCTGATCAACCCTTCCTCATTGGAAAATCCCCTCAATCGAGGAAATATCACAGTCACCTTTCTGGGGAACTATCTCCAATGCAAGTACATCCATCCTCCAGTAAGCAGATCAAATCAACACCCATTATTCTAGGTGTGGTCTCGCCAATGTCCTGTACAGTTGCAGCACAACCTCTCTACTTTTCTATTCCACTCCCCTTGTGAAATAGACCAACATTCCACATACTTTCCTAGTTATTTGCTGCAACGGCATGCTAACTTTTTTTCAATGATTCTTATACAGTGGCACCCATATCCGTCTGCACTGCAGCATTCTGCAGTGTCATCTTAACTTTTTTCTGTAATTCATGTAAAAAGATCCCTCTGCAGCACAGGATTCTGCAGTCTTTCTCTATTTAAATAATATTCCTGTCTCCAATGCTTCCTGCAGAATTTGGCAACCTCACATTTTCCTGGATTATACTACATCTGCCATTGTATCCCCAATCACTTAAACATCCAAATATCTTTGCAGACTGCCTGTATCCAGCTTACAACCTGCTCTGCTTCCTATCTTTGTATTGTCAGCAAATGTTGTGACAATACAGTGGATACCATCATCCACATCATTAACATCGATCGTCAATAGTTGAGGCCCCAGCTCTGAGCTCTGTATCTGTCCACTAGGTATAGTCTGCCAACCTCAAAATGACCCATTTATCCGGAATCTCTGTTTCCTGTTAGTTAGCCAGTCCTCAATCCATGCTAACATATTAACCCTAATAATATATACCCTTAACTTGTGTCGTGACATTTTTCCTGGCACCTTATAAAATGTATTTTGGAATACAACTGGTTCCCGTTTATCATCCCTGATTATTACACCCTCAATGAGCTCAAGAAAATTGTCAGACACGATTTCCTTAAAAACTAAGTTGACTCTGCCTGATTCTCTTACGATTACATTGATTATATCTGAAATTGTTGAACTCAATGTTGAGTCCAGAAGGCTGTAATGTGTTTGATCAGAAGATGAGGTGCTGTTCCTCGAGCACACGTCGAGAGTCATTGGAAAACAAGAGGAGACCGAATACGGAAAGATCAGTGGGAGGGTACGGTTTGGATTAAAATTAAAGGTCATCAGAAGCTCAGAGTCATGTTTGTAGAGTAAATGGAGGTGCCCCACAAAGCCAGTCACTCACTCTACCCAATGTATAACAGACCACACGGTGAACAATGTATATATTATACTAAATGAAAAAAAGAATTGCAAATGCATCACGATTTCACTGGGACGTTGTTAAGGGTCTTGAACAGTGAAGAGAGAAAATGCAACCTTCCATATGAGCACATCTGAGATTTCTACTCTTTTCATCAACTAATGATCTCCCCCCTTCTGAGGTTTACAAGGCCTCAACTGCACTTGCCCCGTGTTTGATTTCAAGAAGAGTACGGAGTTACAAGTCTGTTGATGACCCTGAAGCCATTGTCGATTGTTCTAAAAACCCACCTGTTTCACTAATGTCCTTTAGGGAAGAAAATCTGTCACGCCTAAGTGACTACAGACCCACAACAATGTGGTTCACTCTTAAGCTGCCCTCTGTAACAGCCTAGCAAGCCATTCAGTTGTATAAAACCGCTACAAAGTTATAAAAAAGGAAAGAAACCTGATGGACCATCTGATATCGACCTCGGTACTGGAAATGAGAACGGCAATTTCAGCCCTGTCGGCCCTGCAAAGTCCTCCTTACTAACATCTGGAGGCTAGTGACAAAATTTGGAGAGCTGTCTCAGGTACTAGTCAAGCAACCACCTGACAGTAAACCTCACGGTATCATACCTTACAGATAATGTCCCAGACAACTTCTCCTTCCCTGAAGATCATCACATCAGTCACGGAGCATTTATGGCACCATCAAAAACATACTATCCTGCCCTCCCCATTCACCAGACTGAAGAGACAATCCCATCCGCAACCGCTGCTCCACCGCCAATATCCCCTCCCCTTTTGATGCAAATGCAGGAGATACAACACCTGATTTCTACCTCCTCAATATCCTAGCACTCCTTCCAAGCGATACAGCTGAATTTGCAGGCGGTGGTGTTCCCAAACATCTGCCCTTGTCCTTTCGATGGTAGAAGTCGGGCGTTTGAAATGAGCTGTATAAGGAAAGCTAAGGTGAGGAGTGGGATTCAAAACCACTTCACCAGAAGCGACTGCGACCTGAACAGAGCGTCTGAAACCGCTCGGCCATCCTAACACACCATGGGAGCTTCCATGGGACACTATCCATTGCGGTCAACACAAATTGTTTTGAATTCTATTTTCACATTCATTGCATTTGAAACTCGATGTGATTTTCCTTTTTTCAGCACCTGTCAGGTTCCTGAATCTGAGACCCATCCTTCCCCAAGCCGCCGGGGGGTGAGGAGCTTTTCAGTGCTGCATTGCTCTGTTTGCTCAAATCAGCAAAGACCCAATTCCCGCCCGACCTGTTCCTCACACGAAGGTGATGAGAGTGTAGGATCTGAGCGACATGAAGTGTCCAATTGGAGAGTTACATCCTGGCGACAGGAATATCTCTCCACAGCTGCTTTCGGACCTGCTGAATATTCCCCGCATTTCCTGTTTCTGATTTGTTCTTCGTTACAGGAGTTATTTATTTTTACTGACAAGTCGGCTTTTCTGTGATCTTCTCACAGGCGAGTTCGCAATTCACATGCTTTAAATTCGTCCTTTTTCACACACATCATCCTCCGAAATGTCTTTCAAACCCTCCCTCCCCCGCACCACCAACCCACACACCACCACCCCCACCCCCACCCCCCACCGCCCACTAACACGTCAGGTAGTCTCAGCGTTTCTTAGGACTTCGCAAAGACAAGGGGATCACAGAGTCTGACAGAGAATATAAGGGTTTAATCCACACCCACACACAGTAGCTCTCAGTGATAATGAGTAGATTACACAGTCACAGGCTCACACACACACTCACGCACACAGATATGTACAGAAACACAAACGCAGAGCCATTGGGAGATTCAGAATGAAGAGATTCAGAAACTCGCTTACAATACCAAACGCAGAATAAATGCCACACTCATTTACAGTACCGGGAGCTGACTGTCGGAACAAAATCAATTGTGCTCGGAAAGTTCCATTCATAGACTCAACAAGTGACCCAAACCTCAGAGAGTATGAGAAAATGCTAGATACAAATGGAATATGACGATGATATATTGTATCAGAGAATGACCGATACAGAAATCTGGTTCTGTTACTGGACTAGTTATCCAGAGGCCCCCGTTAATGCTCTAAGTCCATGGGTTCAAATCCCACCACAGCGACTGGGGGAAATTGAATGTAGTTAATAAATCTGGAATATAAAGAGTGTCTTATTGATAGTGGCCATGAAACTATCATTGATGGTCAGAAAAAGCCACCTGGTTCACTAATGCCCTTTAGGGAAGGAAAGCTGCCATCCTTACCCGGTCTGGCTACGCGGGAATCTAGGCCAACAGTAAAGTGGTTGACTCTTATCTGCCCTCTGACAGCACAGTGGGTGCACGTACATCACAAGGGCTGCAGCGGTTTAAGAAGACAGCTCACCACCAATTCTGAATGGCATTGAGGGATGGGCAATAACTGCTGGCCTAGCCTGCGAGGACCACGTCCCGTGAATGAATAAAAACAAAGTCCTACGAATCAGATATATACCGTTTATGCAAACTCTCTGTTTTCTGACAACCAGCCAATCTTCTATCCATGCTTATATGTTACCCCCAACACCGTGACCACATTTTACCCTCCGCAATAGCATTTGATGAGGCTCCCTGTCAAATACCTTCTGGAAATACAGGTTCAGTAGGCCGACAAGCTCCCATTCATCCGCAGCACATGTTGTTCACTCAAAGGACTTAAATTAATTGGTTAAACATGATTCCCCTTTTAAAAAAACCATGCTGACCCTTCATGATTAACTTGAGAAAGAGTATTTGACGCCCGGGTCCATGACACTATGGGTAGGACTGAGCATCGCGCAGTATTTGTGGAGACAAGGTCACATCTTCACATCGTGTTATGTGGCACTAACACAGTGCTAAATGTGATCAATTTTGAACGGATATAAAACTCAAAACTGGTCATTCATGAGGTGCTGAGGTCCATCATTGTATTCGACCATAATTGGTAAACTCATGGTCCGGCATATCATCACTCCAACATTCCAATCAAGCAGGGGAATCAACCTCTATACCGAGGGTATGCCTAAGAATAAGAATTTACCACAGATATTCAGATACCGAATTAATCCCACTTTTCCGAATAGGCACAGAGCGATTCCCACATTGACATTCAGTACCACTGACTGACACAGAATTGATCCCACCCTCACATACAGTACCAGACATTGACCCATAAAGAAGGAATCCTGCTCTCATTAACTGTTCCAGAGACTGAAATGCAGAATGAATCCTACATTCACAAACACTACTTGTGACTGACAGATACACAACAAATCTCATTCAGGTACAGTAGCAGAGTTTGATAGATACGTCATGTATCCCACAATCACATTTACTGCCAGAGATTAAGTGATGATGATGACAGTAATCCCATTGTGGTTTGACCAGAGTTTTACACAAGAACCTGAACATCTGGGTGTTTTTTGCTTTCACGAGACGTGGGCGTCTCTGGCGAGGCTGCAGGTGTGTCCTGTTCACAAAAACTAGAGGGCAAATCAAACCCAGCCAATTACCGCCACATTAGTCTACTCCCGATAAAACAGTGATGAAAGGAGTCTTCGGCAGTGTCATCAAACAACTCCAACTCAACAATAACCTGCTCTTTGATGCTTAGTTTGGGATCCACCAGGGACATTTAGCCCCTGACTGCACTGCAGCCTTGGCCCAAATATGGACAAAAGGGCTGAACTCAACGGGCGAGATGACAGCGACTGCCCTTGACATCAAGGCAGCATCTGACAGGAAACATTATGAATCCAGGAAGGAAATATTTTCCCACAGAAAACATCCTCAGAACACAACAGAGAACATCTTCACACAACAAGACAGACCTTTACAGAACAGAGAAAACTTTTGCACAAGACGGATCATATTTACACAGCGGGGAACACATTTACACAACAGGGATACATTTTACACAAACACAGTGAAGATGTGTCAGCGGCAGGGTCACAGTTCCACGACAGAGAGAACAGTTGTACAGCAGAGAGCACAGTTACACAACAGGAAATATATTGAAAAACAGGGCCTATCTTTATGCAGCACACAATACCTGCAAAGAAATTCTTACTTGCAGCTCCATGCCGGTTGTCAATTTCCCCTGAATGAAATTGTGGGGATTTTCTCCTCGGGGAGTGAAACAGATTTCATGTTTGAGGTCAATAGCCTTTCCTCAAAACTGGGTAAAGTTAACATTTTAATACGTTTTGGGCCAGTGAAATGAAGGAGAACAGCAAAACAGATAGCCGGTGATATTTTAAAAGGAAGGAGAGTTAAAATGACAATAGAGTTTGTGCTGCATGTCTAGAGAGTGATAAATATAAGCTTCTCGTGCAGTAACAGCGCAGGATGTGGTCATTCCATCGGTCGTGCCCTTGAAAACTCTCTGGTCAATCTGGACCTCTGGAAAGTGCCCAATTGAAAGATGCGGTGCTGTTCCTCGAGAGTGTTCTGAGCTTCACTGGCACATTGCAGGAGGCCGAGGTCCGAGTGATCTGCGTAAGAGTCAGGTCGCCAGTCATTTTATTTCACCACCTTGACTCTATGAATGTGTTGGTTAGAGTTCCTGTTAATTTACTGGGCGGATTTTGTATCAATTCTGTCACAAGAAAATGCCGCTATGGAACATCTGTTCAAAGTTACTGCAACTCCTACACTTACTGCTCTAAGAAACTGCCACTGAGACACTTTGCTGCTTCACAATTTTATTCCTGCCCTGATATCCTGATTGATAATTCCCCCTGAACCGGATTGCTGAAACGCTGACTTCCTGCTCAGTACAAATACTAGAAAACAGCTCAAATATCGAAAAAATAAATCAAACTAGATTTTGCGCATCCCCCAAACAGGGAGTTGCTGTATTTGGTGGATTCGGATGAATTCAGATTCTCATGGCAGGAAGAGACTTTTTTAAAGCTTTGCGTTCATTTTCTTCATGTCTGCAATGACGGGTGTTCAGGTCTCGTTCTGAGTTCTGCTCGATAATTTCTAAAAACGGGACTAGGGCTCGTCCGGGATTTGTACCCGGGACCTCTCGCATGCTCAAACCATGAAAATCGCTAAGCGAGAATCATACCCCAAGACCAACGAGCCAGCTGACAAAGAGTGCCGGCGCAACTAAAAAATCGTTTCAACGACGCCTCGGCCGATCAAACACCCTTTCACATCGCGATTGTGGAGTCAGGTATTTTAGCAATTCCTCCGTATCTCAGGCAGTAACACAAACAGTGAAACCGAGTTCACGTTTCACATCGATTACTTTTGGTCAATCATGGAAAATGTTACTGTTGTCATAAGTTTCAATCCAGTGAAACGCAGGAAAAAAGTAAAAGCGGCAGCCTGCGATATATTGGAAATCAGTAAAGATTAAAGGAGAATAAAGTTTGTGCAGTTTGGCCAGTGAGAGGGAAAGATAAACTCTTAGATTTACAACAGCGCAGAATGAGGCCCGTCCTGTCCGTGAAAACGGATCCGACTGTGCAGCCAGATGTGCAATGTTGGAAATGTCGTTTCTGTTTTTGATCTTCACCAGAACAGGCAGTAAGATGTAACATTGATCATCATACAAACCGCGAGAGATTAAATCACAATAAAACATAGAGAGCGATAAATAACCTGAAACAACAAATCTATTGGATTGAAATGTTGAATTTCGATTGACATATCGGAAACAGCCAATTAAATTGGATCCACGTCATTTTATAGATCCGGAGGAGAAAAGAGAAACTGATGAAAAATGAAAGAAGGAAGAAAACAAATGGAAAAAAAAACTGCTGCCTTATTATCTGTTTCTTCACTCACCCTTCAATACTGGATAAAACAGAATGGAAATAACTGGGTGAATTTCACCAAACGGATCCCGACCTGAAACGTTCACTCGGTTTCTCCCTCCACAAACGCTCCCAGTTCTGCTGTGTATTTCCAGCTTTTTCTGTGTTTTCTTCAGATTTGCAGCATCTTCATTATTTCGCTTTCGGAATGGATGAGAAACCTCGCGGCAACATTCGCTCCTCTCTCATGTGCCGTGTCTCAGTCTCGGTTCAAAGTGGCCCAAAGCGACCCAAACCAGGTTACCTCCACGCTGACAGATACAATGTGGTCACGCACTGGGTCAGTGAGATAAATGGCTAGAGCGAGGCCATTTTCTTTGGGAACTGGGCTGACTGATCATTTGTCCCCTTCACTGTCAGGGCTGACGGCCTGAAGGTGCTTGGGATATGGTTCGGAGGGATCAGGGCGTGCGTTAGAAACTGGAAGGAGAGAGTGTCTATGGTGAAAAGGAAACTGGGCATGTGGGAGCGACGCTCCCTCTCCATTGCGGGTAAGAACCTGGCCATCAGGTGTGAGGCACTCTCGCTGTTGCTGTACGTGGCGCAGTTCTGGCGCATTCCACACTCCTGCGTGGTGGCGATCACTCGAGCCATCTTCCGCTTTATCTGGAGGTCAAAAATGGATCGTGTCCGCAGGGAAGCGATGTACAAGCCTCTAGATAAAGGGGGAAAAAACGTGCCCAACATCGCCCTCATACTGATGGCCACCTTTGTGTGTGGCTGCATCAAGCTGTGCGTAGACCCTCAGTACGCAAACACCAAGTGTAACTATGTGCTGAGGTTCTACCTGTCCCCGGTGTTTCGAAGGATGGGACTGGCCACGCTGCCGCGGAACGCTCCAAGTAGTTGGACCGTGCGGTACCACCTGTCCCTCGTGGAAAAATGTGTGCAGAAAAAACACCTTTGACCACAAGTCCATCAGGCAGTGGTCGGCACCTAACGTCTTAGAGGCCCTGAGGGAAAAGGAGAGGGTGGATCCTGTGGGATGGTTCCCTGAGCAGACTGTCAAAGTCATTTGGCAGAATGCCTCATCGCCAGAACTTTTCAACAAGCACCAAGACGTAGCTTGGCTGGTGGTGAGAAAGACCCTCCCTATCAGATCCTTCCTACACGCCAGGAGTCTCACCCCCTCGGCACGTTGCCCTCGAGGTGGCTGTGGAGGGGAAGAGACCGTTGTTCATCTTCTTGTAGATTGTGCCTTTGCAAAGAAGGTCTGGAGAGAAATGCAGTGGTTTCTGTCGAGGTTCATCCCGAGTGGTTCTGTGACACAGGACTCTGTGCTCTACGAGCTGTTCCCAGGGACACACACCGAGACAAACATTAGCTGCAGCTGGAGGATCATCAACTCGGTGAAAGACGCGCTTTGGTCTGCCCGAAACTTATTGGTCTTCCAGCGCAAAGAGTTCTCCCCGACCGAGTGTTGCAGACTGGCACATTCCAAGGTCCAAGACTACGTGCTGAGGGACGCACTAAAGCTTGGGGCAGCTGCCGCAAAGGCGCAATGGGGAAGGGTCGCTGTCTAAGACATTTCTGCCACAGCGCACCGAGGGACTGGGAACTGTTTAAATCCCCTCAGGCTGTACAGCTCAAAATGAATGTCTGCAAATGATTTTAATATTGTTTGCACTGATGCACCTGGTGATACATGTTGTAAAAGTTGAACCTGATTGGACCTTTGTAATGGTGTTTTTGAAATGGTTTGGAATGTGGTTAAAGATATTTTATGAATAAAGTATATCTTTGCAAAAAAAAATTAGAGCGGTTTCCGGGTCAAATGCAATCTAAAAAAAAATTAAAAGCCGTTGACCGAAGTTGTGGGGGATTTCGGCAACTTTCAATTGTGAATTTGTGCGGCGAATTACTTTATGAGAAGGGACAATTTCAAACAGCCATTCTGAAAACCTTTCTGAAAATAAAATGATTTGTTAGGAGGAAATTTTAACCAAATACTCATAGTGAGAAAGCAGATGAGCTTGCTGACCTGTTCTAAGGGGTCTTGGGGGTCTATTTGATGTGTTTAGCTCTGTATCTTCCGTCTCTGGGTATGTTACGATTCCGTGAGTTTGCAGTTCTGTGTGATTGAGAGGGAGGGAAGCAGGAAGATCTGGGTAGAACTTTTCTCTTTAAATATTTCACAGCTCCGTCGTTTACTTTTATTTTATTCGCTCATAGGATGTTGACGTCGCTGGATAGGCCAGCATTTTTTGACTATCCTGAATTGCCCTTGAGAAGGTGGTGGTGAGATGTCTTCTTAATCCGCTATTGTTATGACGCGGCAGGTGGTGTGAGTCAGGCGGGTCAAATCCACAAAGGAAACTTGATCACTCGGTCACAACGATTTGGAAATTTGTATTTTACTTCAAAATGCGTTCCCAGAACTCAGTAGTATAACATCTACTCAGACTCTAAAGGTTTTTTCAAAACTAAATTAAACATTTATGAGCCAAAGACAATATTTCAAGCACATACATGTGTCTACAAATTAATACTACAATAACTTCTAAAAACGCTAATTAATCTGGCTTCCAGTTACACCCCCGTTAAGGCAGCATTAAAAAAAAATAGATTTAAACTGATCCAGGCAAGTCAAACACAATACCCTGAACAGTAGAACTCAAAGTGGCTTTTCCCAGCTTCGGTTTCTGTAGGCAGCATCTTAATGCACAAACACTGGAGGCTTTTTACACTTCTGGTAGGTCTTGCAATGCCTCCTCTTACACATCGCTTCTATCTCCTTTAGACAAGTTTCTCCCTTTTAATGTAAATTCCATTGTTTCCATATGTCTTCGGAACTTTACATTTCTCATAATATAAATCATTGTGCGATGCTTGTACTAAAGTAACCATTGGGGGAAATAACCACACTGCAGGGCCGAGGTTCTCTGGCCAAGTGTAGCATTCTACGATCTCTTTGAAATTCAAGTTACACTGATTTATCTAAAACTGCAAATTCTCCTCACCTCACATTCTAAAATTTCAGCCATGTTTACGCAATTCACATTTCAAACAAAGTTTCCTTTTGATGAGTCAAAGCCTCCAGACCAGCTGTCTCCAACTCAGTTAAATCCCACACACACGCTCAGGAACTATCGGAACCGCAATGTTAACCTACTTTTCAAAAATAATCATAATTAAATTGTGAGAATTATTACTCTGTCATGATAGCTACATTCCACTTGTTGTATTTGCACCCACAGCGCAGTTTGGAACGGAGTTGCAGGATTTTGAGCCAGTAGCAGTGAAGGATCCACGATGCCGCGATACTGTGTGGCTTGGAGTTGAAATTGCAGACGGTGGCATTCCCATTATTCTGCTGTCCTTGATCGTCGAGTGGTAGAGCTGTGGGTTTGGAAGGTGCTGTTGAAGAAACCTTGGTGAGTTACTGCCGTGCCTCTTGTACACATTGCTGCCACTGTACATCAGTGGTGGAGGGAGTACATGTATATTGTGGTGAATGGGGTGCCAATCAAGCGGGCTGCTTTGCGCTGGGCAGTGTCGAGTTTCCTGAGTGCTGTTGGCGCTGCACTTATCCAGGCAAGTTGAGACCATTCCATCGCACTCCCGATCTGTGCCTTCGGGCGTCAGGAGGTGAATTACTCTCAACAGAAATCGCAGCCTTTCACCTCTGCTCTTGCAACCTCAGTATTAAAATAGATGGTGCAGTTCGATTCCTGGACAATGGTAACCCCCGGTATGTTGATGGTGGGAGATTCTGCTGCAGAAATGCCATTGAATGTCAAGGACTGACGTTTAGATTACTTATTGCTGTGGGTGGCCATTTCCTATCACTTAGTGGGGCAAATGTTACCTTACATTTATCAGCCCAAGCTTGAATATTGTTTAGGTATTATTCTGTATGGCCTGGACTGCTCCACCATCTGAAGCGTGAATGGTTCTGAACATTGCATTACATATACTAACATCTCCACTTCTAACTTTATGAAGGACGGGAGTTCATTGATAAAGCAAATGAAAATGGTTGAAGCAAGGAAATTCCCCTGGGGAACTCCCGCAGCGATGTCCTGCAATTGAGCTGAGTGTCCTCCAACAACCACAACAATCTTCCTTTGTTTCAGGCCTAACTCCATCTCATGGAGAGTTGGCCAGCTGATTCTCATTAGTTCCAGTTTTGCTAGAGCTCCTTGTTGCCACACTGGGTCAAGGGCAGTCACTCTCACCTCACACCTTGACTTCAGCTCTTGTGTCCTAGTGAGAGCAAATGCTGCAATGATTTCAGTAGCTGAGTGGCCCAGGCGGAACCCAAACTGAGAGTCAGTCAGCAGGTTCTTGCTGAGTTAGTGCAGTAAATGGTGATAGCAAAGACAGCGACAATTTTCATCACTTTATTGATGATGGAGAGTAAACTAATGGAGCAGTATCTGGCTGGGTTGGATTTGTCCTGCTTCTTCTGGGCAGAACATAACTAGGAATTTGTACACATTGCAGGATAGATGCCGCTCCTGTCGCTGTAATGGAACAGCTTGGCTAGGGGTGCGGCTATTCTTCATTACTGTTGCCGGAATGTTGTCACGGCCTTTGCAGTATCCAGTGTCTTCAGCCATTTCTTGATATCCCGTGGAATGAACTGAATTGCTGAATACTGGCAACTGTGAAGCTTTTCCCCAAATTTCTTCAACTGAGGGAATCGCACAGGTCGCCCTATGAATCTCACCTGCTAAACAGAATGTTTATAAGGAGCCAGTTCATTAAGCCAGACACAGATTTGGTGCTAAAGTATCCGTGACCAATCAGTGATTCACAAACAGTTTTCTGATCTGCAGTCAGATGTGCTCCGGCTATGAAAAGAGGTGATTGTTCTCCCTTCATCTGCTGTATTTGAGACAGGGTTTCCTCGATTATGATTTTAGGATACGTGTTGATTTCCAAACACCACTACCCCCTCCCCACACGACACCCCATGAGACAGCTATAAGAAGCAGCATTCCCTGTCAGTGCCCAGGTCACACTCGCTTCTGCCGCCTGCTGCCAGCGATCTCCAACAAGCACAATTGGAGAGGTCTGGTGCATTCGGGCGGCGATTATAATCTCCTTTCGGTTAAATTTACCCAGTTTTTCTTTACATTTTTGAATGCAGTATTGATTGGCGACCGGATAAATAGAAAACAAGGGAGCAGCTCCATCATTTATTTTCTTCGTTTCGACATTTTTCCCTCCGTTTCTCTTTTCCCTCCCGGATCTATAAACCAACGGGAATTCCAATTTATTTTCCTTTTCCAACGATGGTTTCTCAATTCCTAAAGAAATTCAAAATTCCATCGAATCGATTTGATATTTCTCATTTTTTCTGCGTACGTTTTGTTTTGTTGAATTCTCTCACGGTCTGGTTGATGATCAATGTTCCGTCTAACTGTCTGTTCTGGTGAAGATCAGCAGCACCATCCGCCTCGTCGGCTTGAGGCTGCACCTCGCCAATCATGTGGAATTAAATCAATTCGTAATGTCAGTTGGACAGATTATATTAGAATAGTCATGCCTTCGACAATGGCCTAATTTTTAATACGTCTGAGTGATGTTAATGTTGATGTGATCAAAAGACTGTATCTTCCGGTCATTTGGCGGTGTTTTATTTACAAAGTGGCAAAACATGTTGCACATGTTCCTGAAGCGTTTCACATCAGCCCATTCATAAAAATCCCTGATGGAAATGTAATTTGCTCACAGAAGCTACATTTTCAAATAGTAGCTTATTTAACTCCTGTATTCAAAAAGGCCGGGAGGCAGAAAGCAGGAAACAATATGCCCGTTCGCTTAACATCCACCATAGTGAATTTTTTAGAAGCTATTATTAAAGAAGTTATAACAGGGCACTTAGATAAATTCAAGGCAATCAGCAGGGTCAACATGGTTTTGGGCAAAGGGAAATCAACTTTAACCAGTTTCTTGGATTTCTTTGAAGAAGCAACAGGTGCTATGGATAAAATACATTGGATGTTCTGTACTTAGATGTAGATTTTCAGGTCGCATTCGGTTCAACTACATTGGGGAGATTAATCGCATGGTGGCCATTATTTGGAACATATTTGCTCGGTCTGCAAGCATGACCCCGCCTTCCGGTCTCTTGCCATTTCAAATCACCACCTTGCTCTCAGGCTCAACATTTCCGCTGTGGTCTGCTGCAATGGTCCAGTGAAGCCCAACGCAAATGGGAGGAACAGCATCACATCTACTGGCAAGTCAATTTACAGCCTTCTGGATTAACATTGAGTTCAAGACCATGAACAATAACACACACATCCCACCCACCCCCCCCCCCACCCCCCCACCCCCCCCAACCTACATGGTCATCTGTTACTTGTTCTTAGACTTTGCTTTCGGAGAGCGCTGACCCTTGTTCTGCAATGTGACCTTTATGCCACTATTCGCATCTCCTTTAGTCTTTATCACTACCTTTAAAACTACCTTTGCCTTATGTCCATGAAATCTTAGTCAAGTCCATGCAGAGGTCCCGACTATCCCTGACCTTCTGTTTTGCTCCACCTGCTGTACCCGCTCTCTTCCGTAGTATAAAATCCATCGCATGTCTAACTCTCTTCAGCTCTGAAGGAGATTCAAACGGAGTCGAAACGTTCACTCTGTTTCTCTCTCCACAGATGCTACCAGATCTGCTGATCTTTGGCAGAAGTTTTTATTTCGGATTTCCAGCATCTGCAAGTATTTTTCTTTCATTTTAGTGCACGATTCCTGGACTCCCAGCCATCGGAAATAGTTTCTCTCTCTGATGCTATCGCCTTAACATGACGGAAAGTTCGATCAAATTACTCGTTAAATGGAAAGAAGGACTTCCTTCAAGGAGCGGTTTAAATGTTCCATGGATTAATTTCTGGAATGAATACAACCACATATTTATACACACACGGCACACGAATCGGTTTACACAAAGAGTACGGTGGCCGCGTGGCCTAATGGGTAAGGCGTCTGACCTCGTTGTTTGCCGTGATGCCGTCAGAAAATTGCAAATTCGAGTTCCGTCGCGGTTGCTTTGTGCTGAGATCACTACATGAACTTCCTGAAAGCCTCGGTCTTTCTCGTCAGTTGAAGGTTCTGCAATTTCTTCCAAACATTTCGGAGCTCTTTCTTAGAATGCGTTTTCTTGTTATTTTGCGCAATTATTTCTCACTCACCTTTGTATTTTGTTTAGTTTCTAACAAATTCACAATATCTGATGGATCTCGGACAATTATTGGTGTTTCCAAATGGAATAAAATGTTTTGCCTCAATTGGTTTAATAAAATGGATTTCCCACCTCCCCGTGAAGCGGCTCAATCATAAGCTGAACGCGCTGCTTTGGTGAACAGCGGTGGACGGCAATATCCCTGGATTCCTCATCTTGAAGCCCAAACTCATCTGTGGACAAGGGTTTAAATCCCGCGATGGCAGCTGGTGGAATCCAAATTCAATTAGGTAATAAATATGGAATTGTGACCTCATCTTAGTAATGGCGACAATAAAACTACAGTCAATTGCTCTAAAACCCAGTCTATTTCAGCAAAGTACTTGAGAGAAAGAAGTCTTCCGCCCTTCTGTTGTCGGGCCTGCATGTGACTTCCCATCCAAATCAATATCATTGTCTCTTAACAGCTCTCTAAAGCAGCTGAGAAAGCCACACAGTTCAAGGGAAAATAGGGAAGGGAACAAAATGCTGCCCACATCTCATCAAAAGAATAATAATTAAGAAAAAAATGACAACTTTGGCCTTTTATCTCTTATAACACCAAATGTCACGATCCCAGTTGATGTCACTGCTGGGTACCTGTTCACTTGCCGCATTGCTCAAGGAGTAAGGCCTCTGACTTCTGTGCTTGTAATTATGCTATCAAAAGATTGTAGGTTCGAGTCCTGTCGCTGTCGATTTATGTAGAAACTAAGTGAGACATCCAGAGCATCGTGGTCTTACTCGTCAGTTGGGTGTTAAGCTTTTCCTTCCAAACATTTCAAAACTCTTTCTCAGTGCGGAACCTTTTTTAATACATTCTAACTTTTCCTTTGCTTAGAAACGTGGAGGATGGTTTCTGACCAGAATGACAGGAGTCCGCTGAACTTTTAACAAAATAATAAAACATCTATTAATCAAGAAAAGAAGGAGTACATTACACTGCTCCTTCACCCAAACTCTATCTTTACCGGTATACTCAAGCCTATGAAGATAACATCAGTTACAAAAAAATATTTTGTACTCTAACGTTCACAGCCACTATACAGACCATTCATCTTAATGGGTGAGCTGCAGTCGGACACACCAATCTCCGAAGTCAAGTTTCTAGGGAATGCTCATTAACCCCCCAGATGCTCAAAAACCAACCGGTCTCACTGAAACTCTGTCTTTCTCGCAAGTGTTTCCAATCCTCCCATTTGAAGAACTCGCTTTAGAATTCTTCCCCAAACCGTGCTTTCGCTCAGATGTCATCAACAAGGATCCACCTCCAGAGTTTCAATATCTCTTTTCAAGGTTATTGTATCCTGGATCTCTCCATACATTCAAGCTTCGCCTTCAACCCTTGACCACCGTCCAAGGGCCCAAACCCTCCTTTCAAGTGAAGCAGCATTTCACTTGCACTTCCCTCAATTTAGTCTATGGCATTTGCTGCTCCCAATGCGGTCTCGTTGACATTGGAGACCAAACGCAGACTGGGTGACCACTTTGCGGAACACCTTCCGTCTGTCCACAAGCATGACTCAGACCTCCCTGTCACTTGCCATTTCAACACATCACCCTGTTCTCATGCCCACATGCCCATCCTTGGCCTGCTGCAATGTTCCAGTGATGCTCAACGCAAACTGGAGGAACAGCACCTCATTTTCTGATTGGGTACTCCACAGGCTGCTGGGCTTAACATTGAGTTCAACAACTTCAGATCATGAACTCTCTCCTTCATCCCCACCCCCTTTTCGATCTCTTTTTTTTCTAATAATAATAATTATATCTTTTTTAATGTATTTTTCTTTTCCCACCTATTTCTATTATTTTCTTTTAAATTTATTTCCATCCATTTTTCTTTCCTCACCTTTTAGCCTATTTCGATCTCTTCCCCACACCCCGCCCCCAGTAGGGCCATTTGTCACTTGCTTATCCTGCTTTCAACCCTTAATGTCACCATTAGCACATCCTTTAGCTAATATCACCACCATCAACACCCCTTTGTCCTTTTCTCTTTGACATCTTTGGCAATCTCTCCTTTGTCTTCACTTGTCACTGGTCCTCTATCCGGCTCTGCCTGTCCCACCCCCCTTAATCAGCTTCATTTCACCTCATTTCTATTTCTCTTCAGTTCTGCTGAAGTCTTACAGACTCAAAACATTAAGTCTGTCTTCCAATCCACAGTGGCTATCAGACCTGCTGAGTTTTACCAGCTAGTTTTGTTTTTGTATCAGATGGTTTTGTGTCTGGTGAGAGCCTTCGAAGTCTGGGAGAACCGAAAGACTGAGGGTTCCAAATGCAAAAATCACCAAATTGAGTGAACAGGGTACATTTTTTCAAGGTGAAATCAATCCGAATAAATCATTTATACTTTACATCGACAGCAATCTGCCTGTTAATTCATATGTAATTGATGTTGGTTTTGGTTTGTTTGTTAAAACAAAGTAAGACGTAAAAACATCAGAAGCAAAATCTTGTCCATTGGTTTTTCGTTCAGGTCATTGGGTAAATTTGATTCTATTGGTCTATTGGTCTCCACGGAGACCTGAACAAAGGTCACGTTGCGTCCTGGGCTTTATAAATAGAAGCATCGAGCACAAAAGCAAGACAGCAATGGAGAATCGTTATAAACACTGAAATCAAAAGAGAAAATGTTAGAAAAACTCAGCAGGTCAGGCAGCATCTGTGGAGAGAGAAACAGAGTTATCGTTTGGAGCCTATTATGACTCTTTGCCGGATACTAGCTTTCCCTCTCCACAGATGCTGCCAGACTGGCTGAGTTTTTCCATTCCCTGTTTTCATTTCAGGTTTCTAGCATCCGAGGTACTTCCTTTTAATCCATTCATGGATGTGGGCGTCACTGGCTAGGCCTGCATTTATCGCCCATCCCTAATTGCCCTTGAGATGGAGGTTATGAGTTGTCTTTTTGAACCGCTGCAGCTTTATAAAATAATGGTTGGGCCAGGAGCAGGGCATTGTGTCCAACAATGATCATCACACTTTAAAAAGATGTGGCGACATTAGAGAGTGCGCAGGAAACATTGGGAAAAAATGATATCCCTGAGAAACTTCAGTTACCCATGATCACTGCCGTATGCTCGACACGTTTATCTCTAAATCCCTGATTAATGCCATCCCCTACTTTATCAATACTGCTTGGAGTCCTATATACATCTCCCACTAATGTTTTCCGCCATTTGTTGCTTCTTAGCTCTACACGGATTGATTCTACATCTAGGTTTTATGAACCAATATCCTCTCACAATATTGCACTGATTTCATCGTTAAAGAAAAATGCCATGCCACCTCCTTTTCCTTTTTGCCTGTCTTCCCTAAATATTGAAAACCATTGGATATTCAGTTCCCAGAATTGGTCACCCTACATCCATGTCTCTATTCTTGTAATCATGTTGTGCCCGTTTACATCTATTTGCAGTGTCAATTCGCCCACCTTATTCCCAATGCTCCGTGCATTCAGATACAGTGCATTTAGACTTCTCTTTTTACAAATATTTATTTGTACAATGGCCGTATTTGCTGCTAGCCCCCGTTTCCTCTGTCTTCCACTTCTGTTTTTTTTTTTGTTTTTCTGTCTTTCATTTCTACCTTTGCTTCCGTCTCATATGTCTCTTCACTCAGGTTCCGATTCCACTGCAAGTCTAGCTTCCCCCGCAATCCTTCTGGTAAAGCCACACTGCAGATCTAGATAAAAGATCTATGCCCAACGAACTTCAGCTGTTTTATCAATGACATTCCCTCCAATATTGGGTCAGAACTGTTTATGTTAGCAGGTGATTGAGCAATGTTTAGCACTATTAGCGTGTCATGAGATTGTGAAGCATTCCGCTCCATGTACAGCGATGCCTGGACAAGATTCAGACATTGCCTGATATGTGGCCAGCAAGAATTGCGCCACACCAGTGCTAAGCAATGACCATATCCAACAAGAGAGAATCCAACTTTCTCCAATTGAAGACACTGTGCTGAATCAGACATACAAATACTGTGTGTACAAGAGCAGTTCAGATGTTTCGAATTCTCTGGAGAGTTACTCAACTCCTGGCAACCTAAATCATTTCCCACATCGACAAGGCAGTGGTCGGACTGTTCGGAAAGCTCTCCATTTGAGTGGATGCATGCAACTCCAAGAGCACTCAAGAAGCTCGACACCATAGGGGACAATTGATTGCCACCTTATCCAGCAGCATTTACATTCACTCCCTTCAATAATGCCGCACAGCTGCGGCCGTGTATAGCATCTACAATATGCACTGCTGTAACTCACTAACGCTCCCTCCACAACAACTTCCAAACCCGTGGCATCTACCACCTAGAAGGACAAGGGCAACAGATGCCTGGGAATACAACCAACTGCAAGTTCTCCTTCAAGCCGCACATCATCCTGACTTAGAGCTATATCGCCGTTTCTTCACTTTCACTGGCACAACATTGTGGAACTCGCTTCCTAACATCATTGTGGATGCACCTACACTGCATGGACTGCAGCGGTTCAACAGGGGAAGTTAAGGATGGGTAGTAACTGATGGCTTAGCCAGAGAGAGCCAATTCTGGTGAAGAAATAAATAATAATAAGCAATAAGAATACTCTTGTTTGAAATTTTCCAACGATTTTCGGCCGCAGTGGCTCCTGTGGGGGAGGCTACTTGATTTCCAATGCCCTTCGCGTGAAGACGTTCATCTTCTCAACACCCCTGATCAAGGTAAATTCCCCCTTGGACTGCACACTGTCTGCCAAACTAAATAATGAAGCGAGCAGGTAATTTAATGATCGTGCACATCCCCTTAAATATCGATATTCAAGTTATTACAAGAAATGTCAAGACAGTCTGTCTCTTCTCCTAACTTGGGCTGATGTCACAATGCTAATTTTAGATTCCCATTCTGCATAACGCTGTCCCATACAAAACCTGGATTCAAACTCAGGCGTGGGAAGAACAATGGATTAGCAGCTTTAAACTCTGAACCACCTCGCCACATGCGTGACACTTATGTAACGACGTCATGTAGCTTTGTTATCTACCAACTGTTGAACTAAATGATCCTCTTTGGCTCAGGTCCTGAATATTCAGCCAGATGTTCAAAAATTGAACTGTAGTTCCTGTCAGCAGACGAAAATCCCATCGAGTCAGTTTAGGGACTGATGTGAATGGACTGATGCGAAACATTTCAACACCGTGTCCAACATGTATCTGCGCATTTAGAAAACCCACTGCGGAAAGACTGAAACGGACAAATATTTCGTAGCAAAAACAAAAACCCCTACCAGAGATTCCTCATAGAGGAATCCATCGACTCACGGAAAACACATTTCCTGACCGACATTGCCTGATCATTGAGACAAATGTATCTGCTCCTGTCTGGCTTCATTCGTGAGGGGAGAGAAATTATATTGTTTCAGTGAGTCGTGAGACTATCCCTGGAGCAGATTGAAGATAATTTATTGTGTTTCACTGAGATATTCTGATTTTTGTCTTTTAGGTCACAAAGTGCTTTAATATTCAACACATCAGCCCTTCACAGGTCTGATGAAAGATCCAATCAGTGAGATATGCACTCACCACCTTTCATAGTATTTCATTGGATGAGAACGTCGCTGTTAAGGCCAGTCTTTGTTAAACTTCAAAAATTGTCCTTGAACTCAGCTGGCAGTTAGGAATCAACCACATATGTAGGCCAGACGAGCGAAGACATCAATTAACCATCACTGAGATTAGCATTTGTTTGCAGATTCTAATTAATGAGTTTAGTTTCCACCAGCAGCCATGGGGGGAAATGAACCCAAGTGCCCGGAATATTTCCATGACGTCACCGTCTCCCCTTAGAGAGAGTATTGACAGAAATTAAAATATCAAGTAGAGTGGGATCTAATTCGGGTCCCCATGTTATTGTTAATAAAGCATCACAGCCGAGCTCTTAGAAGACACTCGACGCAATCTGGGTTGGAAAATCACATTACTGACTGCAGTCAGACATTCTGCAAAGGAACCGCACTTCAGAAGAAACAATTGATAAAGTGACGACGAAGGTGGGATTCAAACTCACGCATGCAAAGCACAATGGATTAGCAGTCCATCGCCTTAACCTCTCGGCCACCTCGTCATGCTCTGCGGTTGCATTAAACCTCCTTCTATACTTTTTGCATTCATGATCTTTTGAAATAAGTGATCCTCATTTGTACAGGTCCTTAAAATTCTGTCAGGTGCCTAAAGATGGAAATGTAGTTTCTGTCAATAAAATAAATTTCCATCACATCAGATAAGAGACTGTTGTAAATTGATTGATGTGAATCACTTCAATAATTCAACATGGCATCCAACTTGTGAAAACCCACCGCGGAAAGTCCGGAACATAGAAGCATTGGGTAGCAAAAGGAAACCCCTCCCAGCTCACTGCAAGTACCGGAGCACAGCTAAAATGTGGCAAATCAAAATAAAACTTTGCGGGTCCCAGCTCTGCTTGGCCATTCAGTCAAGATTGTAATTGAGTGAAATTAGCCTCCCACTGGAACCACAAGCAGACAGTTCCCTTATTTGATGCTTTAGGATAAATTCAGAGTCCCATGGAACGGAGAAACGTTCTTTAAATTATTGAGTCCATTTTCTTCACGTGTTTTGAAGTGATGCATTCTCTGCAATGACTTCCCGGGTGTTCAAACCTGGTCCTGATTTCCGGAACTGCCACCACCTCGAGCGCGAGAAATTACGGCAATAAAATGCTTGACGGGCTGGTCGAAAGTTGAAAGCGAGACTTCACGCATATTAAGTGAATGAAACGTCCAAAGTGAGAATCATGCACCTAGACCAATGAACCACGTTCACAACAAAGTGCCCTTAACGAATCATTTCATTGCTACCCATAGTGCATCAATTAAAAGCCAATTACAGTTAATGCTGGAAATCTTGTGGAATGTATTAGAAACCCCTGGTAGGACTTCATGTGGTGGAGAGTTTCCCGCCTGAGTTCTATTTACTTCAGTATTTCTGGGGTTCCTAGATGCCACACTCGGTCAGAGGCTTCTATGAAAACAAGTGCAGTCACTTTCACCTCACGTCTTGAGTTCAGGTGTTTTCTCCATGTGTGAACCAAGGCTGCGATGAGGTCAGGAGCTGAGTGAACCTGGCAGAAAACAAACTGAGCTTCAGTGAGCGGATTATTGCTGAGTAAGTGTCCCTTGATCGTACTGTCGAATAAATTTTCCCTCACTATATTGATGAAAGAGAGAAGACTGGTGGGGTGATTTTTGCCGTTTGGATTTTCTGTTTTTTTTGTGGACAAGACAGACCTGAGCAATTTTCCACATTCCGGGGTAGATGCCAGTCTTGTAGCTGTAGTGGGACAGCTTGGCGAGGGGCGAGGCTATTTCTGGAGCACAGGTTTTCAGTACTGCTGCAGGAATTGTGCCAGGGCCCAAAGCCTTTGCAGTTACCCGTGCCTTCAGCCATATCTTGAATTCACTTGGAGTGAATGGAGCTAGCTGAAGACTGACATCTGTGATACATTTCTCCAACTTAGTGCTAAAGCGGAACTGAAGGAATCACATACGTGGCTCCATGAAACTCATTTGCTAAGCAGTGAAGAACGACAGTGTTTATCACAAGTGGGTTCCATTAATTCAGATGCAAGTTTGGTGCAAAAGTAGCCATGACCATGCGCGATACACACAGTTTTCTGATCTGCAGTTAGATGTGCTCCCGCTGTGATGCTTACATACCCGTGAGTTCAGAAGTTACAATGAAAAACCCGAAACCTGGAGGGAACTGAAACGCCTGTCCTTTGTCATTATGAGGTCATGTTCTCGGAGGTAAGCTGAAGAGTGGAGGTGACTGTAAAACTGCTATCCTTCGGTCGCTGGTTCAATTCTGACTGGAAATAGGAAACAAACACACCTTCCCGCAAGGCGGCCGGAATAGCTCAGTTGGGAGAGCGTTAGACTGAAAATCTAAAGGTCCCTGCTTCAATCCCGGGTTTCCGCAAAGTGCCTCAAGTCCACTTTCTTCAGCGTCTCTGGGTTAGGGGGTTAGTATTTTTTGGGGAGATTCAGCCCTATGTCTGAGGGTAGGGGAGACTTAACCTCCCCTCCCCCCCTCCCCCGCCCCCCCTTGCACGTGTGCAGCTATGTGCCCGCTGGCCCACGAAACTGGAATGAAGACCGATTTAGTTTTTCTTTAAAAAAACAATGAACAAACGCTAATCAATTCAGCTGCCATTAAACTATCCTGCAACTCACAAATGTTCCCAGCTGCTGATTCCTCGATCAGTCAGTGGGAATGTAAATCCTGAAAAATCCTTCTGTTGATCCATTTCAATGGTGCTTTTGTTAACATTAACCATGGGAGCGGAATTGGAATCCAACTGTTTCCCTCTAATTTATTCATCTTTCTTCGTGTCTTGATCTCTCAGTGATTCGATCGAGAAGCGAGCTCGCCTCAGTCACGTGGCGGACAGACCTCCTGAGTATTACGAATATTAACTCTTTCCTTTTAAATTCAGAACAGAATTTCTCATTGAAACACAGGGAATGCTGCTAAATCTACAGCCAGGATACTTTCATGGTTCATTGAAACAATATAATTTGACCCTTCAGTAAACGCTCTGTGTGCAGCTGTTTCTAGTGGTGTTCCTCAGTCAGGGATATTGGAACCGGATGTTAGTTTTCTGCATGTTTATTGGAAAGCCATTTAGGATGAAGTGACAAAGGTGATCGACGATGGAAGGGCAGTGGAAGTTATATACATGGATTACAGTAAGGCCTTTGACAAGGTCGCTCATTGCAGACTCGTGCAGAAGGAAAAGTCGCACGGGATCAGAGGTGAGCTGGCAAGATGGATACAGAATTGGCTTGGTCATAGAAGACAGAGGCTAGCAGTGGAAAGGTGCTTTTCTGAATGGAGAGCTGTGACTAGTGGTGTTCCACAGGGATCGGTGCTGGGAACTTTGCAGTTTGTTGTATACGTAAATGATTTGCAGAAAAATGTAAGTAGGCCAATTAATAAGTTTGCAGACGAGACTAAGGTTGGAGGAGTTGCAGATAGTGAAGAGGATTGTCAAAGGATCCAACGAGATATAGATCGGTTGGAGACTTGGGTGGAGAAATGGCAGATGGAGTTTAATCCGGACAAATGCGAGGTAAGGCATTTTGGAAGGTCTACTACGGGTAGGAATTATACAGTAAATGGCAGAACCCTTAATTGCATCGACGGGCAGAGGGATCTCGGTGTTCAGGTCCACAGCTCACTGAAAGTGGCAACGCAGGTGGATAAGGTAGTCAGGAATGCATATTGTATGCTTGCCTTCATTGGCAGGGGTATTGAGTATACAAGCTGGGAAGTCATGCTGCAGCTGTATAGAAACTTGGTTAGGCCAAACTTGGAATATTGCGTGCAATTCTGGTCGATGCATTACCAGAAGGATATGGAGGCGTTGTAGCGGGTGCAGAGGAGGTTTACCAGGATGCTGCCTGGTCTGGAGGTTATTACCTATGAGGAGAGGTTGGAGAAATTCGGATTGTTCTCAGTGGAGCGACAGAGATTGAGGGGCGACTTGATAGAAGTTTAAAAAATTGAGTGGCATGGACAGAGTAGATAGTCAGAAGCATTTTTCCTAGGGTGGAAGAAACAATTACTAGAAGGCATAGATTTAAGTTGAGAGGAGAAAACAATAATGGTGATGTGCGGGGAAGTTTATTACGCAGAGGGTAGTGCGTGTCTGGAATTCGCTGCCAGAGGAGGTGGTGGAAGCTGGCACGATAATAGTGTTTAAGATGCAGCTTGACAAATACATGAATAGGTTGGAATAGAGGACTACGGACCCCGGAAGTGCAAAATGTTTTAGTTTGACAGGTAATATGATTGGCACAGGGTTGCAGGGGCGAAGGGCCTGTTCTTGTGCTGTACTTTTCTTTGTTCTTTTTGCATTCTTTGTTACTGTAATTGTCTTTAAAAGTGTGGTAATTGTTGACTATATTTGTTGAATTCTGCATTTGGTATCCTCAGTCTCTCAGTTTCTCCAGAGTCACCAGCTCTTCAGCAGATACACAATAGCCTGATGCATCATCGTGAGGTCTTCAGTTGATGACATCACACGTCTCGACATGGAACTCGATCTGATCCAAATTGTTGGCGTCAGTTTACTTTCACCGGAACCCGGAGGCTCCCGACCTCATTTGGTCCATATATGGAGTGGGTGATTCCAGAGAGCGGGACCGGGAAAGTATTCCGAATGTTCCGGCTCAACAACGAATTGTTGATGTGTGACGTCGAATTGTTATTTACCGGATAGAAAAGTTATGATGAAAGGTCACAAACTTCAAACGTTGACAGTTTTTTTTCTCTCTCCACAGATGTTACCTGATGGGCTGAATGTTTCCTGCATTTTCATTTTTTTAAATTAATGTGAATAACCGAGTCCGCGCTGGATCATTCTTTAATGGTCTCTCACAAATTCTGCATCATTGTTTTCCTACCTTTCTGCTAAATTTCAGTCTTTGTATTTGGGTTTCTCCTCATCCACAGTTTGCAGCATCTGAATAATTAAAAACACAACGAAACTAAATTTGATCATTTGTGTCCTCCATCAGACTCAGATGCATTCTGAACTCCAACTGCGAAGTATTTCTCACTCACTTAATGCAACAAGAACATTTGAAGATGCATTTATTTCACAGGATAATGCTGAGCTTCTGCTCTCTCGGTATTTGCTTTCCCTGTTACTCTGCCATTGGATGCAAATCCACAGAAAGTAAGGAAGGAAATAAAGGAAGGAGGGAATATCGTGTTCCCTTACATGGTCCAACTCACGGAATATAATCACAGTCTAAAGAATAAAATATAAGAAAGTGTTTGAGTGGCGTTTGTGTGACTGGGCTTGTGGCGCAACGGTAGCGCGTCTGACTCCAGATCAGAAGGTTGCGTGTTCAAATCACGTCAGGCTCATGGCATCTACCGACAGCTTAAGTTCCTGTATTTTATATCTGGACAAAGATCATTGTTTGGGAATGTTCGTGAAATGTTGAATTTCGAAAGCATGATGAAAGCATTCTTCTCCAGATGCTCCCGATTTACAGACTCAGTCTTTCTGTTGCGCTGTTTTATATCAAAGTTTCAGGGATGTGGTGTGTGCATTAATTGTGCAATTGCTCTGTTACCCAGTATGAGTAGTAAAACACAAACTGTCCACCATGAAAACAAAACCACGTGGAAACAGAGGCTGAAACTAACCTCTGTAAAAAAACAGAAGAGAAGTAAAAATGGTCCGAGAGGGAGGGAGAATGGGTGGGTGGGTTGGGGACACTTTTCCAGAGCGATATTGTTGATCTCAATGATCTCACTGGAAAGCTGGAAAGTGTCTAATTGAAAGATGAGGCGCTGTTCTTCGAGCGTACCTGAGCTTCATAGGAACATTGCAGGAGGCCGAGAGCCGAGTGATCTGCGGAAGAGCCAGGCCGCCAGTCATTTTGTTTCACCAGCTTGACTGTGTGGATGAGTTGGATCGAGTTCCTGCTGATTTACCGGAAGAACCTGGGTATCAATTCTCTCACCAGAAATTGCCGCTCCAGCACCTTTTGTCCTCTGAAATCCCAATTCGAACAATTGTTGCCCTAAGAAGCTGCATCATCGACACTTTCTGCCCAGTAATTGTTTTCATTCCTTCTCAAATACTCTAAATAATTCCTCTTCAACCTGATTGCTGAAACGCAGGAAAATGCTCCGTTACATTACAGCTAAAATATGGAAAGAAGAAAATCAAATCACACTGCGGGACTGGCAGCTCTGTCAGTTTGTATATTCTTTCAGAAAAGATGGCAACCGACTGTATTAAGGTTCCTACCTGAACCCGCAAGCATGAGGTTGTTTTATTTGGTGTATCATGGTAGTTTCAGTGTCACAAGACAAGGACAAACGTACTTTAAACATTGCGTTCAGTTACGTTACGTGCGTTGCTGTGTTATAATATCTGCAATGGCTTCCTGGCTGCTCAATCATCGCCTCGACTTCAGAAATTGTCATCATCTGGAGCGTGAAGTATTTTGCGAACGCATGTCGCACGCTAATACGATGAAAAATCCCGCAGCAGGAATCATACCCCGAGGCCAAAGAGACAGTTCTCTAAAAGTGACGCACAAATGCTATCTTTTCACGACGCAATGACAGAATAAGAAACTTTAGTGAACAGTGTTGCATTTAACTATCTGCCCCGGTGAATATCCGAAGCAGTGATATCAGTTTTCACCACCAGCCAAGTCGGCCCGTGGTTGCGCCTCGCCAATCACGTGGGAATTGCGATTCTGCCAGTTAATGTGTTCAATTTGCATTTTGGGAGAAATTTGAAGTGATCAGGACTTCACCAGCGGCCTCATGGTAAGGTGCCTGAGTGATGTAAATCATGATGTGGTCAGATGAGGGTATGTTTCACTGTTTCCGCCGTGACCTTTCATGCTGAGGAGAAACATGTCGGACATGTTCTGGAAATGTTTCACACCGGCCCATTCCCAACAGCCACTGACCTGATGTGAAAGGAATTTCCTCTGTGTTAAGCAGCTACATTCCCAACATATTCCATCTTGCTGTACATCCATGACGGACGGTGAAGATGATCTTCTTCCCAAACTTCTCATGGATGGAACAAAATGGGACGAGACTGATTCAGAACGTATCGATATTGAAATGGCAATGCGAATAAGGTGATCGAATATTATTCTGTTGTGGCCTGTAGGCCTGTGTTCCAATTCTACTCTCGTCGTTATGTTCCGGAATGTTTAACGCATTGTTTCTTTGCATTTGATCACCTTTTCCATAAAGTAGCCCTGGAATCACATTCCTGTCAATTCATCAAACTGGAGGTTCCAGAATTAACCATCTTTTATGGAAATTGCGACGGGCAATTTGAAATCATTGTCCCTCCTTCTACACATTCTTCCTTTCCTTTCTGTGCATTTACACTGAATGGAAAAGTAAAAGGAAATACAAATAATGAGAAAGCAGAACACAACATTATCCTGTGGGTTAAATGCATTTTCAAGTCCTCCAAATAGGTTAAGGGGGTGAGAAATACTTGGGTAGATGGAGCTCATCATGATGCCCAATCTGATCGAGGCCACGAATGATCGAGTTTTGTTCCGTTTTGTTTTTAATTGGTGAGATGCTGTAAACTGTGGAGGAGCAGAGATCCAAAAAGAAAAACTGAAAAACAGGTAGAAAAAAATAACGATGCAACAATTGTGACGGCGCCGACTGCGTTGATCATATTCACAAAATAATAGAAAAAGCTGGAAACACTCTGCGATCAGGTAACATCTGTGGAGAGAAAACCGAGCAGTTAACGTTTCAAGTGTCCGACCTTTTACCAGAACTTTTGCGTTCAGTAAATACCAATTCCGTGTCACAAAATCAACAATTTGCTGTTTAAGCAGTAACATTCGGAATACTATCCCAGTGCCACTCTCTGTAATCAACGCTCTGTGTTTGGACAAACGCTGTAATAAGCGCAGGAGCCTCTTGGTTATTGTGGAAGTAAACTGGCGCCATCGAGTTGGGTGAAGCCGTAAAAAATGTAGATGCGATCAGATAGGGTTCCATGTAGGGAAATGTGAGATTGTTTGCTTAAGACCTAAAGAAGGTGCATCAGATGACCATCTTCCAACCTTATGACCCCCAAACCTCGGACGGCCCGCTCCTACCTCCTACCCAAAATCCACAAACAGGACTGTCCCGGCAGACCGATCGTGTCAGCCTGTTCCTGCCCCACGGAACTCATTGTTTGCTATCATGACTCAATTCACTCTCCCCTTGTCCAGTCTCTTCCAACTTACATCCGTGATTCCTCTGACACCCTACATGATATCAACAATTTCCAGAACCCTGGCCCCACCATCCTCCTCTTCACCATGGACCTTCAATCCCGCTACACCCTCATCCCCCACCGGGATGGTCTGAGGGCTGTCCGCTTCTACCTCGACCGGAAGCCACAACAATCACCATTCCCCACTACTCTACTCCGTCTGGCTGAACTTGTTCTCTCACTGAAAAATTTCACCTTAAACTCGTCTCAATTCCTCAAAATACAAAGTGTCACTGTGGGTACCCACATTCGCCCCAGTTATGTCTGTCTCTTTATGGGGTATGTGGAACATTCCTTGTTCCAGTCCTACTCAACCCACTCCCACAACTCTTTCTCTGTAACACCGATGACTGCTTCTGTGCCGCTTCATGCTCTCGTCTGGAACTGGAAAAAATTACTTAATTTTGCTTGCAATTTCCACCACTCCATCATTTTTACAAGGCCCATCGCTGACACTTCCCCGCCCTTCCTTGACCTCTCTACCTCAATTTCTGGTGATAGACTGTCCACAAATATTCATTACAAGCCCACTGACTCCCACAGCTACCTCGTCTACAGCTCCTCACAGCCTGCTTCCTGTGAGGACTCCATCACATTCTGTCAGTTCCATTGCCTCCGCTGTATCTGTTCCGATGATACCACTTTCCAAATCAGTTATTCTGACATGTCTACCTTCTTCCTTAACCGAGATTTTCCACCCACGGTGATAGACAGGGCCCTCAACTTTGTCCTGCCCATCTCCCGTGCTTCCTCCCTCACAATTCCCTCTCCATCCCAGAACCATGATAGGGTCTCCCGTGTCCTCATTTATCACCCCACCAGCCTTCGAATTCAAATGATCATCCTCCACCATTTCCACCACTCCAGCATGATGTCACCACCAAACAAATCTTCCCTTCACGCCCCTTGTCGATATTCCATAGGGACCGTTCCCTCTGGGACACCCTGGTCCACTCCTCCATCACCCCCTGCAGCTCAACCCGCTCCCACGGCACCTTCCCATGCAACCGCAGAAGGTGCAACACCTGCCCCTTTACTTCCCCCCTGCCCACTGTCCAAGGGCGCAAACACTCCTTTCAAGTGAAGCAGCATTTCACTTGCACTTCCCTCAATTTAGTCTACTGCATTCACTGCTCCCAATGCGGTTTTCTCTACATTGGAGTCCAAACGTAGATTGGGTGTCCACTTTGCAGAACACCTTCGGTCTGTCCGCAAGCTTGACCCAGAAATATCTGTCACTTGCCATTTCAGCACACCACCCTGCTGTCAAGCCCACATGCCCATCCCTTGCCTGCTGCTGTGTTGCAGTGAAGCTCAACGCAAACTGGAGGAACAGCACCTCATCTTCCGATTAGGCACTCTACAGCCTTCCGGGCTTAACATTGAGTTAAACAACTTCAGATCATGAACTCTCTCCTCCATCTCCACCCCAATTCCGATCCTTTTTTTTTCCAGTAATGATAATTATAATTTTTTAAATATATTTTTCTTTTCCCACCTATTTATATTATTTTATTTTAAATTTATTTCCGTCCATTGTTTTATCTTCTCCTTTTAGCCTATTTCGATACCTTCACCACACCCCGCCCCCACTAGGGCCATTTGTCACTTGCTTATCCTGCTTTCTATCCTTAATGTCACTATTAGCACACCCTTTAGCTCATAAAACCACCGTGAACACCCCTTTGTCCTTTTCTCTGTTACATCTTTGGCAATCTCTCCTTTGTCTCCACCTGTCACTGGCCGTCTCTCCGGCTCTGCCTGTCCCACCCCCCTTAAACGGCTTTATTTCACCTCTTTTCTATTTCTCTTCAGTTCTGATGAAGTCATACGGGCTCAAAACGTTAACTCTGGTTCCTCTCCAAAGTGGCTATCAGACCTGCTGAGTTTTTCCAGTTATTTATGTTTTTGTATCAGCTGATTTCCTGTCTGGTGAGGGGCTTGGAACTCTGGTGGAGCAAAGAGACTGAGAGTTTCAAATGCAGAAATCACCAAATTGAGTGAACAGGCTACATTTTTTCAAGGTGAAATCAATCCGAATAACTCATTTATACTTTACATCGACAGCAATCTGCCTGTTAATTCATGTGTAATTGGTGTTGATTTTGGTTTGTTTGTTAAAACAAAGTAAGAAGTAAAAACATCAGAAGCGAAATCTTGTCTTTTGTTTTTCTCGTAGATGTCATTGGGTAAATTTGATTCTATTGGTCTCCACGGAGACCTGAACAAAAGGCACACTGGTTCCTGGGCTTTATAAGTAGAAGCATCGAGCACCAAAGCAAAACAGCAATGGAGAATCGTTATAAACACTGAAATCAAAAGAGAAAATGTTAGAAAAACTCAGCAGTTCAGGCAGCATCTGTGGAGAGAGAAACAGAGTTATCGTTTCAAGTCTAATATGACTCTTCGCCGGATATTCCCTTTCTCCCTATACAGATGCTGACTGACTGGCTGACTTTTTCCAGCATTCCGTTTTCATTTCAGGTTTCTAGCATCCGAGCTACTTCCTTTTAATCTATTCATGGATGTGGGCGTCGCTGGTTGGCCTTCATTTATAGCCCAACCCTAATTTCCCTTCAGATGGAGGTTGTGAGTTGTCTTCTTGAACCGCTGCAGCTTTATAAAATAATGGTTGTGCCGGGAGCAGGGCATTGTGTCCAACAATGATCACCACACTTTAGAAAGATGTGGCGACATTAGAGAGTGCGCAGGAAACATAGGGAAAAAAATGATTTATCTGAGAAACTTCAGTTACGCCTGATCACTGCCGTATGCTCGAAACATTTATCTCTAAATCCCTAATTAATGCCATCCCCTACTTTATCAATACTGCTTGGAGTCCTATATACATCTCCCACTAATGTTTTCCGCCATTTGTTGCTTCTTAGCTCTACACAGATTGATTCTACATCTAGATTTTATGAACCAATATCCTCTCTCAATATTGCACTGATTTCATCGTTAAAGAAAAATGCCATGCCACCTCCTTTTCCTTTTTGCCTGTCTTCCCTAAATATTGAAAACCATTGGACATTCAGTTCCCAGAATTGGTCACCCTACATCCATGTCTCTATTCTCGTAATCATGTTGTGCCCGTTTACATCTATTTGCAGTGTCAATTCGTCCAACTTATTCCCAATGCTCCGTGCATTGAGATACAGTGCATTTAGACTTCTCTTTTTACAAATATTTCTATGTACTATGGCAGTTTTAGCTGCTCGCCCCCGTTTCCTCTGCCTTACACTTCTGTTTTTTTTTTGTTTTTCTGTCTTTCATTTCTACCTTTGTTTCCGTCTCTTATGTCTCTTCACTCAGGTTCCTATTCCCCTGCAAGTCTAGCGTCCCCCGCAATCCTTCTGGTAAAGCCGGACTGCAGGATCTACATAAAAGATCTATGCCCAAAAATCTCCAGCTGCTTCATCAATGACATTCCCAATATAGGGTTGGAATTGCGGATGTTGGCAGGTGATTGAGCAATGTTTAGCGCTATTAGCGGGTCATGTGATTGTGAAGCATTCCGCTCCATGTACAGCGAAGCCTGGACAAGATTCAGACATGGCCTGATATGTGGCCAGCAAGAATTGCGCCTCATCAGTGCTAAGCAATGACCATATCCAACAAGAGACAATCCAACTTTCTCTGCTTGAAGTTCAGTGGAATTAACATCGCTGAATAATGCACCGTTCACATGCTGGGTGTATCCATTCAGCAGACACTGTGCTGAATCAGACATACAAATACTGTGTGTACAAGTGCAGTACAGATGTTGCGAATTATGTGGAGAGTGACTCAACACCTGCCAGCCTATATCATTTCCCACATCTACAAGGCACTGGTCGGACTGTTCGGAATGCTCTCCATTTGCCTGGATGCATGCAATTTCAAGAGCACTCAAGAAGCTCAACACCATACGGGTCAATTGCTTGGCACCTTACCCACCAGCATTTACATTCACTCCCTTCAATAATGCCGCACAGTTGCGGCCGTGTATACCATCTACAAGATGCACTGCTGTAACTTACCAACGCTCCCTCCACAACAACTTCCAAACCTTGAAATCTACCACCTAGAAGGACAAGGGCATCAGATGCCTGGGAACACAACCACCTGCATGTTCTTCTTCAAGCCACACACCATCCTGACTTGGAGCTATATCGCAGTTCCTTCACTGTCACTGGCACAACATTTTGGATCTCTCCTCCTAACATCATTGTGGATGCACTTACACCGCATGGACTGCTGCGATTCAACAGGGGAATGTAAGGATGCGTAGTAACTGATGGCTTAGCCAGAGAGAGCCAACCCCGGTGAAGAAATAAATAATCATGGACAATACGAATTCTCTTGTTTATAATTTTCCAATGATTTTCGTCCGCAGTGACTCTTGTGGGGGAGGCTTCTTGATTTCCAATACACTTCACGTGAAGAAGTTCATCTTCTCAACACCCCTGACCAAGGTAAATTCCCCCTTGGACTGCACACTGTCCGCCAAACTAAATAATGAAGCGAGCAGGTAATTTAATGATCGTGCACATCCCCTTAAATATCGATATTCAAGGTATTACAAGAAATGTGCAGACAATCTGTCTGTTCTCCTAAATTGGGCTGATGTCACAATGTTAATTTTAGATTCCCATTCTGCATAACGCTGTCCCATACATAACCTGGATTCAAACTCACGCGTGGGAAGCAAAATGGATTAGCAGCCTTAAACTCTGAACCACCTCGCCACATGCATGACACTTATCTAATGACGTCATGTAACTTTGGCATCCACGAACTGTTGAACTAAATGATCCTCTTTGGCACAGGTCCTGAATATTCAGCCAGATGTTCAAAATGGAAATGGAGTTTCTGTCAGCAGACGAAATTCCCATCGCCTCAGTTCACGGGCTGATGTGAATGGACTAATGCGAAACATTTCAACGCCATGTCCAGCATGTATCTCTACAGTGTGAAAACCCACTGCGGAAAGACTGACACAGACAAACATTTCACAGCAAAAACAAACCCCTCCCAGAGATTCCTCACAGAGGAATCCATCGGCCATCGGAACACACAATTCCTGACCGACATTGTGTGATCATTGAGACAAATGTATCTGCTCCTGACTGGCTTCATTCCGTGAGGGGAGAGAAATTATATTGTTTCTGTGAGTCGTGAGACTAACCCTGGAGCAGATTGAAGATAATTTATTGTGTTTCACTGAGATATTCTGTTTTTTTGTTTTTAAGTCACAAAGTGCTTTAATATTCAACACATCAGTCCATCACAGGTCAGATGAAAGAACCAATCAGTGAGATATGCAGTCACCACCTTTAATAGTATTTCATGGGATGAGAGCGTCGCTGTTAAGGCCAGTGTTTGTTACACGTCCAAACTTGTCGTTGAACTCAGCTGGCAGTTAGGAATCAACAACAGATGTAGGACAGACGAGCGAAGAGATCAATGAACCATCACTGAGATTAGCGTTTAATTGCAGATTCAAATTATTGAGTTTACTTTCCACCAGCAGCCATGGGGGGAAATGAACCCAAGTTCCCGGAATATTCCCATGACGTCATCGTCTCCCCTTAGAGTCAGTATTGACAGAGATGAAAATATCAAGTAGAGTGGGATCTAATTCGGGTCCCCATGTTATTGTTAGTAAAAGCTCTTAGAAGACACTCTGGGTCGGAGAATCACATCAGTGACTGCAGACAAACATTCTGCAAAAGAACCGCACTTCAGAAGAAACAATTGATAAAGCGACGACGAAGGTGGGATTCGAACCCACGCGTGCAAAGCACAATGGATTAGCAGTCCATCGCCTTAACCTCTCGGCCACCTCGTCAAGTACTATGTGTTCATTAAATCTCCTTCTATACTTTTTGCATTCATGAACTGTTCAAATAAGTGATCCTCTTTTGTACAGGTCCTGAATATTCTGTCAGGTGCCTAAAGATAGAAAAGTAGTTTCTGTCAATAAAATAAATTTCCATCACATCAGATAAGAGACTGTTGTAAATTGATTGATGTGAATCACTTCAATACTTCAACATGGCATCCAACTTGGGAAAAACCACCGCGGAAATACCGGAACATACAAGCATTTGGTAGCAAAAGGAAACCCCTCCCAGCTCACTGCAAGTACCGGAACACAGCTAAAATGTGGTAAATTAAAATAAAACTTTGTGGGTCCCAGCTATGCTTGGCCAAACAGTCAAGATTGTAATTGAGTGCAATCAGCCTCCCACTGAATCCACAAGCAGACAGTTCCCTTATTTGATGCATTAGGATAAATTTGGAGGCCCATGGAACGAAGAAACGTTCTTTAAACTACTGAGTTCATTTTCTTCACGTGTGTTGAGGTGATGCATTCCCTGCAATGACTTACCGGGTGTTGAAACCTGGTCCTGATTTCCGGAACTGCCACCAGCTCGAGCGCGAAAAATTAGAGCATTAAAATGCTTGACGGGTTCGTCGAAAGTTGAACGCGGGACTTCTTGGATATTAACTCAATGAAACGCCCAAAGTGAGAATCATGCCCCTAGACCAACGAACCACGTTCAATCCAAAGTGTCCTTAACGAATCCTTTCATTGCTACCCATAGTGCATCAATTAAAAGCCAATTAGTGTTAATGCTGGCAATCTCGTGGAATGTATTAGAAACCCCTGGTAGGACTTCATGTGGTGGAGAGTTTACCGCCTGAGTTTCATTTACTTCAGTATTGTTGGGGTTCCTAGATGCCACACTCGATCAGAGGCTTCAATGAGCTCAAGTGCAGTCACTTGCACCTCACCTCTTGAGTACAGCTGTTTTCTCCATGTGTGAACCAAGGCTGCAATGAGGTCAGGAGCTGAGTGACCCTGGCAGAAAACAAACTGAGCCTAATGAGCGGGGTATTGCTGAGTAAGGGCCACTTGATCGCACTGTCGAATAAATTTTCCCTCACTTTCTTGATGAAAGAGAGAAGACTGATGGGGTGTTTTTTGCCGGTTGGATTTTCTGTTTTCTTTATGGACAAGACAGACCTGAGCAATTTCCCACATTGCCGGGTAGATGCCAGTCTTGTAGCTGTAGTGGGACAGTTGGGCGAGGGGCGAGGCTATTTATGGAGCACAGGTTTTCAGTGCTGCTGCAGGAATGGTGTCATGGCCCAAGGCCTTTGCATTACCCGTGTCTTCAGCCATTTCCTGATTTCACTTGGAGTGAATGGAGCTGGCTGAAAACTGACACCTGTGATGCATTTCCCGAGCTTTGTGCAAAAGCAGAACTGAGGGAATCACTTACGTGGCTCCATGAAACTCATCTGCTAAGCAGTGAAAGACAACAGTTCTTAAAGCAATCGGGTTCCATTAATTCAGATACAGATTTGGTGCAAAAGTAGCCATGACCATGTGCGATACACACAGTTTTCTGATCTGCAGTTAGATGTGCTCCCGCTGTGACGCTTACATACCCGTGAGTTGAGAAGTTATGAAGAAAAAATCGAAACCTGGAGGGAACTGAAGCGCCTGTCCTTTGTCATTATGAGGTCATGTCCTCGAGGGTAAGCTGAAGACTGGAGGTGACTGTAAAAGTGATATCATTAGGTCGCTG
Source organism: Cetorhinus maximus (assembly GCF_964194155.1). Taxonomy (NCBI): domain Eukaryota; kingdom Metazoa; phylum Chordata; class Chondrichthyes; order Lamniformes; family Cetorhinidae; genus Cetorhinus; species Cetorhinus maximus. The sequence continues at coordinate 21,563,708 of NC_135909.1, forward strand.
GTTCAATTCTGACTGGAAACAAACACAGTTTCAGCAAGGCGGCCGAAATAGCTCAGTTGGGAGAGCGTTAGACTGAAGATCTAAAGGTCCCTGGTTCAATCCCGGGTTTCGGCAGAGAGCCTCAACTCCACTTTCCTTAGCGTCTCCGCGTTATTGCTGGGTGAGGGTGTTAGTATTTTTAGGGGAGATTCGGCCCTTTGTCTGAGGGTAGGGGAAACTTACCTCCCCGCCTTGCACGTGTGCAGCTCTGTGCACGCTTGCCCACGTAACTGGAATGAAGAGGGGTTTAGTTTTTCTTAAAAAACAATGAACAAACGCTAATCAATTCAGCTGCCATTAAACTATCCTGCAACTCACAAATGTACCCAGCTGCTGATTCCTCGCTCAGTCATTGGGAATGTAAATCCTGAAAAATCCTTCTGTTGATCCATTTCAATGGTGCTTTTGTTAACATTAACCATGGGAGCGGAATTGGAATCCAACTGTCTCCCGCTAATTTATTCATCTTTCTTCGTGTCTTGATCTCTCAGTGATTCGATCGAGAAGCGAGCTCGCCTCAGTCACGTGGCGGACAGACCTCCTGAGTATTACAAATATTAACTCTTTCCTTTTAAATTCAGAACAGAATTTCTCATTGAAACACAGGGAATGCTGCTAAATCTACAGCCAGGATACTTTCATGGTTCATTGAAACAATATAATTTGACCCTTCAGTAAACGCTCTGTGTGCAGCTGTTTCTAGTGGTGTTCCTCAGTCAGGGATATTGGAACCGGATGTTAGTTTTCTGCATGTTTATTGGAAAGCCATTTAGGATGAAGTGACAAAGATGATTGACGATAGAAGGGCAGTGGATGTTATATGCATGGATTTCAGTAAGGCCTTTGACAAGGTCGCTCATGGCAGAATGGTACAGAAGGTAAAGTCGCACGGGATCAGAGGTGAACTGGCAAGATGGATACAGATTTGGCTTTATCATGGAAGACAGAGGGTAGCAGTGGAAGGGTGCTTTTCAGAATGGAGAGCTGTGACTAGTGGTATTCCGCAGGGATCAGTGCTGGGAACTTTGCTGTTTGTAGTATACTTAAATGATTTGCAGGAAAATGTAACTGGGATAATTAGTAAGTTTGCAGACGACACTAAGGTTGGAGGAGTTGCAGATAGTGAAGAGGATTGTCGAAGGATCCAAAGGGATATAGATTGGTTGGAGACTTGGGTGGAGAAATGGAAGATGGAGTTTAATCCGGACAAATGCGAGTTAATGCATTTTGGAAGGTCTACTACGGGGAGGAAGTGCATCGACCGGCAGAGGGATCTGGGTGTACAGGTCCACAGCTCACTGAAAGTGGCAACTCAGGTTGATAAGGTAGTCAGGACGGCATATATGCTTGCCTTCATTGACAGGGGTATTGAGTATAAAAGCTGGGAAGTCATGCTGCAGCTGTATAGAACCCTGGTTAGGCCACACTTGGAATATTGCGTGCAATTCTGGTCGCTAGATTATCAGAAGGATATGGAGGCGTTGGAGAACGTGCAGTGGAGGTTACCAGGATGCTGCCTGTTCGGGAGTTTATTAGGTATGAGGAGAGATTGGAGAAACTCGGATTGTTCTCAGTGGAGCGACGGAGATTGAGGGGCGACTTGATAGAAGTTTACAAACTTGAGTGGCATGGACAGAGTAGATAGTCAGAAGCTTTTTCCTAGGGTGGAAGAGTCAATTACTAGAGGGCATAGATTTAGGTTGAGAGGAGAAAACTATGAAGGAGATATGCGGATTTTTTTTTTTACGTAGAGGGTAGTGAGTGTCTGGAATTCGCTGCCGGAGGAGGTGGTGGAATCAGGTGCGATAGTCGTGTTTAAGATGCAGCTTGACAAATACATGAATAGGATAGAATACAGGGATACGGACCCCGGAAGTGCAAAATGTTTCAGTTTGACAGGTAATATGATCGGCACAGGGTTGGAGGGCAGAAGGTCCTATTCCTGTGCTTTACTTTTCTTTGCTCTTTGTTCTTTCTTTGTTACTGTATTTGTCTTTTAAAAGTGTGGTAATTGTTGACTATATTTGTTGAATTCTGCATTTGCAATCCTCAGTCTCTCAGTTTCTCCAGAGTGACCAGATACACAAAATCCTGATGCATCTTCCCGAGGTCTTCAGTTGATGACCTCACACGTCCCGACATGGAATTTTATCTGATTCAAATTGTTGGCGCCAGTTTACTTTCACGGGAACCGGGAGGCTCCTGACATCATTGAAGGTTTGGTCCAAACATGGAGTGGGTGATTCCAGAGAGCGGGACCGGGAAAGTATTCCGAATGTTCCGGCTCAACAACGAATTGTTGATGTGGGACGTCGAATTGTTATTTACCGGATACAAAAGTTATGATGAAAGGTCACAAACTTCAAACGTTGACAGTTTTTTTTCTCTCTCTCCACAGATGTTACCTGATGGGCTGAATGTTTCCAGAATGTTCATTTTTTTAAATTAATGTGAATAACGGATTCCGCGCTGGATCATTCTTTAATGGTCTCTCACAAATCCTGCATCATTGTTTTCCTACCTTTCTGCTAAATTTCAGTCTTTGTATTTGGGTTGTATTTGCGGTCTCCTCTACATTGGAGAGACCAAACGCAAACTGGGCGACCGTTTTGCGGAACACCTGCGGTCTGTCCGCAAGAAAGACCCAAACCTCCCTGTCCCTTGCCATTTTAACACTCCACCCTGTTCTCTTGCCAACATGTCTGTCCTTGGCTTGCTGCATTGTTCCAGTGAAGCCCAACGCAAACTGGAGGAACAGCACCTCATCTTCCGACTAGGCACTTTACAGCCCTCTGGGCTGAATATTGAATTCAACAACTTTAGATCTTAAACTCCCCCTCCCCCCATCCCCACCCCGTTTCTTTCCCCCCCCCCCCACCCGCTTTTTTTCAATAATTTATATAGATTCTTCTTTCCCCACCTATTTCCATTATTTTTAAATCTAAAACTAAAACCTTTAGTCTTTCCACCCCACCCCCACTAGAGCTGTACTTTGAATATCCTGTTTTCCATTCTTAATTAGCACTTTTCTCAGACAAAGACCACCACCTTCAACACCTCTTTGACCCTTTTGTCTGTGACATCTTTTGATTATTATCTGCTCACACCACACCCTCAATGTGTCTCTTCCCCCTCCCCCCCCCCGCCCCCCCACCCCCCCCCCCCACCCACCCACCCACCTTAAACCAATTTATATTTCTCCCTTGTTGAAACTATGCTGCAGTTCTGCCGAAGGGCCATGAAGGCTCGAAACGTTGACTGATTTCTTCTCCGCCGATGCTGCCAGACTTGCTGAGTTTTTCCAGGTAATTCTGTTTTTGTTTTGTTTTGGATTTCCAGCATCCGCAGTAGCTTTTAGCTTTTTGTTTTTATCTTTGTATTTGGGTTTCTCCTCATCCACAGTTTGCAGCATTTCAATAATTAAAAACACAACGAAACTAAATTCGATCATTTGTGTCCTCCATCAGACTCAGATGCATTCTGAACTCCACCTGCAAAGTATTTCTCACTCACTTAATGCAACAAGAACATTTGAAGATAAATTTCTTTCACAGGATAATGCTGACCTTCTGCTCTCTCGGTATGTGCTTTCCCTGTTACTCTGCCATTCGATGCAAATCCACAGAAACTAAAGAAGGAAAAAAAGGAAGGAGGGAATATCGTGTTCCCTTTCATGATCCAACTCACGGAATATAATCACGGTCTAAAGAATAAAATCTAAGAAGGAGTTTGAGTGGCGTTTGTGTGATTGGGCTTGTGGCGCAACGGTAGCGCGTCTGACTCCAGATTAGAAGGTTGCGTGTTCAAATCACGTCAGGCTCACGACGTTTACCGACAGCTTAAGTTCCTGTATTTTATATCTGGACAAAGTTCATTGTTTTGGAATGTTCGCGAAATGTTGAATTTCAAAAGCATGATGAAAGCATTCTTCTCCAGATGCTCCCGATTTACAGACTCAGTCTTTCTGTTGCGCTGTTTTATATCAATGTTTCAGGGATGTGGTGTGTGCATTAATTGTGCAATTGCTCTGTTACCGAGTAAGAGTACTAAAACACAAACTGTCCACCATGCGGTTTAAATCCACAACCGCCTCCGTCTATGCAGCCACTTCGTGCAGTTGTTTAAGGAGAGCGCGGTGTTAGTAACATTATAATAATCGTTTATTATATAAGCTGCAATCCCGCGTCATTATTTTTCTAATATATCAGGAGGTTCAAACTCGCCCTGTTAAAACAGAAAGACAGTGAGTTCAAGAAGAAATGTTGACAAACAACAGCAATTGCTTTCTGCTCACCGTACACACATATAGCGAGTTGTATTAAACAGCAGGAGCGGAAACCGCAGACCGCAATCTTCACTTTACTATTGACCTGAATTTCAGTTTTGTGGGTATACAGGGAGGGGATATTATTGTTGAAAAAGAAGCCACTTTTCCTGTGAATGTAGATGGCTAAAGGGTCCTGGCCGGTCTGAGAGTCCCCGAGCCCAGGGTCAGCGGCAGCCTGGGGAGAAGACAGATCCCAGAGGAAGGAAATAAGATTTGACAGAGAGAGGGGTGGGGTGCGTGGTGGTGAGGGGGTGGGGGGCGTGGTAGAGTGGGGGTGGTGGTGTTGGAGTGGGTGGGGCAGTTAGTGGGAGTGGTAGGAAGAGCCAGGGAGGGAGAGGCGGAGGGAGACAGCGTGGGTGAAAGCGAGGGGTAAGAGAAGGGCTGTGCATGAGGTAGCGAGGCAGCTGGGGGGAGGGCTGGAGAGGGGGGGAACATAAATTTCTCCAGAAAGTGTTGCAACCTCAGGGATATCGAAAACCTCACGGCCAAAGGCGGGGGAGCGGCGGTGTGTCTTGATAAATACGATTCCTACTTGGAAATGCACAGCAAGATCCTCAGGCCGCGACCAAGTCAATGACTGCATAACCTGCTTCAGCGAATCACGATGAGTGATTAATATTCATCCCAGGACTCTCGGTAAAACTCCTCTTCTCTTGTTGTAAAAATCCTGTGTGGATTTTTCACATTCCTCCGAGGGGCAATGATGCGTTCTCGGTTTTTATTGCGTTTAGTGTCTGGAATAGTCATATATCTTTAATGTCTCTCTGTGGGCATTACAGGATATTATGGTCCATACCTGCCTCTTCTCGATGTTCCAGGAGCTGGAAATAATGAAAAACTCCTGGTTTTCCTTTTACACACTCACGTGAGCAGTGCTAATAAAGCATAACCTCCTCCGGTCAGTGGAGATATGATACAGGCACCAATAATACACACACACCACAGCAGATGTTGTCCTTTATTCCCCCTCAGGCTGAGACGATTAAATGTTTCCCCGTTTTGTTACTTTCAGTTTATCAAGCTCGTAATTCTGTCTGATTCATTCCTGGGACACATGTGAGAATCAGAAATAATCACTCCGTCCCTGTGTGAATCGGGCTGATACAGTTGCTGTCATTATGGTCAGTCATCTTCTGATCGCTTGTCACATCCAATATTTAATACAAAGTTAAGGTTTTGTATTATCTACCCTGAGAATGGAAATTCCTGCTACTCTCTCGCCCCCTGCTGTGATATAAAGTCCGTCACTTTCAACGGTGTTTTTTTTTAAATTATAGTTCATTCACGGGACTTCGCTGGCTGGGCCAACATTTATTGCCCGTCCTTAGTTGCCCTTGGGAAGGTGTCGGTGGCTGCCATCTTGATCCATTGTAGTCCATGTCTATATTTCATTGCCTGTCACATCTCTTCAATTAACAATCCACTTCTGTCCCTCCTTACAGAGTGCAATCTCTTCTGTCTTTTTTCCATCTGCTTGAACTATGGTCATTCAGTTTCTGTCTTGCATTTTACAATCAGGAGGTCGTGAGTTCAAAACTCACTCCAGAATCCTGAGAACAAATTCAGGCTGACACCCTAGTGCAGTTTTGAGTGAATGCGTGATCAGTGGTGCCAGTTTTTAGGTGATATGGTAAACTGAGGTGCCATCTGCCTTCTCAGGTAAAATATACCATGGCAACATTTCAGCGAGGGGGGGGAGTTATTCTATTATGTTGGAGCAAACATTTCTCCCCCAATCAACATCACTTCAAAGCAGATTCTATTGTCCTCTATTGTTGCTTTTCCTGGAAGCTAGCTGTGTGCAAATCGTTTAACAAATTGTTAAAAAACAACATGGTGATTGAAATCCTGTGAGGAAATGTCCAGTTATTATTGAAAATTCTGCTGAGTGAGCTTCATCGGACATCAGAGAAATCAGGTGAGGAATTCCAATAAATCCTCACCAGAGAGCAAGTCAACATCGAAAATGGATCAACCTTTGCGAAGATCAATGATTGAAGGGCCCGTGCATCATCAGTTCATTGAGCAGAGTACTTTGCACAATGGGAATCTAACGCAAACCTGAAGGAACGAATCCTTCCCAGTTCATGGTGATATTGGGGAAGGAACTCCATATTTTAAACAAGTAATTAAGAATGAATGATCATAGCTATCCAAGTAATGATTAACGGTGTATTAGCCTCATTGGAAATTAGAGAAATCAAGTGAGGAATTCGAATAAATCGACAACAGATAACAAGTCACCGTCAAAACTGAATCAACACTTGTGAAGATCGATGAGTAAACACTGAGAAGCTCCGCGCATCATCCGCGTCTTTGCCGTGATGCTGTTTCCGCTATGCTGATTTTCCTGTCTGTCTCCATGGAACGTGGCTCAGGGAGGAGCTGCCCTCCAAATAAACATTACTGCAGGGTGTCCTGTAGGGCGGACATACCGCAGCTAATATATATATGTACTCCACTATGTTTCCGTCTAAGAGATTTGTTTTCTTATTTTTGTATGCAGATCATCATGGAGAGATACATAACAAGGGAAGGCCATTCGGACCATGGTCTGAAATGGGCTGAGAGAAAGGGCAAATCCTGGGCTGGTGTATTTTTCAGCGCTTACATCTTGTGTCCATGTGTGAATAAAATCGGTTTGAGAGCTTGGTTTTACACTAAAGCGTTTACTGGAAGAAAGAAGCAAATAAAATGCATGTACTCTTTGGGATCGCAGCCAAGAGTTTCTATTTGGTGTTAATGATAATCTGAACAGCAGAGAATGGCGTTGAGCCGTCGATCGCTGGGTTCGGGGCCCAGCACTCTTTGGCTGTGCAGCACCAATTCCTGACTGCTTTTTAGTGCTGCATGGTAGCTAGGCAACTATTCACACAGCCATTACAGTTTCCACAGGAGTTCACGTGTTGAGAAACTCACCCAGGCTGCACAATTCCACGTCACACCACCACAAATGTAATAGACAGAGAAAGACACAGAAACGCAGCGAGAGAATATCAGGACACGCAACGGCATACAGGAGGCGCCCAGCAAACCAGCAAGATACTATGATTTATGAAAAGATGCTTTCGGTTGTATAAAGACCGGACGTTTTAAATGTATTTCCTGTTGCCTAACTGTGTTCTCTGCTGTAAATCTGTTCTCTCTGTCGTGGAACTGTGACTCTGCCGCTGACACTATTTCACTGTGATTGTGTAACATGTTTCCCTGTTGTGCCAATATGATCCCGGCTGTGTAAATGTGATCCGTCTTGTGCAAGTTTCTCTGCTCGGGAAAGCTGTTTCGTCTTGTGGAAAGATGTTTCCTGTTGTGTAAAGATGTTCTCTGTTGTTCTGTGAAGATGTTTTCTGTGGGATAACATTTTCTTCCTGGTTTGACAATATTCCCTGTCGAATGCTGCCTTGATGTCAAGGGCAGTCACTGTCACCTCACCAGTTGAATTCAGCTCTTTTGTCCATGTTTGGATCAAGGCGGCAGTGAAGTCTGGAGCTGAGTGGCCCTGGCGGAACTAAAACTAAGCGTCAATCAACAGGTTATTGCGGAGTAAGTGCTGCTTGATGACACTGTCGAAGGCCCCTTCCATCAGTTTGCTGATGATCGAGAATAGACTAATGGTGCGGTAGTTGACCACTTTAGATTTATCCTACTTTTTTTTGAACAATACATACCTGCTGGCCTAGCCAGCGATGCCCAATCTCGTCAAAAATAAATAAAAACACTAATGTTCTCAGTTCTTGTGAAACTCTGGTTAAACCATAACGGGATTAATGTCATCAACCTCAACTGCATCAGTTAATCCCTGGTAGTAAATGTGATTGTGGGATACATGTCGTAACCATCAAACTCTGCGACTGAACCTGAATGAGATTTATTCTGTGTCTGTCAGCCACAGGTAGCGTTTGTGAGTGTAGGATTGGTTCTGTACCCCAGTCCCTGGAACAGTTTGTGGGAGTAGGATTCCATTTTTATTGGTCAATGCCTGGCACTGTATGTGAGGGTGGGATTAATTCTGTGTCAGTCAATGTCAATGTGGGAATCATTCTGTGTCTATCAGCCGCCATTGCTAATAGGAAAAGTGGGAATAATTCGGTATCAGAATGTCTCTGGTAAATTCTTATTTTTAGGCAGACCCTCGATATAGATGTTGATTCCCTGGCTTGATGGTAATGGTAGAGTGGGTGATATGCCAGTTGTGGTCGCTTCTCCTGAAGGCCCGCAGCACCTGATGGATGATCAGTTTTGAGCTGCTGGGTCAATTTGAAATATATCCCATTTAGCCCGATGTTAGTGACACCTAACACGATGGAGCGTATCCTCAATGTGAAGACAGGACCTTCTCTGTGCCGGGATGGTCACTCCTACCGATACTATCAGGGAGCTGCTCCTCAAATACACTTTCTCTGTCGGCTGAAGGCTGAGCTGACTCTTCCCAGGCAATGAAGAATGTTGTCGTCTATATCTGTCTTTGTCGAACTGAGGCTCCCAGTATGTGGAAAATAGTCTACATTTTCCACGATCTCTACGCTATTATCTATGTGGTCTTCTATCTGAGTGTTGACAACATGAATCAGCTCACGGTCACTGATACTTTCAGTGAGTTTAGCATTTACCCTGGTTCTGTCAGTGGCATTCTTTGGAACGTCGTATTCGTTCTGTATCGCTCTGTCTCCAATATTCGAAGTGAGTGTATTTTCATTTCAGTACATTTCAGCCTCTGGCACTGCACGACACTGCTGGCTTCATTAAATATTTGTAAGACTCTTGTACTTCATATGAGTATTAATTATATTCTGTGGATCTCTGACTTGGTATTGGGACCAAATCCCTTTCCGAGAGCCTCTGGAGCTGTATGAGAGTGTATTATCATTCAATATATTTCAGTCTGTGGAAATCTGTGTGACGGTAAACTTCAATCCGCTTTTATCAATCTCTGGTATTGTAAATGACAGGGAAAATCATTACTTTGCCTGTCTGCCTCTTGTACAAATTGTGAATGTGAGAATCATTCCAAATCTTTCACATGTGTGTGTGTTTGTGTGTGTGTGACAGAGAGAGAGAGAGAGAGAGGCTGTGGCGAATCATTATTTTACTGTTAATCTGAAATGGTATAAGCAAATGTAGAATATATTCTCTGACAGCCTCTGATACTGTGTGAGGGCATAGGGTTAATTATTTATCAGTTCTTGGTACCCTATGTGAAGGTGACAATCATTTTGTGCCTGTTGGTTTCTGGCTGCCTGTGTGGATTTGGGAGTAATTATGAATCTGTATCTGTCATTTCTGGGGTGCGTGGATGCAAATTTCAAAGAGCATTCTATATGTGCGATTGCATGCGGGTCTGGGATTAATTCCATGTCTGTCAGTCTCAGGTGCTGCATGTGACTGTGTAGCATCATTCTGTGAATTGGATGCTGTATGTGAATTTTGGGGTCATTTTGTAAATATCAGTCTTGGTTTGAATGCGGGATACATTCTGTATCTGTCAAAAGAAAAGCAAAATTCTGCCACTACTGGAAGCCTCTGATTCTTTGCTTCAGTGCTGGATTTATTCTGAGTCTGTCAGTCTATGCAACTCTTAGGGGGTGCCTGATTGTATCTTTCAGTCTCTGTTACTGTTTGTGAGTGTGTGATTCAATCTCATTCCCTGCTGCACTCTTCATTGAACCAAGGTTGATCTCCTTCCTTGCTGGCAACAGCAGGGTAGGGGTTATGCCCTGCCATGAGGTTACAAATTGTGGTTGAGTACAGTTCTGTGGCTGCCGATGGCCGACAGCGTCTCATGAATGCCCAACCTTGATTTGCTAGATCTGTTCGAAATATATCCCATTTAGCATGGTGGTTGTGCCACAAAACACGATGGAGGGTATCCTCAATGCGACTTTAGGACATAGTCTCCACAAGAACTGAGTAGTTCTCACTCCTGCCGATACTGCCATGGGCAGATGCATCTGCAGCAGGCAGGTTGGTCATGATGATGTCAAGCATGTTTTTCCCTCTTGTTGGTTCCCTCACCACCTGCCGCAGGCCCAGTCTACCAGCTATGCCCTTAAGGATTCGGCCAGCTCGGTCAGTAGTGGTTCTGCCGATCCGCTCTTGGTGATGGACATTGAAGTCCCCCATCCAGAGTTCATCCTGCGCCCGTGCCACCCTCACTGCTTCCTCCAGGTGATGTTCTGCAATGAGAAGCACTGGTTGATCAGCTGAGGGGGGAACGGTGCATAGTATTTAGCAAGTGTTTCCCTTGCCCATGTTTGACCTGATACCATGAGACTTCATGAGGTCCAGATTCGTTATTGAGGGCTCCCAAGTCAACTCCCCACCGATTGTATACCACTGTGACGTCAGTTCTTCTGATTTTCCCTGCCCGTGGGGCAGGACAGACGTAGGGATGGTGATGGTGGCGCCTGGCACATTGCCTGTAAGCTATTATCTTTGGCTATTGACTATGTCAGACTGTTGCTTGACTCCTCTGTGAGACAGGTTCCCCCAATTTTAGCACAAGCCCCCTGCTGTAAGTAAGGAAGACTTTGCATGGTCGACAGGGCTTATTTTTCCATTACCATTTCCGGTGCCTAGCTCGATGCTGGGGGCCCGATCCGCTTTCATTCCTCATCCACTTTTGATACAACTGAGGAACTTTCTATTTTATTTCAGAACATTTATGTGTCAATTCAATGGACCTGGAGCTACATTTAGGCCAGACGAAGTAAGAGCGGTAGATTTCCTTCTTTAAAGGGCATTAGTGAAACAGGTAGTTGTTTCCAGCAATCATCATTGTTTCCATGGGCATCATTAAGATTTCCATTCCAGATATTTATTGAATTCAAGTTCTACCGTCTGTCATTGTGGGCTTTCTACCCGATTCCTCAAAACATTGCCCTGAGTGTCCGGATTTCTGGTTCAGTGAAAATGCCAGTACGCCACCGCGTTACCCTCCTGCCTTGCTATCACCTCAGCTCCTGAGTTCAGCTCCTTTGTCCATTTCTGGAGCAAGGTTGTAATGAAGTCATTAGCTAAGTGCACCTGGTGCAAACCAAACTGAGCGTCAGTGAGCCTGTCATTTCGGACGAAGTGCCACTTGTTAGCAATATCAATGACCCCTTCCATTTCTGTACTGATGATCGAGAATAGAATGATGAGGGGGGGACGCGATCCTGGTAGTGGGCAGGGTGGGGAAGCTCTTCCCTGGGATCTCTCTGTCCTGCTTCTTGGACAAAACATACCGACGCAATTTTGCACATTGCTGGATAAATGCCACTGATGTACCTGCACTGGAACTTTTTGGCTACAGTTGCAGCTAGTTCTGGAGTGTAAAACTTTAGTACTTATGCCGGAATGTTGTCAGGACCCATAGCCTTTGCAGTGTGCAGTGCCTTAAGTCGTTTCTGAATATCACGTGCTGTGAATCAAGTTGGCTGAATACAGGCATTTGTGATGCTCGAGACCTCTGGAGGAGCCTGAGTTGGATTATCCACTCGACACTTCTGGCTGAAGAAGGTTCCAAATGCTTCAGCCCTATCTTTTGCAGGGGTGTGCTGGGCTCCCCCATCATTGAGGATGGGATTACTTGTGCAGTCTCCTCCTGAAGTGAGTTGATTAATTGTCCATCAGCAATCAGGATGTGACAGGCTGCAGAGTTTATCTCTCTCTCTCTCTCTCTCTCTTTCTCTCTCTCTGTCTCTCCCAGGCTGATTCCACTGTTCAGCATACAAGTAGTCCTGCGTTTTCATTTCACCAGCCTGTTTCTTCATTTTTAGGAATACTTGCTCTCCTGCTGGCTTGCCCTCTTGCACTCTTTATTATCAATAATAATACCCCTGGTTGATGGTACTGGTAGATTGGGGATTGGCTGGGTCATCGATTTGCAAATTGTGTTAATTACAATTCTGCTGCTGATCTTGACTCATGGCGCCTCGTGGATGCCTTGTCTTGAGCTGCTAGATCCAATAAAAGTCTATATCATTTATAATGGTGACTGTCGTGCTACACAAAACGATGGTGGCATCCTTAATCTGAACATGGGACTTCTGATCGACAGGAACAGCGCATTTATCACTTCTACCAATGCTGTCAAGGACAAATGCATCTACAGCAGGTTGGTTGGTTATACTAAGCAATTCTTGGTAATGGACATCGTGGTCCCCCACTCAGAATTCCTATGTACCCTTTCCACCCTGACTACTTTTCCGAGTGGTGATCAAGAAGGAGGTGTAGTGATTCGCCAGTTGAGGGGGCGGTACATGATATGCATAATGAAATCCCCTATCTCATATTTTTCCTCATACTCTATGAGACTTCATGGGGTTCGAGTCAATGTTGAGGACTCAATAGGCAAGTCCCTCCTGACTGCACACCACTGTGCCACTACATCTTGTGGTGTGTCCTGTTATGCTGCATTACATAACCAAGGTTGGTGATGGTTGTGTCAAGGACATTGACTGAAAGGTTTTATTCCGTGTGTTTTACTATATCACGCTGTTGCTTGTCAAGACAGAGGGACAGCTCTCCCAATTTTGGCAAACAGGGAAGGGGGGCTTTGCAGCGTCGACAGGATTCGGTTTGCCGCTATAGTTTCAGGTGCGTAGCTCGATGCCAGATGGTCCGCCCAGTTTCATTTGTTTTTGACTTTGTAGCGGTTTGATACAACACAGTGAATTGTAAGGCCAGTTAACAGTCAACAACATTGCTGCTGATATGCAGGCATGTGTAGGCTACACCAAGTAAGGACGGTAATTGCCTTCTCTAAGGCTTTGAACTCATGTTCTCTTACTTGAATTTAAAGGTCACCATTTGCGGTGGTGGGATTTTAACCCGTGTCCCAGAACATCGATTACTGGCCGAATGTCATTACCAATAACGCACTGCATCGCTGAAATATCCGGAAAATTTACACTGCTGCCTTACCTGTTTCCCCCGCTCAGGAACACTCGTACATATCATCACATGCTAACCTTTAGGTTGTTACAAAAGGTGCCGGATCGATAGGGGTTAACAAAATCTGTTCAGTGACTCTAAGTAATGTCAGTTTCCATGGACCCTAATTGTGTCACTGGAGGGTTTCTTTTTTCTATTAATAGGAACTTCTTCAACGGCTTTTCACACAGTGTCAACGGGAGCATCACCTCAGGCACTTACAAGGATCAGCAGCTCCAGAGATGAGACCAATAGATTCGAATGCTTCAACAACGGTTTGGAACGTGAGACTGATAGAATGGAACGTAACAGCAAATGGCAAGAGTTTTTCCTTGGAGTTAAACTATCTTACTGCAAATTATAATGTACTACCAGTCGCATCACGAATTTATTGGACACTCGGGATTATTCAGTACATGTATTTCCCCATACTGGTTATTGTTGGTGTCCCTGGTAAGCTTCTCCATCTAGCTATTAATCTTATAAATTATGCTTAAGTGCATTACTGTTCTTGTCATTACGCTCTCCAAGCTTTCTTCTGTTTCTCTGGTAAGCCTCTCTCTCTCTTTCTCTCTCTCTCTCTCTCTCGCTATATATATGTGTATATCTATATATGTATATATATGTCTGTATATATATGTCTGTATATATATGTGTATGTATATGTATATATACACACACACACACATATATATATATATATATATACACACACATATATGTCCATTAATCCTGTGAACCATTTGCATTCTAATAATATTATTGTCATCTAAATCTGGGGAAGACAAAAGACATTCTCTTCGATCCTCATCAGAAACTCCGCTCCTTATGCATCGAATCTACTTCCCACACTGATCAATGACAGAAGCTGAATGAGACTTTTCACAACCGCAGCAGTCCCTTTAATCCGACCTGAGTTATGAATCAATACCCTCTCCTTTAGTAATTCTATCTAGTGCAGCCTGAAGAATAACGTCCGTCCACAGTCCTGCCTCAGCCCATCTGCTGAATAAAACCTCATCTGTGCCATTGTTAAATCCAAACTCGCCGATTCCAACATTTCAATGGTCATTCTTCCAGTAAGAAGCTTGCATAATTTACAACTAACACGTCAAAATGCAGCCCCCTCTTAACTCACACCAAGTTCCATTCACCGATAACGCCTGTTGTCACTGATTCGCATTGGCACCTGATCCAACAATGTTTCGGTCTGATATTCTCACGGCTGTCTTCAAACTCTTTCAGGCCTCACAGTTCTAATTACCCACATACGCTGCTCACTACACGCATCCATCATTGTTTCCCCTTCAAGTATATCCCAATTCTAGTTTTAATGGAATTTCCCCTTGTATCTCTCCCTTCATTTCTCCCTGAGTCTTTTTTATCTCTCTTTCTCCCTGTCTTCCTTAATACATAACACCTCTCTCCCTTTCTCTTTCTGTCACTCATACAACCACAGAATGGCATAGTGGAGAATAATTGAAACTGCTTCCATCGCGTTTGCACATAGTGAATTCAAGATCCAAACAACTTTTTCTGTAAGAAAATATAGTTCCACTCCTCCACCCCCACCCCCCCCCCCCCCCCACCCCATCAATTCCACCCCCCGCCCCATCAGACTCCATTTCGTTGCCAATAATTTTAAATCTGTGCCGTCTTCATACAGAACGTTCCGATACCGAAGATGTTTTTCCCACTTTAACCTACCAATTTCGCTCATGGTTTTAGAACTTCTTTATCACATCATTGCCTACATTTCACTGCTACAAAGAGAAAAAAACATAGATTATCAAGTATTCCCTTTAGACAGAATTCAAAGATCCTGAGAACCATGCTAATCAGCCTTATCAGTACTTTTGCTGAGTACTTTAACATCCTTGCCAAATGTTGGTGCTCAGACTTGGAAAGAATGCGCCTGTTGAGGTTTAACAAATGAGTTCGAAATATTTGACATTTCTTTATGTCATTTTGTTACATTGTGACTCGATTAATAAATCCAAGTGCACCATATATTGCATTATCTTAATGTATTATTGTCCTGTCTCCTCCACCGATATGTGCACAAATACCCCCTGGTCTCTCCTGTCTAACACACTACCGTAGACCTTCCCTTTTTATTTTATTCCCCTCCCCGTTCACTCCTTCTCGCAAAGGCTGTAAGCACTTCTACTTGTTACATATTGTCGCTGACTTCAAATATTAATACAATTGATTTCTCTAGAAATGTTGCCCGACCGGCTGAGTATTTCCAGAATACCTGCTCCAACGTAACCTTTGTCATCACTTCTTGCACTTTTTTATTGTATATGTCTATGATTATAACTGACGTAGGATCGCATAGGATCTGTTCAAAGGGAAATAGTGTGGACCTAGCAAACAAGCAAACACATCCGCACAATCAATTTCCAAAGGAAAAATAAAAACTGATCAGTGAACGACAGCTTAATACAGGACTGATACTCCAACGTACCAAAAATCGCTGCGTAAAGGTCTGAAAGGCAGACTTATCCTCATTCGCTTCATGTTAACCAGAGTCACTGAGCAATGGTCAGGATCAGGAACTTGGCCTGGTTCACCCATTCAACGCCAACGTCATCGGGTAAGTACCAAGAATAGGAATTTGTACTGATGCCGAACAATAAGCCGCGGTCACTCGGGAATGCCGAGGAACAGGAAACTGGCCTGGCTCTCACCTGAGTCACTGTCCTTTATTCTACTTCCCCAAATACAAGTTAATTGTTCTTTATCTGATCCCTTATCAGTTGACATTCTTCAGGTGCTGTGTCATCCCAAAATCATGTTGCCATTTAATGTTTGATTCCAGTGATTGGTGATTCCTGTCTTCAGCAGATCATCCTATCACATGTGCTATCATTTTAATATATTGCAAGTTCCCGTAACATATTTGCTAATCTCAGTACGTAATTTATCAAACGTATAACTTTGCTGGAAGCCTGATGATTTATATCCTGCTTATTGGTCTTGTTACAGTCAACTTAATGACGATAATCATCCCATCTCGGCGTCAATGTGGTCTCTCCAGCGGTGTCACTCACTATCTCGTTGCTATGGCAGTAGCGGATCTACTGGTCGTTATTATAGACCTGATATTTAGGCATATTCCGATTGTTTTTCGTGATCATTTTCATTTCCTGTATTTCATCCCCGTGTGCAATGTCCACAGCACGCTGCTTTATGCAGTCACAGATTGTTCTGTCTGGTTCACTGTGGCTTTCACCTTTGATAGATTTGTAGCTATTTGCTGCCAGAAGCTGAAAAGTAAATATTGTAATGAGAAAACGGCGGCTATCGTTCTGGGAACAGTGACTGTGCTGAGCTGTTTAGGTAACATTTTCTGGTATTTCATGCTAACAGACAGGTATTTACTTGGGCACAGCCCCTGGTTTTGCGCTGTAACAATAGCTGCTTTGCTATCCCGGGTCTGGATAACAGTCGAGTCCCTTCATTACATTTTAAATCCGTGTGTCCCATTTGTCCTCATTCTACTGCTCAATGCTTCGACAGTCAGACACGTCGCACTCGCCAGCAGAGCCCGTCGCAGGCTCCGGGTTCACAGCAGCGGCGAGAGCCCCAAAGACCCAGAGATGGAAAACAGAAGAAAATCCATGATTTTACTTTTTGTCATCTCGGGGAATTTCATCCTGTTATGGGCGGTGTTAATGGTGTATTCTATATGGTACCGAATGTCTTGGATGGGTTATGAATCTTTCTACCTGCATGCATTCGTGCAAGAGATGGGGTTCATGCTCCAGATCCTGAGTTGCTGCACGAACACTGGCTTTTATGCCGTCACCCAGACAAAATTCAGGAATCAGTTGATTAATTGTGTGCAATATCCCTTAATTGTAATTGTTAAGATCATTAAGGATCAGAAGAGCTGACGAACTTCCAGCAGGTGAACCCAACGCCAATTTCCTAACCGACAATCTCTCGCCCGTGGTCTGTGATACACACACAGTGCGGCCAGACTGACGATCTCTGCCGGGGTCCATCTTGCAAACACGGTTGGGTGAATCTCCTTACCCTCGGGTTAGTGATACAGAAACACTGGGAGCAGTCTGCTCCCTCCCGGTGTCTGTGATACAGCTACAGTGGGGACTCTGCTCTTCGGTGGTGCCTAGGAAGCAAACGCAGTGGAGTCATTTTGTTGACACTCGGTCAGAATTACAAGCACCGTGCGGTTAATATGCTGTCCACGGGGTTAGCCAGACAGAGAGAGTGGGTTCAGCCTGCTCTCCCTGGGGTCTGTTATATAACAAGTTAGAAACAGTCTCCTATTCTTCGGGAACAAAAATGAAAATAAAAATACCTGGAAAAACTCAGCAGGTCTGGCAGCATCTGCGCAGAGGAACACAGTTAACGTTTCGAGTCCGTACGATGCTTCTGTTGCTGCCAGGCCTGCTGAGTTTTTCCAGATATTTTTATTTTCATTTTTGTTTTGGATTTCCAGCATCCACAGTTTTTTGCTTTTATCTTTCTGTTCTTCGGGAATTGTGATGGTGACACAATGGGTCTGAACTGCTTCCCCCGCGCTCAGTGACACACACAGTGCTAGTGGTTTGCTCTACACCGACTCTGTAAGCAGACTCAGTGAGGGACCTGCTCTCTCCCAGTACATGTGATAGATCCATGGTGAGGACAAGCTGCTCTCCTGCGATGTCTGTCATGCAGACAGAGTGCAGTCAATGTGCTGTTCCCGGGGTCAGTGATCAAGGGCACAGTCTGTTCAGTCTGCTTTCCCTGGGGTCTGTTATAAAACCAAAGTAAAGAAAGTATTTTCTCCCGCTAGTTTATAATGCAGACACAGTGATAGCGGTCCGCTCTACCCTGACTCCGTCATGCAGAGGCATTGGGCTCGGTCTGTTCTCCCAGGGTTCAGTCGGAAAGGCCGTATGGAATCAGCCAGCCTTGCGCTGGGTACTGCCATGGAGACAGAATGGAGCTGCTCTGCTTTCCACTGTGAAATATATTAAAGTGTGAGTTGAACTAACCCCTGTGTACATTTTCGTGTATCATTCGGGTGTTCAACCAGAATGTGTATCAAGTTAAATTGTGGGAACACACATGTCTTACACTTACACATGTCATGGATAAAACTTCAAATTAGCGTCATTTGAAACAATTACTGGAAATATCACTTAAAATTAGACCAATTAATATTTCTTAAAACAGTCACAGGCCACACCAGTTGAAATACCTGCAGCGCTTATCAATTAAAATAATGATAGGAAATTTCAGCTAAAATGGCTATTATATATCAGTAAAAATGCAATGCATATAAATTAAAATTAAAATTATCACACAACTATCATTAAAACTGGTCACAGGAAATATTTCTTGAAGTCATTGCTCACGCCAATGTTTAAGTCACCACAGTGCATTACACTTAAAATAACCAGGACAAATATGAATTCAATTATTCACAACATGCCTTGAAATCATCGACAGGGATATAACAAAACGTGGCGCACATCTTCTAACTGACTAGTGAATGTTACCCAAATACGTCGGCAAGATATTAATTAAAATGAACATTGCAAATATATTTTAAATATTCGGAGAACAACAAATATCTTTTGGGGTGAAGAACTGTTCTCCACAGCGCAGGTAATTTGAAATGACAACGCCAATATCAACTAAAATAACAAAGCAAAATGCAAAACCTAATAGGGTCCAGCGCATGTCACAAATTGATCCAATATGACCCAAATTGTCAAAGCAAATAGAAATTAAACTGTACAAAGCAAGTATCTCTTTAAAAAAGCCACACCAAATATTACTTAAAATCACAACCCAGGTCAAAAATAATAGCACTGCACGTGTCAGTTAATATGACAGCAGCACATGTCACGTAGAGTCATAGAATCACAAAACTGTCACTGTGAAGAAAGGAGGCGATTCGGCGCAATGTGCCTGGAGCGGCTTTCCGAATGAGCAATGCACTTAAGCGGCATTCCCCACATGTTCTCCCCGTAACCCCGCACACTCTTCCCTTTCAGATCATCGCGTGCTTCCATTTCGAAGGTCACAATTATACCTGCTTCCACTGCAATCTCAGGCAGTGCATTCCACACCTTAACCGCCAGCTGTGTGAACACCTTATCCCTCATGTCGCTGTTGCTCATTTTTCCGGTTACTTTAAATGTGTGCACTCTTAGGGCAGAATAAGACAGTCATTCGCCGATGGTGGGTTCCGAAACCGGAAATTGGTGACTTTCAGCTTCGGGGTCTGCCTTCGGTGCCCGCCCGATAAAACGCTAATTGGTGCGAATTATCCGTAAAGGCGATTTACTGGCCGTCACCCCGACCAGAGTGCTGGAGGGAGGTCCCGCCTGGAAAGTTGTACGCCCCTGGAACATGGCAATGGCCAATATTTGAAAGGGTCTCTCTCCCACTTGACCGTTTCAGGTGACCCAGCAGATGATCAGTCCAATGCATTTGCCACATACATCATAAAGATTTCTGCGTCTTCCACTCTGGTCCGGTACGTCAATTTAATGCTCAGCTAAAATATAAGTATTTGCGGATGCAGGAAATCTGAAATAAAGACAAAAATGCTGGAAAAACTCATCAGGCCTGGCGGTGTCTGTGGAGGGAAAAACATAGCTAATGGGCTGAATAATACGGTTCCGCGCCCATGCCGTGTTCTGCACCCATAAGCCGGCGGGGTTCCAACTTCCGGGCCCGGGGTCAGTGAGCACCGAGAAAACGCGAACTGCCCCGAATAAGCGGCAAGGGCGGGTTGGGGATCGCCATCCCTCAAAATGAGCGTTGGACCGGGGGGTGTCCGGACTCTGAGGCTGCAGGTAGTGACCTGGAACAAGGTAAGGGCCAGCATGTTAAAGCGCCCCCGGACAGTGTCAGGTGACCCATCAGCTCGAGTGCATCGACTGTGCAGAGTGAAGTTTTGTGCATTTTCCAGTCTGGCCACGTAAGTCTATTTATATATCGACTAATCTTTGCCAACTGTGTCAACCTTCATAGCTGGCAGAAATTTTAAAAATCAGCAAGTCTCACACCTTTTTGGATTGATGACTTGCACATTTATTATGTATTTCCATCCATCGATGTCTGTGCTATTGGCGCAATGGGAGAGGCGTTCTAGAGGGGGCAAACCTGCCCCAAATTCCGTGAAGCTGCATTTGGTGCTCGCTTGCGTGTAGCACATGACCAACATGAGCAGCTTCTGCTGAGTGCTGGAGAACAGGTGGGCCAAAAGTTCACCAAACTCCTCCTGTTGCAGATGCAAGACGCCCAACAAAAGCCATTTGTACTGTTCAGGCATCAGAGCCAACCACGGCCTAGACCAACAGCAGGATAACAACTGTCGTCTCTCAACCCATCATCAATGTTGTCGTCAGAGGTTTGGCAGGCATCTGGCATCTCGTTACCCTCTAGGGCAACGCCTCGCTGGATAATGATGTTATGGAGTGCACAGCAAACTACAGCCACCAGGGACACACGTGAGGTGCAGCAATGCAATGAACCTGCAGATCTGTCCAGGCATAGGCAGCATACCTTTAGGAGGCTGATGGTCTCCTCCACTGTGGCACTGATGCTGTTATGTCGCTCATTGCACTTCACCTCTCGATAGTTCAGGCCATCCTCAGAGGCGCCATTGACCAGTCTTTTCATTGGATCGCCATTATCACCTACCAGGTGACAAGGAATTTGGGCCAGTGAAAACGTGCGAAATGTGTGAGTCCCAAAGGATATCTGAGTTGTTGCTGCTACCCGTGTACCTGGCACACACTTGCATGAGCCGTCGATTGTGGTCGCATATCAACTGTAAACTGACTGAGTGAAAGCTCTTTTTGCTTATGTAGGTGCATCTCTGTCCAGCAGGCGGAGCCATAATGGCTACCTGCATACAGTCAATGGCTCCACGGACCCTTGGGAAATCTAAGTGCTGCAGATCCTCAGGCTCTATCTATTTAACTTTGGAAGGAGATGCAATTCCCAACCCTTCGAAGCATTCCATCTGTGAACGTCTTGATGCATATGCCTGCAGCTGGCTGTGCTATCCCACTGTGGTCTCCACAGGCATGCTTGACTGAACCTATTGCAAAGAAGTAAAGCTCCGCTGGCAACTTCAATGCAACAGGCATTGGGTGACTCCCAAAGCAGTAAGTTGAGAGTGTCTCACATTTTTATGTCCTGAAAATCCTCAGTGTTTTTCTGCACTGACACCAAGGTAGCTGAATCGCTGCCTGCATACCTTTCTGGCGGCATAAGCACACTTGAACCTCCAGTGAGGGTTTCTGGCCCCCTCCTGGCCAAGTCGCTGCTTCTCTATCCCATTACTGAGTAAACACAGCATTCTGAACATCCCTGTGTTCCCATATTCCTCTCCCCCTACGCCTCCTCTTCCTACTACTACTCCTTCCATCCTTCTCACACGAGGTTGTGCCATCACTGAGAACGTAAACCCCATCGGACTCTAAGAGTATTCACCGCTCACCCCAGGGTTACAGACTGTAGAATATTCAGTGAACAATTAAATCTCTTCTGAATGAGAGGAAATTCCTGCTCATCAAAAGATATCCAGAATACCACTCTTCACACTCAATGAGCAGGCAATTGGCCGGGTTTATATGGGCCGGTCACAATGGGGATGTGGCCATTAATACGGCGAGCCATACTAAAAACCATTGACTTCCTCAGGAACGTAAAATCCCACTGCCAGAAAATTAAATCCATTGAGTATCACGTCAGTGGTTGGGCAACTATTGGAGAAGATTCTGTAGGAGAGAACCTATGTCCACTTGGAGAGGCAAGGTTTGATAAGGGATAGTCAGCATGGCTTTGTCAGAGGGAGGTCATGCCTAACAAATTTGACTGAATTTTTTGAGGAGGTGACCAGGTGTGTAGATGTGGGTAGTGTAGTTGATGTAGTTTATATGGATTTCAGCAACGCCTTTGACAAAGTCCCACATGGGAGACTTATAAAGAAGGCAAATGCACGTGGGATACAGGGTAATTTGATAAGATGGATTCAAAATTGGCTTAGTTGTAGGAGACAGAGGATGATGAGAGAATGATGCTTCAGCGCCTGGAATTCAGTGTCCAGTGACGTTTCACAGGGATCTGTGCTGGGTCACCAATTATTTTCATTTGTAGAAATGACACAGGTGACTACGTGGTGGGTAAGAATAGTAAGTTTGCGGATGACACAAAAATCGGCCGGGCCGTTAACAGTGAGCTTGTCTTGTGCTACAGGAAGATATAGATGGGATGTTCAAATGGGCAGATAAGTGGCAGATGGAATTTAACGCTGAAATGCGTGAGGTGATACAATTTGGAAGGAGTAATTTGACAAGGGAGTATTCAATGAACAGCATGACACTAGGAAGTTCTGAGGAACAAAGGGACCCTGACGTGTGTGTCTATAGATCTCTGAAAGCGGAGGGGCATGTTAGTGGGGTGTTGAAAAAGGCATATGGGACACTTGCCTTTATCAATCGAGGCATAGATTACAAAAGTAGGGAGGTCATGTTGGAGTTATATAGAACCTTGGTGAGGCCGCAGCTGGAGTAACGTGTGCAATTCTGTTCGCCACATTATACGAAGCACGTGATTGCACTGGAGGGAGTGCAGAGGAGATTCACCAGGATGTTGCCTGGGATGACAAATTTAAGTTATGAAAGAGGCTGGATAGACTTGTGTTGTTTTCGTTGGAAATGAGAAGACTGAGGGGCGACCTGTTCGAGGTGTATAAGATCATGAGGGGCATGGACAGGCAGGATAAGGAGCAGCTGTTCCCATTATTTAAAGGGTCAGTCACTAGGGGGCATAAGTTCAAGGTGAGGGGCAGGAGGTTTACGGCGGATGTGAGGAAAAACTTTTTTAACCAGGGGGTGGTGATTGTCTGGAATGCACTGCCTGGGAGGCTGGTGGAGGTGGATTGCCACACATCCTTTAAAAACCACCTGGATGAGCACCTGGCACATCATAACATTCAAGGTTGTGGGCCACGTGCCGCTAAATGGGATTAAGTAGGAAGGTCAGGTGTCGGTGCAGACTCGACGGGCCGAAGGGCCTCTTCTGCACTGCTAGATTCTGTGATAATGTGATTATTAGCACAAACGACGTGGGGAGAAATGTTTATGTGGCCCTCCAGTCAGAAATTGCGTAGCAATGCAGGAATGTCTCAAGCAGGCACTGAAAAGCACTCATTCCCAATTTTCTCCCAACACCCAGAAGGGTGCAGAAATGGGATCACAGAAGAGCAGAAGAGGCCCTTTCGGGCTGGATGAATAAAGAGATGATTACACAGAGAATGGGTGGCTGGATGTATTGTGCATGAGGGAAGGTCTTAGATGATACTTGACCCCTTGCCCCCAAAACTGTATAGTGGAGGCAAGGGGTCAAATTTAGCAAGATCGGCTAAACCAAAGAATGGAGACAAAGTAAGAGAGGCAGGCTTTAATATGGGAAATGTTCAACAGACTATGGCAGAAAGTGACAGAGTGTTTAAATCAAAGAGTAACTCAGCAGATAAGGCTAGATGCAACAAAAATAATAAAAAAACAAAGATTAAGGCTCTGTACATAAATTCACGTAGCATTCGAAACAAAACAGGTGAACTGAATGTGATCTGATAGACATTACAGAGACATGGCTACAGTATGACGTTGATTGGGACCTTATTATTGAAAGCTATGTGACATTTAGGAAGGATGGGGAATTAGGAAAATGAGGAGGGATGGCCCTGTCAATTAATGGTGGTATTAGCACATTTGAGAAGGATGACCTAAGTTCAAGGAACCAGGATGTAGAAATGGTTTGCGTGGAGATGAGGAATAATAAAGGCAAGAGGTCACTTGTGGGAGTGGTGTACTGGCTCCCTGGTACGACACAATCATGCAGAGAATAAATGAAGAGATCATGGGTGCTTGCTAGAAAGGTACAGCAATAATCAGGTGGGATTTTAATGGGATTTTCTGGATAGTTTCCTAGAACAACACGTTCTGCAGCCAATCAGGAAACAGGGCTTACTGGACTTAGTATTGTGCAACGAGATACGATTAATTGAAGAGCTTTTAGTGAAGGCACCCCTAGGTAGCAGTGATCGTAATATGATTGAAATGTACATTCAGTTTGAAGGAGAAGTGAGTGCGCCCTAGACAAATATTTAAGCCTTAATAAGGGCAGTTATGAGAGCATAAAAGCAGATCTAGTTAAAGTGAACTGGCAAATGAAGTTAAGGCATATGTCAATAGAAGTTCAGTGGCAGAAATTTGAAAGGGTATTTCAGAATACACAGAATACATATAATAGAATGAGAAAGAAAAGAATCTAAGGGGGAGAGCCCACCATCCGTGGCTAATTACCAAAGTTAAAGAAAACATCAAACTGAAAGACGGGCAGAAGGTCAGAAGATTGGAAAGAATATAAATAACAGCAAAGAATGACAGACAGATTAACAAGGAGGGAAAAAATAGAGTACGAGAGAAAGTCAGATACTAATATAAAGCTGGATAGCAAGAGATTATATGGCTACTTAAATAAGAGAAGAGGTAACAAAATGAGAGCGTTGACCCGCAAGACAATGTGTCTGGGCAATTGATAATGGAAAGTGGGGAGATGGTGGATAAATAAAAATGTTTCTTTGTTATTCATTCATGGCATGTGGGCTTTGCTGGCTAGGCTAGCATTTAGTGCCCGTCCATAGTTGCCCTTGAGAAGATGGTGGTGAGCTGCCTTCTTGAACAGCTGCAGGCCATGTAGTGTAGGTACACCCACAGAGCTGTTGGGAAGGGAGTTCTAGGATTTTGACCCAGCGACAGTGAAGGAACAGAGATATATTTCCAAGTCAGGATGGTGAGTGACTTGGAGGGGAAATTCCAGGTGATGATGTCCCCTCCTTGTCCTTCTAGGTGGTAGTACTCGTGGATTTAGAAGATGCCGTCCAAGGAGCCTTGGTGAATTCCTGCAGTGCATCATGGAGATGGTATACACTGCTGCTACTGTGAGTCAGTGGTGGAGGAAATGATTGTTTGTGGATTCGGTGCCAATCAAGTGGACTCTTTTGAGCAGGACGATGTCCAGCTTCTTCAGTGTTGTGGGAGCTGCACTCACCCAGGAAAGTGGGGACTATTCCATCACACTCCTGACTTGTGCCTTGTAGCTGGTGCAAAGGCTTTGGGGAGTCAGGAGTTGAGTTACTCGCCACAGGATTCCAAGCCTCTGACTTGCTCTTGCAGCCATAGTATTTATAGTTCAGTTTCTGGTCAATAGTAACTCCCAGGATGTTGGTAATGGGGGATTCAGTCAAGGGGCAGTGGTTGGATTATCTCTTGTTGGAGATCGTCTTTGCCTGACATTTGTGTGGCATGAATGTTACTTGCCACTTGTTAACACAAGCCTGGATATTGTCCAGGTCTTGCTGCATTGGGATGTGGAATGCTTCAGTATCTGAGGTGCCGGGAATGGTGCTGAACATAGTGCAATCATCAGTGATATTCCCCACTTCTGACCTTATGATGGAAGGAAGGTTATTCATGATGCAGCTGAATATGGTTGGGCCGAGGACACTACCCTGAGGAACTCCTGCAGTAGTGTCCTGGAGCTGGGGTGACTGACCTCCAACAACCACAACTATCTTCCTTTGTGCTAGGTATGACTCCAACAAGTGGAGAATTTTTCTTGTGATTCCCTTTGACTCCAGTTTTGGTGGGGCTCTTTGGTGCCATACTCGTTCAAATGCTGCCTTGATGTCAAGGGCAGACACTCTCACCTCACCTCGGTAGTCCAGCTCCTTTGTTGCTGTTTGCACCAAGGCTGTAATGATCTCAGGATCTGAGTGGCCCTGACGGAACACAAATTTGGCGCCAGTGAGCAAGTTATTGCTGAGCAAGTGCCGCTTCATAGCACTGTGGATTACCCTTTCCATTAGTTTACTGCTGATCGAGTGTAGACTGATGGGGCAGAAATTGGCTGGGTTGGGTTTGTCCTGATTTTTGTGCACAGGGTGTACCTGGGAAATTTCCCACATAGCCGGGTAGATTCCAGTATTGCAGCTGTACTGGGACAGCTTGACCCCGGGCTTGGCAAGTTTTGGAACACAAATCTTCAGCACTATTGCCGGAATATTGTCTGGAGCCATACCCGTTGCACTATCCAGTGCCTTCCACCATTACTTGATATAACTTGGAGTGAATCGAATTGGCTGAAGATTCACATCCATGAAGCTGGGGACCTCCACAGGAGGCCGGGATGGATCATCCACTCGCACTTCTGGCTGAAGATTGTAGTGAGTGCATCAGCCTTATATTTTGCACTGATGTGCTGGGCACCACCATCATGAGGAGGGGGAAATTGTGCAGCCTTCTCATCCAGTGAGTTGTTTAATTGTCCACCACCGTTCATGACTGGATGTGGCAGGACTGCAGAACTTCGAACTGACCCATTGGTTGTTGGATTGCTTAACTCTGTCTATCACTTGGTGCTTATTCTGGTTGGCGCACAAGTAGTCCTGTGTTATTGCTTCAGTAATTTAACACTTCATGTTTAGATATATCTGGTGCTGCTGATGGCATACCCTCCTGCACTCATCGTTGAACCACGGTTAATCCCCTGTCTCGATGGTAATGGTAGAGTGGTGGATATGCCGCTCCATGAGGTTGCAGATTGTGTTCGAGTACTGATTGCCCACAGCGCCTCTTGGATGCCCTTCCTGAGTTACTAGATCTGTTCGAAATCTATCCCATTCAGCATGGTGGTAGTGCCACACAACACGGTGGAGGATATCCTCAATGTGAAGGCGGGACCTCATCTCCACAACGACCGTGCGATGGTCAGTCCTATCGATACTGTCATGTACAGATGCATCTGTTCCTAATTCGTATGTTTGTGTTACTGCAAGAATGTTACTGGCTCTGGTGAATATCTGACCTATATAGGCCTAACCTGTATAGGTTACACCGAACCAGAGCTGCAACTGAGTCCTTGGTCTAGGTGAATGTTTAATTGCGTTGGTGCAGGAATGGAAACTCTAAATCAGGGTTACTGCCCCTGCATATGAATGGAGAGATTGTGGCAAAAATTAGGCACCTAATTCAACGAAGGGCAGCACTCGGTGATTAATATTCAGGAGACATTTAGAAGGGTGAAAATTGGAGGGGTGGCTGTATCAATGTGTTTTATTCATTCATACAATGTGGGCTTTGCTCGCTAGGACAACATTTACTGCCCATCTATAGTTGCCCTTGAGGAGGTGGTGGTGAGCTGCCTTCTTGAACGGCTGCAACCCATGTAGCGTAGGTACACCCACAGTGCTGTCAGGAAGAGAGTTCCAGGATGTTGACCCAGCAACAGTGAAGGAAAGGCGATATATTTCCAAGTCAGGATGGTGAGTGACTTGGAGGGGAACTTCCAGGTGGTGGTTTTACCATCTGTCAGCTGCCCTTGTCCGTCTAGATGGTAGTGGCCGTTGTTGTCGAAGGTGCTGTCGAAGGAGACTTGAATTCCTGCAGTGCATCTTGTTGATGGTACACACTGCTGCTACTGTGCGACAGTGGTGAAGGAAGTGAATGTTTGTGGATGGGGTGCCAATCAATCAGGCTGCTTTGTCCGGGACGATATCAAGTTTCTTGAGTGTTGTGGGAGCTGCACTCATCCAGGCAAGTGGGGAGTATTCCATTCCACTGCCTTGTAGATGGCGGACAGGCTTTGCGGACAGGCTTTAAGAATAACTTTGCAGTGCTGAGAGAAATGATGCCCCAGAATGGTCAAGGAGAACACTTATTTGTCTGGAGCTAAGGAACAAAGGTACAAAAAACTTCTTAGCCTGGTCTATATGTTGCCAAGTGGAGGAAACTATGTCATGGGTTAAATTTCCGTGGGCATTCCAAGAATTATAGGATAGTTAAAATGATGGAATTTAATTACGTAGATATAGACTGGCCTAATAGTAGCGTAAAAGGCGTCGAGTGTATTCAGAAAATAGAATCTAAAGCAGTATGTTTCCAGTCCAATGAGAAAGGAGGCACCTGTAGAGCTAATTCTGGGTATCGGGACGTGCCAAGTGGACCACGTTTCAGTAGGAATTACTTTAGGAGACCGTGATCATTGCATCGTAAGATGAGAACGGAAAAGGACAAGGAACAATCAAAGTAAATCTATCAGGGGAAAGCCATCTTCAATCATGTAAGAATGAATCAGTGGAGGATAAATTGGAATCATAGGTTGGCAGGAAAAATTGTCTTTGAACAATTGGTCACCTTTAAATAAGAGACATTTTGACAACAGCCAACTTACTCTCCCGCTAAGGGGAAAGTTAGGATAAACAAATCCAACAGTCCACGGATAACGAAATGGATAGAAATAAAGGAGAAAAAGGAAAAATATATATAAAATGTAATTTTGACAGATATCACGTGGATTATACAATCGAGAATCAAGCTGAATATTAAAAAGTTCAGAGGGGAAGTGAAAATTAATTCTGCGAAGCTGTGTGAGAGCATGACTGGAGATTTCAGCAAACAGAAAAGGGAATCCCAAAGCCGTTTTATAGGTATATAAATGTAAGAAATAGTGGAAAAAGGTGGGAGCGGACCAATTAGGGACAGAAAATGAATTTACACATGGAGGCGGATGGCATATCCAAGTAATAAATTAATATTTTAAATAGATCTTTAGCAAGGAAGAAGATACTGCTCACGTTATTGTGACAGATTAGGTAATTTAGACCCTGGGAAGCATTTGATCTTGATAAGGAATAAGCGTTGAATAAATATTTAAGTTTGATAAGGCACCAGCACAAAATGAAATGCATCCATGGACACTGAGGGGAGTGAGAGTGGAAATTGCAGAGGCACTAGCCATAATTTTCCAGTCTTCCTTAGATTCAGGTGTTGTGCCAGAGGACCTGGGGAACTGCAAATGTTACACCCTTCTTCAAAAATTGTCAAGATGAGCGCAGCAACTACAGGCTAGTCAATTTAACCTCGCTGGTGGGAAAACATCCAGGAACAATAATTAAAAATAAAATTAACAGACACTTGAGCAAACGTGAGTTTATTGAGAAAACACAGTATGTATTTGTTCAGAGCAAATCAAGCTTAACTAAATTTCTGGAGTTCTTAGTTTGTTTGTGTGTTTTTTATGAAGAGGTAGCAGAGATGATTGGTGGGGGTAATGTTTTTGATGTGTGCACTTCCAAAAATGCATTTGATCCAGCGTTAGACTTTCAATTTGAGAAGGATTAAGAACATAATGAACTGTGAGGAGGATGGTGTAGAACTTCAAAAGCGCATAGAGGAATTAGTTGAACGAGCAGACAAGTAACAGTTGAAACTCAATGCAATGAGGTGTGAGGTGAATTATTCTCATTGGAAGAACACCGAGATGCAATATAAAATAACGAGTACAATTCTAAAACATGCGGAAGAACAGTGGGACCTGGGTGTATATTTGCATTAAGCCAAAGAAAGTGGCAGGAAATGTTGAGTGAGTGGTTAATAAAGCATACAGTACCGTAGGTTTTATTAATTGTGGCATGGGGTATAAGAACAAGGAGGTCCAATTTCAATTGTATAATGCACAGGTTTGGACTCAACTGGAATATTGCATGGGTGCCAAACTTTGGGAAAAAGGTTAAGACATTAGAGAGAGAGCAGGGAAGATTCACAGAAATGTTTAAAGGGAACGGCAATTTAAGCAAAGTAGATCTTTTGGAGAAGTTGGAAATGTTAATTTCTTGGAGAAGAGAAGGCCAAGAACAGACTTCATGCCAGTATTTCAAATCATGAGGAGTCTAGGCAGAATAGATTGAGGAAAATTTTTGCCGCTGGTGGAAAGATCGAGAAATAAATGGCACAGATTTAAGATACCTGGCAAAATAATTAATGAAGACATCAGGGGTTTCTTCACTTACCGAATGAAAGGTCAGCAATACCCTTATTGAAAAACGGAGCAGGTTCGATGGACGGAATGGCCTACTTCTTCTCCATTTCGTATGTATGTATGTTCATAATATCCGGAATTCCATTCCTGAGATTCAGGTTCAGTGGGAGTCCAGGTTGAATTGAGGCATTCAAGAGGCAATTGGATTATTAGCCGAAAAAAATAAATTATGCGAGGCCAATCAGAAGATGTGGAAATAGCACCCGGTGTATTGTTCATTCCAAGAGACAACACAGAAATGGTTTTCTTTTGTATTGTAACAATTCCCAGCTTCTTATTTTGTGCTACTATTGATAACATAAAATACACTGTTTTTTGTAACAAATGGATTTATTAAATTAGGATTCTATGGTTACTGACATTCAATACCAATTAACTTGCAGATCTTTT
This sequence comes from Cetorhinus maximus, assembly GCF_964194155.1. NCBI lineage: Eukaryota > Metazoa > Chordata > Chondrichthyes > Lamniformes > Cetorhinidae > Cetorhinus > Cetorhinus maximus. The sequence continues at coordinate 21,594,306 of NC_135909.1, forward strand.
GTGGCAGGTGGTACCATCCTGACCTCTGAGCCAAGAGTTCATGGTTCAAACTCCACTGTGCGACTTGATGGGAAAGGAAAGTACATTCATAACGCAAACAGACAGATTAAATATCCACTTATAAATCCTTCCAGCATACACGAATGGCAGGTGGGAGCCAATACTGGGCAGCCATCTGATAGAAAGACATTTAACCTCTACCACCACTATGCATAGCTCCAGGGTGCAGAAGGCGTTGTTAAAGCAAATTGGAACTCTTGGGCGGAGGGAGGAGTGGTGATGGGGGCAGTTGGCTGGGCGGCCGATGAGTGCCAGCAGCACGGGGTGTAATCCCTGTTCTGGCTGGGGTAGTTTCAGGATATGTCTATTTGTCCTACCCATGGTGCACTTGGTGTCTCTCGTGGTCGGACGCACCCCCCCCCCTCCCCCCCCCCCCCCCCACCCCCCCCCACCCCCCCCACCCCCCGCCCCCTAACCTCCGGGCTCAAGAGGAATATCAATGAAATTATATTTAGCTTTTCTGCACATTTCACATTTTTATTTATTTTATTTATAGGAACATGTTATGGATCTCTGCATGTTTACGATAGATCTGACTTCTGTGATAAATATTTGCATCCCGCAATTAACTTTGCAAAGTTCCCTTGTAATTATGCCTTTCTGGTGCTTATTATAATTTTAACATATTTGATTAATACACTTGTGGTTTGGACACCCGCTGCCTCTCTCCGTTACACGCAAACTTCACTAGTCCAACACACTTTTGTGTGGCAACCAATTTCTCACTTTCCAAAGACTTGCGTTCATCTAAAACTTGTGTGCCCGTATCCTGACCAGCACCAAGTCCTTCAAACTACCACCCCTATGCTCGCTGGTCTAAATTGGCTAACAATCCACCTAAACATCACTTTTCAAATTCCCATCATCTGCTTCAAAACCCACCATGGTCTCCCCGCCCAACTCCCCCACCACCACCCCCCACCAGAGCTCTGTAATCTCAAATGGCCCCACACACTTCAGTGATCTGTAGAAGGAGAGGCAGCGAAGTCAAGGAAGGGAAGTAAGTGCCCAATGTTGACTATGTGGACGTTGGCAGCAAAATTGATTCTTTTACACCCCGGACGAGAGCAGGCTGTGTAACCGTTAAAGACATCAGTGCACCAGGAAAAGAGTGCTGGGGGTAGGGAGGGAGGGGGAGAGTGTAGGGCTGGGTAAGACTGGAACAAGACTGGAAATTTCCACCTTCTGCTCAAAATGTAACTAGGGCCCATGTAGGTACCCATAGACACTCATTTTATTTGGAGGAAGTGAGATATGTCAAAGGAGAAATTGTTCAATGAGAGAACTACTTCAGCCAGACGGATGGGGGAGCTGGTGAATGGGGATTCTTCGTGCTTCCGTTCAAGAATGAAGCAGAGAGCCCTCGGGCGATCCTGGTGGGGGATGGAGGTGCAGAGTTGTTGGATGTCCATAGTGAAAAGGAGACGTTTAGAGCCAGGGAAGTAGAAACTATTGAAATGACGCGGGGCTTCAGAAGAATCACAAATATAGGTGGGAAACGTCTGGGCAAGGGGAGAGGAAATACAGTCGAAACATAGAGAGACAACTTGAGTGTGGCAGGAAGAGGCTGAAACAATGAGACTACCAGAGGATTCATTTTTTGTGAGTTTTGGGAAGGAGGTAGAAGCGGGCTGCCCGGGGTTGGGGCATTATGCGGTTGGAGGCTGTGGAGTGAATGTCTCCAGATGATATGAGGTCAGTGAACGCCCTTGGGACGGTGATTTCATGTTCAGTGGTGGATAATTATTCAGGGGAACAGCAGAAGAAATGTCTGACAGCAGGTGCTCACCCTCCGCGTGATAGAAGCCAGAACGCCAAACAAAATCAGCATCAACGGTCCATAGGGGCATCAGTATCCTTACGTTTTTAGAGCGTGTGTTCTTTAACACGTGAAGGGAAGGGGGGAAAGGTTTAGTGGTAAGGCAGTGGAAGAGGTGAAGAAAGAAATGAAACTGGGAACCAGGACAGCTTGCAGATTGGGTGAGCTGGTGCTGCTGAAGAGAGAGGCCTTCAGAGGTCAATTGTGCGCACACCGCGCCACGTAGCACTGAGTATGGCTATCAGGATGCAGAAAGTACAGCAACCTTCACAACGTTGCATGTCTCGCTGACACCTGTAGTACTGGGCGGCCTTGAAACACGAAGGATGGAAATTCAGTTTGAATTCATGTGAGGAAAATCAGAGACGGTAATGGTCATGGGGGAAGGAAGTTTGGCTGTGAAATCGAGTTTTGGTAAACACCTAATGAAGCAACATGGGAGAAATGGAAAATAGTGAAGGCAATATGTATTAATGATCTAGACTGTGGAGTGCAGGGCATGATTTCAATATTTGTGTATGATACCAAAATTGGAAGCATTGTCAAATGTGATGAGGAGAGTCTGAGCTTTAAAAGGACATCAGCATATTGGTGGATTGGGCAGACAAGTGGCAGATGAAGTTCAATGCAGAGAAGTGTGAGGTGATTCATTTTGGCAAGAAGAATGTGGACAGACAGTATAGGATGAAATTAGAAACTCGAAGGAGGTGCAAGAACAATGAGACCTCAGCCTATTTGTACATAGGTCATTGAAAGTCGCAGAGCATGTTGATAGAGCAGTTAAAACCATATGGTATCCTTGGTTTCATTAATAGGGTCATTGAGTCCAAGAGTAAGGAGGTCATGGTAAACTTGCATAGCACACTAGACAGGCCTCGGTTGGAATATTGCGTCCAGTTCTTAATACCATACTTGAGGAAGGTTGTGAAGACACTGGAGAGAGTATAGAGGAGATTCACAAGAATGATTCCCGGGATAAAGAAATGTAGCCATGATGATCTACTGGAGAGTTTGGGACTGTTTCCCTTGGAGTAAAGTAGGCTGGGAGGAGGCTGAAAGGAAGGGACACGGTTTTATTTTTTGCTCATTCACAGGATGTGGACTTCATTAGCTGGGCCAGCATTTATTGCCCATCCCAAGTTACCCTTGAGAAGGTGGTGGTGAGCTGACTTCAACTGCTGCAGTCCATATTGTATAGGTACACCCACAGTGGTCTTAGGGAGGGTGTTCCAGGATGTTGACCCAGTGGAAATGAAAAAACAGCAATATAGTTCCAAGTCTGGATGCTCAGTGACTTGGAGGAAAACCTCCAGGTGGTGGGGTTACCATGTTTCAGTTACCATTGTCCTCCTCGATGGTAGCGGTCGTGGGTTTGGAAGGTGCTGTTGAAGGCGCCTTGGAAAATCCCTGCAGTGCATCTTGGAGATATTACATACTGCTGCTACAGTGCATCGGTGGTGGTGTGAGTGAATATTTGTGGATGTGGTGTCAGCCGAGCGGACTGCTTTGTCCTGGGTGGTGCCAGCCTTCTTGAGTGCTGTGGGAGGTGCACGCATCCAGGCAAGTGCATAGGTGGGTTACTCGTTGCACGATTCTTAGCCTCTGACCTGCTGTTGTAGCTATAGTATTTATATGGCTAGTCCAGTTCAGATTCTGGTCAATGGTAATCCCCATGTTGTTGATAATGTGGGATTCAGTGATGGTAAAGCTACTGAGCGTCAAGGGACAATGGTTTTATTCTCTCTTGTAGGAGATGGTCATTGCCTGTTACTTGTATGATACGAATGTCACTTGCCATTTGTCAGCCCAAGCCTGGATATTGTCCAGGACTTGCTGCATTTGGGCACGAACTGCTTCATTATCTGAGGAGTCACGAATGGTGCTGAACATTGTTCAATCATCAGCGGACATCCCCACTTCTGACCTTATGATGGAAGGAAGGTGATTGATAAAGCAGCTGATGATGGTTGGACCGAGGGCACTACCCTGAGGAACCCCTGCAATGATGTCCTGGAGCTGAGATGACTGACTTCCAACAACCAAAACCATCTTCCTTTCTGCTTAGTATGTCTCCAAATAACAAAGTGTTTCCTGCCTGATTCCCATTGACTCCAGTTTTGCTAGGGCTCCTTGATGCCACACTCAGTCAAATGCTGCCTTGATGTCAATGGCAGTTACTCTCACCTCACCTCGGTAGTTCAGCTCTGTTGTCCACGTTTGCACCAAGGCTGTAATGAGGACAGAAGCTGAGTGGCCCTGGATGAACGCAATCTGGACATCAGTGTACAGGTCATTGCTAAGCAAGTGCCGCTTGATGACCCCTTCCATCTCGTTGCTGATGATCGAGAGTAGACTGATGGGGCCGTAACTGGACGAGTAGAATTTGTCCTTTTTTTGAGTGCACGACATACCTCGGCAATTTTCCACATATCTGGAGAGATGCCAGTGTTGGAGCTGTACTGGAACAGCTTGGCTAATGGCAACACAAGCTCCGGAGCACAAATCAAAGGTGCTATTGTCGGAATATTGTCAGGTCCCATAACCTTTGCAGTATCCAGTGCCTTCAGTCATTTCGATATATATGTTTTTATTCATTCACGGGATGTGGAATTCGCTGGCTGGGTCAGCATTTATTGCCAATCTCTAGTTGCTCTTGACAAGGTGGTGGCGAGCTTTCTACTTGAAGCGCTGTAGTCCATGTGGTGTAGGTACACCCACAGCGCTGTTAGAAAGGGGGTTCCAGGATTTTTACACAGCGACAGTGAAGGAAGGGTGATATATTTCCATGTCAGGATGGTGAGTGACTTGGAGGGGAACTTCCAGGTGATGGTTTTCCCATTTCTCTGCTGCTCTTGTCCTTCTAGATGGTAGCGGTAGTGGGTTTGGAAGATGCTGTCTAATAAGCCTTGGTGAATTCCTGCAGGGCATCTTGTAGATGGTTCCTGTCGGTGCTGGAGGAAGTGAATGTTTGTGGATGTGGTGCCAATCAAGCGGACTGCTTTGTCCTGGATGGTGTCGAGCTCCTTGAGTGTTGTGGGAGCTGCTTTCATCCAGGAAAGTGGGCAGCACTCCATCACATTCCTGGCTTGTGCCTTGTAGATGGAGGACAGGGCTTGGGGATTCAGGAGCGAATCGCATTGGCTGAAGACTGGCACCTCTGATGCTAGGTGCCTCCACAGCAGGCAAAGTGGATCATCCACTCGGCAATTCTGGCTGGAGATTGTTGCAAATGTTTCAGCCTGATGTTTTGCACTGAGGTGCTGGGATCCTCCATCATTGAGGAGTGGGGGGGGGGGGGGGGGGGGGGGGGGGGGGGGTGGGGAAGCGGTGGAATGTGTGCACCCTCCTCCTTCAGTGAGTTCTTTAATTGTCCACCACCATTCCAGACTGTATGTAGCAGGACTGCAGAGCTTAGATCTGATCCGTTAGTTGTGGAATGGGTTGGCTCCGTCTATCACTTGCTGCCTATGTCGTTTGGCATGCAAGTGCATCTTTGTTGTAGCTTCACCTGGCTGACACCTCAATTGTAGGTATGCTTGGTGCTGTTCCTGGCATGCCATGCTGCACTCTTCTCATGAACCAGAGTTGATCCCCTGCCTTGATGGTAATGGTAGGGGATATGCCGGGCCATGAGGTTACAGATTGTGATTAAGTACAATTCTGCTGCTGCTGATGGCCCACAGCACCTCATGATTGCCAACACTGAGTTGCTAGATCTGGTCTAATTTTATCCCATTTAGCACGGTGTTAGTGGTGCACAACACGATGGAGGGCACATTCAATGTGAAGGCGGGGCTTCGTCTCCACAAGGACTGTGTGGTGCTCACTCCGAACAATACCATCGTGGAGAAATGCATCTGTGCCAGGCAGGTCGGTAAGAATGAGGTCAAGTATGTTTTTCCCTCTCCTTGGTTTCTTCACCACCTGCTACAGACGCAGTCCAGCAGCTTTAACTTTTAGGACTCATACAACTCTGTCTGTAGTGGTACTACGTAGCCTCTCTTGGTGGTGGACATTGAAGTCCCCCGCCCAGAGTACATTTTGCTGCCTTCCCACCCTCACCACTTTCTCCTGGTGGTGCTCAGCATAAAGGAAGCCTGATTCATCAGCTGTGTGGCGTGGGTGTGGCTGGAGAGCGGTCGTGGTAACCAGCAGGATTTTTCCTTGTCCATGTTTTCCCTAATGCCACGAAACATATGGCGCCTGGAGTCGATGTTGCGGGTCCACGGCAGCTCCTTCCTGACTGTATAACACTATGCTGCCACCTTTGTGGCATCCAAGGATGGTAATGGTGGTCTCTGGAACATTGTCGGTCAGGTATGTTTCCGTGGCTATGACTACATCAGGCTGTTTCTTGACTAATCTGTAGAGACACCTCTCCCAGTTTTGGCACAACCTACAATTGTTAGTCAGGAGGATTTTGCACGATCGTCAGGGTTGGGTTTGTCATTGTCATTTCAGGTGCCTATGTCAATGTCACATAGCCCATCCATTTCCATTCCTTTTCGACTTTTTAGCAGATTGATATAAATAAGTGCCTTTTTAGGCAACTTTAGAGGACAATTTAGAGTCAACCATATTGTTGTGTGTGTGGGATCACATGTAGGCCAGATCAGGTAAACAGGCAGTTCTATTCCCATTCGACTATCATTAGACATTTAATTTCCAGTTTTTATTAAATTCAGGTTTCACCACCTGACCTGATCGGACTTGAACCCGTGTACCAAGAGCATTCCCTGTATCTCTGGATTACCAGTTCAGGGGGCATGGGGGTCAAAGCAACGGAAGAAGAGTTCAACCTCGCGCTGAGGTATTGGAAGCTGTGGGCGTCCATGCTGTTCATAGTCAACATTAGTGGATTGTCTATTTTAGAAATGCAGAGAACACATTCGAAGATAGGTAGGGAAGAGTCAGAGATGGACCAGGTGAAGGTGAAGGAGGGGTATTTAGAAACAAAGTTCATGACGTTTTCCAGTGGTGGCTAAAGTGGGAGGCGACACTAATGTTGTGCTCAGCGTATGGGAAAAAGAGATGAGGGGTGGTCGATTGGGAATTGTGCAGTGTATATTCCACATATCCCACAAGAAGGTCATAACTGAAACCCATTGGGGAACAGAAAGCAGCACGTTTGTTTATTTGAAGAAAGTGAGTGGAGTTTATATAGAAGTTGTTCAGAGTGACACCAAGCTCAGCCAGGTGGAGTAGGATGATGGCGAGTGGAAGCTAGATCTGCCTCCGTTCCATGAAGAAGCGGAGAGCTCTGAGACAGTCCGAGTGGAGGGGTGTGAGGTGGGTGGGTGTGGAGTTGCAGAGGGATTGGACAGTCAAAGTGAAGGGGAGGAGGTTAGGGGTAGGAGGCTACAAACTATTAAAAACCCTCTTCGGGCATCGGAGGAGTCAAAGATGTAGGTCGGAAGACATTTTACAAGGAAAGGAATTGTAGCAGTGACAGGATGAAATACGTTCAATGGGGCAGGAACAGACTGAAACAATTAGTCCACCAAGACAGTCTATTCTGGGGAGGAGGTAGAAACAGGCTGTTAAGGGTTGAGAGCATGTGAGGTTGGAGGTTCTGGAGGGAAGATCTCCAGAGGGTATGAATTCAGTGACGGTTTTTAACACAGTGGCTTGATGTTTGCTTTTGACTCATGATCCAGGCGGATATAGGGGGAAGTTTCAGAAAGTTGACATTTCGACCTCTGCAAGCTACAGGTCAGTGCGCTAGACGATAACAGCGTCACCCTTGCCCGGAGGTTTGAAGAAGATGTTACAGTTTGACCCGAGAGAGTGGAGGGCAGCAGTTCAGTGGGAGATAATGGGAGTAAGCGAGAGGAGTAGAGAAACTGAAATGGTCGATGTTAAACTGAAGGTTCTTAATGAAAACATCTCCAGAAGTTAAAAGGCCAGAGGGAAGGCTCCAGGTGGACGGAGAATGTTGAAGATAGTTAAAGGCATCCGCTAAGTAGGGAGAAGACTCCTGGTCAAAGGAGAACTTGAGGTGATGTAAAAATAGCTCAGCTTCGTTTGGCGCTCATTCTGCATGAAGACACATTTTTGGACTTTGATGAGAAAATAAAGCTCAGAGTCAGAATGGGAAGACCTGAAGCCATTGTGAATACATGGCAACAGGTGAGAGTCAAGGAAGAGAGGAGGTCGGGGGGAAGGGAAAGGGAGGCAACATAAGGAAGGGTTGTTGTGCCACTGAGTTGGTGATGCTTGCGATCTTTCACAACTGAAAGGAAGGTAAAACATTTCTTTATTTTTTGTTAAAGCACTAAACAAGTTTGAGAATTAAATTAATTGATAATTACAATTTTGAGTGAATTCAAACAAAAGCTGTGAGAACAGTACCTCATCTTCCGTTTCGGCACTTTACAGCCTTCTGGACTCAACATTCAGTAAAATAATTCAGACCATGAACTCTGCACTCCATTTTGATATTATTTTATGCCAAATATTTCGATGCCAGCTGATGTTTAGGGTGGATACCTGCTGATCTCAGGGCGGACACCGGCTTGATAGATCCTAACTTTTATTTTTTGTTTAGATACATGGAGAGTGGCTACTAGGCAGAGTCACATGAGTCAGCTGATGAAGATTTTAAAAGAAGAATAAAACTTTTATTAAACAAGGGAATATGAACTATATTACAATACTCCTTCACCCACAACGAAACCTTTCTGGATATCTACGGATTCGTAAGGATGGCAAAGTTAGAAAAGCTATCTTGTAATCTAATGCTCACACTAAGTGCTCAGTCCATGTACCAATATCGACCGGAGATCAAACACACCACACTCTGAAACCAAGTGACAGGTGCCACCCCAAGCAGGTACTATGGTTCAAAAACAAAAATACCTGGAAACGCTCAGCAGGTCTGACAGCAACTGAGGAGAGGAATACAGTAACCTTTTCGAGTCCAAATGACTCTTCAACAGAACTAAGGTGCTATGGCTCTCTCCTCAATTCCCCCAGACACTTGTCACACTGAGTCAAACAGTCTCACCGCACTCCATCTTTCACATGGGGACTTCCATTATTCACTCCCAAATGGTTTGGTATGGAATTTTCTCCCAGGAAACACTTTGTCTCAGATGCCTTCCACAAGGATCCACTTCAACGGTTTCAAGCGCTCCTTATAATGTTGCTCTCCCCTGGATCGCCTTGTGCATTCAAGTTTTCTTCCACTCTCTCTCTCTCTCTCTCACTGACTCAGCTGTGGTAATAGAACACTACTGCTTCACGTGCCCGTAGTAAAGCGTTGCTGAACTTCGGTTGCCTTCTTGGGTCTTCTGGCTTCTTATTAGCCTACATCACATTAAATCTGCGTCCTGCATCTTAGTCCCTTGATGCTTGGAGCCTTTCGCCGCTCATCACTCTTAACTTCACTTAACAGGAACCTTGCAAGTTCTTGCTCTTGTCTTTTCACTTAACTGCCCTCTTGGAATCTTTCCTCTTCCACTCCCTGGTTTTGGGGACTTTCTTTTTTTAGTATTTGGAACCTGCACCTTGCAGTTCCCTATACTGCCCTGCTTCTCTTGCCACTGCTTCCAACTTTACTTTGGGACTTGCTATCTGTCCCTCTCTTATGCTGCTTCTGCTGGTAACTCCGTTCAACCTCGGAGGCAATGACCTACAGCGCTCAAAGTGAACTGAAGCTACTTTTATGTCTCTCTGGGGACTCATGTTGCTAGGCAACAGCGCTGTTTTTCTACCTTCTTTTCGTTTTCTCTTCCCTTTAAGAGCCGCAAAACATTTATTAAAATACAGGCAACTTTGAAAGTGAAACGAAAACTCAACTTCCCCTTTTCTTAGCACACAGCTAAAGAAGCACAAATCAAATTTAACTTAAAGCTGAAACTCATTCCTAACTCTCACAAATACAAATATACATATTAGAAACAATCTCTATTTCCTATTACATGTGTCAGTCTGTATCTTGTTTTTGCTTTCAGACTGGATTAACCTTTATTCCGTGATTATAATCTGCTCTAGACCAATGATTTGTTTCCTTCCTACAAACATTACCTCTCCCGTTGCCTTTTTTGCTCCATGAAACCTTTGGCATTTAATTTCCCCTGCCCTCGAACACATCCCTGACCTTCCATTTTGTTCCATCTGACCACTCCCTTTCTCGATGGCGCACAATCCATCACATTTTTACCTCTCTTCAGTTTCGAAGAAGTCATGCCTACTAAGCAGAAACACACAGAGAATATTAGCTCATCGATCATTTTTGCGTACGAAATAAAGCAGATAATCCATCCCCTCAAGCCAAATGAAAAGGCAAATAGGTGTCTATTCGGCCAGTCGAGATCGATGCACAGGCAAAGAGTGACGCTATTCAACCTATGGATTCTGAAAAACAGGAACATACGCTCCAAACCTCACTCGCTAACTAACTAGTTCACCGCTCTCCCCAACAACAGCCCGGGTTTAAACCAGATACTTTGCAGGCCTGCTGTCAAATTTGACCTAGGGTGCACTTAGAAACATAGACTTCCCCACTAAGACCAGCTGTTTCAACCTCTGTAACTTGCCTGCGGCTGATGAAACCCGCATTCCTGCGTCTGCTGCTCCAGAATTGACTATCCCAACTCACATGGCTGGTTTATCCCAATGTCCCTTTAAAAACCTGAGTCATTCAAAACACTGCTGCCGTGCCCTTACTCCCACCAAGTCCCATTCCCATACCACTGCTGTGAACGCTGAGACGAGACGGAGAGTCAACAATAAAGATGTCAAAAGTCTTCAGAGAGCCTATACATCGCGACAGGATGGCAAAGGAGGGGAGAGGCGGATTAGGGAACAAAATGGGATTTATGCAAAAGTAAAAAACCGAAAGCATTGTTGAAGTACAAAAAAAGTGTTTTGCATCGGTCTTTACCAAGGTAGATATTGCTGCAACAGACCTAGACAGTGATATTCAGACCGGTGGGCACAGAGAGGAAAAGAACAATATATGGACAGGGCCGGTGAAGAGGGGTAGGAGGAGCATTGTGAGGAACGAAACATCGATTTCAGTCACTAATGGTTGTGATTTTTTTTATATATGAAGGACAAGCACTTCAGTATATTAAAGTGATCAGTTTTTGTTTATTCTTTCATGGGATGTGAACGTTTCTGGTAAGGCCGTCATTTGTTGCCCCTGCATAATTGCCCCTGAACTGAGTAGTTTGTCTTGTCAGAGGACAGTTAAACATCAATCACATTTCTATGAGCCTGTAATCACATGTTGGCCGGCGAGGATAAAAACAGCAGGTCTCCTTCCTTAACAGCTAACAGACCATTGGTGATAGTTGTCATGGTCACCACTGTTGAGACCAGCTTTCAATTCCTGACTTATTAACTGAATTTAAATTCTAACAGCTGCTGTTAAGGATTTTTTCATGTAAGTCCCCATAGAATTATCATGGGATCCTGGATTACTAGCCCAGTGACATTACAACCACGCCACCGTCTCCCCTCTGTTTACATGTGTTGTTATGTTCTGGTTGTGGGAGATTTGTATTGGACCTTTGTTCTTTTTTGTTCCTCTGACAGTACTTTAATGTGTGCACTGTGTTCTGTGATTCCGTTAATGTTTACACAGTTGCTGTGGCAATGTTTGCAGATAGTTACTTATCTTCCCATTGTCAAATTAACTGAGGGCTGTGGAACTGTTCTACCGGATAATCTCTGCTGTCAGCACTATAATGGTGCAGACAGAGTGCCTCAGTCTGTGTACTGGCAAAACCTGTGAACTATTTTTGACGTTTGTGTGAGTGGTTTACATTTCACATTTTCATTCTGATGGCCGATTACAGGGACCTGAGCGTATTAATAATAAGGTATAACAACAACAAAAAAAAATCTAAAATTTTAGTACCATTGTGTTATTGTCACAGGCTCCGAGAGGTATCAACCTCACTGTGTCTGCATTACAGACTTCGAGGTAGGTCAGACGTGTCTCTGTGTCACCACTGTTTCAATTAGCCTGCCTCACCTATTTCTCTCTCTCTCTCTCTCTCTCTGCCTCTCTCTCTCCCTCTTTCTTTCCCCCCCTCTCTCCCTCTCCCTCTCTCCCTCTGTCTCTCTCTCTCTCTGTCTCTCCCCCTGTCTCTGCCAGTCTGTCTGTCTTTCTCTCTCCCCTGTCCCTCTCCCTCTGACTCTCTCTGTCTCTCTCTCTCTCTGTCTCTCTCTCTCTCTCTCTCTGTCTAACTCTCTCTGAATCTTTCGCTCGCTCGTGTTCTCTCTCTCTGTCTCTCTTCCTCTCTCTCTTTCATTTTATATATGTCTCTCTCTCTCTCCGTCTCCAATTCTCACTCCAAATTAGCCCTCATCGCATGCTTTATAAACATTATCGTTCACACTGTGCTCAAAACCCGTAGTGCTGCTGATCTTTCAGGATTTGTGTTCATTATATTTCCATTCTACCTAACGCCATCCAATGTTCTGAGCTATTATCTCTCTGAGTTTACAATGACTGGGTGTATTGTAATGGAAACAGCCTTTTTCTGGCCTCCAATGGTATTTCAAATTTCTGTCCTTATAACAGTCTATACATTTTACTGCGACTGACACTACGATACCAACAGAAAGTCTTTGAAAATGTTCAGCTAATATTCACTAATAACTCACTAATATTCTCTGTGCTAATGGGCACATCACTGTACTCCACTGGGAATAACACTGTGAACAAACTCCCGATGTATCATCTCTCTGTGCGCTTTTTTTTACAAACAGCTTAATCCATTGGGGAATAGTATTGTGAGGACGCGTACATTCCACCACGGCCGAGCAGTATATCTCTCCCTTTATGAACGCTCGGTTTATTTCAAAGGGAATATAATTGCCAATATTAGTATCCATCATCTCTCTAAGTTTAAGAACACAGAGTGTATTTTGTTCTGGGCAGTACCTTGACAGACCAACCCCACTCCCCGGTCCATCATCTATTTTGCACAGAGGGAGTATTTCATGGATACAAAACTGCTAGCGATGACACTCCCAACCTGCACCCTGGACAATCGGAAATGTCTGCATCTTTCTAGAAATTAAGCGGATTTCACAGGGAATAGCACTGTCTGCCGCATCACACAATTCCCGTCATGTATAATCTGCTTGTGTTTAAGAGTGGCATTCTTTACCTGGAATTAACATTGCAAACACCCTCTCTCCCCACCAACTCCTTTGCAATGTTTATGATCATCTATTTTAATGAAAAGTGTCTATTTTACTGGAAAATACACGGTGGACACTCGACAGCCAGTGACCTTTCATCTCCACATGGTTCTCAGCGTTAGGCTATTTCGTTTGGATTAGCACCGTGAGACCCTGCCCCTGGCCCCCCACTAATCTACTTTCTCTCTGTGTTAAGGAACATTGAGTGAATGTCACTAGGGATAGAACAGTGACAACCCGCCACACGGTCCCCCCCCCCGCCCCCAACACACCTTCCCCGATATATCATCACATTTTTTTATGCACAGTTAGTTCCTTTGTTTTCAGAAACATTGTGAGTCCCTGTTAGCTCTCCCAAGTACATCAGGTCTCTGTGTTACCGAGCAGTGAACAGATTAAACAGCAAAGAACACTATGATCTCTCTGCCCTTTCTTTCCGATGTACCATGTCCCTGAGTTTATGAACAGCGAGTACTTTTCACTGGTAATCACACTCTGAGCCACCAAACGTCCCCCCAGGTCTATAATTCATTAAGACCAATGAATATATTTCAATTGAGAAAACCATTTGTGCTCTCTCGCCTCCTCCCCCATTCCTTATATCTCAATATTTAAATACAATAAACATATTTTCACTGGAAACTGAAGCCTTCTCCTACTTGACCCGACGTAACATCTCTATGTGCATATGAGCAGCGACTCTATTCCACTGGTTATAATACTGTCCTCCACCTTCACCTCAGATCTGAACTATCGTCGTTTTATGTTTGAGTGACGAGTATATTTCCCTGGCAATATTGTAATGACTAGCCTCAAGGAGGCCCACCTATCACATTCCCGTTCTTAAGAGCATTGGGTGCATTTCACTAAGAATAGCACGATGAACGCCCCGACTTCCTTCACAATCTACCTGTTTGCTGTGTTTCGCTGGGAATAACAATGGGAACTCCACCCGGCTATCCTCTTTGTGTGTATGAACAGTGAGTGTGTTTCTCTCTGAAGAACACAGTGAGCCCCTCTTTTACCCCCTATGTACAGTCAGAACAGCAAATGTATTTATTTTTTTTTACCCACGCCTTCTCACATTAACCACTCCAACCCATCAGTGATCTCTGTATTTATGAAGGTGAAATCTATTTAATATGGGAATAATTGTGCAGGCGCACAACCTCATCTCGAGCTATCAGCTCTCTGTATCTCTGTATTATGGACGTGAGCGTATTTCACTGGGTGTTGTCAATAGGCCACAAACTGGCAGAAAATTTGTAGAGGAACCAATTTACAAGGAAATTATCGAGTTGTACGATAATTAAGTAGTGGTGTAAAAGAGAGAGAAGGAGTAGCGTTCCTAGACTGTCTTCAGGGAATTTTTCTACTGCAGAATATTTCCAACCCAACGAGAAAGGATGGTTAGAGCTGATTCTTGGGAGTAAGCTTGGTCAAGTGGATCAAGTGTCAGTAGAGGATAACGTAGCGGGAAGCGAGCATTATATTATAGGGTTGGCATGGCTATGGTAAAGGACAAGGAACAATCCAGAGTGAGTGCGATAAATTTAGGGAAATCCAACTTTGATGAAGTAAGATTGCATCTGGGCCTGATTTTATCGGAATCAAAGGAAAATTGGTAACTGAGCAATGGGCTGCCTTTAAATAAATGAAGGGATTGTTCGAGAACACACAATACCTATTACCGTGGAGGAGATTCTTGAGGCAAATAAAATAATCCCTGGATGGCGAAAGATGTAGAGATTAATATGAATAAGAAAAAGTATGCTTACGATATGATGGCTAATACAACCGAGAACCATGCTGAATATAGAATGTTCAGAGGGGAAGTGAAAAGAAAAAGTAGGAAAAATAAAGTGATGTTATGAAAAGACACTGTCAGCTAACATAAATGAGAATCTAAAAGGCCTTCTCTAGGAAGATAGATAATTAAAAAGTTGGTAAATTGAGGAGAGGGCCGATTAGAGGCCAGAAGGAGATTTACACATGAACTGATAGCTATTTCAGAGACCAGTTTGCAATATGACACTTGCAATGCTAGGACCTAAATGTTCAAGGGCATGTGATATTTCAGAAGGACAGGAAGATATGAAAATGAGGGGAATGGTGTACTGTTAATTAAGGGTGGTACTTGGACAGTAGTAAGAGATATCAAGGGGTGGAATCAGCTCAGACAGAGATAAGAAATACCAACTGTAATCATTCACTTTGACAATAGTTTATAGCCCCCCTAACAAGGGCTACACTTCAGGTCAGAGTGTGCAGGAAGAAATACTGGAGGCATGTAAGAAAGATACTGCAATAACAATGGGTGTTTTAAGCCTTCACATAGATTTGACAAAGCAAGTTTGCAAGATTGGAAAGATGAGTTAATAAAGTATATTCCGTATAATTTCTTAGAGCAGTACATTATTTTGACAAACAGAGAGCAGGGTATTTTAGACCTGGTCATGTGCAAGGAAACATGAGTAATTAAAGACCTCTTGGTAACGGAGATTCTAAGCACCTGTGAATATAACTTGATAGAACTTCACATTCAGTATGATGGTGAGAAGTGAATGTCTAAGACTAGTGCCTTAAACTCAAATAAAATCAATTCTAACGATATAAAGAGAGAGTTGGCTAAAGTGATCATGGAAAATAGGTTAAAGGTAGAAGAGTAGTGGCACACTTTTAACGGTAAATTTAATAACTCTGAGGAAGGATATATTGCATTCAGAAATAAAGCCTGTATGAGAAGGATGAACCAATTGTGTAAGGAAGTAACGGGTAGTGTCAAATTGAAAGGTAAATAAAAAACAAACACTGCGATGATTAGTGATAAATCAGGTGATTGGACAGATATTAAAAATCAGCAAAGAATGCTTAAGACTAATAAGGATGGAGAAATGAGATTATGAGAGGAAGAAAGGGAAACATATAAAAGCTGATAGTGAGAGCTCCTACAATTACTTAAAAATGAAGAGAGTAGCTAAAGTGAGCGTTGCCTTTTTGGAGGGTGAGACAGTGGAATTAATATTGAGAAACAAGGGAATTGTAATGGCGTTGAACAGTTATTTTGTGTATAGTTTCACTGTTGAAGACACAAAAATCTCAAGAATATCTGGGGGAAAAAACAATAGTTAAAAGGAAGGGAGAAACAACCACACTCACTAGGGGAAAGACACTAAGAAAACCAGTAGAACTAAAGTTTGGCCAGTCCACTGGATCAGATTTGTATCCTAGGGTCTTAAAAGAGGGAGCTGCAGAGATAGTAGGTGCATTGTTTGTCACTCTACAAATTTGCCTAGACTCTCGAAAGTTCCAAGTGGATTCGATGATCACAAATATGACACCTCCATTAAAAATATGTGATACAGGAAGCAAGGAGCAATAGGGCAGTTAGCCTAACATCTGTTATGGGAGGTTTTCAAGAGCATGTAAAGAGTATGCAAACTGAGTTAGGTCGGTTAATTGAGTAGACAATAATTTGTATGTTCAGTATAATTTGGGAAATGTGAACCTGTCCACATTTGCAGGGGGATAGAAAATAAATATATTGCTTGAATGGAGACAGACTACCGAACTCTACAGTACAGAGGGATCTGAGTGTCCTGGTGTATGAATCACAAAAAGTTGGTATGCAGGTGCATCAAGTGATTTGGGAGCTAAATAGAATGATAACGTTTATTACAAGGACAACAGAGAATATATTTTTTAAATCGTTGCTACAGCTGCACAGGCCCTTAGTGAGACTCCATCTTGAGCATTATGTACAGTTTTGTTCTGCCAATTTAAGAAATGATATAATTACATTCGAAACTCTTCAGAAAGCGTACACTCAACTATTTTTTTGGGATGAACGGCTTACCATGTGAGGGAAGGTTGAGCAGGTTAAGATTATCACCATTAGAATTCAGAAGAATGAGAGGGGGTCTTGCTGAAACTTACATTAATTGAGCGGCCATGATACTAAGAGAATGCTTCCCCTTATGAAGGACGTCAGGAATCGGGAAGACAATATAAAGGTTAGGGGTCTGCCATTTAAGACTGAGATGAAGAGATTTATCTTTTATTAACGTGGTATTTTCTTCCCTAGAGAGCTGTGGAGGCTGGATCATTGAAAATATTGAAGGCTGAGCTAGATTGATTTTCTGTCGACAAGTACGTCAAGGGTTATGGGGAATGGGCTTGGAAGTGGAGTTCAGGCCACAATCAGAGCAGCCATGATCTCAACGAATAGCGGAGCAGACCTGGGTGCCCGAATGGCCTACTCTTGCCCTTCATTTTTATGTCGTTATGTATGTGGGAGAAATAAGTGAGACACGGCAGGAAGGAGTGAGGGGGAGAGAGGGGGGCGATCGGACAGGTGAACTATTCTTTCTTCGGATGCATTAAGATGCAGAGCAACATATATCATTTTGCATGCAGATGGTTGAGCCACTTATTTATCTCAGCAGTAGCTGAGTGTATCGTTGTGAGACATTTTTGGTTAGACCACAGTTGCAGAATAGAACGGTGAACAGGTTAGGAAAGGGATGCATAGGCACTGAGGAGGTGCAAACATTTTCTTGCAAGATAGATGCAATAACTGAATTTAGGAACATAGTAATATTGGACCCCGGATAAAACATTTGTATAAGAACAGGTCTAAGTCAATTTCCAGTTAAACATTTTCGGCCAGTCAGTGAGATGATCGTTGATCAGTGATCTAACCCCATCTCACCCTTTTCCCCTAAATTCTGTTAAAAGTTTACATAACACAAATCTATCAATCTCATATTCGAAATTGACAACTATTTGTGAAGTGGGGTTGCAAATGTCCTTCGCAACTTGCGTTTGGAAGTGCTTTCCAAAAGCAAACTGAAATTACCAGCTCTAACCGTTACACTAAATCCTGGACTAGGGAGAAAACCAGTTGAAATAAATCTCCCGATCTACCCTGATCTTGAATACGTAAAGTCACGAATCAGCGAATTGGTCTCAAGCATCAGATTTACAAGAATGTTGCCAGGACTCGAGAATTGCGGCTATGGGGCAAGATTGGATAGGCTAGCGTTGTTTTCCTTAGAACAGAGGAGGCTGAGGGGTGACCTGTTGAGGTGTACAAGATTATGAGAGACCTAGATAGCGTAGATACTAGAGACTTATTTCCCCTAGCTGAGGGGTCAATTGTAATGGACATAGATTTAAGGTGATTAGCAAAAGGATTAGAGGGGAGATGAGGGGTTTCTTTTTCATGCAGGGGGTTGTGGGCGTCTGGAATTCACCTCCTAAGTCGGTGGTTGAGTCTAAAACGCTCAACTCATTTAAAAGGCACATGGATCTGCGCTGTCACCTGCAAGGCCAAGGACCAAGTGCTGGAAAGTGGGATTAAAATGAGCGGCTAGTTTCTTTTTTTTCTCTTTTCGTCCGGCTGAATGGCCTCTTTCTGCACCATAACCTTTCTATGGTCCTATGTATGGCCCTAGCAGGGGAAACTGAATACTAGACATGAGGACGAAGGAGGAACCTATTGAAATTTTGAAACTCTGAATTTTTGATCGGAAGGACGTAGAGGTGATCTTTACAATTGTGACGGGCTCCAAAGCTACGGGTCTGAAATTTAACTTCATCCCCGATAAATCTAATGATGTATTCAGGGAAATAAAAAAATAAATAAAACAACTTCACAAGAAAGTGGTAATAATGAGGAGCTCACCAATACATGCAGCAATTCCAGTGGAATTAAGGGCATGATGTAGAAGCGTATGATGTATAGGAAGACATGACGGTATGGGGACATGAATTAATGTACGACGTGTGTCATGCGGAACTTGCATCCCAGTATAGTCAAGCTTAGCTGCACGACTAATCCTTTACTTTCAATCCGGTCGTTTCCTGGTCACCACTACAAATACTAAGTTTATTCCAAATGTAGTTAATTAAACGAACTGAATTTCAAATACAGCTGTGGTGAAACATTAACTCACCTCTTAAATAATTAAACCACGCCTCTGTTTGATCACGGATGGAGTAACATTCCCCCGATGTCTCCATACCTATTCATGCATTCAATGTACCGATTGAGTACCTGGCCCATACTTTCAAATGAGCTCATGCGGTAAGATGTGCACAAGGTTCAACGCACACAACTTGGCGACTCGACGGTAAAGCTATGTCTACTGAGTAAATCTGTCAACTCACCCAATGTCACAGAGATGAGGAACATTTTATGACAGGAGAGTAACTCCCCTCTGAGTGCGATTATAAAGCCAGAAACCTCTCCGATTTTGCATTGATAGCATTTCTAGCCCTTCTGCCTGGGGTTGAGTCGAAGTAGCGTCCAAGAGGATGAAAGCACTGTTATTAGTTTTTGGGGTCCTAATTGTTGGTGCGGAAGAGCTCGGTGTTCTAACCTATTTCTCAGGTACCCTCTGTAAATTGATCTGACCTCTCAGCATTCTCTGTTTCGACATCTCTATTTTAACCCGTTTTTTTTTTCCTGTCTATCGCAATGAGATTTTGATTGCTTGACTGAAAACGATTGTAATAAATGGGATTAGGAATTTAATCTAAACCAGTTCCACTTGTAAATACTGTTGTGTGGTTACCTGAGCGGGCGGAGGGAAAGACGGGTGTTAAGAGTTGAGCCAAATATACAAGCAGTAAAAGTTTAAGTTACTGTCTCCTGTTGCCTTGATGAATATCAGCCGGGGCGTGGACCAAGTATAGACAAACTGAAAACAAAGATGGTAGAGGGGTAAAATGCATTGTCAAATTCTTTACTTAATTATTATTTTCTATCTCCTATTTTACCTGTCTTCCAGGCTCACTCGCTGATTTTCTACTTTCATTATCACTTCATATTTGGCTCTATCTGAGTTAATCCCCAGATTCCCATCCTCCTGCCAAACTTGTTGAAAACCACCCCAACACCAGCAAACTTCTCAGTAAGGACATTGGTCACAGCCGCATTGAGGTGCAAAGCGTTTGCCTTGTCTCTGCCTTGTCCCGCCTCCCACAGAACGGGTCCCAATGCCCGAGCAATCAGCATCCCTTCCCTGCTACACCATCTCTCCAGCCAAACATTCAACAGCTCCAATCTCCTATATCTATGCTCACTAGCACGTGAGAAATCCGTATATTACTGCCTCTGAGATCCTGTTTTTATTTCACGTTACCTATTTCCCTAAAAACCCCTTTCACGATCTCATCCCTCTTTCTACCTATGTCGTTGATGGAAATGTGAACGATGATCTCTGGCTGTACCCCCACCCCGTAACGTTGCAGCCACTCTGTGATATCCTTGGCTCTGTCAGCATTCATACAACATGTCATCCTGGAGTCACGTCTATGGCCAAAAGAAGACCTGTCTGTTTCTATAACTATCAAATCCCCTCCCATTATTCATCTTCCACTCTTCTTGCTTCCCACCCGTGCAGCTGAGCCACCCTTGGTGCCCCGAACCTGGCTCTTGCAGCAATACCCTGAGAAACAGTCGCCCTCACCGGCATCAAACATGAAAACCGTCTCGTGAGCGAGATCGATTCAGGGCAACCCTGCAGTTCCTGCCTGGTTCCTCTCTGCCTACGCACTCCTAACCTGGAGTGTGACAAGCTCCCTTAACGTGTTATCCATGTAATCTTTAGCGCCGTGAATGCGCTGCAGTGTCTCCAGCCTTTGATCAAGTTCAGAAACAATGAGCTCAAGCTTCTGCCGCTGCGACACTTTTAATCACATATTCTCGTCTAGGCCACGTAAAGGGTCCACAGCCATTCCTACCTATTACTGCATTAAAATCCAATTAGATATGCCTTTACAAATCCTTCCCGGACTTAGATGTCTGCAAATTTCTGTCTTTTACCTGTTTCCTCTAAAAACCTTAGACACCACTGATTTTATTCTGGCTGGCCGATAGTTATTTAGTTATATAGTCATAGTTACAAGTGACCGAACTTCCTTTCGTTAATCAGGGTGTCGCATTTTCCAGGTTCGGGGATGAACAACGTGTAGTTTTATTAAGCATAGAATAGATACAGTTGAGGTGTGGTGCTGAGTTAGTCGCATTAGCACTGACCAACTCAGCGTATTTTTTCCCCTGGTCTTCTTCTTTCAGTCTTTTTTTTTTAAACTTTGGAATTCAGGTCTCTCGCACCTCTGTAACTGGCCTGGAACAGTCTGCCGTAAGGACTTTTGCAAACCATACGAGGAGCCTTACCCATTACGTTGCCACCACGGTTTGGAATGCTGCAAGCTAAGTAGTGATTCGACCTACGATTAAAAAGCCTCAACAGAACATGCTCCTCGTTCTCACTGAGTGAAGTTCAGATTCTGCCTGATTGTTAAAGATACAGTGACTCTGTATTGCTAAACAAGGCTGCACTCAATAAATGAAAACTGGCTGCCTTGATCATTGATTTCTATCCATTCGTTGTTTCTCTTTAATGCGCGAGGGCAAGGCATTGGAGGGAGGAATGAGGGTGAAAGGACACCTGGAAATCCCAGGAAATGGAGAGAGGAGCTCACTGCAGGCTGAAGACTAACATATTCCCAGCGTCATCGTGGTGAAAACCAAAGAGCACAATCTTCTGGTCGGCCGGAGGGGGGCGGGCCCCGCACGCAGACAATGAGGCGCGATGACGTCTGGCGTGCGTCTCGACGTCACCGCGCGTCTTCCCGACCTTCACTTGGGCGAGCCGGCTGAACTGCCAAGGCCTGTTTTCAACTAATTGCCAGGGCTGTCCGTCCAACCTTTCGAAGGGGTGGTGGGGCTGGGGTGGGGGGGGGGGGGGCAGGCGAGGAGCCCATGAAGCCTCATCCATGGGCGGGATGACGTTTCATGCAGGGTTTATAAATTTAATAATGTTTTAATTAAACTGAACAGACATGTCCTGTCGCAGCTGCTGTGATACTGTCACATGAGGGGACCTGTCTCAATATGTCCTTTCTCTGCCCCATTTCTCACCATCAAATTAATCTCCATCAGGCAGCTCTGTGCCTCAGGGAGATTTCTGCTCTGCAGGCCCGGACTCACCCTCTTCTCCCCAGCCCACACATGGAGCGCTCAGTGTCAGGACTCCGACTGTTCTGTGTCTAATGTAATTCACAAAGCTGTTTGTGCTGAAGGTCCGGAAAGTGGCATATTTCAGATCAGCTACATTGAGTTGCTCGAAAGGACACTGTAGAGCGAGATATAATTCATATCCAACCCGTGCGGCAACCGCCCTCTGAGTGTTTAATGGCACATTGCAGATGGGGTTTCACACTGTGTCCAACTGGTCCTGTAATAGTCATCAGAGACTCTGATGGAGCAGTGCAGTTGTTCGCTTGATTCGCTAAATCAGTCACTGTTGCACGTTAAAATGGTTCTATTGCTTACTTCTGCTTGATGAGGTATTTGCAACTGGAATCTTGTAGTTGACCAAGAACTCAGTTAAGAACAGGCATGTTTATTTGCTTTGCAAAACCAGAAAACAATATAAAACTTAAAACGTCTACTCTGCTTTTCCACAACCATCATGTGACGTCAAATTGCAATTTCAGCTCTTCTGCTATTGTAACAGTTCATATCTGAAATATTCTATTGGGCTAGATTTCGTTTTTCAGACAAAATCCATTAATGAGTAAACTAGTTCGTGCATTAACTGACAGAGTGTTCAACCTCACTGCCAAGTGAAAGTGTTGTGCTCCCCTCAAGCCAAGCCAAGCCTTGACTTGGTACAACTAATAGCGACAGGACACAATTAATGACTGATCCCGGGCTTGGATTAACCACGTTAAGAAAGTGTTGCTTTGGTCGCAATCGCATTGTTTTAAAACGTGACCATTCGCTCGAATTGACGCTGCAAAACAACAACAATTTATACCTTCTAAGTCACTTAAAACAGGGTGCTTTGAAAATGTCCAATTGGTGAAAAATCCCCTTTCTCACAATTGCGGAAAGTAAGCTTTGGTCAGGCAAAACATATTTCAAAGTTTTCCTCAATCCCGGGTGCACAATATCAAACTGCATTTGACAAAGGGAAAGGCCACATGCATGTGTTCAAACCAGGGGCAAGCATTGGGTCGGGTTTTCTTGTCATGTGCAATGTGATGGCGCTCACCACTGACCGCGCATCGAAATGGAAACTTAGAAAATGTGATTTCGGGGTCCAGATTTCTGCTGATGCAGAATCAAGACGCATAGACTATGTGAGCGCCAGAACAGGCCCTCAGAGTGGGCTGAGGTCAGATCACATGATGCTGCGAATGGAAGTCCCTTTCCACAGAATTCGTCCAGCGCCTGAGATTTTGGACGGTCAAGTCTCGCATCGCGCCATCCGAAGTGCTGGTGGGGAACGCATCCCCGCCGACTCCGAGTGCCCCCGCAGCCATTTCACACTCACATGAGCATTAAGTGACTGCAGGCGGGACTTCCGCCCCTCACGCGGGAGGGAATCGCGCCTGACAGTCGGCCAACCAGGTGCTCCCCGGTCTCTGCAGCGACAGCATTGTGGTGTGGATAGTTTCTACAATTATTTCACTGATTATTTTAATGTAAGATTCCAAGAATTTTAGGACGTGGAGATTTTCTTTCCAGCTGAGGGGCACAGGCTAAAATGACGTCAAACTGCATTTGACATTGGAGCTAAGCCTCTCCAAATGTCTTTTAAAAAAAAACAATAAAAACTCTTACCTGTGGTCCTCAGAGTTCATGAGTAAAATTGCTATCAGCGAATGATTAAACAGCAAATAAACCCCTTCAAACCAAAGCAATAAAATAAGAAGTAATCTGATAACGTCAGTGAAGGCACACGAACAGGAGAGAGGACACAACCTGAGTGTAGCACAGCCAGAGTGGGTACTGGCAAATTGGTGCAAAGCGGGAATTGAACTGGTAAGTCTTCCTCTTTAATTCAGCTTTATTTTTGTAAGTTCGGTAGTCTAGTTAAAAGTTTGGTAAGGTAGCTGACTCAGTTGACAGTGACAGTAAACTGTCAATCACCTGTAGCCTGATTAGGGGCTGAATAGGTGTTAATTACTATTTGAAGCTTAACAAGTGCTGTGTCAATTCAGCGATATTTAAGAAAGGAACTAGCTAGAAACACACAACAGTATGTTTGCACACGAACGGGAGAGAGAGCACATCCTGAGTGGGGCACAGCCAGAGTGGGTATTGGCCACTTGGTGCAAAGCGGGAATTGAACTGCATAGGGGACGAGGTGCTCTTTGCATGTTTTCCTTGCTTTCCAACTTCTTAAATCATCAGAGTCTGCTGCAGCAGTAGAGGATACACGGGAAAGGAATCACTGGTAAGTAGTGGGTAAGGTATTTATTACTTTAATCGCTTATAGCTTAAAGTCTTTTTCTGGTTTACAGTTTATATATTCTACAGTAACGAGGATCAGGAAAGAAGGGCCCTAGACTAATTGACTTAAAAGCTTTAATTTAAAGGGATAAGTCATGGCAGGAGCGCTCCAAGCCGTGGCGTGCTCCTCGTGCTCCATGTGGGAAGCCGGGAACATTTCCAGTGCACAGGATCAGCATGTGTGCAGGAAGTGCGTCCAGCTACAGCTCCTGGAAGCTCGGGTTTCAGAGCTGGAGCGGCGGCTGGCGGCACTGTGGAGCATCAGCGGATAGCGCATTTAGAGAGAGGGTCACACCTGAAGTTGAAGGGACTTGAGGAAGGAAGGGAACGGGTGACCACCAGGCAGTCCAAGAGAAATAGGCAGGTAGTTCAGGAGTCCGCTGGGGACCCGCTCGCAAATCGGTAACCATTTTGGAGGCTGATGAGGGCGCTGGTTCCTCCAGGGGGAGCCGACAGAGCCAAGTTTCTGGCACCGCAAGCAGCCTGTCTGTACAGGAGGGGTGGAAGGGAGTGGGGAGCAATAGTAATAGTGGATTCTATAGTCAGGGGAACTGATCGGCGCTACTGTGGCCGTCAACGTGACTCCAGGATGGTGTGTTACCTCCCTGGTGCCAGGGTGCAGGATGTCACTGAAAGGCTGCAGGGCATCCTGAAGGGTGAGGGTGATAAGTCAGAGGTTATGGTACATGTTGGTACTAATGACCTAGGTAAAAAGAGGGACGAGGGCTTGCATCAAGAATTCAAGGATTTAGGCAGTCGACAAAAAAGCAGGACCTCTCAGGATGTAATCCTTTGATTACTCCTACTGACACATGCTACCGAGCTCAGTAATGGGAGAATGGCGCAGATGAATACGTGGCTTAAGAGTTGGTGCAGGAGGGAGGGTTTTAGATTCCTGGATCACTGGGACAGTTTCTGGGGAAGGTGGGACCTGTACAAGTGGGATGGTCTGCATCTGAACCAGAGTGGGGCTAACATCCTTGCGGACGGGTTTGCTTGTGCTGTTGGGAGGAGTTAAATTAGTTAGGCAGAGAAAGGGGACACAGAATATTAGTAGAATAGGGACACATCATAATACAGTAATACAGTCAGGACAGAGAGAGTACAACTGTATTAAGTTTCAAGGGATTAAGGCAAGGCTGGATGGCCTCTACTTTAATGCCAGGAATATTACAGGTAAAACGGATGAGTTAATAGTGAGGACTGACATGTGGAATTGTGATATAGTAGCCATGACTGAGACGTGGTTGAGGGAAGGACAGGATTGGCAGCTCAACATTCCGGAATATAGAATCTTCAGACGAGACAGCGGAGGGGGTGAAAGAGGAGGAGGCGTTGCATTGTTGGTTAAGCAGTCAGTTACTGCAGTAAGGAGAGAGGATGTCTTGGAGGCGGCAGCAAATGAAGCTTTGTGGGTCGAGCTTAGAATAAAAAATGGGCAACCACATTATTAGTTGTTTATTATAGACCCCCAGATAGTCAGCGGGAAATTGAGGATCAAACTTGTGCACAATTTGTGGAGGTGTGTAAAAACAATAACAATAGAGTAATTGAATTAGGTGATTTCAACTTTCCAAAATTATTTGGGATAGACACAGTGTTCAGGGCTTGGGTGGAGTGTATTTCTTGAAATGTTTACAGGAGATCATTTTAGGTCAATATGTAGAGGGTCCAAAAAGAGACGGTGTAGTGCTGGACCTAATTCTGGGTAATGACGCAGGACAGGTGGCTGAGGTGGTTTTGGGCGAGCATTTTAGCGATAGCGATCACACATTGGTACAGATTAAGTTTGTTATGGACAAAGAAATCAATAAGTTGAAAAAAAATGTTTTGGATTGGGGGAGAGTGGATTTTAGTAAAATTAGGCAGGATCTGTCCATGGTAGACTGGGAACAGTTACTTGTCGGGAAATCTACTGAGGAACGGGGGGGAGTGGGGGTGGGGGGGTGGGGGGAATGCTAAAAAGGAAATAGGGAGGGCACAGGCTCAACATGTTCCTCCACGGTGACAGGAAGGAGTAACAAGCCCAGAGAACCATGGATGATCAGAGATATTCAGGTTACGATGAGAAGGAAAAGAGAGGCTTTTAGCAGGTACAAGGGAAGCAAATCAGCAGAGGCATTAGTGGAGTACATAAAGTGCAGGGTGGAGCTTAAGAAAGCAATTAGCACAGCAAAGAGTGGATGTGAGAAATCTCTGGCTGTTAATAGTAGGGAAAATCCCAAGATATCCTATAATTATATCAATGCGAAGGGGATAACCAGGGAAAGAGTAGGGCCCATTAGGGACCAAGGGGGAAATCTATGGCTGGAGCCAGAGGACATCGGTAGAGTGTTGAATGAATACTTCACATCCGTCTTCACCCAAAAGAAGGAGAATGAAGGTGTGGAACTCGGGGAGCGAAACTGCGAGGTTCTTGATCAAATTGATATAAGGAGTGATAAGGTATTGGAGGTGTGGGCAGGCTTAAATTATTTGTGTCCCAGACTGCTGAGGGAGGCAATGGAGGAGATTGCAGGGGCACTGACCCAAATTTTTTAACCCTTCTCTGGCCAAGGGGGAGGTGCCAGAGGACTGGAGAGCAGCTAATGTGGTTCCGCTATTTAAAATTGGTTGTAGAGAGAAGCCAGGGAACTACAGGCCAGTGAGTCTCACGTCAGCAAAGCCTTTGACAAGGTCCCACATGGGAGCCTTGTAAAGAAGACAAATGCCAATGGGATACAGGGTAATTTGATAAGATGGGTTCAAAATTGGCTTAGTTGCAGGAGGCAGAGGCTGGTGACAGATGGATGCTTTAGTGACTGGAAGCCAGTGTCCAGTGGCGTACCACAGGGATCTGTGCTGGGTCCCCTATTATTTGCCATTGATATAAACCACATAGATGACTATGTGGGGCTTGGGATTAGTAAGTTTGCGAATGACACAAAGATTGGCCAGGTGGTTAACAGTGAGCTTGAGGGTCTTGGGCTACAGAAATATATAGTCGGGATGGCCAAATGGGCAGATAAGTGGCAGATGGAATTTAACCCTGAAAAGTGTGAGGTGATACACTTTGGAAGGAATAATTTGACAAGGAAGTATTCAATGAATTGCATGACACTAGGAAGTTCTGAGGAACAAAGGGACCTTGGTGTGGTTGTCCATACATCTCTGAAAGCAGAGGGGTCGTTAGTGGGGTCGTGAAAAAGGCATTTAGGACACTTGCCTTTACGAATCCAGGCATATATTACAAAAGTAGGGAGGTCATATTGAAGTTGTATAGAGCCTTGGTGAGGACACAGCTGGAGTACTGTGTGCAGTTCTGGTCGCCACATTATGAAGGATGTGATTGCACTGGAGGGGGTGCAGAAGAGATTCACCAGGATGTTGCCTGGGATGAAACATTTATGTTATGAAGAGAGTTTGGATAGACTTGTGTTGTGTTCGTTGCAGCAGAGAAGACTGAGGGCCGAACTGATCGAGGTGTGCAAGATTATGAGGGGCATGGACAGGGAGGTTAGGGAGCAGCGGTTCCCCTTATTTGAAAGGTCAGTCTAAAGAGGAGATAAGTTCTAGGTGAAGGGCAGGAGGTTTACGGGGGATGTGAGTAAAAACCTTTTTACCCAGAGGGTGGTGACGGTCTGGAATGCACTGCCTGGGTGGGTGGTGGAGGCGGGTTGCCTCGCATCCTTTAAAAAGCACCTGGATGAGCACCTGGCACGTCATAACATTCAAGGCTATGAGAGTTGCAGAGATGATACCTGGTCTGGAGTAGAAGTGGGAGAAGGGGTTGGTCCAGGCGAACCAAGAGGATGTGCGCCCTGAAGGAGATGTTAAGTGAGATGAAGTTTTGTCCTCCTGCTACTCGTGTTACAATCTGATTGGTAACCTGCGTGGCGGGCCGGTGGTTACCAGGATCTCAGAGGTCCTCATATCACCACCTGTCTATCTATTGGCTCCTCGCTCGGAGCACCCAACAGGCATGCGCTAATTTTAATACGTTCGGTTTCTTGGAGCAAATATGATAGCGCAGCCTGACGTGTCGAGTTGCTGGACCCTCAATGGGTCAAATATGAACACTGCAGTCACCTGTAATACAGCAAGAGCAGCAACACCTTGTTATGGAATTGGTGAATGTCTTTTTTGCGGTATTGAGTGATGTACTGTTGGGTCAAGCTGACAGGCACCTTAACTCTTTGAACACTTGATAAGTCATTTCCTGAAGGAATTTGACACAGGCTTTTTTTTTTAGAAGTTAGCCCTTTCCCTGGATGCATTGTTAATGAGTGGACTCTTACAAATCAGTTCCATTTGGATCATTATGACCGTATGGAGAACGCCTCAACTCACATTAACCAGATAGTACATCAGATGTACGGGTTGACGTCAACATAGCGTCATTAATGGCTGTCAGAAGAGGGGCGGGGAGAGTGCAAGAAGCAGCAGGTTTCCTCTTGTCGAATTGGCCTGCATTACTCAAGCCTTTTCTGATGCTTGCCACACAAAGGAACTAATGAGGAAGAAATTTATCAGATTTTTAGCCTTAACGAAATTTTGGTAATGTGCTATATATTGAGAATTTTATAAATGAATAGCGCCTTGCCAGCACTGTCTACATCCCATAAAAAAATAAAAAGGTCAGATAACTCTTAATAAAATGTCCTATGCATTTAAGAAAACTTTAAAAGCCAGGTAAATCTTGTGCAAAATAATTTACATTGAAACATTACATAAGGGAGACAAATATCTTGGGGGAGGTGGCGGTGTCATGATTTTGTCACTGGACTAGTTATCGAGAGACCAAGGGTCATGCCATGAAGATACGAGTTCGAATCCCATCACGGCAGATGGTGATGATGGAATTTGAATTTAATAAAAATCTAGAATTAACCATGAAACCATTGTCAATGGCTGTTAAAAACTCAGAACTACTACAATGGGTCTGTGGCAGCTGTTGAGGGAACCAGCAATCCCTTTGAGGCAAGGAAATCTGCTGCCCTTACTCTTACCTACATGTGCGGCTGACACTTAACTGCTCTCTGAAACTCACGGAAACATATCCTATAATGTCCCAGACATCCTGTCATACGTGAAGGACAGACAGACCCAGCAGATGTCGTGGCAGAAAAATGGTATACATTGTAGAGGGAGCTGCAAGTGAAGACCAAGTCCCACCTTCACATAAAGGATAATCTCCATCGCGTTGTGTGGCACTACCATCATGCTAAATGGGATAGATTTTGAACAGAACCAGCAACTCAAGACTGGGCATCCATGAGGCGCTGTGGGCCATCAGCAGCAGCAGAATTGTACTCAACCACAATCTGTAACCTCATGACCTGGCATCCTCGCATTACCATCAAGCCAGGGGATCAACCCTGGCTCAATGAGGAATGGAGGCCATATCAGGAGCAGCATCAGGCATACCTAAAAATGAGGTGTCAACCTGGTGAAGCTATAACACAGCACTACTTGTATACCAAACAGCATAAACAGCAAGTGGTAGACAGAACTAAGCGATTCCACAAGAAACATATCAGATCCTTGCTCTGCAGTCCTGCCATGTCCAGTCGTGAATAGCGGTGGGCAATCAAACAACTCGCTGGAGGAGGAGGCTCTACAAATATTCCCAACTGTAAAATGGGGATCGCAGCACATCACTACAAAAGATAAGCCTGAAGCTTTCGCAACAGTCTGCAGCCAGAATCGCAGAGTGCATGATTCATCTCGGCCTCCTTCTGATGTCCCCAGCATCGCAGATGCCAGTGTTCAGACAATTTGATTTACTCCATGTTGAAGCGGTGTATTTGAAATAATTCAATATTGAAACTGATGTTAAGCTGTGCATTAACAATTTTGAAGTAGACGAATGAAGTTATGAGTATTGACAAGTGTAGTTGTGAGAGTTCGTTTCTAGGCATGATGGGAAATGTAGTCAATACTATGAGAACTTGTTAAGAACTTCAGCTGTAAATGTAATGGCCTTCACAGCATGGGTTAACAAGGCATTAAGGAGATAAGAAAACAGACATTAAACCCCAGGCTCAAGCACATCCCTGCTAAGGCCAAATTTTGAAACTGTTGACATAACAGTTAACAGCCGCAAAACAAAGACCCCGAGTCTTGATTGTGTGATGCATGTGTTAAGGCATGGCCGTGATGGCTGATGGGGGTTTTAACACTCAGTGTCTTGCTATGTGAGAACCAAGAGATATAAAATTGTGACACAGGCATTGTATTTTCAGCGATCATTGGAATAGCAACCAGGGCGGTCTCTCCAGCGTTGAATAAAGAACTTGTTTACTGCGATTCACAGACACGAGCGAGCTCATCCTCAGCAATTGGCGTAGTCAGCTGGATCCTCACAATATCGAGCACTGGCACTGGATCGAATGTTGACAGCAGAGGATAAAAGTGTATGTTCATTTAGAAGCCATTTGATAAGGCGCTTAGCATTCGAAATGGAAGCTGATGGGTTGGTCTGAGAACCCGACCAGCACACTGGGTCTGTGAATGTAATAGAAACAAGGAAACACAGGGAAATAGAAGATAAGGTCGGTCATTCAGCCCTTCAAGCCAACTCTGCCATTCAGTGGCTGATCCTCTATCTCAAACCCATACTCCAGCTCTCTCTCCATTCCCCGTGACACCTTCAGATTCTAGAAATATATCTATTAGCTTCTTAACTATATTCAGTGACTTGGCCTCCACAGCCTTCTGTGGTAGAGAATTCCATAAGTTCACCAGCAGCTGAGTGAAGAAGTTTCTCCTCATCTCGGTCCTAAATGGCCTAATCCATATCCTGAGCCTGTTCCCACATGCTCTAGAACCCCAGCCAGAGGAAACATCATCCCTGCATCCAGACTGCGCAGCCCTGCCAGAATTTTATACGTTTCCACGGGATCTCCTCTCATTCTTCTAAACTCCAGTGAATACAGGGCTAGTCTGCCCGACCTCTCATCATACAACAATCCTGCCATCCCAGGAATCAGTCTGGTGAACCTTTGCTGCACTCGCTCTTTGCCAGTATGCCCTTTCTTAGAGGCAGTGGACAGGCTTTGGATATTCGGGAGATGAGTCACTTGTCGCAGGATTCCTAGTCTCTGGTGACTCACCTCTTGACTCCCAAAGCCTGTCCACAAGGCACAATTCAGGAATTTGATGGAATACGTTCCACTTGCCTGGATTAGCGCAGTTCCAACAATCCTCAAAAAGCTTGACACCGTCCAGGACAAAGCAGCCCACTTGATTGGCACCCCATTTACATTCATTCACTCTCTCCACCACCGTCAGTGTGTACCATCTACAAGATGCACAGCAGGAATATATCCACGTTCCTTCAACAGCACCTTCCAAACACACGGCCACTACCATTTGGAAGGGCAAGGGCAGCAGGTCAATGGAAACACCATCACATGGAAATTCCACTCCAAGGCACATGCCGTCCTGACTTGGAAATATATCCTTGTTCCTTCACTGTCACTGGGTCAAAATCCTGGAACTCCCTCCCTAACAGCACTGTGGAGTCACAACACCACATGGACTGTAACGGTTCAAGAAGGCAGCTCACCGGGAACTTCTCAAGGGCAATTAGTGATGAGCATTAATTGTTGGCCTCACCAGCAACGCCCAGATGCCATGAATGAATATAAAAAACATTATAGCTCTACCCATTGGGCTCAGCCATTTCTTGCCGAATGGAATTTGCTGAAGTCTGATGTTGTGATGTTGAAGGCTTAAGTGCACGTGGAGATACATCATCCACTTGGCACTTCTTTATTTCGAAAACATTAGCACTGTTTCTGCCTTTATCTTTACATTCATAGGAACACAAGAGCACATACGCGGGGATAGTTCCATCGGCCCCTCTAGCCTGTTCCGATATTCAATGAGATCATAGCTGATCTGATTGTGGCATAAGCACCAATTATTCGGAGAAGCTAAGCATAATTAACCAAGGATACCATATTCTTGCCTATGGCATTTCAAAACTGGAAAATCGACGTGGAATAAGAAAACAGATTTTCTAAGATGGATTATGGATATTGAATCCACAAGCAGTGAAATGATCACTTGTTCTGAGGAAAATTTGAATTCCTAGAATTCACCTTAAGTGAAGTTACATTCCAATTTTCACAAGAGATTGAATCTAACAGGTTGAATGATCATTTTTTGCCAATTATGGACTGTTTAATAGTTAGATGTGACAACGGGGTCGGGGGGGAGGTGGAATTGTTATACTGTATGTAGTAAGTAAGGTAATACAGTAAGGTTTACAGTGTTGTATTTTGCTACACTTGCAGAACACTTTGGCTGCTTCTTGTTAGAGAATGAGGATAGAGTTATTAATACAAACTTTCATAAGATGATCGTCTTTTGGGATTGTCTCTCAATCAAATTAAGATGCTATAATGACCAGGGTCACATGAGCCGCTTCAAATTTTGCACAACATCAAGCCTTAGTTGCCTTGGGGACATCGCGGTGGGGTGGGGGGGTGGGGGGGGCGGTTGTGGGGAGGGGGTGGGTGGAGGTGGGGGGGGGCAGGTCCTCACTGGGAGCAAGATACCGTATTTCACAAGTGCAAAAGCAGGAAAGGCCAGGATAAATGTGGACAGACTGTTCTCCAAACTCTTGGATGGAAAAGGCACAGTGAGAACTTCTACCCAGAGTCAAATGTTGCAGCTGGTGTGGTCCGCAGACAGAAGAGGACTGCAAGTTCTCAGCAGCTGGCATGGATCTTACTGCTGGTAGCCGGTTAGGAAATGCCCCGACATTGAAATATGCGCTCTTTGATGCTCATGAGATGCTCTGACTCGGCAAAACATGGACACGTGGACTTATTGGAAGCTGGCAGTGACTGTGATTGTTTCCTATAGAGGCTAATCTATGGATAACTTGTTATAATGCATATGTACTTGGGAGGTTTCAAACAGTCGTGTTGTAGAATTATCAAGGGTTAACGTTTCAGTAGGTTACAGTATAATTTTCTTGATTAACTTTCTAGATAACATTTTACTTGCTTTTGCTCTTAATTGGTTTGCTGCAGTAAAAGTATTAAACTTACATACAGCTCACGCAATTCATTTAAGTTTGTCACAGGGAATATAAATGCCTTGTTTAAAGATATTAGTCTCCAGGGGATGGTAACATACACTGGAATATTTGGAAGCACACTGTAATTTTCCCAGGTGGAAACTTTAACATTACCTCCTGGAGTTCCGATCAGTTCCATTCTGTGTCACCTCCTGCGAAGTGACTGTCAATTCAGCTCCTCTCTATCAGACCCTCTTTGCAGTATCAATAAGTAGAGATCCACTCTGTGAATTCCTTGAAGGAAGATCTCAGAACAATCCGGCTATATGGCTTTTAAGGTGAAATTTATTTCAATGGAGACCCACTCTGTGGTTTTTCCCCTTGATATTGTAATTGAAGGCCCACTCTGTGACATTCGCTGTGGGCTGTGTAATTGAAGGCCCACTCTGTGACATTCGCTGTGGGCTGTGTAATTGAAAGCCCACTCTGTGAATTTCCCTCTGGGCTGTGTAATCGAAGGCCCACTCTGTGACATTCCCTGTGCGCTGTGTAATTGAAAGCCCACTCTGTGAATTTCCCTCTGGGCTGTGTAATCGAAGGCCCACTCTGTGACATTCCCTGTGGACTGTGTAATTGCAGGCCCACTCTGTGATATTCCCTGTGCGCTGTGTAATTGAAAGCCCACTCCGTGACATTCCCTGTGCGCTGTGTAATTGAAGGCCCACTCTGTGACATTCCCTGTGCGCTGTGTAATTGAAAGCCCACTCTGTGAATTTCCCTCTGGGCTGTGTAATCGAAGGCCCACTCTGTGACATTCCCTGTGGACTGTATAACTGCAGGCCCACTCTGTGATATTCCCTGTGCGCTGTGTAATTGAAAGCCCACTCAGTGACATTCCCAGTGGACTGTGTAATTGAAGGCCCACTCTGTGACATTCCCTGTGGACTGTGTAATTGCAGGCCCACTCTGTGATATTCCCTGTGCGCTGTGTAATTGAAAGCCCACTCTGTGAATTTCCCTCTGGGCTGTGTAATTGAAGGCCCACTCTGTGACATTCCCTGTGGGCTGTGTAATTGAAGGCCCACTCTGTGACATTCCCTGTGGGCTGTGTAATTGAAGGCCCACTTTGTTACATTCCCTGTGGGCTGTGTAATCGAAGGCCCACTCTGTGACATTCCCTGTGGGCTGTGTAATCGAAGGCCCACTCTGTGACATTCCCTGTTGGTTGTGTAATTGGAGGCCCACTCTGTGGCTTTTCCCCTTGATAGTGTAATTGAAGGCCTACTCTTTGACTTTCTCCCTGGACTTTGTAATCGAAGGCCCACTCTGTGGCTTTTCCCCTTGATTGTGTAATCGAAGGCCCACTCTGTGACTTTCCCTCTGGGCTGTATAATTGAAGGCCCACTCTGTGATTTTCCATCTGGACTGTGTAATTGAAGGCCCACTCTGTGACATTCCCTGTGGGCTGTGTAATCGAAGGCCCACTCTGTGACATTCCCTGTGGGCTGTGTAATCGAAGGCCCACTCAGTGACATTCCCTGTGGACTGTGTAATTGAAGGCCTACTCTGTGGCATTCCCTCTGGGCTGTGTAATCGAAGGCCCACTCTGTGACATTCCCTGTTGGCTATGTAATTGGAGGCCCACTCTGTGGCTTTTCCCCTTGATAGTTTAATTGAAGGCCTACTCTTTGACTTTCTCTCTGGACTTTGTAATCGAAGTCCCACTCTGTGACATTAGCAGTGGGCTGTGTAATCGAAGAGCCACTCTGTGAATTTCCCTCTGGGCTGTGTAATTGAAGGCCTACTCTGTGATATTCCCTGTGGACTGTGTAATTGACGGCCCACTCTGTGACTTTTCCCCTTGATAGTGTAATTGAAGGCCTACTCTTTGACTATCTCTTTGGACTTTGTAATCGAAGGCCCACTCTTTGTCTTTCCCTGTGGGCTGTGTAATCGAAGTCCAACTCTGTGACATTCCCTGTGGAATGTGTAATTGAAGGCCCACTCTGTGACATTACCTATGGACTGTGTAACTGAAGGCCTACTCTGTGACATTCCCTGTGGGCTGTGTAATTGAAGACCCACTCTGTGACATTCCCTGTGGGCTGTGTAATTGAAGACCCACTCTGTGACATTCCCTGTTGGTTGTGTAATTGGAGGCCCACTCTGTGACATTCCCTGTGGGCTGTGTAATTGAAGGCCCACTCTGTGACATTCCCTGTGGGCTGTGTAATTGAAGGCCCACTCTTTGACATTCCCTGTGGACTGTGTAATTGAAGGCCCACTCTGTGACATTCCCTGTGGGCTGTGTAACTGAAGGCCTACTCTTTGACATTCCCTGTGGGCTGTGTAACTGAAGGCCCACTCTGTGACATTCTCTGTTGGTTGTGTAATTGGAGGCCCACTCTGTGGCTTTTCCCCTTG
Source organism: Cetorhinus maximus (assembly GCF_964194155.1). Taxonomy (NCBI): domain Eukaryota; kingdom Metazoa; phylum Chordata; class Chondrichthyes; order Lamniformes; family Cetorhinidae; genus Cetorhinus; species Cetorhinus maximus. Next base: position 21,630,099 of record NC_135909.1, read on the forward strand.
ATAGTGTAATTGAAGGCTTACTCTTTGACTATCTCTTTGGACTTTGTAATCGAAGGCCCACTCTGTGACATTTCCTGTGGACTGTGTAATCGAAGGCCAAACTCTGTGACATTCCCTCTGGGCTGTGTAATCGAAGGCCCACTCTGTGACATTCCCTGTGGGCTGTGTAATTTAAGGCCTACACTGTGGCATTCCCTGTTGGCTGTGTAATCGAAGACTCACTCTGTGACATTCCCTGTGGGCTGTGTGATCGAAGGCCCACTCTGCTAGTTTCCCTATGGGCTGTGTAATTGGAGGCCCACTCTGTGACATTCCCTGTGGGCTGTGTAACTGAAGGCCTACTCTGTGACATTCCCTGTTGGCTGTGTAATCGAAGACTCACTCTGTGACATTCCCTGTGGACTGTGTAATTGCTGGCCCACTCTGTGACATTCCCTGTTGGTTGTGTAATCGATGGCCCATTCTGTGACATTCCCTGTGGGCTGTTTAATTGAAGGCCCACTCTGTGACATTCCCTGTGGGCTGTGTAATTGAAGGCCCACTCTGTGACATTCCCTGTGGGCTGTGTAATTGAAGGCCCACTCTGTGACATTCCCTGTGGACTGTGTAATTGGAGGCCCACTCTGTGACATTCCCTGTGGGCTGTGTAATCGAAGGCCCACTCTTTGACATTCCCTGTTGGTTGTGTAATTGGAGGCCCACTCTGTGGCTTTTCCCCTTGATAGTGTAATTGAAGGCCAACTCTGTGACATTCCCTGTGGACTGTGTAATCGAAGGCCCACTCTGTGACTTTCCCTGTGGGCTGTATAATTGAAGGCCCACTCTGTGACTTTCCATCTGGACTGTGTAATTGAAGGCCCACTCTGTGACATTTCCTGTGGGCTGTGAAATCGAAGGCCCACTCTGTGACTTTCCCTCTGGGCTGTGTAATCGAAGGCACACTCAGTGACATTCCCTGTGAGCTGTGTAATTGAAGGCCCACTCTGTGACATTCCCTGTGGGCTGTGTAATTGAAGGCCCACTCTGTGACATTCCCTGTTGGCTACGTAATTGGAGGCCCACTCTGTGGCTTTTCCCCTTGATAGTGTAATTGAAGGCCTACTCTTTGACTTTCTCTCTGGACTTTGTAATCGAAGTCCCACTCTGTGACATTAGCAGTGGGCTGTGTAATCGAAGAGCCACTCTGTGAATTTCCCTCTGGGCTGTGTAATTGAAGGCCTACTCTGTGATATTCCCTGTGGACTGTGTAATTGACGGCCCACTCTGTGACTTTTCCCCTTGATAGTGTAATTGAAGGCCTACTCTTTGACTATCTCTTTGGACTTTGTAATCGAAGGCCCACTCTTTGTCTTTCCCTGTGGGCTGTGTAATCGAAGTCCAACTCTGTGACAGCCCTTCTGGACTGTGTAAATAAAGCCCCACTCTGTGACATTCCCTGTTGGCTGTGTAATCGAAGGCCCACTCTGTGACATTCCCTGTGGAATGTGTAATTGAAGGCCCACTCTGTGACATTACCTATGGACTGTGTAACTGAAGGCCTACTCTGTGACATTCCCTGTGGGCTGTGTAATTGAAGACCTACTCTGTGACATTCCCTGTGGGCTGTGTAATTGAAGGCCCACTCTGTGACATTCACTGTGGGCTGTGTAATTGAAGGCCCACTCTTTGACATTCCCTGTGGACTGTGTAATTGAAGGCCCACTCTGAGACATTCCCTGTTGGTTGTGTAATTGGAGGCCCACTCTGTGGCTTTTCCCCTTGATAGTGTAATTGAAGGCTTACTCTTTGACTATCTCTTTGGACTTTGTAATCGAAGGCCCACTCTGTGACATTTCCTGTGGACTGTGTAATCGAAGGCCCACTCTGTGACATTCCCTCTGGGCTGTGTAATCGAAGGCCCACTCTGTGACATTCCCTGTGGGCTGTGTAATTGAAGGCCTACTCTGTGACCTTCCCTGTGGGCTGTGTAATTGAAGGCCTACTCTGTGACATTCCCAGTGGGCTGTGTAATCGAAGGCCCACTCTGTGACTTTTCCCCTTGAAGGTGTAATTGAAGGCCTACTCTTTGACTATCTTTTTGGATTTTGTAATCGAAGGCCCACTCTGTGACATTCCCTGTGGGCTGTGTAATCGAAGGCCCACTCTGTGACATTCCCTGTGGGCTGTGTAATCGAAGGCCCACTCTGTGACATTCCCTGTGGGCTGTGTGATCGAAGGCCCACTCTGCTAGTTTCCCTATGGGCTGTGTAATTGGAGGCCCACTCTGTGACATTCCCTGTGGGCTGTGTAACTGAAGGCCCACTCCGTGACATTCCCTGTTGGCTGTGTAATCGAAGACCCACTCTGTGAAATTCCCTGTGGACTGTGTAATTGCTGGCCCACTCTGTGACATTCCCTGTTGGCTGTGTAATCGATGGCCCATTCTGTGACATTCCCTGTGGGCTGTTTCATTGAAGGCCCACTCTGTGACATTCCCTGTGGGCTGTGTAATTGAAGGCCCACTCTGTGACATTCCCTGTGTGCTGTGTAATTGAAGGCCCACTCTGTGACATTCCCTGTGGGCTGTGTAATTGATGGCCCATTCTTTGACATTCGCTGTGGGCTGTGTAATCGAAGGCCCACTCTGTGACATTCCCTGTTGGTTGTGTAATTGGAGGCCCACTCTGTGGCTTTTCCCCTTGATAGTGTAATTGAAGGCCTACTCTTTGACTTTCTCTCTGGACTTTGTAATCGAAGGCCCACTCTGTGGCTTTTCCCCTTGATTGTGTAATTGATGGCCAAATCTGTGACATTCCCTGTGGACTGTGTAATCGAAAGCCCACTCTGTGACTTTCCCTGTGGGCTGTATAATTGAAGGCCCACTCTGTGACTTTCCATCTGGACTGTGTAATTGAAGGCCCACTCTGTGACTTTCCATCTGGACTGTGTAATTGAAGGCCCACTCTGTGACTTTCCATCTGGACTGTGTAATTGAAGGCCCACTCTGTGACTTTCCATCTGGACTGTGTAATTGAAGGCCCACTCTGTGACTTTCCATCTGGACTGTATAATTGAAGGCCCACTCTGTGACTTTCCATCTGGACTGTGTAATTGAAGGCCCACTCTGTGACATTTCCTGTGGGCTGTGTAATCGAAGGCCCACTCTGTGACTTTCCCTCTGGGCTGTGTAATCGAAGGCACACTCAGTGACATTCCCTGTGAGCTGTGTAATTGAAGGCCTACTCTGTGGCATTCCCTGTGGGCTGTGTAATTGAAGGCCCACTCTGTGACATTCCCTGTTGGCTACGTAATTGGAGGCCCACTCTGTGGCTTTTCCCCTTGACAGTGTAATTGAAGGCCTACTCTTTGACTTTCTCTCTGGACTTTGTAATCGAAGTCCCACTCTGTGACATTACCAGTGGGCTGTGTAATCGAAGAGCCACTCTGTGAATTTCCCTCTGGGCTGTGTAATTGAAGGCCCACTCTGTGACATTCCCTGTGCGCTGTGTAATTGAAAGCCCACTCTGTGACATTCCCTGTGCGCTGTGTAATTGAAAGCCCACTCTGTGACATTCCCTGTGGACTGTGTAATTGCAGGCCCACTCTGTGATATTCCCTGTCTGCTGTGTAATTGAAAGCCCACTCTGTGAATTTCCCTGTTGGCTGTGTAATTGATGGCCCACTCTGTGACATTCCCTGTGGGCTGTGTAATTGAAGGCCCACTCTGTGACATTCCCTGTGTGCTGTGTAATTGAAGGCCCACTCTGTGACATTCCCTGTGGGCTGTGTAATTGAAGGCCCACTCTGTGACATTCCCTGTGTGCTGTGTAATTGAAGGCCCACTCTGTGACATTCCCTGTGGGCTGTGTAATTGAAGGCCCACTCTGTGACATTCCCTGTTGGTTGTGTAATTGGAGGCCCACTCTGTGGCTTTTCCCCTTGATAGTGTAATTGAAGGCCTACTCTTTGACTTTCTCTCTGGACTTTGTAATCGAAGTCCCACTCTGTGGCTTTTCCCCTTGATTGTGTAATTGAAGGCCAAATCTGTGACATTCCCTGTGGACTGTGTAATCGAAGGCCCACTCTGTGACTTTCCATCTGGACTGTGTAATTGAAGGCCCACTCTGTGACATTCCCTGTGGGCTGTGTAATCGAAGGCCCACTCTGTGACTTTCCCTCTGGGCTGTATAATTGAAGGCCCACTCTGTGACTTTCCATCTGGACTGTGTAATTGAAGGCCCACTCTGTGACATTCCCTGTGGGCTGTGTAATCGAAGGCCCACTCTGTGACTTTCCCTCTGGGCTGTGTAATCGAAGGCACACTCAGTGACATTCCCTGTGAGCTGTGTAATTGAAGGCCTACTCTGTGGCATTCCCTGTGAGCTGTGTAATTGAAGGCCTACTCTGTGACATTCCCTGTTGGCTACGTAATTGGAGGCCCACTCTGTGGCTTTTCCCCTTGATAGTGTAATTGAAGGCCTACTCTTTGACTTTCTCTCTGGACTTTGTAATCGAAGTCCCACTCTGTGACATTAGCAGTGGGCTGTGTAATCGAAGAGCCACTCTGTGAATTTCCCTCTGGGCTGTGTAATTGAAGGCCCACTCTGTGACATTCCCTGTGCGCTGTGTAATTGAAAGCCCACTCTGTGACATTCCCAGTGGACTGTGTAATTGAAGTCCCACTCCGTGACATTCCCTGTGGACTGTGTAATTGCAGGCCCACTCTGTGATATTCCCTGTGCGCTGTGTAATTGAAAGCCCACTCTGTGAATTTCCCTGTTGGCTGTGTAATTGATGGCCCACTCTGTGACATTCCCAGTGGACTGTGTAATTGATGGCCCACTCTGTGACATTCCCTGTGGACTGTGTAATTGCAGGCCCACTCTGTGACATTCGCTGTGGGCTGTGTAATCGAAGGCCCGCTCTGTGACATTCCCAGTGGGCTGTGTAATCGAAGGCCCTCTCTGTGACATTCCCAGTGGGCTGTGTAATTGAAGTCCCACTCTGTGACATTCCCTGTGGGCTGTGTAATTGATGGCCCACTCTGTGACTTTTCCCCTTGATAGTGTAATTGAAGGCCTACTCTTTGACTATCTCTTTGGACTTTGTAATCGAAGGCCCACTCTTTGTCTTTCTCTGTGGGCTGTGTAATTGAAGGCCCACTCTGTGACATTCCCTGTGGACTGTGTAATTGGAGGCCCACTCTGTGACATTCCCTGTGGGCTGTGTAATCGAAGGCCCACTCTTTGACATTCCCTGTTGGTTGTGTAATTGGAGGCCCACTCTGTGGCTTTTCCCCTTGATAGTGTAATTGAAGGCCAACTCTGTGACATTCCCTGTGGACTGTGTAATCGAAGGCCCACTCTGTGACTTTCCCTGTGGGCTGTATAATTGAAGGCCCACTCTGTGACTTTCCATCTGGACTGTGTAATTGAAGGCCCACTCTGTGACATTTCCTGTGGGCTGTGAAATCGAAGGCCCACTCTGTGACTTTCCCTCTGGGCTGTGTAATCGAAGGCACACTCAGTGACATTCCCTGTGAGCTGTGTAATTGAAGGCCCACTCTGTGACATTCCCTGTGGGCTGTGTAATTGAAGGCCCACTCTGTGACATTCCCTGTTGGCTACGTAATTGGAGGCCCACTCTGTGGCTTTTCCCCTTGATAGTGTAATTGAAGGCCTACTCTTTGACTTTCTCTCTGGACTTTGTAATCGAAGTCCCACTCTGTGACATTACCAGTGGGCTGTGTAATCGAAGAGCCACTCTGTGAATTTCCCTCTGGGCTGTGTAATTGAAGGCCCACTCTGTGACATTCCCTGTGCGCTGTGTAATTGAAAGCCCACTCTGTGACATTCCCAGTGGACTGTGTAATTGAAGGCCCACTCTGTGACATTCCCTGTGGACTGTGTAATTGCAGGCCCACTCTGTGATATTCCCTGTGCGCTGTGTAATTGAAAGCCCACTCTGTGAATTTCCCTGTTGGCTGTGTAATTGATGGCCCACTCTGTGACATTCCCAGTGGACTGTGTAATTGAAGGCCCATTCTGTGACATTACCTATGGACTGTGTAACTGAAGGCCTACTCTGTGACATTCCCTGTTGGCTGTGTAATCGAAGGCCCACTCTGTGACATTCCCTTAGGACTGTGTAATTGAAGACCTACACTGTGACATTCCCTGTGGGCTGTGTAATTGAAGCCCCACTCTGTGACATTCCCTGTTGGTTGTGTAATTGGAGGCCCACTCTGTGGCTTTTCCCCTTGATAGTGTAGTTGAAGGCCTACTCTTTGACTATCTCTTTGGACTTTGTAATCGAAGGCCCACTCTGTGACATTTCCTGTGGACTGTGTAATCGAAGGCCAAACTCTGTGACATTCCCTGTGGGCTGTGTAATCGAAGGCCCACTCTGTGACATTCCCTGTGGGCTGTGTAATCGAAGGCCAAACTCTGTGACATTCCCTGTGGGCTGTGTAATTGAAGGCCCACTCTGTGACATTCCATGTGGGCTGTGTAATTTAAGGCCTACACTGTGACATTCCCTGTGGGCTGTGTAATTGAAGGCCCACTCTGTGACTTTTCCCCTTGAAGGTGTAATTGCAGGCCTACTCTTTGACTATCTTTTTGGACTTTGTAATCGAAGGCCCACTCTGCTAGTTTCCCTATGGGCTGTGTAATTGGAGGCCCACTCTGTGACATTCCCTGTGGGCTGTGTAACTGAAGGCCCACTCTGTGACATTCCCTGTTGGCTGTGTAATCGAAGTCCCACTCTGTGACATTCCCTGTGGACTGTGTAATTGAAGGCCCACTCTGTGACATTCCCTGTGGGCTGTGTAATCGATGGCCCATTCTGTGACATTCCCTGTGGGCTGTTTAATTGAAGGCCCTCTCTGTGACATTCCCTGTGGGCTGTGTAATTGAAGGCCCACTCTGTGACATTCCCTGTGGGCTGTGTAATTGAAGGCCCACTCTGTGACATTCCCTGTGGGCTGTGTAATTGAAGGCCCACTCTGTTACATTCCCTGTGGGCTGTGTAATTGAAGGCCCACTCTGTTACATTCCCTGTGGGCTGTGTAATTGAAGGCCCACTCTGTGACATTCCCTGTTGGTTGTGTAATTGGAGGCCCACTCTGTGGCTTTTCCCCTTGATAGTGTAATTGAAGGCCTACTCTTTGACTTTCCCCCTGGACTTTGTAATCGAAGGCCCACTCTGTGGCTTTTCCCCTTGATTGTGTAATCGAAGGCCCACTCTGTGACTTTCCCTCTGGGCTGTATAATTGAAGGCCCACTCTGTGATTTTCCATCTGGACTGTGTAATTGAAGGCCCACTCTGTGACATTCCCTGTGGGCTGTGTAATTGAAGGCCTACTCTGTGGCATTCCCACTGGGCTGTGTAATTGAAGGCCCACTCTGTGACATTCCCTGTTGGCTATGTAATTGGAGGCCCACTCTGTGGCTTTTCCCCTTGATAGTTTAATTGAAGTCCTACTCTTTGACTTTCTCTCTGGACTTTGTAATCGAAGTCCCACTCTGTGACATTAGCAGTGGGCTGTGTAATCGAAGAGCCACTCTGTGAATTTCCCTCTGGGCTGTGTAATTGAAGGCCTACTCTGTGATATTCCCTGTGGACTGTGTAATTGACGGCCCACTCTGTGACTTTTCCCCTTGATAGTGTAATTGAAGGCCTACTCTTTGACTATCTCTTTGGACTTTGTAATCGAAGGCCCACTCTTTGTCTTTCCCTGTGGGCTGTGTAATCGAAGTCCAACTCTGTGACAGCCCTTCTGGACTGTGTAAATAAAGCCCCACTCTGTGACATTCCCTGTTGGCTGTGTAATCGAAGGCCCACTCTGTGACATTCCCTGTGGAATGTGTAATTGAAGGCCCACTCTGTGACATTACCTATGGACTGTGTAACTGAAGGCCTACTCTGTGACATTCCCTGTGGGCTGTGTAATTGAAGACCTACTCTGTGACATTCCCTGTGGGCTGTGTAATTGAAGGCCCACTCTGTGACATTCACTGTGGGCTGTGTAATTGAAGGCCCACTCTTTGACATTCCCTGTGGACTGTGTAATTGAAGGCCCACTCTGAGACATTCCCTGTTGGTTGTGTAATTGGAGGCCCACTCTGTGGCTTTTCCCCTTGATAGTGTAATTGAAGGCTTACTCTTTGACTATCTCTTTGGACTTTGTAATCGAAGGCCCACTCTGTGACATTTCCTGTGGACTGTGTAATCGAAGGCCCACTCTGTGACATTCCCTCTGGGCTGTGTAATCGAAGGCCCACTCTGTGACATTCCCTGTGGGCTGTGTAATTGAAGGCCTACTCTGTGACCTTCCCTGTGGGCTGTGTAATTGAAGGCCTACTCTGTGACATTCCCAGTGGGCTGTGTAATCGAAGGCCCACTCTGTGACTTTTCCCCTTGAAGGTGTAATTGAAGGCCCACTCTTTGACATTCCCTGTGGGCTGTGTAATCGAAGGCCCACTCTGTGACATTCCCTGTGGGCTGTGTAATCGAAGGCCCACTCTGTGACATTCCCTGTGGGCTGTGTAATCGAAGGCCCACTCTGTGACATTCCCTGTGGGCTGTGTAATCGAAGGCCCACTCTGTGACATTCCCTGTGGGCTGTGTGATCGAAGGCCCACTCTGCTAGTTTCCCTATGGGCTGTGTAATTGGAGGCCCACTCTGTGACATTCCCTGTGGGCTGTGTAACTGAAGGCCCACTCCGTGACATTCCCTGTTGGCTGTGTAATCGAAGACCCACTCTGTGAAATTCCCTGTGGACTGTGTAATTGCTGGCCCATTCTGTGACATTCCCTGTTGGCTGTGTAATCGATGGCCCATTCTGTGACATTCCCTGTGGGCTGTTTCATTGAAGGCCCACTCTGTGACATTCCCTGTGGGCTGTGTAATTGAAGGCCCACTCTGTGACATTCCCTGTGTGCTGTGTAATTGAAGGCCCACTCTGTGACATTCCCTGTGGGCTGTGTAATTGATGGCCCATTCTTTGACATTCGCTGTGGGCTGTTTCATTGAAGGCCCACTCTGTGACATTCCCTGTGGGCTGTGTAATTGAAGGCCCACTCTGTGACATTCCCTGTTGGTTGTGTAATTGGAGGCCCACTCTGTGGCTTTTCCCCTTGATAGTGTAATTGAAGGCCTACTCTTTGACTTTCTCTCTGGACTTTGTAATCGAAGGCCCACTCTGTGGCTTTTCCCCTTGATTGTGTAATTGATGGCCAAATCTGTGACATTCCCTGTGGACTGTGTAATCGAAAGCCCACTCTGTGACTTTCCCTGTGGGCTGTATAATTGAAGGCCCACTCTGTGACTTTCCATCTGGACTGTGTAATTGAAGGCCCACTCTGTGACTTTCCATCTGGACTGTGTAATTGAAGGCCCACTCTGTGACTTTCCATCTGGACTGTGTAATTGAAGGCCCACTCTGTGACTTTCCATCTGGACTGTGTAATTGAAGGCCCACTCTGTGACTTTCCATCTGGACTGTATAATTGAAGGCCCACTCTGTGACTTTCCATCTGGACTGTGTAATTGAAGGCCCACTCTGTGACATTTCCTGTGGGCTGTGTAATCGAAGGCCCACTCTGTGACTTTCCCTCTGGGCTGTGTAATCGAAGGCACACTCAGTGACATTCCCTGTGAGCTGTGTAATTGAAGGCCTACTCTGTGGCATTCCCTGTGGGCTGTGTAATTGAAGGCCCACTCTGTGACATTCCCTGTTGGCTACGTAATTGGAGGCCCACTCTGTGGCTTTTCCCCTTGACAGTGTAATTGAAGGCCTACTCTTTGACTTTCTCTCTGGACTTTGTAATCGAAGTCCCACTCTGTGACATTACCAGTGGGCTGTGTAATCGAAGAGCCACTCTGTGAATTTCCCTCTGGGCTGTGTAATTGAAGGCCCACTCTGTGACATTCCCTGTGCGCTGTGTAATTGAAAGCCCACTCTGTGACATTCCCTGTGCGCTGTGTAATTGAAAGCCCACTCTGTGACATTCCCTGTGGACTGTGTAATTGCAGGCCCACTCTGTGATATTCCCTGTGTGCTGTGTAATTGAAAGCCCACTCTGTGAATTTCCCTGTTGGCTGTGTAATTGATGGCCCACTCTGTGACATTCCCTGTGGGCTGTGTAATTGAAGGCCCACTCTGTGACATTCCCTGTGTGCTGTGTAATTGAAGGCCCACTCTGTGACATTCCCTGTGGGCTGTGTAATTGAAGGCCCACTCTGTGACATTCCCTGTTGGTTGTGTAATTGGAGGCCCACTCTGTGGCTTTTCCCCTTGATAGTGTAATTGAAGGCCTACTCTTTGACTTTCTCTCTGGACTTTGTAATCGAAGTCCCACTCTGTGGCTTTTCCCCTTGATTGTGTAATTGAAGGCCAAATCTGTGACATTCCCTGTGGACTGTGTAATCGAAGGCCCACTCTGTGACTTTCCATCTGGACTGTGTAATTGAAGGCCCACTCTGTGACATTCCCTGTGGGCTGTGTAATCGAAGGCCCACTCTGTGACTTTCCCTCTGGGCTGTATAATTGAAGGCCCACTCTGTGACTTTCCATCTGGACTGTGTAATTGAAGGCCCACTCTGTGACATTCCCTGTGGGCTGTGTAATCGAAGGCCCACTCTGTGACTTTCCCTCTGGGCTGTGTAATCGAAGGCACACTCAGTGACATTCCCTGTGAGCTGTGTAATTGAAGGCCTACTCTGTGGCATTCCCTGTGAGCTGTGTAATTGAAGGCCTACTCTGTGACATTCCCTGTTGGCTACGTAATTGGAGGCCCACTCTGTGGCTTTTCCCCTTGATAGTGTAATTGAAGGCCTACTCTTTGACTTTCTCTCTGGACTTTGTAATCGAAGTCCCACTCTGTGACATTAGCAGTGGGCTGTGTAATCGAAGAGCCACTCTTTGAATTTCCCTCTGGGCTGTGTAATTGAAGGCCCACTCTGTGACATTCCCTGTGCGCTGTGTAATTGAAAGCCCACTCTGTGACATTCCCAGTGGACTGTGTAATTGAAGTCCCACTCCGTGACATTCCCTGTGGACTGTGTAATTGCAGGCCCACTCTGTGATATTCCCTGTGCGCTGTGTAATTGAAAGCCCACTCTGTGAATTTCCCTGTTGGCTGTGTAATTGATGGCCCACTCTGTGACATTCCCAGTGGACTGTGTAATTGATGGCCCACTCTGTGACATTCCCTGTGGACTGTGTAATTGCAGGCCCACTCTGTGACATTCGCTGTGGGCTGTGTAATCGAAGGCCCGCTCTGTGACATTCCCAGTGGGCTGTGTAATCGAAGGCCCTCTCTGTGACATTCCCAGTGGGCTGTGTAATCAAAGGCCCACTCTGTGACATTCCCTGTGGACTGTGTAATTGAAGGCCCACTCTGTGACATTCCCTGTGGGCTGTGTAATTGAAGTCCCACTCTGTGACATTCCCTGTGGGCTGTGTAATTGATGGCCCACTCTGTGACTTTTCCCCTTGATAGTGTAATTGAAGGCCTACTCTTTGACTATCTCTTTGGACTTTGTAATCGAAGGCCCACTCTTTGTCTTTCTCTGTGGGCTGTGTAATTGAAGGCCCACTCTGTGACATTCCCTGTGGACTGTGTAATTGGAGGCCCACTCTGTGACATTCCCTGTGGGCTGTGTAATCGAAGGCCCACTCTTTGACATTCCCTGTTGGTTGTGTAATTGGAGGCCCACTCTGTGGCTTTTCCCCTTGATAGTGTAATTGAAGGCCAACTCTGTGACATTCCCTGTGGACTGTGTAATCGAAGGCCCACTCTGTGACTTTCCCTGTGGGCTGTATAATTGAAGGCCCACTCTGTGACTTTCCATCTGGACTGTGTAATTGAAGGCCCACTCTGTGACATTTCCTGTGGGCTGTGAAATCGAAGGCCCACTCTGTGACTTTCCCTCTGGGCTGTGTAATCGAAGGCACACTCAGTGACATTCCCTGTGAGCTGTGTAATTGAAGGCCCACTCTGTGACATTCCCTGTGGGCTGTGTAATTGAAGGCCCACTCTGTGACATTCCCTGTTGGCTACGTAATTGGAGGCCCACTCTGTGGCTTTTCCCCTTGATAGTGTAATTGAAGGCCTACTCTTTGACTTTCTCTCTGGACTTTGTAATCGAAGTCCCACTCTGTGACATTACCAGTGGGCTGTGTAATCGAAGAGCCACTCTGTGAATTTCCCTCTGGGCTGTGTAATTGAAGGCCCACTCTGTGACATTCCCTGTGCGCTGTGTAATTGAAAGCCCACTCTGTGACATTCCCAGTGGACTGTGTAATTGAAGGCCCACTCTGTGACATTCCCAGTGGACTGTGTAATTGAAGGCCCACTCTGTGACATTCCCAGTGGACTGTGTAATTGAAGGCCCACTCTGTGACATTCCCTGTGGACTGTGTAATTGCAGGCCCACTCTGTGATATTCCCTGTGCGCTGTGTAATTGAAAGCCCACTCTGTGAATTTCCCTGTTGGCTGTGTAATTGATGGCCCACTCTGTGACATTCCCAGTGGACTGTGTAATTGAAGGCCCATTCTGTGACATTACCTATGGACTGTGTAACTGAAGGCCTACTCTGTGACATTCCCTGTTGGCTGTGTAATCGAAGGCCCACTCTGTGACATTCCCTTAGGACTGTGTAATTGAAGACCTACACTGTGACATTCCCTGTGGGCTGTGTAATTGAAGGCCCACTCTGTGACATTCCCTGTTGGTTGTGTAATTGGAGGCCCACTCTGTGGCTTTTCCCCTTGATAGTGTAGTTGAAGGCCTACTCTTTGACTATCTCTTTGGACTTTGTAATCGAAGGCCCACTCTGTGACATTTCCTGTGGACTGTGTAATCGAAGGCCAAACTCTGTGACATTCCCTGTGGGCTGTGTAATCGAAGGCCCACTCTGTGACATTTCCTGTGGACTGTGTAATCGAAGGCCAAACTCTGTGACATTCCCTGTGGGCTGTGTAATCGAAGGCCCACTCTGTGACATTCCATGTGGGCTGTGTAATTTAAGGCCTACACTGTGACATTCCCTGTGGGCTGTGTAATTGAAGGCCCACTCTGTGACTTTTCCCCTTGAAGGTGTAATTGCAGGCCTACTCTTTGACTATCTTTTTGGACTTTGTAATCGAAGGCCCACTCTGCTAGTTTCCCTATGGGCTGTGTAATTGGAGGCCCACTCTGTGACATTCCCTGTGGGCTGTGTAACTGAAGGCCCACTCTGTGACATTCCCTGTTGGCTGTGTAATCGAAGTCCCACTCTGTGACATTCCCTGTGGACTGTGTAATTGAAGGCCCACTCTGTGACATTCCCTGTGGGCTGTGTAATCGATGGCCCACTCTGTGACATTCCCTGTGGGCTGTTTAATTGAAGGCCCTCTCTGTGACATTCCCTGTGGGCTGTGTAATTGAAGGCCCACTCTGTGACATTCCCTGTGGGCTGTGTAATTGAAGGCCCACTCTGTGACATTCCCTGTGGGCTGTGTAATTGAAGGCCCACTCTGTTACATTCCCTGTGGGCTGTGTAATTGAAGGCCCACTCTGTTACATTCCCTGTGGGCTGTGTAATTGAAGGCCCACTCTGTGACATTCCCTGTTGGTTGTGTAATTGGAGGCCCACTCTGTGGCTTTTCCCCTTGATAGTGTAATTGAAGGCCTACTCTTTGACTTTCCCCCTGGACTTTGTAATCGAAGGCCCACTCTGTGGCTTTTCCCCTTGATTGTGTAATCGAAGGCCCACTCTGTGACTTTCCCTCTGGGCTGTATAATTGAAGGCCCACTCTGTGATTTTCCATCTGGACTGTGTAATTGAAGGCCCACTCTGTGACATTCCCTGTGGGCTGTGTAATTGAAGGCCTACTCTGTGGCATTCCCACTGGGCTGTGTAATTGAAGGCCCACTCTGTGACATTCCCTGTTGGCTATGTAATTGGAGGCCCACTCTGTGGCTTTTCCCCTTGATAGTTTAATTGAAGTCCTACTCTTTGACTTTCTCTCTGGACTTTGTAATCGAAGTCCCACTCTGTGACATTAGCAGTGGGCTGTGTAATCGAAGAGCCACTCTGTGAATTTCCCTCTGGGCTGTGTAATTGAAGGCCTACTCTGTGATATTCCCTGTGGACTGTGTAATTGACGGCCCACTCTGTGACTTTTCCCCTTGATAGTGTAATTGAAGGCCTACTCTTTGACTATCTCTTTGGACTTTGTAATCGAAGGCCCACTCTTTGTCTTTCCCTGTGGGCTGTGTAATCGAAGTCCAACTCTGTGACAGCCCTTCTGGACTGTGTAAATAAAGCCCCACTCTGTGACATTCCCTGTTGGCTGTGTAATCGAAGGCCCACTCTGTGACATTCCCTGTGGAATGTGTAATTGAAGGCCCACTCTGTGACATTACCTATGGACTGTGTAACTGAAGGCCTACTCTGTGACATTCCCTGTGGGCTGTGTAATTGAAGACCTACTCTGTGACATTCACTGTGGGCTGTGTAATTGAAGGCCCACTCTTTGACATTCCCTGTGGACTGTGTAATTGAAGGCCCACTCTGAGACATTCCCTGTTGGTTGTGTAATTGGAGGCCCACTCTGTGGCTTTTCCCCTTGATAGTGTAATTGAAGGCTTACTCTTTGACTATCTCTTTGGACTTTGTAATCGAAGGCCCACTCTGTGACATTTCCTGTGGACTGTGTAATCGAAGGCCCACTCTGTGACATTCCCTCTGGGCTGTGTAATCGAAGGCCCACTCTGTGACATTCCCTGTGGGCTGTGTAATTGAAGGCCTACTCTGTGACCTTCCCTGTGGGCTGTGTAATTGAAGGCCTACTCTGTGACATTCCCAGTGGGCTGTGTAATCGAAGGCCCACTCTGTGACTTTTCCCCTTGAAGGTGTAATTGAAGGCCTACTCTTTGACTATCTTTTTGGATTTTGTAATCGAAGGCCCACTCTGTGACATTCCCTGTGGGCTGTGTAATCGAAGGCCCACTCTGTGACATTCCCTGTGGGCTGTGTAATCGAAGGCCCACTCTGTGACATTCCCTGTGGGCTGTGTGATCGAAGGCCCACTCTGCTAGTTTCCCTATGGGCTGTGTAATTGGAGGCCCACTCTGTGACATTCCCTGTGGGCTGTGTAACTGAAGGCCCACTCCGTGACATTCCCTGTTGGCTGTGTAATCGAAGACCCACTCTGTGAAATTCCCTGTGGACTGTGTAATTGCTGGCCCACTCTGTGACATTCCCTGTTGGCTGTGTAATCGATGGCCCATTCTGTGACATTCCCTGTGGGCTGTTTCATTGAAGGCCCACTCTGTGACATTCCCTGTGGGCTGTGTAATTGAAGGCCCACTCTGTGACATTCCCTGTGTGCTGTGTAATTGAAGGCCCACTCTGTGACATTCCCTGTGGGCTGTGTAATTGATGGCCCATTCTTTGACATTCGCTGTGGGCTGTGTAATCGAAGGCCCACTCTGTGACATTCCCTGTTGGTTGTGTAATTGGAGGCCCACTCTGTGGCTTTTCCCCTTGATAGTGTAATTGAAGGCCTACTCTTTGACTTTCTCTCTGGACTTTGTAATCGAAGGCCCACTCTGTGGCTTTTCCCCTTGATTGTGTAATTGATGGCCAAATCTGTGACATTCCCTGTGGACTGTGTAATCGAAAGCCCACTCTGTGACTTTCCCTGTGGGCTGTATAATTGAAGGCCCACTCTGTGACTTTCCATCTGGACTGTGTAATTGAAGGCCCACTCTGTGACTTTCCATCTGGACTGTGTAATTGAAGGCCCACTCTGTGACTTTCCATCTGGACTGTGTAATTGAAGGCCCACTCTGTGACTTTCCATCTGGACTGTGTAATTGAAGGCCCACTCTGTGACTTTCCATCTGGACTGTATAATTGAAGGCCCACTCTGTGACTTTCCATCTGGACTGTGTAATTGAAGGCCCACTCTGTGACATTTCCTGTGGGCTGTGTAATCGAAGGCCCACTCTGTGACTTTCCCTCTGGGCTGTGTAATCGAAGGCACACTCAGTGACATTCCCTGTGAGCTGTGTAATTGAAGGCCTACTCTGTGGCATTCCCTGTGGGCTGTGTAATTGAAGGCCCACTCTGTGACATTCCCTGTTGGCTACGTAATTGGAGGCCCACTCTGTGGCTTTTCCCCTTGACAGTGTAATTGAAGGCCTACTCTTTGACTTTCTCTCTGGACTTTGTAATCGAAGTCCCACTCTGTGACATTACCAGTGGGCTGTGTAATCGAAGAGCCACTCTGTGAATTTCCCTCTGGGCTGTGTAATTGAAGGCCCACTCTGTGACATTCCCTGTGCGCTGTGTAATTGAAAGCCCACTCTGTGACATTCCCTGTGCGCTGTGTAATTGAAAGCCCACTCTGTGACATTCCCTGTGGACTGTGTAATTGCAGGCCCACTCTGTGATATTCCCTGTCTGCTGTGTAATTGAAAGCCCACTCTGTGAATTTCCCTGTTGGCTGTGTAATTGATGGCCCACTCTGTGACATTCCCTGTGGGCTGTGTAATTGAAGGCCCACTCTGTGACATTCCCTGTGTGCTGTGTAATTGAAGGCCCACTCTGTGACATTCCCTGTGGGCTGTGTAATTGAAGGCCCACTCTGTGACATTCCCTGTGGGCGGTGTAATCGAAGGCCCACTCTGTGACATTCCCTGTTGGTTGTGTAATTGGAGGCCCACTCTGTGGCTTTTCCCCTTGATAGTGTAATTGAAGGCCTACTCTTTGACTTTCTCTCTGGACTTTGTAATCGAAGTCCCACTCTGTGGCTTTTCCCCTTGATTGTGTAATTGAAGGCCAAATCTGTGACATTCCCTGTGGACTGTGTAATCGAAGGCCCACTCTGTGACTTTCCATCTGGACTGTGTAATTGAAGGCCCACTCTGTGACATTCCCTGTGGGCTGTGTAATCGAAGGCCCACTCTGTGACTTTCCCTCTGGGCTGTATAATTGAAGGCCCACTCTGTGACTTTCCATCTGGACTGTGTAATTGAAGGCCCACTCTGTGACATTCCCTGTGGGCTGTGTAATCGAAGGCCCACTCTGTGACTTTCCCTCTGGGCTGTGTAATCGAAGGCACACTCAGTGACATTCCCTGTGAGCTGTGTAATTGAAGGCCTACTCTGTGGCATTCCCTGTGAGCTGTGTAATTGAAGGCCTACTCTGTGACATTCCCTGTTGGCTACGTAATTGGAGGCCCACTCTGTGGCTTTTCCCCTTGATAGTGTAATTGAAGGCCTACTCTTTGACTTTCTCTCTGGACTTTGTAATCGAAGTCCCACTCTGTGACATTAGCAGTGGGCTGTGTAATTGAAGGCCCACTCTGTGACTTTTCCCCTTGATAGTGTAATTGAAGGCCTACTCTTTGACTATCTCTTTGGACTTTGTAATCGAAGGCCCACTCTGTGACATTCCCTGTTGGCTGTGTAATCGAAGGCCCACTCTGTGACATTCCCTATGGGCTGTGTAATTGAAGGCCCACTCTGTGGCATTCCCTGTGGGCTGTGTAATTGAAGGCCCACTCTGTGGCATTCCCTGTGGGCTGTGTAATTGAAGGCCTACTCTGTGACATTCCCAGTGGGCTGTGTAATCGAAAGCCCACTCTGTGACTTTTCCCCTTGAAGGTGTAATTGAAGGCCTACTCTTTGACTATCTTTTTGGCTTTGTAATCAAAGGCCCACTCTGTGACATTCCCTGTGGGCTGTGTAATCGAAGGCCCACTCTGTGACATTCCCTGTGGGCTGTGTGATCGAAGGCCCACTCTGTGACTTTCCCTCTGGGCTGTGTAATCGAAGGCACACTCAGTGACATTCCCTGTGAGCTGTGTAATTGAAGGCCTACTCTGTGGCATTCCCTGTGAGCTGTGTAATTGAAGGCCTACTCTGTGACATTCCCTGTTGGCTACGTAATTGGAGGCCCACTCTGTGGCTTTTCCCCTTGATAGTGTAATTGAAGGCCTACTCTTTGACTTTCTCTCTGGACTTTGTAATCGAAGTCCCACTCTGTGACATTAGCAGTGGGCTGTGTAATTGAAGGCCCACTCTGTGACTTTTCCCCTTGATAGTGTAATTGAAGGCCTACTCTTTGACTATCTCTTTGGACTTTGTAATCGAAGGCCCACTCTGTGACATTCCCTGTTGGCTGTGTAATCGAAGGCCCACTCTGTGACATTCCCTATGGGCTGTGTAATTGAAGGCCCACTCTGTGGCATTCCCTGTGGGCTGTGTAATTGAAGGCCTACTCTGTGACATTCCCAGTGGGCTGTGTAATCGAAAGCCCACTCTGTGACTTTTCCCCTTGAAGGTGTAATTGAAGGCCTACTCTTTGACTATCTTTTTGGCTTTGTAATCAAAGGCCCACTCTGTGACATTCCCTGTGGGCTGTGTAATCGAAGGCCCACTCTGTGACATTCCCTGTGGGCTGTGTGATCGAAGGCCCACTCTGCTAGTTTCCCTATGGGCTGTGTAATTGGAGGCCCACTCTGTGACATTCCCTGTGGGCTGTGTAACTGAAGGCCCACTCTGTGACATTCCCTGTGGACTGTGTAATTGCTGGCCCACTCTGTGACATTCCCTGTGGGCTATGTAATCGATGGCCCATTCTGTGACATTCCCTGTGGGCTGTTTAATTGAAGGCCCACTCTGTGACATTCCCTGTGGGCTGTGTAATTGATGGCCCACTCTGTGACTTTCCCTCTGGGCTGTATAATTGAAGGCCCACTCTGTGACTTTTCATCTGGACTGTGTAATTGAAGGCCTACTCTTTGACTATCTCTTTGGACTTTGTAATCGAAGGCCCACTCTTTTACAGCCCTTCTGGACTGTGCAAATAAAGCCCCACTCTGTGACATTCCCTGTGGGCTGTGTAATCGAAGGCCCACTCTGTGACATTCCCTGTGGGCTGTGTGATCGAAGGCCCTCTCTGTGACATTCCCTGTGGGCTGTGTAATTGGAGGACCACTCTGTGACATTACCTATGGACTGTGTAATTGAAGGCCCACTCTGTGACATTCCCTGTGGGCTGTGTGATCGAAGGCCCACTCTGCTAGTTTCCCTATGGGCTGTGTAATTGGAGGACCACTCTGTGACATTACCTATGGACTGTGTAATTGAAGGCCCACTCTGTGACATTACCTATGGACTGTGTAACTGAAGGCCTACGCTGTGACATTCCCTGTGGGCTGTGTAATCGAAGACCCACTCTGTGACATTCCCTGTGGACTGTGTAATTGCTGGCCCACTCTGTGACATTCCCTGTGGGCTGTGTAATCGATGGCCCATTCTGTGACATTCCCTGTGGGCTGTTTAATTGAAGGCCCACTCTGTGACATTCGCTGTGGGCTGTGTAATCGAAGGCCCACTCTGTGACATTCCCTGTGGGCTGTGTAATCGATGGCCCATTCTGTGACATTCCCTGTGGGCTGTTTAATTGAAGGCCCACTCTGTGACATTCGCTGTGGGCTGTGTAATCGAAGGCCCACTCTGTGACATTCCCTGTTGGTTGTGTAATCGAAGGCCCACTCTGTGGCTTTTCCCCTTGATTGTGTAATTGAAGGCCTACTCTGTGACTTTTCATCTGGACTGTGTAATTGAAGGCCCACTCTGTGACATTCCCTGTGGGCTGTGTAATTGACGGCCCACTCTGTGATATTCCCTGTCGGCTGTGTAACTGAAGGCCCACTCTGTGACATTCCCTGTCGGCTGTGTAACTGAAGGCCCACTCTGTGACATTCCCAGTGGGCTGGGTCATTGAAGACCTACTCTCTGATATTGCCTGTCGGCTGGGTAACTGAAGGCCCACTCTGTGACATTCCCTGTCGGCTGGGTAACTGAAGGCCCACCCTGTGACATTCCCTGTGGGCTGGGTAATTGAAGGCCCACTCTGTGACATTCCCTGTGGGCTGGGTAATTGAAGGCCCACTCTGTGACATTCCCTGTGGGCTGTGTAACTGAAGCCCCAATGTTTGACTTTCCCATGTATTCAAGGAGCACACGCCACATTTTTGACAGTACGAGCTGCCCTAAAGCAGGTAAGTTTAAGTGGCTCTTTGAAATTCACAGGCCGTGTGGGAGGGACAGTGCCTAAGATAAGAGTATAGAATTTGGGAGTTGTGGCAATAAGCAGTAGGTGAGTGTTGGCTGTGGGGTAGGGTGCGGAGGTCGGGACACAGGGGTCAGAGCGCGGGTGGGTGAAGGTGTCGGAAGCCAACGGTTTGGTAGGTGCTGGGTTCCGTGTTTGGGGGTCCGGATGTCGGGAATTTGGGTGGTTGGACGTGTCGGAAGTCCAAAGGGTCAGGCGGCTCAGAGGCGGAGTGTGGGGAATCTGGAGGGTGGAGGGTAGTGGGGTTGGATGATGGGGGTGGAGGGTTTGGGGCCCAAGTTTGTGACATTGGGCAGTTCGGAGTTTGGGAGGATGTGGGAGTCGGTGATCTGGGGTGGGAGGAATTAGGGTCAGAGCTTGGCGTTGTGCAGTTTTCAGCGTGACTGAGGTCAGGGAGTTGGGGGTCAGAGGTTGGGATATCCGAGTTTCGTGCGGGGGTGGAGTTTCGGAGCTCTGGCTGGGTCTGGGGGTGGGGTCGGATGTTGGCGTGGGTTCGAATGCAGGGTGAAGGCGATCGGAACACAGGGGTATATCCCTGTGGGGCGTGGCTGGGCATGCGTGTGTGTGTATAGCGGGGGCTGGTCCCGCCGGGTTGAACGGGTTCGGGTATTTGTGGGAATCCCGTGGGCTTCGTCGGGGGTGTGGGGGTTGGGCGGAGTCCTGCGGGTGTTGGTACGGCTGACTATAGTGGTTACCAAGAAGTTAGAAGTGTTTTTAATTGTTCTCACTTTTTCTGGGTAACTATTGGTGTAACTTCGATGGAAACCTCCGAATTTTGAGATTGAAATAACATTTTGGGGACTATTCAAGCGCAGTGCAATTGTCCAGAGGAAGCTTGCACTTCTGGGCAATTGCCGCGCAAACCCTTATCTGGGAGCTTCCAAGAAAAATTCCCCAGCCCACCTTTGGTGTACCCCCCAAATCCGACGCTGGGGAGTTCGGAAGTTATGGACCAAAATTTACAAGCCCACATCGTGTTTTTACCATCGAGTCACTAAACATAAGCCCATTCTGTTACAACCACCTGTGGTGTCTCTGTGAGTGCACATCTATATCGTGACTCCTCCTGAAGATTGACTTCAAGTACAGAGAACACTTTGACCCTTCACGTGTCTTCATTCTAAGTACAAGCCCACATTGGAAATGTCAGTGTTGAGGCTATAAAAGTGAAGGCCAACTCCATGATTCCCCTCTTCAGATTTTTTTTTTTTAGCATAAAGGCACTTTATGAACGCCCAAATATTTTTTTTCAAAATAACGGTCCAGTTTGTGACTCGCCCCTGAAACCTATGTAAACAGATCGTTTTCCACGCCTACGCCTGTGGAGTGTGTGTACCTGCAAACCCACTCTGTGATTTCCACTGTGGAATCCTTAACTATGGGCACATTTTGAGTCCCCCTGAGTGACCTCTGTAAGTACAGACCCACTCTGTCATTCCAGTGTGGAGTCTCCGTAAGCACAGACCCACTCTCTGGCTCCCCTTTATAAAATGAAAGTGGAGACGCGCTCTGCAGATTCTTACACGATTTTCTCACCTATAGTTCAAAACACAATACTGCATTCCACATCTACTTTATATATTTGTATTTTTCATACGATGATACTAAATGTTGGATGGAATGGGTTAAAACTGAGGCTGTTTGTTAATCCACTGTAAGTAATGTCAACCTCCGTGCAGCGGGGTTGTGCCACTGGAGAGTTCTGTTCTCCTATTAATAAGGGATTCCTTTCAACACGCTATTTCACTGTGTCGGGGGGAGTCTCACCTCCGAAACTGTAAGGGACAAGTTTCTCCAAAGGGAGGGAAAATGCATGAAGTTTCCGAATTCGTGTGGCAGGTACCTGATTTCCTCATTCACATACAGAAGGTTTACTACGCTACCCTTGCTGTAATTGCCATTCCTGGTAAGTTACTGTCTCTCAACATTAATCCTGCAAATTGTGTCCCACGGTACGACTGCTGTTTCCATTTTAACCCAGCTGATTCTTTTTCAGGAGCACTCCTGTTGCGCTGAGTGTGAGCTCGCTTTAATTTATCTTAATTGTTGCCTGCACATTCACATATTTCGTGCCTTGTGTTCATTTCCATCATTACAAACTAAAACTCATTTTTTAATGGCTGAGGTTTCAAAGGTTCCCCGAGTCTCCATCGCAGGTAACAAGTCCTGACTATGATTCGGTTAGCTACACCTAATTTATCCGCATGTTCGGAAAACACCTCACCGACTCATCACTGATCGATGATGAAATATTTCACTCTAATGACTCAGAATACAGCTCGAAGTTTCCAGTTCCATTTCTGTCACCCCCTGTTTCAAATCAATCTGTTATTTTTTTAAAAAAATATGCATGCATGTTATTCCAAGTGTGTTTTATCTCCCTGGTCATGTTTTTCATTGTTTTTTTCAGTGAATTCAATGCCAATTATTATTTTTTTAAACAATGGTGTTCAGCGTTGCCTGTCGCAGGCGAGGTAATTTCTATATTTAATCGGACTATAAGCTTTCTATCATGTCTTCTCCGTTACTGTAGGTGTTTCCATCTGATTATAAGTACTGTATTTTGAACATCGAATTGCGTTTGTATTTTCGTATATTAAACATATTGAACCCTATCGGAATCCAACTGAATGTCGCGAAATATTGCATTTGACCTCCTCGATTCAGTCTGTTTATTTCTGGGACGTCCGGCGAATGTATCTAATCAAAAATATCAAAGGAGTACACAAAATAACAGTGCATTATCAGACCGTTTTTTAATCATGTTGGAATATCAGCTCCTTCTATGCTTACCCATGTGTTTCCTGTTATGACGAATAATTACTTTTTTGTTTCAATATTAAACGACCTCTCGGATTAATAATTGCTTAAGAAAGCACGATATGTATGGATTCTGATACCATCCATCTTTCATCAGATCCTCCTGTCTAGGGAATCCTAGGTTTTCTGGATTTATTTTCCTTGAGGAAACCCTCGTGCGAAGAGGACGCAGCTCTGCTCAATTGGGTCTGGTCCATTCTCCGTGTTCACTGCTTCACGCTTCAAACCAGTTTTCCGTTAATGGGTTAGATCTTCGTGTTGTCCGGTGGTTTTAAACAGGCGGTGTAATTGTTGCCCTCGAATGGTAATCCCTGACTCCGTCGTTCATCTGTTATACGTCAATTTTAAACTGTTGAAGTTGAGTTACTTGACTTCGAGCAATTGTCTTCATTACCCTGTATCACTGAACAAAGATCATAAGATGTGATTCTGTCCGTAATCCTGGTTTCCTTTAGAATGATCAGGGCTGAATCCAGAACGCTTACCCAAAGTTATTAAGCAGTTACCAGGTCTAGGATCTAGGTTGACCCCATCCCTCGATCCCCCACACCCCACCGCAGCCACAGGCACCCCCCTCAGTAGCTCAGAAACACGGAGCTCAGCTCTATACTCCCAAGTGAAACTCGAGTCCTGTGTTCAATCTTGCTTGCTGCTGCATTCAGATTTTTTCTAAATGGTGCATGAGACAACGTGTAAACTCATGAACTACATTTATCTGAAATAGATAAATTATTATCCAAAATATGAATTTGTAATTCATGGTAAATTCCATTGGAAATTTATCCTTGTCTCCATCACTGAGCTGCCTTACAATGATTCTTACCCAGTTAATGGAAAGCTAGTTAAGTTCAGAAGCATCATCGCCACTTAAAGTTCGTCGAAAATCACACATTCAGAAACGCACTTTCCAGAAATGGAGAAAAACAATGACTGGCAGCTTCATTCTCCATTGATTTCCCTTCACTACACTGAATCGCGGGGCAGAGATCAAAAGGAGAGACTTAGTTGGACTCTATGTCCATGGTCCAGAGGCATTAGATAACGTTCCAAAGCAGGAATCTGGGCTGATTCCGCCAAACTGACCCAATATTAATGCACAATGATCAGGAGCAGAAACCTGAACGAATTCACCCACACTAACTGAGCGTTTCAGCACTCAGTCAGCACACCCACAAACTGCTGGCTAACTTTTGTGTTTTCTTGTTCTCTGCTGCAACACTCAATTATTTTTAGTAGAACATGAAAGCAAGTGCCAGTTCAGGATGCGACTTATCTGACCTCTGACAAACAATTATCCCACAGGAGTTCTTTGATCCACAAATATCCATATCCATCTACAACTTGATACAATGAAATCGTAACCCCTGGTAATCAGGTAACTCTGAGAATGTACAATATTTTCAGTGCAGCTCTGGATATAAAAATTCGCATAGAACTCGTATTTAATATTCAATAAAACTATTAAACTTGCTTCTAGCCTCATTCAACTTTCTCCGCTTGTTTCCATTCCTCACAGTTAATTTAGTGACAATTGTGATCCTTTCCCGAGGCAAATGCGGCCTTTCCAGATGTGTCTCCCGCTACCTGGTGGCCATGGCCGCTGCGGATCTACTGGTCATTATCGTCGATCTGATATTGAGACAGATTCCAATTGTTTATAAAGACCAGTTTCGCTTCGTGCTGAACATCCCCTTATGTAATTTCCACGCTGTCCTGATTTATGCAGCCGCAGACTGCTCTGTTTGGTTCACCGTCTCTTTCACCATTGATCGATTTGTAGCCATTTGTTGCCAGAAGCTGAAAAATAAATATTGCACCGAGAAAGTGGCGGCCGTGGTTTTGGGAACAATGACTGTGCTCAGCTGTTTAAAGAACACTTTCTGGTACTTTATGTTTACGGGTTTGTATTGGCTTCAGAATTTCCCCTGGTTTTGTGATGTAATAGATGAAGTTATGACCTCACAAGTCTGGGCAACAATCGAGTTCCTTCATTATATTCTAACTCCGGGCATTCCATTTGGCGTGATTCTACTGCTCAATGTTTTAACCGTCCAGCACATCTTACTAGCCAGCAGAGCCCGCAGCAGACTCCGGGGTCACAGCAGAGGGGAGAGTCCAAAAGACCCAGAGATGGTGTCTCGAAGGAAATCCATCATTTTATTGTTTGTTATCTCGGGCAATTTCATTATTTTGTGGGCAATCTTTATGGTCAATACCATTTGGTGGCGAATGTGGTTTTTAGGGTATTTGGCCAGAAATCCGGTTCGTCTTGTGCATGAGATGGGATTCATGCTGCAGGTACTGAGTTGCTGCACAAATACCTGTATTTATGCCGTGACCCAGAATATGTTCAGGCAGCAACTGAAGAATATGTTAAAACGTCCATTTGTACTAACTGCAAGTTTCATTAAACGATAGGAAATACTGAATAATTTTCAGCATCATGAGTCCAAACTGCCTCATGTATTAAGTTTCCCACTCCCCCTGCCGGGCCTGTGATGATTTTCAGAATGATTTTGATAAAGACCCACATAAGAGGCTCGTGTGCAAAATTAAAGCACATGGAAATTGGGGTAATATATTGGCATGGACTGAGAATTATGTAACAAACAGGAATAAGAGTAGGAATAAATGGGCCTTTTTCGGGGAGGTGGGTGGTGTTTATTGGGGTACCACAGTGTTCAGTGCTAGGGCCCCAGCCATTCACAATGCATATTAATGATTTGGGTAAGGGAATCAAATGTAATATTTCCAAGTTTGCTGACAACATGAAACCGCGTTGGAATGTTAGAAGTGAGGAGGTATCTAGGCGATTTCCACAGTTTGAGTAAGTGGGCAAATACATGGCAGATGTAGTAGAACGTGGATAAGTGTGAAGTTATCCACTTTGGTATGAAAAACAGAATGACAGATTATTATTTAAATGGTGATCGATTGGGAAATGTTGATGTACAAAGGGACCTGGGTGTTCATTATACACCAGTCACTGAAAGCAAGCATCCAGGCGCAGCAAGCAGTCAAAAAGTCAAAAGTTATGTTGGCCTTCATTGTGAGAGAGCTTTAGTACAGGAGCAAGGATGTGTTACTTCAGCTGTGCTGAACCTTGGTGAGATACCTTGCCTGGGGCATTTTGTGCAGTTTTGGTCTCCTCACCTAAGGAAGGATACACTCGGCATAAAGGGAGTGCAGCGAAGGTTCACCAGACTGATTCCCACGATGCAGGATTGCTGAATGAGGAGAGAATGGACCGACTAGGCCGGTATTCACTGGAGTTTAGAAGAGTGAGAGGAGATCTCATTGAAATGTATTAAGTTCTGACAGGGCTGGACAGACTGGATGCAGGGATGATGTTTACTCAGGCTGGGGTTCTGGAACAAAGGAATGCAGTCTTATGATACGGGGTGGATCATTTAGGACTGAGATGAGGAGAAACTGCTTCACTCAGAGGGTGGAGAATCTGTGGAATTCTCTACAACAGAAAGCTGTGGAGGTCAAGTCATTGAATATGTTTAAGAAGGAAATATATTAATTTCTAGACTCTAAAGATGTCAAAAGGAGAGAGCGGGAGTACGGCGTTGAGATAGAGGATAAACCATGATCATATTGAATGGTGGAGCAGGCTCGAAGGGCCGAATGACCTACTCCTGCTCCTATTTTCTATGTTTCTATATCCAGATATAAAAAGTCAGTCTCCTACCCAGCTGATTCACCACCTGGGATGTTTGCATAGTGCCCGTTTCTGTATACAGTATGTGTTATTCCCACCACTTCTAGAGATTGATGCAATTCTAGCTATTGTTCATTTGTGGCATCTTGTGCTCTGCTGAACCTTATGTTGCAGAGGGGTTGGGTAGTAGTACTCTGGGGAATGTGGATATAGAGGAGCTCAGGCAGCATCCTCAAATGAAGAGCCTGTCGCATAAGCTGATAGACAGGCATAGCATCCTAAAATACACAATGGACCGAATGGACGGCACACTGACAAAAGGACATCAGGAACAGGAGCAGGAGAAGACCATAAGGCACATTGTGCCAGCTCCATTATTCAATATCCTCATGGTTGATCTTGGGTTTAATGCTCCGTTGTGGCCGCTCTCTATAGCCCTTGGTTCCCCGAGAGACTAAAATGTATCCATCCCAATCGTAAATATATTGGATAAATGTACATCCACAGCCTTCTGAGGTAGAGAATTCCAAAGATCCACAAACATTTGATATAAAAAAATGTATCCTCACGTCAGTGCTAAACAATTGGAAAACCTTAGAATGCAGAACGATATAGATGGGCTGGTAAGATGAGCTGAGCAGTGGCAAGTGGAATTTAATCATACAAAGTGTGAGGTGATGCAATTTGGGAGGACTAACACAGCACGGGAGTACACAATGAATAGTAAGGCCCTAGGAAGCACAGAGGATCAGAGAGACCTTGGTGTACATGTCCATAGATCCATAAGGCAGGCACTAGCACAGGTAGATAAGGTGGTTAAGAAGGTCTATGGGATACTCGCCTTTATTAGCCAAGGCATAGAATATAAGAGCAGGGAGCTTATGTTGAAGCTGTATAAAATGCTAGTTAGGCCAAAGCTGGAGTACTGTGTGCAGTTCTGGTCGCCACACAATAGGAAGGATGTGATTGCACTGGAGGGGGTGCAGAGGAGATTCACCAGGATGTTACCTGGACTGGAGCGTTTCAGCTATGAAGAGAGACTGGATAGGCTGGGGTTGTTTTCCTTAGAGCCGAGAAGGCTGAGGGGGTGGCCTGATAGAGGTATTCATAATTATGAGGGGCATTGATAGGGTAGATAGGAAGAAACTTTTCCCCTTAGCGGAAGTGTAAATAACCAGGGGGCATAGATTTAAGGTAAGGGGCAGGAGATTTAGAGGGGATTTGGGGATTTTTTTTCACCCAGAGGGTGGTTGGAATCTGGAACACACTGCCTGAGAGGGTGATGGAGGAAAATTCCCTCAAAGCATTTAAAACATGTTTAGATTAATATTTGAAACGTGATAGCATAAAGGGCTACGGGCCAAGCCCTGGATAGAATAGATATGTGTTTGGTGGCAGGCACGAATTCGATGGGCCGAATGGCCTCTTTCTGTGCTGCAAAATGCTAAGACACTAAGCTTTATGTGAAAATGCCCTCCTCGGTTCTACTTCCCCCAGCCAGGGGAAACAGCGTCTAAGTATCGACAATGATAAGCCCCTTCATAAATTTGCATGTTCCAAAGACATCACCTCTCATTCTTCTGTACTGAAAAAGAATATGAATAGAATGTACTCATCCTCTCATCATAGAACCAGCTTTTGAACCCAGGACCAACCTAGAGAGCCCTTGACCTTCTGCCTCAAATGCAAGTATGTCATTACTTAACTATGGAAACTCAGACAGTACACAATATTCCAGGAGAAGTCTCAAGAATTGTAGCTAGCCTTGTTTATTCTTGCACTTGAAGTCGCTTCAGATAAAGGTCAACATATTGTTTCCTTTCTTAATTGCCTGGTGTAAAATTGTGCTCATGTTTTTGTGCTCCCTGCATGAGTACTCCCTGAACATCAACAATTATGTGTTTCAAGCCATTAAAACAATGGATTCTGATGTTTTGTTCTTAAACGAATAAACTCATATATTATACTCCATCTGCCACCTTGTTGCCCACTC
Source organism: Cetorhinus maximus (assembly GCF_964194155.1). Lineage (NCBI taxonomy): Eukaryota > Metazoa > Chordata > Chondrichthyes > Lamniformes > Cetorhinidae > Cetorhinus > Cetorhinus maximus. The sequence goes on from NC_135909.1 coordinate 21,658,703, forward strand.
AGTTCACCAGTCCATATCCCGTTGCTGCCTCATTCTGTCCTCCTGGAAACTTTCTTATCCAGCTTAGTATTGTCACAGAAAATATGCACAGAAATCTCCATCTTCTCGGTCATGAGTACAGATACTGGGAGGCACAGCACTGATCCATGTGGCACGCCAATAGTCACCGCCTCACAGCTTGAAAATTCCACATACTCTCTGTTTCGTGTCCGTTAACCAACACCTATCCATGCTAACATATAACCCCCAACTCCACGATTCTTAATCTGTGTATTAATCTGTTTTGTGTGGCAATTTATCAAATTCATTTTGGAAATCCAAGAACACGATAATCACAGGTTCACATTTGTCTACCTACCAGATGCATCCTTATTGAACTAAACAAATTTGATCAATATATATACAAAATAATTGACATAAATTAGGCAAACACGATTGCCCTTTCGTAAAGCTATGTTTAGATGGTCCAAACATACTCCTCGTTTCTAAGTACGTTGTTAATATTCCTTAAAAATAGATTCCAGCTCTTTCCTGATTACTGATGACAGGCTAACTGGCCTGTAGTTTCCTGTTATCTATCCCCCTCACTGCTTCAGTGGCCGTGCTACATTTGCTAACTTGCAAAATGCTAGGGAGGTTCCAGGCACTAGGGATTTCGGAAAATTGTGGGCAAAGCAGCCACTATTTCTGCAGCTAATTCTTTTAGAAGCCTGACATGTGAGACATCAGACCGTGGGGATTTGACGGAATTTTGCGAGACGGGGGTGGTGGGGGTGGGGGGCGGGGGGGGGGGCGACACGTATACTTACATGATTCAGCCGACCATTCCTACCCTTATCCTACAATAGAAACAGGTCCACCTTCACCCTCCACCGCCGGTGAGACCCTTGGCTCCTGCACCTGGTGTCAGCTGTTGCTTTTGGATGGAACAGGAACTTCATGGCAAACATGAGCAAACATAGCCGTAGCTCCTTGACACTCGATTCACCCCTGAAATCATAATGGCTTGTTTAATTCTTTGACAATTACTCCTACACGATGTTTTCCTTCACAACTAGCTGCAGCAGAGTTGCGATGCTGGCCTTACGACCCAGAGGCTTGGGGTGACTTAATAGCCATCCTCTCTCCCTAAGGCCTGGAAGAACATAACATGCTGAGGGATTCCTGCACAGACTTTGCCATTCTCTCTGTCTCTCTCTCTCTCTCGTTCATTCTTTCTCCCTCTTCCCCTAATGTTTTATTGCAAATGTCATCACGTTTTTGTTGCATTTTCTTAATATGCCAAATGATATAGAAATGCATCAACTTTTTGAACCTGATTAGGTTGACTGCTTCACTTTTTGTTTTGACAAAGAGCCGCAGGAGCAGGGGTTATGGTAGATATTCAAAATCCTGTGCATGGGGGAATTATGAAAATTTAAAAATACTTTAAATTCTGGAAATCCTCAACAGGCCTGGCAGCATTGGAGGAGAGACAGCGAGGGAGTTAACAATGGGAGAAGGGTCACTGATCCTGAGGGCACAGATTTAAGGTAATTAGAAAAAGGTGAAATGAATGAACACATTTTTGGACTAGTTTGGAGGTATCTAATGCACTGCCTGGAAGAGTAGTGGAAGTAGATTGAGTAGCAACATTCAAAACGGAAATAGATAAGCAGGTAAAATGATCTTGTCAGCAGTGGGAATAGATGCGGGACGCGGGAGGAACGGCAAAATAGCGGGGAATTGAATCGAATTGTGTGGTGTGTTATTTGCTGCTCGAGGTTATTCCCAGACACGGCCACGCTTGTATAAGGAAATCTCACTGGAAGGGGGTCGGAATGTAGCTAAGCCTGCTAAATTCCCAATTAATTCTGATTCATCCAGCTGTTTCCCATTTGGCTACAGCCACATGAGAACAAAGCCTGGGCAGTGGAAGGTCAGACTCCGCGGCATACGATAGCCAACAGGAGAGGTAGCGAGGCGTGGGAGGGTGAGTGAAACTGAGTAGACAGCGGCTCTAACAACTTAAAGGGGATTCAAACTTGGTTAGCGCATTAAAGATGTTGTACACGAGTGTCCTCCAGGAGACGCCACTGGTATGCGCAGAGTGGGGTAGCGAGGACCGAAGCGCTGAGCAGTTGCTGCTCCAATGTGCTATGTGGTTTACTAGGTCATTGCTTTTAGGTTACGCCCTGTGAAGGGGTACACCCTGGATGGAGAGAGCTGCAGCCACAGGTGCGGGCTTGCTACTCCCTGGTGGGTATCAGATTCATGAGGCTGGCAAAGGGGCAGGCGGCCAGTAACCCAGCAGATCAGGCCTAGCGTCAGGATCGCTGCTTCCTGCTAATGCTGAAGGATCAGCGCCGCTGAAGAAACACATCTCCAGGGAAACAATCATCGAATTGTGCACCGTGATGGAGGAAAAGGTCAGACCTATGACCACTGGGGTGCACAAAGTGCCATGGTTTGAAACTTACAGTGACGCTAAACTTTATTGTTTCAGAATAATTCCAGGGGCCTTGCAGAGGTGTATGTGAGATCTACCAGTCTGTCACTCATTGCTACATCAAGGTGGCCACCCATGCGGTGTTCAGAAGGCCAATGAATACGTACGGGTCACTAACCGGTTAAAAAAGCAGGCCGTTAGGACTGTAGGACTTTGCGCCAGCGCTGGATTTTCCCGGCGCAGGTTGCCATTGGCTGCGCACCTACTGTCATCACGGCTCTCCACAGGCCAAACAACAGCCTCCATGAAGAGCAGTGTCCATTACTTGCTCATCGTAGAACTGGTCTGCGATCACGACAAACTGACCTTTCAACGTTCCCAAGAAGCTGTCGCTCAGGCATCCTGAGTACTAAGGCACTTACAGTTGGCAGAACTTTCCCCTTCCCTCCCCAATTTGAAGGATGTACATTGAATGATAAGGGTCACCCACTACAGAGAAGGCTACTTACGCCTCTGCAGAATATAAGCACAGAAGGTAACGAGAGATATAAAATCTGCCATCCAACAAGCGAGTGATTATTAAAAAGCCTCTCTAAATATACGGTTCAAATTCCTACAAAAATCTGGTGAGGCCCTTCAAATGCCCCAGAAGCGTCTTGCATATCGTCGTTGAACTTATGCTCTGCACAAACAGGAGAGGTTTGTCCTTTAAAAAGTGCCCTCAAAGATGTTACCCCCGTTATGTGCCTGGGTAACCGCCCCTTCAATCTTGACCAGGATTATGGTCAAATAAAGAACTCTTTAAAATTTTGAATCGTGTAATGTTAAAACACCCATGGATGATCTCAAGAGTGACTGTCTGCGCTGCTTCAAATGTCACAGATCCTCCTGTCATTAACAATTTCAACTCTCCGCTTGATTGATCACGTCGTTAACAAATAAAGAGTTAAGGTTCCATCATAGACCCTGCAAGACAACGCGAGTCACATCCCGCTAATTGGAATATCTGCATATTATTGCTCGTTTTTGCCTCTTGCCACTCAAACAATGTCGTAACCAGGTCAATCATGTGATGCCAACAGTGTGAGCATCAACTTGAGCTAACAATGTTTTGTGCCCGATTTTATCTCTTGAGGCCCAGGATCACCTCTTCAGAATTCCTTGGAATGCAGCTGGGGCTGTTCAAAGAATTAAGGGGCAGAATGAGGCTAACTCTAGTCAAAACTATCCAAAACTTTTTGTTATGAGAGTTGTGCCAGTGCGCTGGAGGATTGCAACATCTGTTCTAAAAGGGAGAGGGTAAGCTCAACAATTACTGCGCTGTCGGCTTAATATCTTTGGTACAAAAACTCTTAGAGGCAATAATTCAGGACGGAATTGATTGGAACTTGGGAAAATGTGTGTTTATAAATGAAGGCCAGTGAGAGTTTAAGGTAACTCATACTTTAACAAGCTGGATTGAGTTATGTTATAAATAACCTGACGTTAATGCGGCAGATATTGTGTATGGCATTTCAATAAGATGATTGATGAAGTACCATAAAATAAACTTTTTTAACAAAATGGAAGCCCCAAGAATTAAAACGATGGAATAAAAGGGATTGAGATAACAGTTATACAAAGTGGCCGAGGACTGGAAACAAAAGTAAGAAATGCTAAGTCGTTGCTTTGTGAGCTGTAAGAGGGGATGCAGCGGGAAACATGGGAATATCCTGAATTGTGAGGTGGAGAACAATAGATTTCAATTTATTACAACCGGACTGTCGGAATGGATAGACCCTCGGATGTGAAAGTTACTGCCGAGAATAGCGAAGTTATACATTTTGATGGGGACAGGAACGAGGAGGAAAACAGGAATAAAGAAATGGTAAATACAATTCTGAGAAACAGAGAGACCTGGTCTTATTTGGGCACAAATCATCGATGGTGACACGGCAGATGAAGTAAGCGGTGAGCATATTTTACAGGATGCTAGGCTTTGACAAAATGTAAGAAAAAAGACTACAAAAAACAAGCTAAGGGATGAACAAAGAGTGGAGAGGACAGGCCAGCTGCAATCAGGCATAACTAAAAATAAGGTCACAACCTGGTCAAACTACAACGCAGGGTCACTGAAATGAGAAAAAAAAAAACAGCATGCGATAGACAGGACTAAACAATCCAAACCAGCAGATCAGATAAAAGTCTGCAACCCTGCCACATTTAGGCGTGGATACTGGTGGACCACGAAATAACAGGAGGAGGAGAGGTTGAACCTCCACAAAAATCCTCATCCATTATTATGGGGCAACTTAAAAGGTCATCTAAATACAATTTTGAAGCATTTGCAGACGTCTTTCATGAAACGTGCCAAGCGGATGATGAATCACGTCATCTCCAGAGATTTCTAGTGTCACAGATGCCAGTCATCAGCCAATTCGATTTACTGAGTTTGATACCAACGAGCAGCTGAAGGCAATGAATACTGCAAAGGTGATGTGTTCTGACCATACTCCGGCCATGATGCTGAAAACGCCTGCCTCCAGAACCACAGCACACCGAGCCAAACTGTTCCTGTACAGCGACAAAACTGTCATCTACGCAGCAATGTGGAAAATGTACCAGGTAACTCTTGAGGCCCAGGGTCACCTCTTCAGAATTCCTTGGAAAGCAGCTGGGGCTGTTTAAAGAATTAAAGGGCAGAATGAGGCTAACTCTAGTCAAAACTATCCAAAACTTTTAGTTATGAGAGTTGTGCCAGTGCGCTGGAGGATTGCAACATCTGCCCCCTATGGGAATAAATTCCTCCTCTACTCCACCTCTAATGGGAGGTCCCTTATTCTTTAACAGTGGAGTCTTTTCTATATTCCACCACGAGTGGGATTATCCTCTAAACATCCAGCAATCAATCGCCCTAGGAATGTTATATATTGCAATGTAATCACCTCTCATGTTTTAATCTCCAATGTGTATAGGCCAAAAATGCTTAACGTTTCCTCACAATAATCAACCGAGTAAACTTCCTCTGGGCTGCACCAATGCAAATGTTTCACTAATAAAAAGAGGCCCAAAGCATTCAGTACGACTCTAATCCTGATGTCACCAACACAGTGTAAAGTTGGACAATAAGACTTTACTACCTTTATAGTGCAATCTTCTTCCAAGAAATTACCACATTCTAATTGAACTGATAATTCCTTGTTCTACCTGCATGATAACATTTTATGATTCATGGACAAGGACACAAAGATCCCTCTGTCCCACAGAACTCTGTCGTAGTTCTCCATTTAAACATTATTTTGCTTTTCTATTTTTCCTACAACATCGGATAACATGAAATTGTCCCAGTTAATAGTCCAGCTGCCAATTTTTGCCCAGTCACATAACCTATTCACATCTCATGAAGGAATTAAAACATAAAGCGCATGAGCTACAATAATGGACTAAATGCATCCTAATCACTGGAAGAATCGATCTATAGAGCGATATGAAATCGCACAACATCGGGTCAGATGAAAGTTTTGAAGTCTGGGCACATCTAGTCCTGAATAGTTGTGGAAGAGGAGGAGCTAAATATATCACTATTCCCAAAGAAGGGCTTCTTCTCCGAGCTCGGGCAGAGCAGACACACCAGAGGAGGACAGATGAAGCGCTTCAAGAGTGTGTTGAAAGCCAACATGAAGAAATACAACATTGGCATTAACTCCTGCAAGACTATCATGTTGGACCAAACGAGGTGGCATCTGTGTCTGTGTAAAGGGTCCCAGAATTTTAAGACTCCAAGATGACGAAATGAAGAGAAATAGCAAAAACAAAGAAATTGAAAATAAGACTGAATTGATAACATACGGCCAAACCTCTCACATGATAACAAATACCCTATGTTCCATGAAGGCAGCAGATCCAGAATGGGTTTCATCAGACATCTTCAGGCTCAGGGAACACAAACTTTCTCGTTAACAAGAGGTAGCCAATAATCTCAATTTAAAGGTATACCACAGCATCGGCCTTTTCCTTCCTTAAAGTCGTATCCTTAAATAATCAAAGTTATTTACATTACATCAAAATAGATTTCTTCCATGTTTAAACATACATTTCTACAACGTGATAAAAAATGAGTATCTAAAGAGTCAATTTTGCTTTGACGATAACCACATGTGGTTACTGGACAGTTGGTTTGAGATTGTTGTATGTTCTCAGATAGTGCTTGTCTGTACCAGTATTGTGCTTGGTTCGTGTCTGAGGTCACATGATCCTACTCTATTTGCGACACGGTTACTTGGCATTTCCTATTCCTATACTTCGCTGAGTTATCATTAGTTTATTTGCAAATTCATACAATTGGACGTTTGTGTTTGATATGATTGCGGGTCTGGACAGATGCTCCTGGTTTTTGCTTGATTTGTTCCATCATGTGGGTGTTGTATTCGTACTCCTTGTCCACTGCTTAAGTTGGGACTTCCTATCCTGCATGGCAGTCATATCCACCCTTAATCTTCCTCTGTTTTTTTTTCAGTGAACATATCTAGTGCTGTTGGAATTAATGGTGAGTGATGTCTGAAAAGGATTGCTCGCACTTTCCTGCCAAACAATAAACCTGCTGGCGAAGGAATGGTTGCACTGAGCAGTGCCGTTCTTAGCTATAACACTGTGATGTGCAAGCGGTTTCTGTTTATATATACGTAAAATACGTTTAACACTTAATTAGTCTTCCGGTGTAAACCATGATGTGTTTCCACCTATGAGGTCGTCTTTCAACAGCCCTGATGTGTTCTCTCTGTGGAGACCTTCGTTCCACTTGTAAATGTTGGTTTTGATGGCTTTTCTGATCGATTCAAAGACAACCAGGTACAGAGAACACACTGCCATCCGCTGCCTGAACAAATTGGACTCGGCGTTCAGGGTAGGACATTTGTAGGCATTTCGTTATTATTCGCAGGGTTTTTAATGACGTTCAGGGCACAGAAAAACATTGACGCTTTCACGGTTCTTCGTGGCTTAAAGTCGCTACCTCCAATTGCCTGTAATTCTTTGGAAGGTCACATCCTGTTGTTAGGCGCAAGAGCCTTAGCACTGTTTCTGCCATCGCATGTTATTGTTGAGGCAGTTCCACGAAACTGGATTCCAGTGCCAACTTGCTTATTTTAAAACAATGCTGGTCTTTTTCAGCCTTTTTCCAGGTGTTTGGAGCTGTCCTCGATTCACTCTTTTGGCACCACCCGCGCATCCATCCCCTCACCCCCGCATGGTGTCCCCGATTTCTTGGCCAGCAGGATTTACATTTGTTCCTGTTCATGGAGCACAGTCCAACGCTACAAATCACAGCATCAGTTCATTTATGTTGCTCCTGCACAAACTGTTGCAGCAACTGCTCCAAGACCTATGCTCCTCTGACTCGCTGCTGTTTTACTAGGACACTATGCCTGTCTGGGGATATAAGTGAGGTGTCCCCACCACATGGGTTTGCTGTGCACGGAATGCCTAAATTACTGGAGAACCATTCAGCCCGAGAAAGCTGTAAGTGCTGCAGATGTACGTGTTCGGTCATCATGTGCCACACACTGGAATTTCGTTGCATGTGGAGGGATTCAGTGTTGTAGGTTCAGCCAAACCTTCAATTCAAGTCTTCAGCCATCACCACTGACACCATGTTGTGTTTTATAACATATGCAAACAAACCAAATACACGATAGTGACTCGATTACACATATTATGTTGTTTGAAGAGGTGAAACTATATCTAATATCGAGGAGGTGGATGCAATGTCTGGCACTGCTACTATCATCTGCCCTATGATTACATCGCTATATGCAGCACATTATTCTGTTAATGTACAGGAGTTTTACATTTACCCGAAAAAGTAATTCCACAACATTCACTACTATGCACAACTCCTCAGTCACTGAAACTGCCCAGTCCCGCATTCAGCAAGATGTAGACAATGCTGTACTTGCTAAAGCCAATTACAGGCACTGAGCATATGCAAGAACGGTGGGGGCGGTGGGGGGGCGGTGGGGGGGCGGGTGGGGTGGGTGGGTGCGGGGTTTGCAACCACTTCTCCTTGACAGTTAAAGCCGTTAACATAGGTGCATTCTCCACCATCAAGCTCTTGCAGGGGGTGTTACTACTGTCCAATAATGGGTAAAATATGTAAATGCCTTCGTTACAATAGCACGACAGAGATGGGGACTTATGTGGCTACGTGCTAGTCAAAAGCGTGTTCGAATGACCGTCACTTTCTTGGATGACTGTGGCTTCTGCAACACTCAAGAAGTTCAACACCTACCATGATCATGCAGTTCGCTTATTGAGCACCCCTTTCACTAGCATAAATATTCACTCCCTCCACAACAGCGTGCGTTGCTACTTTGCTACTTTGAAAGCCTCTGACCAATCTGTGATCCCCCTGGCAGCAAGGGAAGACAACGGAACAATTCAATTGGCTAGGACAGCATTTATTGCCTATCCTTAATTGCCTTTAATCAGAGGGCGTTTTAAGAGTCAACCACAATGTGTCACGTGTAGGCCAGATCAGTTAAGGACGGCAGATTTCCTTTCATTAAAGACATTAGTGAACCAGAGGTCGACAACGATTTAATGGTCATCATTAGATTTTTAACTTCAAATTTTTTGTTGAATTCAAATTCCACCATTTTCAGTGGCGGGATTCGAGCCCGGCTCCCCAGAGCATTACCCTGCGTCTCTTGATTGCTGGTCCAACGGCAATACCACTACCCCTCCCCGAATACACATGGGAATAATAAAAGAGTATGTTTCTTCTCTAAGCCACACACCACACTGACTTGGAAGTATATCACCATGCCTTCACTGTCATTGGATGTGAAACCTGGGCCTCCAACAGCACTGTAGGAGTATCAACACCAGTTCGACTAGCAACAATTCAAGTCGGCAGCTCACACCCACCTTCACCAGGGCGATTAATGATTGCAAGAACAGCTGGCCGTCACAGCGACGCTCAGAAGTCAAGATCGATAAAAATCAAATTCCATATATATCACAATATATACAACACAAACACCAGCAGAGAGACCTCACAGCAAGTGCCAAGACATCGCACACTAAACATAAGGGCAGGGGCCATACACCAACTCCTAAAGCTTCACTCATTCAAAATTAGAACAGGGGACTTTCAGCAGGGCACAATACATGAGACCCTCTACTTTATAACAGGAATCTTGGAGAAGCTCCCAGTACATAAGGAAAAGCAAATCTGTATTGGCACTGTGCAACAGGTGCCAGTACATGACACCTTAACACCTGAACAAGGATTGCAGAACGCCTCCCACACATCATAACCAGAATGTCGGGGGGGTTGGGGTGGTTGGAAAGGTGGGGCGGTGTCTCCTCCCAGTACAGCACAGACTGAACATCAGGACAGGGAGCAGACAGTATAACCATTAAAACACGCCGTGGATTATATCACAGCTGTCATGCATAAGATCCCAGATAATCAGCTATCTTGCAGCAGGTCGCATTAAATCACTGGTGGGCATGAGAAGAGGGATCATGAAACAAATCTTAGAGCACAACACGCAGAGCTTCAGAACAGCGATGACGCAGCAGTTGCCAGTATAAAAGAGATTGGTTGGAAGGAGAGACACTTTGCCCCAGATGGCTGCCGCTCCCAAGCTGAGGATTAGACGAGGGAAAGCAGAGTCATGTAGATAAGACTGTCGGTTAGAACAGGCATTACACTGCAGCTTCTATTACATCACATACTGAAGAATCGTACCCCATTTGATCTCACTTTTAACAGCAGAACAGGGATCAGCCAACATGTCTCAATACATCACCCACTGAACATCAGAACAGCTATACTGCAACGTGTCACAGTAAATCATTCATGGTATAAATTCGCCGCGATAATATTGTAGGAATTAAAATTTGAAAGAAATGTGGGGAAAGCTCAACAAGTCTGACAGCGCCTGCAGAGAGAGGAACAGATTGATGTTTCCAGTCTGTTGGGACTGTTTTCGCACAATGCAGGAAGCTGAGTATCACCTGCAGCAGGTCCCAGCACCTCGCACCGTTAACATTATTACAATCCCAAAGATGATGAATCAGGTTTAAAAATAAATGGTTTTTTTTCAGCGACCGGCTGAGTGAAATGAAGGAGAATAAAAACACTTTGACCTTTACCGCAACAGACAACCTAAAAGTCATCCTAGATCAAACAGGGGTTCTCCGGAACCAGGTACAAAAAGGGAAAATAAACAGATACTTTCACATTAACCATTTACTGCAGGCGGAATATATGTCAGGAATCCAATCCCATTCAGTGCCTCACATCTGGCTGATATGTAGCATTACAGAAACACTTCCACAATCACTCGCAACCTGCCAACAGGTTCAGTCACGTCACATCGAAACTTCCAGAATCCTCCAATTCCATGTTTGAGTTTTGCAGGTCTGGTTATGGCCAACAAGGCACACATTGGCGACACTGGGTCCCCATTTCAAGAGCACATTCTGCCCTATACTCTTCCTTCTGAACAGAAAATGAACTCTCACAAACAAGCTGCGTGCGTATCAGGTCATGCCAAACACAGACCACCCTGCTCCCACGGCCCTGGCTCGCTTTTATCGGCCTCTCAAAACAACAACCGCCTTTTTCTTTCGCGAGACGGTGAAAATGTATTAAAATTGCCACCTCCACCTCAATGGTCTCCTGTTTGAGATTCGCCCCTCATGACATCCAGAGCACAATGGCATTGTGCCTGAGCTGCTGTTCATCAAACAGTTCACATCTTCCTTTTCCGAACATTCTGTTTACCGTGAGGGGTTCTCAAAATATCATCGCCTTGTAAAATTTCAGCGTTAGTGACAGCATTCTCCAATCAACCATACAGGAAGGCCCTGGACATGACACTGTCCACCACAACAGGGATCATGCAATAGGTTTCAAAACATCACAACATAAACATCAGAACGAGGATAACGCAGCACTTGCCTGCAAAGCACATTGTGCATCACGACAGGAATCAGTGAATCCAGTCCCGTGCTTATTTTTGCTATTTTTTTTTCATGGAATTTAAACTTCGCTATCAGGGCCAGCATCTGTTTCCTGTGTCAAATTACCAATGAGAACGCGGTGATGAACTGCTTTTTAACAAAGGAACATATCAAAAACGAGCAGCTGAAGAACGCTCGGCCCATCTAGCCTCCTCCGCTACTCAGTTTGACAATGGCTAATTTTCTGCTTCAACTCCGCTTTGCTGCGCCCACTCCGTCTGTTCCTTAATTCCCCGAGAGACCAAACTTCCTCTATCTCAGCCTTAAATACGTTCAAAGATGGCGCATCCACACTCTCTGGAGTACAGAATGTCAAAGGTTTAAAACCAATTTGGTGAAGAAATTTCTCCTTCTCTCAGTCCTAACCAGAGAATATAGGTCCAAGGTTATAGGTTAACACTGGCATCTCAGGGACCAATCTGGTGGACGTTTGCTGCACGGCCTCCAGTGCAATTTAATGAATCTCATTAAATATGAAGGTGCACACAGTATTCCACATTTAGGCTCAGCAAATGTAGCAAGACGTGCTTATTCTTGTACTCCAATCCCCTTGCAATAAAGACCAACAAGCCATTTGGTTTTTCAATTGCTTACTGTACCTGCATGTTGAATGGCATTAAGGACCCCAGAAACTCTACATTCCCTTTATGAAAATCCGAGGATTTCTTGTTTAATGTTCTTTCCGACGGTGCAACTATTTTTAGAGAGCTGATAAGTTATTCTCACCACCGTTTACTGGCCTTCACTGTGCCTAATCTCCACCCATATTGTTCTACTTTCTGATTTTCTGAGACAAAATGATTTCTCACGTTAAATGTCCTTGTATTAATGTTTATTATCAGAGTCACCTCTCCTAACTTGCCACAAGCCAGCGTACTCTTATGTTTGTATGTTCTGTCCTTTCTTGTCACGCCCTGGTTACAATTATCGTATCTGGAGCCTGCAATATTGCCGTGAACATTCTCTTTAAAATTTCAAATATTTCCTCCCGTGATTCCCTCTTCCCTAAACTATTTCGATTAAGAACCCCTCTACAATCGTATTTATACTCACAATCACTGCTCGAATAGCGGTTCTCTGCCAAATGTACAACTTACTCTTTGTCTTTCCCCAGTGCTGAAGCCAGTGAGCCACTCCCCCCACAGAAACCTTTAGCCACGGATTCCGCACTGTCACCTCATTGGCCCGATAACAATCTGCTCGTGGCTCAGGTAATATTCCAGATACAATTCACTATGTGGTTTGATTTTCAATTCAGCCCGAAGTTGCTTATATTCTCTCAGCAGAACCTCTTTCCTTAGTATTACGATGTCGTTGGTACCCGCTTGGACCACGACGATTATATCCTCCTTTCCCACTCCAAGTCACTCTCCACCCCGCAGGTGAGTTCCTGAAGCTTGGGACCGGGCGAGCAACAGGGCCATCGAACTTCACACTCTCTGCCGCAAAGAACACTATCTATGCCGTCAGCTATGCTGCATCCCACTATAGGTCCATTCCTTGTTTATTTACGCCGCGGGAATGGCTCCCTGAGCAATGGTTTTGTCGCCAGTTTGCACGACAACTCTGCAGTCCCTGCCCTCGTCCGCACAAGCTGCAAGGCCATGGAACTTGTTGCAAAATTGCAGAGCCTCCTCCTGTACCACCTTCTGTGTCACTATACCTGACTCACTGGCAGCCACACCTTCCCGTCCCTGGTAACCAATCAAATCGTAAGCAACAAAAGGGGGAGGTGAGGTGGGGAAATGTGTCCACTCAACATTCTCCACGCTGCACCCCGAGACAACACAGTGTCGGAAGCTCGCACTCCAGCTCAAAAACTGGGCGTCTAAGTTCCTCGACCTATAGATACTTGTTCACATGTGCTGGACATGGATAACAGTGGTATCTACCAACTCCCAGACACTACTCTTAATACCCAGCAAAGTGATGGAAGATGCCATTGATGGAGCTATGAAGCAGCACTTGCTAAGTAATAACCTGCTCACTGGCGTTTGGTTTGTATTCCACCAGGTCCACTCAGCTGCTGACCTCATTACAACCCCAAGGTCCAAACGTGCACAAAAGAGCTAAACATAAGAGTTGAGGTGAGAGTGACTGCGCTTGACATCAATCAGCATTTGACCGAGTGTGACATCAAGGAGTCCCAGCAAAACTGGAGTCATTGTGAATCGGGGGGGCGGGGTGGGGGGGGCGGGGTAACTCTCCGCTAGCTGCAGTCATATTTAGCACAAAGGAAGTTGGTTGTGGTTTATAGAGGTGTCAATCAACTCTGTCCCAGGAAATCTTTCCTGATGTTTCCCAGGGTGGTGTTCTAGAAACAGCCATCTCCACCTGCTTCATCGATAGCCCTCTCTTCATACAAGGTCAGATGTGGGGATGCTCGCTAACGATTGCACAATGTTTAGCAGCATTTGCGACTCATCAGGTACTGAAGAAGTCCATTTCAAAATGCAACAAGACCTGGACAATATCCAGGCTTGGGCTGGCAAGTGGCAAGTTACATTCACGCCACACAAGGGCGAGGCAATGACCATATCCAACAAGAGGGAATCCAAAATTCTCCCCCTGAAAATCACTGAAGCCCCCACTATCAACATCCTGGTGTTTGAGTTTGACCAGAAACTGAACTGGGCTAGCTCTATAAATATTGTATCTACAAGAGCAGGTTAGAGGCTGGGAAGTATGCAGCGAACATCTGACCTCCTGATTCCCCAGATCCTGTCCACATTCTACAAGGCACTCGTCAGGAGTGTGATAGAATACTCTCCACTTGCCTGGGTGAGTGAAGCTCCAACAAAATAAATGAAACTACACCATCCAGGACAAAACACCCTGCTTGATTTGCACTCCATAAACCAGCTTGAACATTCACTCCCTCCATCACGTTCGGACAGTGGCAGAAGTGTGCACCATTTGAAAAATGCATTGCAGCAACTTACCAAAGTCCTTTAGGCAGCACCTTCCAAACCCGTGACCACTACCATCTAGAAGAACAAGGCCTGAGGATGCATGCGAACACCACCACCTTCAAGCTCCCTCCAAGCCAAACACCACCCTGACTTGGAATTATGTCATTGTCCCTTTACTCTCGCTGAGCCCAAATCGAGGAATCCCATTGCTAACAGCACTGTGGGTGTACTAACACCACATAGGCTTCAAGAAGGCGACTCGCTACCACCTTCTCAAAGACAATTAGGTATATGAAATAAATGTCAGCCTAGCCAGCAATGCCAACATCCTGTGAAATATTTTTTTTAAATCATACAACTGCAATACATCGTCTGAATGTCACCTTCATTGTGCTTTACTGAAATAATTGGGTTTCCAGTTTAGCAATTTCATTCGACTTTTACCTGTAGTTTTATAAAGCTTTTTAACTAGCCAAGCTATAAATTTTATGGGATGCATATAGCTCCTCAGAACCAATTCAAATGACTGACCCGTTTAGAGGGATAGACTGTTCAAACTAACTCCTGTCTACTCAGCTGATTTGAACACTCACCTGCTACTGGAAGTTTTAAGAAAAGCGTAAGAAATACCATCTTCTCCAAATGGACAAACTTACCACCCGCTCCAAATTCCAAAGTTACGTACATACAAACATATGAATATACGAATTAGGAGCGGAAGTAGTCCAGCCGGCCTCTCGAGCCTGCGCTGGCAATGAAGAACACCGCGCTGATCAATTTGTAACCTCACCGCTAAAATCTCACATACCCCTGATGACCTTTCACACCTTGCTTATAAAGAATATATCTAGCTTTGCCTTAAAAATATTCAAAGGCCCCGCTTCCGTTATATTATTAGAAAGAGAGTTCCAAAGACTCACGGCCCGACTTAAATGGGCGACAGCTTATATTTAAACAATGACCCATATTTATAGATTCGCCTACATGAGAAGGCATCCTTTTCACATCCACTCTGTCAAGACCCCTCAGGATCTCATATGCTTCAATTAAGTCGCTGATTATTCTTCTAAACGCCAGTGGATACAAGTCTAGCCTGTGGAATCTTTCCTGATAAGACAGCGCGCCCATTCTGGATATTAATCTAACAAACATCCTCTGAGCTAATTCTTCCGAATTAACATCCTTCCTTAAATACGGAGACCAATACTGTACATAGTAGACCAGACTTGGTCTCACTTACTGACGCGTAACGTGCCTACTTTCGTCTTTAATCCCCCTCGCGATAAATTATAGCATTATATCAGCTCCCCTATTTACTTGCTGTACCTGCATACTAACCTTTTGTGATTCATGCACTCGGACACCCAGATCCCTCTGCATCTCAGCGGTCTAAAATTTCCCACCATTTAAATAATATTGATCTTTGTACTCTCCCTGCCACAATGGAAAATTTCACATTTTCTCACATTATTCTCCATCTGCGAAATCTTTACTCACCCACTTAACCTATTTGTATCGCCTTGTCACCTCCGCATGACCTCTTCACAATTTACTTTCCTACCCACCATTGCATTGTCAGCACTGTTATCAAACATCCCTTTGGTCCCTTCACCCAAGTCATTTATATAATTCATAAACATTTGAGGCTCCAGCATTGGTCCCCATGGCATTCCACTCTTTGCATCATTTCAATAAGAGCACCTAACATGAGTGGTAGGGAAACCTTAGGGTAAAAAGTCTGAGGGACAGAATTAATCTCCACTTGTAGAGGCAAGGCTTAATCAAGGATAGTAAACATGGCTTGTCAGGGGAAGATCATGTCTGACAAAATTGAACTTTTGAATTTTTCGAGGTGGTGACGGGGTGTGTAGGTGACGGTGGTGCAGTTGATGTAGTCTACATGGACTTCAGTAAGGCTTTTGACAGCGTCCTGTGTAGAAGGCTGGTCGAGAAGATAAAAGCCCATGGGATAAAAGCTCTTAGGTTTTAGCTCTGAAGAAGAGTCATTCAGACTCAAAACGTCATCTTTGCTTCTCTCTCCACATATTCTGTGAGACCTGTTGCGTTTTCCAGCATTTTCCGTTCTTGTTTAAGAGCCCATGCGGCCCAGGACAATTTGGCAAATCGTATCAAAATTTGGCTTAGTGACAGGAGGCAGAGGGTGATTGTGAAGGTTGTTTTTACCACTGGAAGCCTCCGTCCAGTGGCGTACCAGAGGGTTCAGTGCTGGGTCCTTTGCTGTTTGTGGTTTACATTAACGATCTAGGCATGAATGTAGGAGGTATGATCAGTAATTTATGAATGTAAGATTGAACAGTAAGTTGGCAGATGACACGAAAATTTGTGGTGTGGTAAATAGCGAGGAGGAAAGCTTCAGAGTACAGGACCATATAGACGGCTGGTCATATGGGCAGAACAATGGCAAATGGAATTTAATCCTGAAAAGTGTGAGGAGATGCATTTTTGGACAGCAACCAAGGCAAGAGAGTACACGATAAATGGTAGGGCACTGGGAAGTACACAGGGTCAGAGGGACCTTGGTGTGCTTGTCCATAGGCCCTTGAAGGCAGCAGCACAGGTAGATAAGGTGGTTAAGAAGGCATATGGGATACTTGCCTTTATTAGTCGAGGCATTGAATACAAGACCAGGGAGGTTATGTTGGAGCTGTATAAAACGCTGCTGAGGCCACAGCTGGAGTAACGTGTGCAGCTCTGGTTTCCACACTATAGGAAGAATGTGACTGCGCTGCAGGGGGTGCAGAGGAGATTCACTATCAGCTCAGTCCTAGGCTTGAGCGTTACAGCGATAAAGAAGTTAGATAGGCTGGGTTTGTTTTCTCAGAGCAGGATAGGCTGAGGGGTGACCTGGTTGAGAAGTACAAAATTATGAGGGGCATAGTGGATTTAAGGTAAGGGAAGAAGGTTTAGAGGGTATTTGAGGAATTTATGTTTCGCCCAGAAGGTGGTGGTGATCTGGACCCCACTGCCTGAAAGGTTGGTAGAGGTGGGAACCCTGACAACATTTAAGAGTTATTTAGTTGAACACTTCAACCGCCATAACATGCAACGCTACGGGCCAAGTGTTGGAAAATGGGATTAGAGTAGATAGGGGCTTGATGGCCAGCACGAACACGATGGACCGAAGGGCCGCATTACGTGCTGTAAAAAATTTTAACTCTATGGCTCTGACTTGACCCACTTATCTCCACTCGCTCTTTCCTCTTAGCTGTCCAACCTTCTCTCCTTGTCAATATGTTGCCCCCTACGCCATGAGCTTTTATTATCATATAACCTTCTCAGATGGCTTTCTCAAATCAAAGTACATCCATCGGTTTCCATTTATCCACAGCATGTGTTATTTCTTCAATTAACTGCAAAAAGTTGGACAAACATGATTTCATGTCATGGCTGTTGTCCCCTAGTGGATCCTTTACAATGAGGTTATTGATAAATCATGTCTCATTACACAGTTTCTGGTCTCGAATACCCTGCTCGCTGTTTGACTCCAGAATATAGTGCTCTAAAAAACTGATAATCTTATTCTCCCAATCCAGGTGTACGTTAAAGTCACACATGATTGTTGTGCTGCCTCTCTTACACGCCCCATTTATTTCTTCCTGTATATGCCATCAAACTGTTTAACTCATTTTAGCAAGCAATAAACTGATGCCACAAGTGCCCTCTTGCCTTTACTCTATTATCTGTACCCAGTCTAAATCTAAATACTGTGCGGTCGAGCCAACGCCATCTCTCATTACTGTACTGATGGCATCCTTACTTAACAGAGCTACCCCACCACCACTACCTCGCTTTTTACCTTTTCTAAATGTCAAATCCTTTTAAATATTTAGATCCTAGCTTTGGGAATCTTGCAACCAACTCTTTGTAATGGCTATCAGGCATATATATATTTATTTCCATCTGTTCCTTCAATTCCACCATTTTGTTATGAATGCTGCGCACATTCTGATACAGAGCCTTTAGAACTGCATTATTATTTTTTCGCACGTCCTAGCCTTATGTGCTGCTGCACACTTAAATTGCACTCTCTGTCTCATCCTGCCACACGCTGCTTATCATTACCCAATTCGTTAGCCTGCTCTATGACCCAGTTGTTTCCCTTTAATTAACTCCATCTCCTCTTGTATGATCCCTTCCTCCCTCTATTTAGTTTCCAGCCCTCCTTACCACCCTCGTTAGGTGACTAGCCAGAACACTGGTCCCAGCACGGGTCACGTGAAGAACGTCCTGACGGCATAGCTCCCACTTCCTCCAGTCGCAGTACCAGTGCCCCATGAATCGAGAGATACATTTCTCATACACCAGTCTTTGAGCCACGCATTAATCCCCGTAATTTTATTTTCCCTGCACCAGCTTGCTCGTGGCTCGGGTAGCAATCAAGAGATTAATACCTTTAAGTCTTTGCTTGTTAATTCGGAGCCGGGCTTCTCATAATCTTTAAAATGAGCCTTTTTCCTATTCCTATATATGGCATTGTTTCCAACGTGGGCCATGACAACTGAATCATCCCCTCCCATTGCAAGTTCCTCTCCAAGGCAAGGCAGACGTCCTGAACCCTCGCACTGGGCAGGCAACACAGCCGCCTGTACTCACGCTTTAGGCCGCAGAAAACAGTATCCATCCTTCTGATTGTACTGTCCCTACTGCCATTGCATTCTTATGCCCTCCGCCCCGTTTGATAGGCTTCCTGTAGCACGGTGCTCTGGTCACATTACACAACCAGCTCTCACTTTCATCCATACAGGCTGCAAGAACCTCAAACCTGTTGGACAGCTGCAAGGGCTGAGGCTTTCCACTTTTGCCTTCTTTGTTCCAATGCCTGCCTCACTCAGAATCACGCTCTCCTATCCTTGTATACTATGTAGTGTGACTGACTCATGAAATGAAGTGCCCATGTAAATTCTACCCACCTTGAGGCATTGTCTTGCCTGCAGCACTGCCCTCAGCTCGGTGACTCTGATCGGAAGCTCCTCAAGCCGCAGACACTTACTGCAGACGAGTTTGTCCTTTATCACACTGGCAGCGAAGAAACTGGCGACCAAGATAAAGTTGACATTCTGCAGTAGCAACACAACACCTGCCCTGCCATCTCTATTGTTTGTTAATTAATTAATTTTCTAAATTAATTTGTTATTTAATATACCCTACTACACACAATGAGCTTTATTATTTTTAATTAAATTTGCGATTACTAATGGTCCTCATGAAACCTTGTGGTCGTTAATCAATTAAAAGGATTTTCAAAGACAAACAAGCAAAACTCTCATTGGCCAATCACTTATCCATCTTTCTGTGGTGCCAGATTGCATTCCCCACCCCCACCCCCTCCCTCTCACTTGGCTAGGGTTAAATTTAGGGATTGGGTTACAATTAAAATTTGAGTTAGTGTTAAGTTTAGTGTTACACTTCGTTTAAGGTTATGGCTACATATAAGACTAGGGTTAGTGTTAGTGTTAAGGTTACAATTATGGTTGGTGCAGGTTTAGCTTTCAGGATAGTTTTATGATTGTACTTAGGGTTAGCGATAGGTTTATGATTAGATTTAGAATTACACTCGTTAAAATTGAGATTTTTCTTATGATAGTGTTAGGGTTAGGATTAGGAACAGGATTACCGTTAGGTTTACGGTTTAGAAAAAGAGAGACAGAGAGAGCATTGTGATTTTGCGAGAGACCCTTCAAATGAGCATTGTATAGCAAAATGTAACATGAAGGCACCAAGGTACTTCAGGCGACAGGAGGACAGGTCGGGAACACACTGAGAGATTTGCATGAATGACAGCGTCTGGGTGGCAAAAAGCAATGGGTACGCCAGCATTGTGTTGGGATAGTTCGGTATAGAGGTAAAAAAGGCAGGGGTAAGGAGTTAAGCAGCAAAATGGCTGAGTCGGTTGGGAGTTAGCCGCTATTAAAGAGTTGGAAATAAGTTGTCTTTACGATGACGTGGATTTCTTTTCAGAAGCATCTCAGGGTTAAGTATGAAAGAGAGCTTGTGAATAATCTAGTTCAGATTCAAATAGCAAAGGGGCTGGAGGCGGCAGCGAGGGAGTAGGATTTTGTGACGGGGGCCAAAGGCAATACCTTATGTTTTTTTTTCCAAACTTGAATAGGAGTTAAATTTTGCTCATCCAACGCTGAATCTCGGACAAGCGGCTTGATAATAAAGCAACATTGGAATGGATAAGAAACGTAGTAGCGAGGCAGAGATGAATACTGCCAGAGTAGACGGTGTTTCAGATGAGGCCGCCGAGGGGCAAATGATAGATGAGAAGTAGGACCGGATCAAGGATAAACCCGTGCAGTGCACCGGATGTAATGGTCTGTGAGGGGGAAAGGAAACCATTGTAAATGATGCTCTGATTGCCAGTTAACATATAACATTGCAACCAGACGAAAGCAGCCCGGTTGGACAAAGGTGTACTGTAGGAGGGTAGTATGGGCAATTGTGTCAGAGGATGCGGGAAATTCACGTAACATGAGGACCTTTGCCACTGTGACATATGAGGCCATTTCTGATTTTAATTGGAACCTTATTAGCATTGTGGGAGTGAAGACGCCTGAATGGAATAATGGAACTTAAAGTCCCACAATAAATTAGCACTGATTTTGGAAGCAATAGCACTTTTATTTTAAAATTTATATCATTGTAAGTGATCGGCTACCATCCGAGGTTCACCTTTAATATCCCTTAACAAGGGCTCATAAGCCCTTAAGTACTTAACAGTAAAAAGGCATGTTCAACGTAGTTTGCAGGGAAATTGAGGCCAAGTGTTTTTATTTTATTGAGGAGAGGAGTTCTGACATTAACTACAAAGGAAAAATATGACAGAAACTGAGGGGACTGACTGTGAACAATGTCATCTAACATGGAAACCAAACATGCACAAGGCCCGAGCTGAGCCACCAAGCTGAGGTGCTGGATTCTGTCTCCCAATTCGCACCCTTTGACTGGGCCTCTCCAGGTGCGAAAGCATTCCCCTTCATATCCTCTGACTCGGAGAGAGAGAGAACGACGACAGCCAATGGGTGGTGGGAATGGAGTGCAAATAAATGAATATTGTGGAAACGAAACATAGTAAAATTAAAAATGCTAAAGAAAAGTACTTTGCATACTAACATTTCAAACATGCGCTGCATTTTGCCTTTGTGAGAAGAAGGGTTTTTTCCTGTTTTCTGAGCAGATGTGAGGAGCAAAGAAGGTGGAGGTGGAGCAGACCCTATGTCTTCTGCTTCCACTCCTGAACTGAAAGAGGCGCTTCTGCCTCTACCTCTGCCACATTGGAACCCTCACTGCCGCCGATATCATATTCAATCCTCAGTGAATACTGGTATCATTCACTTGATGGAAGCCTGTGGATAAATATTGCTGGAATGGAAAGACTGGGACCCACCACTCGGCTGATTTCAATTGGTTTATTTAATGATTGATTGAATAATTGATACAAGTGGAAATTTCAGAGCGCTCTTCAGCTGCTCTCTAAACCTGGACTGAGTCACCCCATAAATAAATGTATTTGTGCAGCAACTTGAAATGCGCAGCATATATCCGACTTTCCGGAAGACATATTCAGAACTGTTGTAATCCCCGGGATCCTTTCTTGTTACAACATAGTATGCAAATTCTGTAACATGTGTCAACCACAGGAGTATGAAGCTGCCGGATATGGTGAGGAGTAAAATCACAGACTTCCTTCTGTGCTCCATCTCCGGGTCACTGCGATTATCTCCCTTACTCTGACCCTTCAGCCCCTTACGGACTCGACTGGCCACTAAAATCTGATTGTCAGAGCGTTGAGCAACATAATTAAAGCGAATGGGAGCAGTGGGGTTAAAACCTTATCAAACCAGCCAAATCCCACCCACCCTGGGTCAGCAAAATAGCTTTGCTTTATCACACAGTCCCACGGTATATTGTCGATTATCCACACGGGTTCAACTGTGAAGCAGAAGGGGATGGTTTTAAAACAGAGTAGAACGCAGGTTGTTGATAGAACCAAAGCCGCGGTTTTCCCGGTGCAATATTTTGTTTTCAGGGTCTGGTGACAAATTGCTACAAATCGATCAAAGGAAAAACTGGCAGTGAACCAGACGGAACAGTCTGCTGCTGAACGAGACAGGACATAGATAGCGCTACAAACAGGGGTGATGTCCAGGAAAGATCCACGGAAATAATAGTAATTGACCCGATACAGTATGACCTCGCTGATGATAACGGAAAGATCCGCCGTTTGCATTGCTACCAAGTATCGAGTTGTGCAGGTGGACAAACCGCACTTTCCCCGGGACAGGATCACAATCGCTACTAGATTCACTGTTACAAAGAGAAATGAAGAGAAAATGGAAATTACAAATCAAGTATTTCTTTAGTAAGTGCAGGCTTTTAGTAGCAAAACAAAAATGTCGGTCGGTGTCTGATTAGAGGCTAAAATGAGAATTCAACTCCGACAACAACCCACCTTCAACCTGCCCTTCCGGGTTTAACTTGATCGGAAAATAGGGCCGGAAAGGAACTACTCCCATGAGGCAATTGGGCAATTAAAGTAGTTCCGTGACCCTGAAAGACTGAGTTAATCTGTTCTCCAGGTTTAACGTTGGCTGGAGAAGTTTCCCCATTAGACTCACGCACCACAGTTAGGCAGATGGGATAGCACACTACGCTCTCCAGCCCCACCTACATAAAATAGCCCGGTTAGCACCCATACTCCCCCAGGATCAGGCTCTTCCTGTGACCGGACTCCATTACCAGACCGCGACCTGATAATTGACTCACATTGCATTGATTGGACCAGGCCTAGAATTGGATAGGCAATCACAGGATCAGACACTCCTCAGGTTTGGGGGTGGTAATCTAAGCCCCAGGGTATCATCACCTCTGAAGACGGAGTTATTATTGGGCTGCCCGGAATTGGGTTGCCTGTCATGGAGCTGCCGTTGGGTTATACCTCGCCCTCCCCAAGGTCAGACTTCTCTACCGTTGGATTGATGCCAACTGGTCTCCCGTCCCAGATTGTACTTGCGTCGGTAATAGAGGTGGGTGATATGATCTCCTTGGATTTGGGCTCCTAGGGGTAATTGACTCTCGCCCCAGGGTCGGATGCCTTCCAGATTTGGGAGCAGAGTGTCTGTCCATAATGCTTCTCAGTGCTCTGTCACAGGCGAAGATTTTTTTTTTCAAAGATTGAAATGGGAGAATACTTATATACACAACATATAATGACGTCTATTCAGCCATCTTTAATAGCAGGAAAGCTGATGCTTGATCAACTAAATTGTTGAATCAATATCAGAATGTAGACAAAGGCACTGCAGTATGCATATTATACTTTTACTTTCAAAATGGTGGCAATAATTCAAGGTGTGACAGAGCAACAACTAATATCGGGAAAATGAAACGCCGGGAAAGTTACCAGAAAGGATAGAGAAACACAATATAGGTTTTAAACATAAAGAGAGAGCTGGATCCACCAATTTAAGCTAAATTAGGCCCCGCAATAGAGGTTGCCTTGAGGGCCTTTGAAAGACTTCTACCAGCCAAGTACAGAGGGGCAAAGTAGGAGCAAGGTGCGTAAATAACATCACGGGCTATAGTTTCCTCAGGGTCATGCGTGCAGACTGAATGGAGGTACGTTACTGTGGTATGAACATAGATCCTGTACGTTACTGTGGAATGAAAATAGCTTTTGTACGTTACTGTGGCGTGATCATAGCTCCTGTACGTTACTGTGGTATGAACATAGCTCCTGTACGTTACTGTGGAATGAACATAGCTCCTGTACGTTACTGTGGAATGAACATAGCTCCTGTACGTTACTGTGGTATGAACATAGTTCCTGTACGTGACTGTGGCATGATCATAGCTCCTGTACGTTACTGTGGTATGAACATAGCTCCTGTACGTTACTGTGGTATGAACATAGTTCCTGTACGTGACTGTGGCATGATCATAGCTCCTGTACGTTACTGTGGTATGAACATAGCTCCTGTACGTTACTGTGGTATGAACATAGTTCCTGTACGTGACTGTGGCATGATCATAGCTCCTGTACGTTACTGTGGTATGAACAAAGCTCCTGTACGTTACTGTGGTATGAACATAGCTCCTGTATTTTACTGTGGTATGAACATGGCACCTGTACGTTACTGTGGTATGAACATGGCACCTGTACGTTACTGTGGTATGAACATGACACCTGTACGTTACTGTGGTATGAACATGGCACCTGTACGTTACTGTGGTATGAACATGGCTCCTGTACGTTACTGTGGTATGAACATAGCTGCAACAGTTAATGTCTCACCCTCGCTGCTCTACATGTTTTTCCGTTGCTGACTGATCATAATCCCACATCCACAGATTCTCTAACATCCATTCAACGTACAGATGAACAAATCTCAGGGAATCAATAGGGGAATTAAGAGTGTGTACCAATAAACAGCTGACATTCATTGCTCACTAACCCTAAAACAAAATTGAAGGGGATAAGTGACCATTTTACCTCAAAAGTAAAGGTCATTGAGCCTGTGCCTACACTATTCCGGGTCATTTACCCATAATTCCGAAGGACTGTGGCCCTGCAACGTCATTGCCGAAGGCCACTGACCAATTCATACAAGCCCCAGCGTCATCGATCTTGTACCACAATATTAAGTGTCAGTGACTCTCTGCCAACAGTGTCAACATTAATGGCTGTGTACCAGGATTGTTTCCAACCAGCAGCCCAGCACCTTTCTAACCGAACGCCAGTGAATTTATTTCCGCAATGCCTAAAGTAAGTGAAGTTGCACCCACAATGCCTACTGTCAGTGACAATTTACCCTGAATGCCTATGAAACCGGAAATGACAATGGCCATTGACCATGGACCAACAATACCCAGAGTCTGTAGGTCCATATGTGTGATCCACCACACTGAGTCATGTCAGACGTCATTCAGAATTTGTTACATTACTGATGTTGCAGAATCAAGGTGATTCCAAGCCTGGCTTAAGCAACTATATAACATGCATAGTAAAACGTTTCAATATGAGACCCTGTGCTCTAACATCACCAACAAACATCGATTTAAGAAAGAGCTCTGAACAAACTGGTGAGCACTCCTACAGTCAGAAAGAAACACTATTAACAAGGGTTACATATTTACACGGATGTGGCCGGCCGATAAACACTTACTGATTAATGGCATGAGGTAGGAATCGTCCTCCGTTCAATTAACTGTTATGTCCACTTGAAATTTCTGTGAGGAGTGTTTTTTCTGTCTTTGAGAAGCACATTTCCTGGTCAATGGACTCTTGATTTCTATACAAAGGAAACCATCACTGAGACCCTCAGCTTACACGATGATATCAATAATAGTGCGTTGAACAAAGCAGTTTCAGATATTATTCAATCTTAGGTGCCCCGAACATGCGAGAGCCAGATGATCGTACACCGGATGTACCCCCCAGATGTGTTTGGAGCCCCATGGAAGTACCCAGGAAATGGCCGAGAATTAGGAATTTCGATGAGCAATTGCCCAGCATCTGGAACACTCCAGAATTCTAAGTTAAAGTCAGAGATTCGGATGGTTTCGACTTACTCCCCAGAATATATACCCAGGACAAATTTCTGGCACCGAGGAGACATAGAAAAAATTAAAGCAATAGGAATCAGGAAGGAACTCTTCACAAGTTGTAATCATATCTCGCACAAAGTAAGATGCTGTGGTTGTTGGGGGATCAATGATCTCAGTCCAGGGACATCACTGCAGGAGTTCCTCTGGATAGTGTCCTAAACTCAAATGTCTTCTGCTGCTCATCAATGACCTTCCCTCCATCATCAGGTTTGATATGGGGATGTTCAGGGACAGCTGCACAATGTTCAGCACCATTCGTGACTCCACAGATACTGCAGCAGACCGGACCCATACACAGCAAGACCTGGACAAAACCCATTCCTGCACTGATGAGTGACAAGTAACAATTACGCAATATAAGGCGCAAATTACCAACATGAGAATCGAGTCATCACCACTTGTCATTCAATGGCATTACCACCACTTAATCCCCAAGCATCAACATCCTGGGGGTCACCATTGACCAGAAACTGAACTGGACTAGCCATGTAAATACTGTGGCTACAAAAGCAGGTCAGAGGCTCGGAGTCCTGCAGCAAGTAACTCACCTCCTGACTCCCCAAAGCACAATTCAGGAATGTGATGGAATAATTTCCACTTGCCAGGAATTATGTTGTTCCAGAAACACTCAAAAAAGTTGTACATCATCCAGAACAAAGAAGGCCGCTTGATTGACGCTCCATCCGCCACCTTAAACATTCGAACCCTCCACCAGCGGTGCAGGACGCCACCTGCATGATGCACTGCAGCAACCCCACAATACTCCTTCGAGAGAACCTTGCAAAGGCGCAAACTTTACCACTTTGAAGGACAAAGCCAATAAATACATGGGAACACCACCACCTGCAAGTTCCCTGCCAAGCCAGACATCATCCGGACTTGGGACTATATCGCCATTACTTCACTGTCGCTGGATCAGAATCCTAGAAATCCCTCCTTAATGAGATTGTGGGTGTACCTACTCCGCATGGACTGCAGCGGTTCAAGAAGGCATCTTCTCAAGGTCAACCAAAGATGCGCATTAGGTACTGACCTAGACAGCGACGCCCACATCCAATGAACCAAGAAAAATGAATTCACTTACAAAGCTTAAAACCAATTCTCACTTCCGGGTGACATGAGTGATGACCTCCGATTGCCCAGTGAACCCCCCAACTATCCACACGACCACCCGACTACTCCTCATCCACCGAATATACTCCGAGCACCCCAAGTTACCCACCAACACGACTACCCCAACAGGACTCCTTGACCCCCCGACTACCCCGTCAAATCCATTACTGTCTGATATCCCGACCACATCGCTGACCTGAATACCGCCCTCACCCCCAGGCAACACCCAGACCTGACTCCCCCCGGACAACTAGACAATCTCCAATACTCCGCCTATACTCCCTACCACCCGCCAACATGCCCGAGTCGGCTACCCCCCCGACACCCACACTCGCCTCAACCCGAGAACCCCCCGAGCCCTGAATTCCCAACTGATCCTAATACCCCCGACATCCCGACCATCACTCCAAGCCCGGCTGACACTGACTCCTCCGACCCAACAACACCCAACGCCCTGGCCATCGCCGAACAGACTACATCCCCCTGACCTGCAGGCCACACCCGAACTCACTCCCCCGGCCTCCCGACTAAAATCGATCAATCGACTGCCCCTTAAGCCAAATAGCCTCTCAGACCCTAACTACCCCTTGGACACGATTACCTGCGCGAGTATCCCCTCTTTCCCCCATAACTATCCAACCAACACAACAAGCCCCGGCCCGCGACTCCTGGACTGCACCCACCAACCAGGCAACTTCCTCCAACTCCCAAAGACCCCTCCAGACGGATCCAGCCCTCACCCACTTAGCGTGCACACTTACCTCTGTCAGTAGTTACTACCGAGTCCATGGGACATTTAGACTAATCAGAATACGACAGCTAGCGCTGTAAAAGGGTGACGTTCCTTGGTTGCCCCCGACGTCCCTTCACCCTCAAGAAGGACAGCAAGCCACTCCTGTGGCGGTGTAGTTTGGAAGTCTAAGCAATAAATCTGGAGCGCCGGTTCAAAGTATCTAACTAGGAGTGGAGTGATAATCCGAATGTGAAGTTTTGGCTCATGGTTACAATTGAGCAAAGGTGTAGATCTGCCCTTCAGCGTCATAAGATGATACTGAATAGGAGCATGAGTAGGCCATTCAGCCCCTCGAACTCGCTCCGCCATTCAATGATATCATGGCTGATCTTCCACTTCAACACTATTTTCATGCACTGTCTCCGTTTCTATTGATATTTTTACTATGTCGAAATCTATCAGTCTCAGTCTTGAGTGAACAAAGCTCGAAGTGAAGAGATTACTCCTTCGAACGTTCGTGCCAGGTGCTGTCTAGCTAAAAATATAAACACCCACTTAGCTAGCCACGTTGTTTCAAGTCACAACTGCCCCTTCTCCCCCACTCGTCCCGCCAGGCCACCGGAGCCTCCAGTGCAGTCAGGCAGGATGCAATGCAGCGCAGCGTAAATGAGGTGATTGCATAACCCTTAGAAATGCTTGAAGAATTAGGAACATTGACTAAGGTTAGACAGCATCTTGCTTTAGAGTTCAAACAGTGAAGTGAGTGGTTTAAATTTCTCCTGGCAGTTTGTGTGCCGTGTTCTGTCTGGCTGCTGTGTTCTGTCTGGCTGCTGTCATCCTGCTGTGTTCTGTCTGCCTGCTGTCATCCCTGCTGTGTTCTGTCTGCCTGCTGTCATCCTGTTGTTTTCTGTTAACGAGTAGGTTAGACAAAAGAGAGCCAATGGATGTTATCTACTTGGACTTCCAGAAGGCCTTTGACAAGGTACCGCACAGGAGGCTGCTCAGTAAGATAAGAGCCCATGGTGTTAGAGGCAAGGTACTAGCATGGATAGAAGATTGGCTGTCTGGCAGGAGGCAGCGAGTGGGGATAAGGGGGTCCTTCTCAGGATGGCGGCCGGTGACTAGTGGAGTTCCAAAGGGGTCAGTGCTGGGACCACAACTTTTCACTTTATAGATTAATGATCTAGATGAAGGAACTGAGGGCAGCCTGGCTAAGTTTGCAGGTGATACAAAGATAGGTGGAGGGACAGGTAGTATTGAGGAGGCGGGGAGGCTGCAGAAGGATTTGGACAGGTTAGGAGAATGGGCAAAGAAGTGGCGGATGGAATACAACGTGGGGAATTGTGAGTCATGCACTTTGGTAGGAAGAATAGAGGCATAGACTATTTTCAAAATGGGGAGAGAATTCAGAAATCTGGAATGCAAAGGGACTTGGGAGTCCTAGTCCAGGATTCTCTTAAGGTTAACTTGAAGGTGGAGTCGGTAGTTAGGAAGGCAAATGCAATGTTGGCATTTATTTCGAGAGGACTATAATATAAAAGCAGGGGTGTGCTGCTGAGGCTTTATAAGGCTCTGGTCAGACCACAGTTAGAATATTGTGAGCAAACTTGGGCCCCGTATCTCAGGAAGGATGTGCTGGCCCTGCAGAGGATCCAGAGGAGGTTCACGAGAATGATCCCAGGAATGAAAGGCTTAACATATTAGGAACGTTTGAGGACTCTAGGTCTATACTCGATGGAGTTTAGAAGGATGAGAGGGGATCTGATTGAAATTTACAGAATACTGAAGGTCCTGGATAGATTGGACGTGGGGAAGATGTTTCCATTAGTAGTAGAGACTAGGACCCGAGGGCACAACCTTTGAGTAAGGGGCAGACCTTTTAGAACAGAGATGAGGAGAAACTTCTTTAACCAGAGAGTGATATATCTATGGAATTCATTGCCACAGAAGGCTGTAGAGGCCAGGTCATTGAGTGTATTTAAGACCGAGATAGATAGAGTCTTGACTGGTAAGGGAATCAAAGGTTACGGGGAGAAGGCGGGAGAATGGGGTTGAGAAATTTATCAGGCATGATTGAATGGCAGAGCAGAATCGATGGGCCGATTGGCCTAATTTCTGCTGCTTTCTCTTGTGGTCTTATGGTCTGTCTGCTATCATCGTGCTGCGTTCTGTCTGGCTTCTGTCATCCTGCTGTGTT